>NC_054379.1:25823073-26473073 GCF_017654675.1 Xenopus laevis | reverse complement strand
GATCCAAATTACGAAAAGGCCTTCTCCCATAGGCTCTTTTTTTAGCTAAATATTCCAAATTTGTAAAAATTATTTCTTTTTTCTTTGTAATAATAACAACACAGTAACTTGTATTTGATTCAAACTAAGATATAATTAATTCTTATTGGAAGCAAAACCGGCCTATTGGGTTTATTTAATGTTTACATGATTTTCTAGTAGACTTAAGGTATGAAGAACCAAATTACAGAAAGATCTATCATCCGGAATACCCCAGGTCTTGAGCATTCTGGATAACAGGTCCCATACCTGTACTAAAGCCAATATGAAATGTTCACCTGGTGGCATCAATTTAGAACACACCATATGCAGACTCTTCAGACTCCCATGTTAAAAACTGCGCTTTCCATCCATGCATCTATCTTAACAAGATATCTTGGCAGTGTGGTGTGCATCTCTGGCTTGCCTTCTTGGGAGGTCAAAGCACATTTAATGATTTAACTCCAACTTTAAATTATACAATAATGAGCAGTTCAGTAGCAAACGTTTCCAGTCCATTTCCTGTCCATGTCAAACAATATTGCCAAGACCAAACAGATCTTAGGGTAAAAAGCAGCCATTTATGCGACACAGGCTTTGGCAAAAATCCAAATAAATCAGATCTACTCCAACCCCTCTATCCAAGTTCCTACTTCTAAATGATGATAAAAAAATATTACATTCATCTGACATAATCTGTGCATCATAAAGGTAATTTCTAGGCTGAGATCATGGTCCTTTTAAATATTGGAATTACAGCAGTGTTCCTACAGTCCATAGGTATTATACAAGATAAACTGTAACAACCATGTTGTCAGGAACCTTGGTCAGTGATTGTACCTTGCGGACGCACAGGAGAACCCTGTGGGTTCTGGTGTTCACCAACGCCCTTTTGGGGCCCTGTGCTTTTTGCTACGGAATCCGACAAGGAAGTGCGTAGCAAAAATCGTAAGAGAGGTACCGGCAGGGATGAAGAAAAGACGTAGTCGAAGGCTGGCGAAAGGTTCAAGGCAGGCAGCAGAAATAGTAGTCAAGAGTCAGGCTCAAAGTCAACAACCAGGAATTCAATAATAAAGAATGCTTCTGCAGGATCAGAAAAACTGGAACCAGCTTGGGCATTAACAAAACGGTGGACTGGCCTTTTAAGCAGTCTTTGGCACCAAAAATTCAAATTTGACATATCCTGATGACGTCATGACGCCTGTGACTTGGCGCAGGCGTCAAGACGCTCAGCTTTGGACACCAGCGTCACTTTGAGGATGAACCCAAAAGGGTCATCACTCGAGGAGAGACGCGCCGGGAGGTAAGAAGCCGGGGAAATCGCCTGGCACGTCTTACATAAATCCTTTCTGAAAATCAGAAAAAGTGTCCTGACAAACTGATATAAGATCTGTAAGTATTTGAGGATGATGCCATCAGGCCCTGTTTCCTTGTTTACTTTAACTTTGACTAAACATTTATGAACCATAGTCTAAATCAGCCACTGGATTGAGTTGAGCCATCAGTGCCCGAATCGAGTGGGTATTTAAACTCTGTTTATCCTGTTGTATGTATCAACAAGATAGTTCTGAATCCTTTATAACCAAATTATTTCCAAAAACATTTTGGGGGGCATATTTCTTAAAAAAAAACTACTGTTATCCCCAACCGGAATGCGGGCTCTATTAGCCTGTACCTTTGGTTGGGGATAACATTTTCAACCAACAGGTGCCCTTTAAGGTAATAAATTGGGAGCAGTTATATTTTAAATGACAACCGTTTATTCTCTTTGTTTTTAGTGGGATAACCTCAATAAGACTGTCTTTTCTGAAATGAGGTCTTTGTTGCTTTTTGCAATAATATTATAGTCACTAGTACCCAGGTGTACTAGTATGTTTTTTTAAAAATTGTAAGCCCTTTAGGGCATGGACCTCTTTACCTCTTGTATTTGTTATTGGTTGTATTTCTATGTAAATTAGTATGTTTAATGTTTATGCTCACAACAAAGTGGAATATGTTGGTGCTTTAAAAATATGTGTATTACAAATTTACATTTACTATACATGCTAGGTTGTTAGAGATTTATTAGAGATACTTACTCCAGTATAGCATGACTTCTAGTAGTTTCCTCAACAATGTATGAACTGTCCTGGCAGTATCGCATTTTCAATACAAATCTGGGTAATTAGAACCTCCATTATCAAGACCTGCCTATTTGCAACATGAGCTTAGGCTCTTCTTCGCAACTAACTTGAGGGGGTCTGCAGTATACACTTATTAATAGGGTATCCTAGTGTATATATAGGGAGAGTAAAGGGCATGAACATGGACAATGCACCAAGTTGCTCAGGAGTTCACATAATCAGCTCTTTGTAATTGTCACCTCCAACTTGCATTCATCACCCTCTAGCGGACATAGTTCTTGCACTTGCCATTCTTAATTGAGCTCTATAATTTATGCAAATAAATGTCAACCTAAAATGCCATCCCTTTACATTATGTGGAAGCATTATAAATAAATATTGCTACTGAGCTGAGAGAATTGATGTTGAGGTAGTTGGCAACAGGGTTGGACTGGGACACCTGGAAAAAACCTGGTGGACCCCTGCCCTCATGTGCCCAGATGGCCCAGATGAGCTCCAAGATAGGCTGCCCCCCCAAAAACAAATTAGAAAATATACGTTCGCACACGTGGGGTCCCCGGAAGTTTGGAACCCGTTGGGCCCCCAATGTTCCAGTCTGACCCTAGTTGGCAACAAGCACTTCCCAGTCAATTTTGAGTCGCTCAGTTCTTCCCACTCCTCCATTTACAACTCTGGTTACCATCAGTTGTTATCAGTAAGGTGTGAATAACTCTGCTTATGTGATTGTTATGCCAACACTGGAAATAAAGCACATGTGTTTGGTTTGGCTTGATGGAGCCCTGTAATGATGCTTGCTACTTGTAAAACTTTTATGGCTTTGTACCCGACTAGTCTCCCTCAATACAAACTCAAAAGGACATTGAGTTCACGAGCCAACTATGTCATTGGCACAGAAATTCAAAAATAGGCAGGCATCAATCCGGAACACCATAAAGTAAAATCCAGGGGCCCAAATACAAGAAGTTTTTATCTTACATTATGTTTAAGATGAAACAGCCTTACGCGTTTCATGTCATCGAAGGACACTTCATCGTAGGTTCATGTCATTGGTACTAAGAATTGCATGACAAGTGATCACTCTACCTCCAAAAGTGCCTTTGCTTCTATATAGTGTAACCATATGCTGTTCTTTCCATAGTCCTCTTAGAGTTTCAAAAAAAAAAAAAAAAGGAAATCATCTGGTATGTTTCATGAGCACATTTTACCAGAAACCATTTCCATATTTCGTGTTATTAAAAGACCATACTAATAAAGTGGGATACAAATCCATAAAGAGCCTGGATTCACTTTTATGTTTGTAACCGCAGAGGTTGAGTTGCTAGGTGCAATGGTCGTATGCCACATTTATTAAACACTTAAAGATGTCATTCCATTTTGTTTATATCCTTGTGCTGTGAATGCTACCAGTACTGACACTTCTGACCCGTAACTAACTGCCCGTGCGTGCAACAGCTCAGTGTTTTCCTGACTACTTGATGGCAACTGAGGGAACTGCCTAATGTTAAGTCTTGTTGTGCCTATATTTGTCATTCAATGCATTTAGGCCAACTTTATCCCCGCTATTTTTTATGTGACTTTTTTAATATAGTATTAATAGCCTCCACCTTTTGCATACACAGTACTGATTATTCTGAGAATTTTACTTTATATTTAGAACTCCATGATTAATAAACAAAAGGCAATAATGATGGAATTTTTTGCTAATGTAATGAAGATAATCTGAAGCTGTATAACATGGTCTAGATGTAGTTGTTTAAAGGTACATTGTAGAAAGTTTTTGTGAATGTTTGTGATTTGGATGGAATAGGGGTGCCCCCTGTCTGTGATCCAATCATTTGGCAAATATCTGCTAATTTGAGGAGCTGGACACGTGATCAGATCTTTCCACTTTTTTACCCGGATTTTTTGTATTTGTGAGCCCCCTTCAATTGTAGAAAATGTTGAGGAATTAAACATGAAAAAAAGCTTCTGAAAATTGAGGACTGTGATTGGCTCTTTGTTAACCCTGTGTAGACAACTTGCCTGCAGTGGTCCAAGTTTGGCTGTACACTTGTAACTTTGTGCTTCCAGTTCTTGTCTGTAGAAGACAGCCCGAGTGCCTGCTGTGAAACCATTACAGCACCCCTCATTTGCCATTGCAAATAAATTGTAATAAGTAATTTTGACACTTGTTAAATCTAGAATTTTCTGCAAGACTTCTTTGTGCGTGCCCTTTTGTTTTCAAACATCTATATGTCTTTCTAGTTCCGTTTACTTGTTTCTTTCAATTTGGTGAGCTGCTGAAAGAACCCAAGACAACCTTCAGCAGAACTACAGTTACATTGATGTCAATTGTAGATTTTCAGTATCTAGAAAGCAATGAAAGTTTCCCACCCCTGGTTTGTGATGTAGGACTTGTCATAAAATGAAAACGTTAAAGGTGATAATTCAGTTAGCACCTGTTATTGGCTTTGTCATTGGATAGCAGATCGTCAAATGCCAAAGTCTATAAAGTCATAAGAGGGTCTCAAAATTGTAACCCTAATATTGCAAGTATATATATTGCATAAAACAGCCCATGTATAAATATTGTGGTAGAGTGACAAGGAAAAGGAGGAAAAAGGTCACTCTAGCCTTTAATTTCTCCCCAGGTACTGAGATAGGCTCCAGGAAGAGAGTTATGAAACAGAGAATCAGCGCTCTGTTTAAAGACTTTAGTAGCCAGAGACTCCATTCTGCAGATCCAGTCCAGAGATTGGAGTTCACCTTCCACAGGGAAGCTGTCCTGTGGAAAGGCTATTTAAAGTTAATTAGAATGGGAGAGTGTGTCTCTCATCAGGGCACAGCAGGTAGGAGACCTGGCTGTGTGAGGAACTTCCAGAGGAGCTGGGAGTGCTGCCTGTTCCTGCAAGAAGCAGAGGGAGCTCGTGGCTGTGACTAAGAGCCAGAGTTGTTGTCTGTGTGGGACATTGGAGAAAAGCCAAGACTGTGAGTACAGGGGTGAGCCACAACAATTGTTTTGTTTGCTGGTAGTCCACAAGAGGCCCAGCCTAGTCAGGGACTGCTCCAGAGTTGGAAGGTAGTGCCCAGTGGGCTAGGTTTTATTTTTATGATTTTGTTTGTTTGATAAAATGGTCACCCCTGTGTATGTGGATTATTGACTGTCTTTGAAAAGTGGGAAAATAAACCTGTATTTTCCTTGAAGAAGCTGTGTGTCCCTGTCTTCATGCTCCTTTCTCCTATGCTGCCTGCTCACCATTGACTAATCCCCCTAAAAGTTACGTGTTCAAGCCGCCAGCTTGTCACAATATGTATCTAAATAAACCTTTTTATTGAAATATACTTTTCTTGTAGCCTGTGCGAGTCAATAACACTAACTAGAAAACCAGTAATATTAAGTAGCAAGGGCCGCCCCCCTAGATTATAAAATAAACTGAATGGAGAGAGCACAGTCTTTTACTCCCACACTTCTTCCTTTTACAGTTAAGGTGGCCATACACGGTAGAGATGTGCGAGCCGACCCGAGGCCCGTGGGACCCACGGGTCGGTCGGGTTCGGGCCGACCTCTGGACAAAATGCGCGGGTCGTACTGCCGGCTTCCAGCTTTCGGCGCCAGAATTTATAGACTTCCGCCTGCCCCGTCTTGTGACGGGGCATTTTGTGATGTCACTGCGGGGCGGGCGCGGGCAATAAATAAAGGGGAGCAGCGGGCCCGGGTCGGATACGGGTAGGGAGTGCGCGGGTTAGGGTCGGGTGCGTATTGAGAAATTCTCGACCCGCACATCACTAATTCACGGGCAGATTAAATCTGGCAATATCGGTTGTTTAGATGGGGGCTTCCAAGGGGTCTCCCTGATCAATATCAGGCCAAAAATCAGAAAGATATCGATCAGGGAGGTTTGATTTTTCTGGCGATCGAGGACTGCATCGGCTAGTTGATACCTAGCTATGATAATTGATACGGCTAGTAGCCACCTTTACAGCTGCATTATTTCCTTTCAGGTGATCTCTAAGTGGGTAAACAAACTATCACAAAATGGCAGCTTGAGGAAGAAATTATAAACAGCAACATTTACTGATATATGACAGTTTGGTAAGATCCTTCAATAGGCTGTTTATTGTAATACACATTATCTGTTGATTATATTGTGATTATAACAGATCTGATTTTGGTCTGGACAGAATAGGGACACCCCATGTAATTTGATCAGTGACCTGAGCACAGATAATAAGTTGGGTGGGCAGTTTTTCAAACTGGCATCTTTCATAGTTGGCCTGCTGTGAGGTCTTCTCTAGTCCACTGCTCTTGATTCAGTTGTTCCATGGTTTGACTGAATCAGAATGAGGCAGTACTGCACAAGCATATAGAAGCATGGTTTGGACTTTGTGTAATCACTCCAACCTGTCTTACATATAGCAGAAGCCTTACTTGGCCCTTAAATGAATTGTTTAGTATAGAAATGAAAACTGGATAAATAGATAGGCTGTGCAAAATAAAACATGTTTCTAATATAGTTGGTTGGCCAAAAATGTAATGTATAAAGGCTGGAGTGACTGGATGTCAAACATAATCGCCAGAACACTACTTCCTGCTTTTCAGCTCTCTTGGTTTCCACTGATTGGTTACAGGCAGTAACCAATCAGTGACTTGAGGGGCACATGGGAGATATCTGTTGCTTTTTAATCTGAGCTGAATGCTGAGGATCAATTGCAAACTCACTGAACAGTTATGTCCCATGTGGCCCCCCTTAAAGTCACTGACTAACTCAGAGTTAGAGAGCTGAAAAGCAGGAAGTAGTGTTCTGGCTATTATGTTAGACATCCAGTCACTCCAGTCTTTATACATTATATTTTTGGCCAACCAACTATATTAGAAACATTTTTTTTTTGGCACAGCCTATCTATTTACCAAGTTTTATTTTTATACTAAACAATTCATAGAGAGTTTATATCAAACTCCGCTCGGGTTTTGTACTCTTATTTATTATTACAGTTTTCCGAAAATTAGCTTTGCGGGGAAAAATCTGATTTTCAAGATTTTTTCAGATTTTTCATCTGATTTTCATGACTTTTTCAGATTTTTCTCAGATTTATTATGCTTTTTGCTGAAAACTTTGGAGTATTGCACGAAACCCAGGGCACATAAAAAAATCATTGGTCATTCACTGATATGCAACTTCACCTTGTATACAGTGTATGAACTCTGCCGCACACCTGTACTCCACTTCCACTGCAATCCTGGTGCTGGTCATCCGTAAACCCGTAGGCCCGGCACCACCAAATCATGTTTCATGATTTTTGCATTCGGAGTATAGTAAATAACCCCTAAGTGGCCTATTAAAGTCTCTTACCAAACTGGAATATAGATATCAGTAAATGTTGCCCTTTTACATCAGTTACCTTAAGCCACCACAATTTGGGATGGTCTGTGTGTTGCCTCAGAGATCACCTGACCAGAAATAAAGCAGCTCTAACTGAAACAGGAAGAAGAAAGACAGAACTTTGTCCATTAATTGTCCCATGTGACCTAACATAAATGTGTGCCCTTACTTTGGTTATGTGCACCATTAATCATATAATCCCAGGGGGCGGCCCTTAGTACTTAAAATGGCAATTATCTATTTAGGATTACCCAATGGCACATACAACTGAAAAAATATATTATATGAAAATGGTTTATTTAGATGACGCAGGTAACCGTAAACTGAAATATATTGTTATAGAGACCGACACTAAGGTATAGTTTTCCTGTGCACGAGTGGAGACCATACTCCTACTCCTACTATGCTGGAGAAATGAAAGTGTTAAAGGAGAAAATGTCAGATTTAATGTGAGCTGAGTTTTTTTTTTTTTAAAATAAATGAAATGTTAACAGCATATAGTTAAAATCCAATCACTAAATCTAATTACGAAATCAGATTTGAAAAGTTCAGGACCTGCATTCTGCTTTGCCTGATGACAGGTTCCTCCTCTGAAATGTTCATATTTAACCAGAACCCCATTATAAATAACAGCATGGGACATGCCACCCAATCACTGACATACCAACGAGTTCAGAAAAACATTCGTCTGACTGTGGACCGGACAGAAAAACTGAGATCGGAAGCAACAAACAGGCTGAAAATAAAGGGAAATGGGGGAAACCAAAAGCAGAAAACAGTGTTGGGGTCAATGTTCCCTCTAAGGTTGTGGTGCGTACAAGGAATGTTGTGTGAAAACACTAAATTTTGTATTAATTATTGAGCACACAGGCTTTTAGAAACTGCGCAAAATAATTTTTTTGCCCTCATAGCCGAGAATGAATTAGAGAGAACATTGGTTGGGGTAATAGCAAAATAGAGATATAACACAATGCAGAAAAATGCAGCCAAATAGAGAGCACAAGTGGGTGGGGTAAAGGGAGAAAAATAAGGGAAGGTTTGAGAAAATAGAAATAACCGAATGTCATGGGGACGGTGGAATGGAAGTATTTGTAAGTATTTGTATTTGGAGCAATAGAATTGTATTAATAGAGAATGTTAATATAAAGGCAAAGAGGGGTATGAGAAAGGGAATATAAAACATAAGATGAAGTGAGAGAGATATGGAGGTCAAGGAAGAATTGAGTAAAAGGACACTAATGCCAAGAAGTGAACATATTCTTTTTCTACATTTAAAATGTGTTGATCCAGAACCTACAGATTAATTATTTCTTGGCATCAAATGTCCTATTTTAAAATGAGAAACATTTTTAGCCTGTAGTCTTGTAGGGAGCCGTGAATGGCATTTGACCGCCGTTAGTTTTCTTGTGTAAGAACTAAGCCCATTATATTCTACAGAGCTTATCTGTATCTGTTATGTGCTGTGTAATCTTGGGCCTCTTCTCCCATTTCATCTTGAATGGCTGACCCCATGGCAACACAGCAGCTTGTTCATAAAAAACTATAGTAGTCTTTTTGAAGCACACAGTTTTTACCAGCCCAGGGCAGCAGTACATTATATTTTAATTACTTTGGGACACTTGTATTTTTTAGGGCTTCTTTTAAAATGTGAAGACTTGAGAAAAGGCAGAACTCTGTGGAAAGTGCAAGAAATGAGCAATGAAGGAAACAGAGAATTCGGGAAAGTGAATACATCAGAAACGGAAGGAAGATGAAGTTCTTGGGGGATAAAAGTTGTTAAGATAAAAGGGAAGTAGGGGGGGGATAAAAGTGGAAGATAATATAAGTTGTTACCCAAAAGAGTGTGTTGACAACAGTAGGTTAAAGAACAGAACAAAAACATTGACAGAGAATTAGAAGTATAAAATAGGGAGTAGGAAAACATTACATAAGAAGAACAAAGTGAACAAAAGGTCATTTTATTTAGATATTCTTTGTTCAACAGCACAAGCATTTTTAAACTTTTTAGGCTCAAATTCAATATATTTTGATTTGTTTGTTTGTGTAAAGGACCCCAGCCAGTGATAATAAATACACTTGTAAATGTATTCGTGCCTAAGCCCAACTTGCATACTCCCTCTGCTGGTGGCTAAAGAATAAAGTAATGTAATAAAGTGTAAAAAAAATATTCGTAGCTCAGGGATAGGCAATATGGAATGGCATCTGTTCTCTAGAATCCAAAACACTGTAAGGTCGCACATTCGGATCTCCGGATCACAAAAAAAGGCTTGCCTCTCAATGTGAGTGTCTTGATAAAACACAGGGGAGAGCACAGCTTAACGCGTTTCATGACTACAATAGTCACTTCTTTAGAAGCTTCTGATAGATTAAATAGTGTAGTCAGGAAACGCGTTAAGCCGCTCTCTCCCCCGCCCGCTTCTACTACATGTGTGCTTTTATGTGTTTTATCACGACACTCACATCGAGAGGCAAACCATATTTTTTGATCCGGAGATCGGAATGTGCGACCTTATTGTGTTTTGGATGCTAAGTTCCGTGACCAGAGCGGAATTCAATGGATTGACCAGTAGAAGGTGAATGTATTCCTTCTTCTCTCTCTCCTATGTTACAGTTCTCTTCTTTTCTCGCTATCCGTTATCTAGAAACCCATTACCCAGAAAGTTTCAAAACAAGGCTTTTTGCATAGTATCATACCATGAGAATAAGAAAGTATCCTCCACATCGTGTGCCACATGGTAATGAATAACCTATTTTTCTTGTCTTTTGTGTGTTCATTAATACTACTGTAGACAATGATGAATTACACAACAAAGTTTATCATTGTTTGCACATTTTTTTTCACCATACCATATATTTCAGTGTAACATGCTGAAACCATTAAAGGTTAGTGAGTCAACCCTATTTTTTATAATGCGTATGACTGCTGTGCTTACAGTGAAATTATGCTGGTTGTTTAGTAGGGATGCACCGAATCCAGGATTTGGTTCGGGATTCAGCCTTTTTCAGCAGGAGTCGGCCGAATCCTTCTGGCTGGCCGAACCAAATCCTAATTTGCATATGCAAATTAGGGATGGGGAGGGAAATTGCGTGACTTTTTGCCAGAAAACAAGGAAGTAAAAAATGTTTTCCCCTTCGCAGCCCTAATTTGACTATGAAAATTAGGGTTCAGATTCGGTTTGGTATTCAGCCGAATCCAAAATAGTGGATTCGGTGCATCCCTATTGTTTAGGTTATTCTACTACTGATTGTTCTGGTAGTTAGAAAATTGTCACTGGGCATATGTATAGACATGTTTGTAACCAAATTTATTTTCGTCCAAATCCTTCTGCCCGGCTGAACCAAATCCTAATTTGCATATGCAAATTAGGGACGGGGAGGAAAATCTTGTGCCTTTTTGTCACAAAACAAGGAAGTAAAAAATTTTCTCCCCTTCCACATTATGCAAATTAGGATTCGGTTCGGTATTCTGCCAAATCTTTTGCAAAGGATTCGAGGGTTTGGCTGAATAACAAAATAGTGGATTCGGTGCATCCCTACTTTCAACTGCTCTGGACGGTTGCCTTAATTTTTCTTGCATACCAGTCAAAGCCTTAGACAGATTAGTTGAGTACTTTAATCTGAGCATTCCCTGTCAGTTGTTTCTGAACTATACCAAGTGAACTTGCTCTTTCCATTGTGTTTAGTACCGGTATGGGATCCATTATCCAGAAAGCTCTGAATTGCAGGAATGTCATCTCCCATAGACTACATTTTAATAAAATAATTTCCTTTTCTCTGTAATAATACAACTGTACCTTATACTTGATCCAAACTAAGATATAATTAATCCTTATTGGAGGCAAAACCAGCCTATTGCCCTTTTTTAAAATAAAAAAATGAGATAAATGTTTTAGTAAATACCCCCCTAAGAGTTGACCCGATACACTTGAATAACACCGTCATATATATATATATATATATATATATATATATATATATATATATATATATATATATATATATATATATATATATATATAAATAACGAGCAAAGAGCCAGCACTCTCGAATAAAGTGTTTGTTTGCCTGGGTGCACAATCAATATAGTATCAATATAGTATCTCCATCCATCCAAAGAAGATCATCACTCTCAGGGATTAAAAATATGAAAAAGGTTTTATTGAAAATAACACAGCATAGGACTAATGTCTCGGCCCAGTCCAGGGCCTTTCTCAAGCATGTCCTGCATTTGTCTTTTATATGTGTATGGCTCCATAGAGATCAGTAATATTTCCATGCACTGAGCACAAAGCACAATATGCAGTGAAACACAAACCACAGACTCATGTAATGTGCAGTAACTCTAATGGTGGCCAAACATGGGCAGATAAAGCTGACGATATCGGTCGTTTGGACCAATTTGACAGCTTATCTGCCCGTGTATGGGGGCTTCCGACGGGTCTTCCCGATCGATATCTGGCCATATTGATCGGGAAGGTTTGATTTTTACCCAACCGACCCGTCTGAGCCCCTTTGGCGTATCGTAATCCGATCGTTCGACCATACGGCCGTACATTCGGATTACCCCCGATATAGCCATGCCGTTAGTGGCATATCGGGGAAAGATCCGTTAGGCAATATAACTAAAACCCCTTACAGGCTTTTGCAGTCTTATTAATAAATCTGCAGGCAATATGTTCCTCTGGGATTACATTTTGTTGATTGCAAGGCCTTCAAGGCAACAGACAAATGCAGTTGATCATATGAAATTTCATATGCAACCACTGCATCCAGGGTTTGCGAGTGAGAACCAATGCATGTGTGGTATCAAGGTTCTCAGCATAGTCCAGCTTAATAATATTTTATAGTTACTTTGGGAATTTTTTTTTAGCATGTCACTCATGTATAAGTGTTAAAAACACAGTAAAGGGACATGCCTGAAGCTCCCTTGGAAGCAGCGGCTTCAAATCCAATGGAAGAGGCTCCAATGACTTATCTGTTGATGCGGCTCACGCATGGACATTACCACCACTCCCACAGTACTATTGCAGGCCGATTTCTGAATGAGCTCTGACCCTACCGACTTGATCTTTGCCCAGCATTGTACTCGGTTGCAAGAGCATCTGTGCCTAGTACCAGACGGGCTTTTTGTGCTGGAGGTCTTCTACTGTACACACGCTGGACTATCGTTCCTCGGCCCTGCTTTGTTGATTGACACGACTAGAGATGTCGCGAACTGTTCGCCGGCGAACTTGTTCGCGCGAACATCGGGTGTTCGCGCTCGCCGGAAGTTCGCGAACGTCGCGCGACGTTCGCCATTTTGGGTTCGCCATTGTTGGCGCTTTTTTTTGCCCTCTCACCCCAGACCAGCAGGTACATGGCAGCCAATCAGGAAGCTCTCCCTGGACCACTCCCCTTCCCTATAAAAAACCGAAGCCCTGCAGCGTTTTTTCACTCTGCCTGTGTGTGCTGAAGAGATAGTGTAGGGAGAGAGCTGCTGCCTGTTAGTGATTTCAGGGACAGTTGAAAGTTTGCTGGCTAGTAATCGTTTTGATACTGCTCTGTTATTGGAGGGACAGAAGTCTGCAGGGGTTTGAGGGACATTTAAGCTTAGGTAGCTTTGCTGGCTAGTAATCTACCTTCTACTGCAGTGCTCTGTATGTAGCTGCAGTGGGCAGCTGTCCTGCTTCTGATCTCATCTGCTGACTGCTGCAATAGCAATAGTCCTTGTAAGGACTGCTTTTATTTATTTTTTTGTTGTTTTACTACTACTACTACTACTACTACTACTACTACTACTATAAGAGCCCAGTGCTATTAGTCTAGCAGTGTTGGGGAGTGGGACTGGTGTGCTAATCTGCTGCTCCTAGTAGTTCAGCAGCACCAACTTTAATTTTTTTTTTTTAATATTCATTCTTTTTTTATTTAACTTTTTTTTATTTTACTATCGCTGTAGTAGTGTATAAGTTGACCTTTTAGGCATTATTTGCCCTGTAGGCATTTTTTGCCCAGTGTGTTATTCAACCAACTGCTATCTAGCTGTGTGCCCGTGTTCACATTCTGTCTAAATATCCATAATATTACCGTCTCCAGAAAAAACACCGGAGTGACTTTTTTCAAGCAGCCATAATAAATTTTACGTAATCCGTATCCATCGCTGTAGTAGTGTATAAGTTGACCTTTTAGGCATTATTTGCCCTGTAGGCATTTTTTGCCCAGTGTGTTATTCAACCAACTGCTATCTAGCTGTGTGCCCCGTGTTCACATTCTGTCTAAATATCCATAATATTACCGTCTCCAGAAAAAACACCGGAGTGACTTTTTTCAAGCAGCCATAATAAATTTTACGTAATCCGTATCCATCGCTGTAGTAGTGTATAAGTTGACCTTTTAGGCATTATTTGCCCTGTAGGCATTTTTTGCCCAGTGTGTTATTCAACCAACTGTTATCTAGCTGTGTGACCGTGTTCACATTCTGTCTAAATATCCATAATATTACCGTCTCCAGAAAAAACACCGGAGTGACTTTTTTCAAGCAGCCATAATAAATTTTACGTAATCCGTATCCATCGCTGTAGTAGTGTATAAGTTGACCTTTTAGGCATTATTTGCCCTGTAGGCATTTTTTTGCCCAGTGTGTTATTCAACCAACTGTTATCTAGCTGTGTGACCGTGTTCACATTCTGTCTAAATATCCATAATATTACCGTCTCCAGAAAAAACACCGGAGTGACTTTTTTTCAAGCAGCATTCTTATATTTTACGTAATCCGTATCCACCGCTGTGTATACGTTGACCTTGTAGGCATTATTTGCCCTGTAGGCATTTTTTGCCCAGTGTGTTATTCAACCAACTGCTATCTAGCTGTGTGCCCGTGTTCACATTCTGTCTAAATATCCATAATATTACCGTCTCCAGAAAAAACACCGGAGTGACTTTTTTTCAAGCAGCATTCTTATATTTTACGTAATCCGTATCCACCGCTGTGTATACGTTGACCTTGTAGGCATTATTTGCCCTGTAGGCATTTTTTGCCCAGTGTGTTATTCAACCAACTGCTATCTAGCTGTGTGCCCGTGTTCACATTCTGTCTAAATATCCATAATATTACCGTCTCCAGAAAAAACACCGGAGTGACTTTTTTTCAAGCAGCATTCTTATATTTTACGTAATCCGTATCCACCGCTGTGTATACGTTGACCTTGTAGGCATTATTTGCCCTGTAGGCATTTTTTGCCCAGTGTGTTATTCAACCAACTGCTATCTAGCTGTGTGCCCGTGTTCACATTCTGTCTAAATATCCATAATATTACCGTCTCCAGAAAAAACACCGGAGTGACTTTTTTTCAAGCAGCATTCTTATATTTTACGTAATCCGTATCCACCGCTGTGTATACGTTGACCTTGTAGGCATTATTTGCCCTGTAGGCATTTTTGCCCAGTGTGTTATTCAACCAACTGCTATCTAGCTGTGTGCCCGTGTTCACATTCTGTCTAAATATCCATAATATTACCGTCTCCAGAAAAAACACCGGAGTGACTTTTTTTCAAGCAGCATTCTTATATTTTACGTAATCCGTATCCACCGCTGTGTATACGTTGACCTTTTAGGCATTATTTGCCCTGTAGGCATTTTTTGCCCAGTGTGTTATTCAACCAACTGCTATCTAGCTGTGTGACCGTGTTCACATTCTGTCTAAATATCCATAATATTACCGTCTCCAGAAAAAACACCGGAGTGACTTTTTTTCAAGCAGCATTCTTATATTTTACGTAATCCGTATCCACCGCTGTGTATACGTTGACCTTTTAGGCATTATTTGCCCTGTAGGCATTTTTTGCCCAGTGTGTTATTCAACCAACTGCTATCTAGCTGTGTGCCCGTGTTCACATTCTGTCTAAATATCCATAATATTACCGTCTCCAGAAAAAACACCGGAGTGACTTTTTTTCAAGCAGCATTCTTATATTTTACGTAATCCGTATCCACCGCTGTGTATACGTTGACCTTGTAGGCATTATTTGCACAGTGTTTTCTTCAAACCGCCATCTAGCTGTGTGAGCTTGTTCACATTTTGTCTAAATATTGATAATATTATCGTCTCTAGAAAAACCACTTGAGTTACTTTTTTTCAAGCAGCATTCATATATTTTACGTAATCCGTATCCACCGCTGTGTATACGTTGACCTTGTAGGCATTATTTGCACACTGTTTTCTTCAAACTGCCATCTAGCTGTGTGTATTATCGTTTCCAGAAAAACCAACTGAGTTTTTGTTGTTGTTGTTTTTTTAAAAATAATGCCAGGCAAAGGCAGGCCGCCACGCAGAGGCCGTGCTAGGGGCCGTGCTGCTATGCAATCCTGTGGCCCTAGCAAATTGCCCAGTTTTAAAAAGCCAATGACCCTGAACTCCCAAAATGCTGAAGAGGTAGTTGACTGGCTTACACAGCACACCCCATCCTCTACCGTTTCTAACTTTACCACAACATCCTCCTCATCCTCCACTGCTATGGCCACCCCACGTAACACTTCCTCCACCACCGGTGCCCCTTCTTCACTGGGGTCAGAGGAGTTATTTTCCCATGAGTTTCTTGAACTGAGTAATGCGCAACCATTATTGCCAGAAGAAGATGAAGGAGATGAGGACCTTACACCAGATTTAATTCTGGCAGAGAACACGATAGAGATGGACATAATGAGTGATGAGGAGGAGGTCCCCGCTGCTGCTTCCTTCTGTGATGTGTCAGAAGAAATTGATGCATCTGAGGAGAATGATGATGAGGAGATTGATGTTTTGTGGGTGCCTAGTAGAAGAGAGCAAGAGGAGGGTAGTTCAGATGGAGAGACGGAGAGTCAGAGAGGCAGTAGGAGAATAAGACCTAGAAGAAGCAGGGAGGACAGCCCGCAGGGATCAGTAGGGCAACAACATGTATCGGCACCTGTGTTCAGCCGGCCAACGCACCCGCCATTGCCGCCAATACCGCCAACTCCGCCAACTTCTACTGTTACCGCCAGATCGCACACTTCCAAAAGTCAGCAGTGTGGGATTTTTTTAATGTGTGTGCCTCTGACAAAAGCATTGTAATTTGCAATGAGTGCAGTCAGAAACTGAGCCTTGGTAAGCCCAACAGCCACATAGGTACAACTTCTATGCGAAGGCACATGAGCGGCAAGCACAAAGCACTTTGGGAGCAACACCTCAAAGGCAACAGGCAAACTAAAAGCCACACTCCTTCTGGTCCAGCATCTTACTGCTCTACCTCTGCTCTCCTTGACCCGTCTGAACCACCCTCCACTCCGCCTTCCACCTTGACCACCTGTTCCCATTCCCAGTCATCTGCCACCAGCCAAGTTTCTGTGAAGGCCATGTTTGAGCGTAAGAAGCCCAATGTCTGACTGTCACCCCCTTGCGCGGCGTCTGACAGCTGGCTTGTCTGCACTCTTAGCCCGCCAGCTTTTACCATACCAGCTGGTGGACTCTGAGGCCTTCCGCAAATTTTGTAGCAATTGGGACACCGCAGTGGAAGGTACCCAGCCGCAATTTTTTTTCTAAAAAGGGAATACCACACCTGTACCAACATGTGCAGAGCCAAGTTACCGCATCTCTGTCACTTAGTGTTGGGCCAAAGGTCCATATGACTACTGACGCATGGTCCTCCAAGCATGGTCAGGGCAGGTATGTCACCTACACTGCCCACTGGGTGAACTTGGTAATGGCTGGGAAGCAGGGAATGGGTAGCTCAACAACAACAGTGGAGTTGGTGTCACCGCCACGGATTGCACGCGGTTCTGCCACCACCTCTACTCCTCCATCGCTCTCTACCTCGTCTTCTTCTTCTTCTTCTTACTCTGCTGCTGGGTCCTCCTTCTCCTCCTCCACACCTGTGCACCCCCAGCTCCCCCTAGGCTATTCGACGTGCCAGGTACGCCGTTGTCACGCTGTCTTGGGGATGACGTGCCTGGAAAGCAAAAACCATACCGGATCTGTACTCCTGTCATCTCTGCAGTCACAGGCCGATCGGTGGCTGACCCCACACCAACTGCAGATCGGAAAAGTGGTGTGTGACAATGGAAGCAATCTGTTGGCAGCGTTGAGACTAGGCAATTTAACACATGTGCCCTGCATGGCACATGTGTTAAATTTAATAGTCCAACGTTTTGTCTCCAAGTACCCAGGATTCCAGGACGTTCTCACCCAGTCCAGAAAGGTGTCGGCCCATTTCAGGCGTTCCTACACAGCCATGGCACGCCTTGCTGACATTCAGCAGCGCTACAACATGCCAGTCAGGCGTTTGATTTCTGACAGCCAGACTCGCTGGAATTCAACGCTCCTTATGTTGGAACGTCTGCTGCAACAACAAAGGGCCGTCAACGAGTACCTTTTGAACTGGGTGGTAGGACTGGATCTGCACAGCTGGGGATTTTTTTCCCCCGTTACTGGGTGCTTATGCGCGATGCCTGCAGGCTCATGCGACCTTTTGAAGAGGTGACAAATATGGTCAGTCGCACCGAAGGCACCATCAGCGACCTAATACCCTTCGCTTTATTCCTGGAGCGTGCCGTGCGACGAGTGACAGATGAGGCTGTAGACCAGCGTGACGAGGAGCTGGAAGCGCACGATTTCTGGTCGGAATCACCAGAACGAACCCAGGCACCTGCTGCAACGCAGGGAGAGGTGCCAGAAGTGGAGTCAGAGGAGGAAGGTGGCTTTGTGGAGGAGGAGGAGGAGGACCAACAGGAGCAGGCTTCCCAGGGGGCTAGTGGTGACCTTTTGGGGACCCCTGGTCTTGTACGTGGCTGGGGGGAGGAGACCGTGGATGATGCAGTCCTTGATAATGAGGAAGCGGAGATGGATAGCTCTGCATCCAACCTTGTGAGAATGGGGTCTTTCATGCTGTCATGCCTGTTGAAGGACCCCCGTATCAAGAGGCTTAAGGAGAAGGACCTGTACTGGGTCGCAACGCTACTAGACCCTCGGTACAAGCATAAAGTGTCAGAAATGTTACCAACATACCACAAGTCCGAAAAGATGCGGCATTTACAAACCAGCCTGCAAAACATGTTGTACAATGCTTTTAAGGGTGATGTCACTTCAGGAACTCATCAACATTCCAGGGGCAGAGGTGCCAGTAATCCTGCCACGAGCACACCTGCAAGGACAAAGCCCTTTGGCCAGTCTGTAACGTCAGACATGCAAATGTTTTTCTGTCCAAGGCAGCGCCACAACCCTTCTGGATCCACCCTCAAAGAACGCCTCGACCGGCAGGTAGCGGACTACCTGGCATTAACTGCAGATATCGACACTCTGAGGAGCGATGAACCCCTGGACTACTGGGTGCGCAGGCTTGATCTGTGGCCAGAGCTGTCACAATTTGCCATGAACCTCTTGTCTTGCCCAGCCTCAAGTGTGCTCTCAGAAAGGACCTTCAGTGCAGCAGGAGGGATTGTAACTGAGAAGAGAACTCGCCTAGGTCACAAAAGTGTCGATTACCTGACCTTTATTAAAATGAATGAGGGGTGGATCTCGGAGGGTTACTGCACGCCGGAAGACTTGTTCTGACTTCTATGCAGCTGTCCTTCTCTTCAAGCCTCATGACTCCACACACAGCTGTCCTTTAGCGTCCTCCTCCCTCCGCCACCGTTACAAACTAGGGTGCAAACCCTACTGGTTTAATTTTTTCTGGCCTCTGTGCTTCAGTGGCTGCAACCAAAAAAACTGGGCAAACAATGTCTACAAGGTCAACGTATGGCGAAAAATGACTATTTTCAGCATTTATATGGCATATTTTTTCTGGCAACTGTGCTTCAGTGGCTGCGTCCAAAAAATGCATATTTTCTGCATTTATATGGCATAATTTTTCTGGCCTCTGTGCTTCAGTGGCTGCAACCAAAAAAATGCATATTTTCTGCATTTATATGGCATAATTTTTCTGGCCTCTGTGCTTCAGTGGCTGCAACCAAAAAAATTTATATTTTCTGCATTTATATGGCATAATTTTTCTGTCAACTGTGCTTCAGTGGCTGCGACCAAAAAAATGCATATTTTCTGCATTTATATGACATAATTTTTCTGTCAACTGTGCTTCAGTGGCTGCAACCAAAAAAATTTATATTTTCTGCATTTATATGGCATATTTTTTCTGGCAACTGTGCTTCAGTGGCTGCAACCAAAAAATTTATATTTTCTGCATTTATATGGCATAATTTTTCTGTCAACTGTGCTTCAGTGGCTGCGACCAAAAAAATGCATATTTTCTGCATTTATATGACATAATTTTTCTGGCCTCTGTGCTTCAGTGGCTGCAACCAAAAAAATTTATATTTTCTGCATTTATATGGCATAATTTTTCTGTCAACTGTGCTTCAGTGGCTGCGACCAAAAAAATGCATATTTTCTGCATTTATATGGCATATTTTTTATGGCCTCTGTGCTTCAGTGTCTGCGACAAAAAAAATGTATATTGTTAGCATTTATATGGCATATTTTTCCTGGCCTCTGTGCTGCAGTGGCTGCGACAAAAAAAAAATAATATTGTTTGCATTTATATGGCATATTTTTTCTGGCCTCTGTGCTGCAGTGGCTGCGACAAAAAAAAATTAATATTGTTTGCATTTATATGGCATATTTTTTCTGGCCTCTGTGCTGCAGTGGCTGCCACAAAAAAAAATTAATATTTTCAGCATTTATATGGCATATTGTTTCTGGACTTCTGGTTCAGTGGCTGCGACAAAAAAAACATAATTTTTCAGGAAAGTACACATGCCTAATTTTTCAGGGTTCTGCAACAGTGGCAAAATCGCATCTTTTATGGTCACCGCAGGTGATCAATAAAGTAGACCAAAACTGGGCCCACACTGCAGAATCTGTGTTTTTTGGTTCACTTCACTGTACATTGAATTACCTCTGCCTGACCGTGCACGTGCGCACAAGCACGGTGACTGCTAAACACACCACTACAGAAATATTGCCACCAACAGGACGAACATCCTGGAGGTGACAAGCAACTAGTAATTAAAAACTATTATTTGCTCACTTGACGGTATCATTCATTAAAGCTCTTTGCGTCTTTTTGCGTTGCAGTAAGCACCGCGTTTCGTCTTTGCGTGTGAACAGGCTGTAACTTTTACACGACTTGATTGGCATGTAGACGCCGGACGTTTTAAAGCATTTTATTACACAGGTTTAGAAATGTAGTGTGATTTCTGCCCTTTACAGCACAAAACGCAGCGCTGTGTCAACAATGGATTTTTTAGAAACATTTTTGCCCATGATCCCCCTCTGGCATGCCACTGTCCAGGTCGTTGCACCCTTTAAACAACTTTAAAATCATTTTTCTGGCCAGAAATGTCTTTTCTAGATGTTAAAGTTCGCCTTCCCATTGAAGTCTATGGGGTTCGCGAACCGTTCGCGAACCGCTCGCATTTTTGCGCAAGTTCGCGAATATGTTCGCGAACTTTTTTTCCGACGTTCGCTACATCCCTAGACACGACACACTCAGGAGGGTGGACTTCATTCTATATATCGTTTCAGTTGAAATATAGTTAGATTGCAGTTAGCCGAAACTCTCCCTTACTTAAACGGGCCTTTAGGTCCATGGATCTAGGATTATGTGTAACCTAAGATTCTGTGTTAGGAATTTTCGAATATATATAGATGGCGGGCCGGACGGACAGGCTTTCTCTTGTAGGCTCTGATCCGTGACCCCCCGTATTTGTAGGTTTTCCCAGTGGGGTGCGATAGAATTGCCCCCCCTCTTGGAATCCCTAAATAGTCTCTAACTTACCGAGACTACATTATTTGTGTTTATTTTTTCTTTTTTATCTCCTTTTTTTTTTTTTTTAGTTAGCTATATCAGTTTACTTTGTGGACTCACATACCGTGACGAACTTCACGTTATCTTTTCTAGTTTTTGAATTCATTTGCTTGCCCCACTGTTTATCCCTGTCTTTGCTATCTCTTTCTTTAATCTCTTCTATACTTTACCCTTTTCTCAGGCAGGTCTATTAGGACAATACTCTGGCCGACGGGGTGGCAAAGATGGTGGGCCCACGGACCGCTCCAGGTACTCACCCCTTCGATTTAAAGGTAGGCTCCCATAATGTTAATGGTCTAAATGTTCCACAGAAACGTACCATGGCCTTTTCAGTTTATGCCAAACAGAAAATTGATATCTTGCTGCTGCAGGAGACGCAAATCCTCTACACCCAAATATATTTCGAAACACTACCCACAGATGTTCCTAGCTAGCTCTTCCACTAAGTCCAAAGGAGTAGCTATCCTAATGGCCAAGAATGTGAAATTCTTACTCAAACAGCAATTTCTGGACCCAGATGGTCGTTATGTGATATTGGTAGGTCTCCTACAAAACCATCTTACCACACTAGCGTCAGTCTATGCCCCTAACAAGCTTTCTTTAAAAAGTTTTTCAACAAACTAGCACGGCTTTCGGAGGGTAGATTGATTGTAGGGGGTGATTTTAATACAACGTTGAACAACAATCTGGACAGGTCTCGGGGTGTGCAGGCGGGTGCAACCCCCACTACTCAAATTCGTGACTCCTTATACCTGATGCGATGTCTCACTGCAGAACATTTGGTGGATGTCTGGAGAGAGAAACATCCAGTTGATAGGGATTATTCATATTACTCCTCCGTCCATGCCTCTTACTCCAGAATTGACTTCATCTTCGCTAAAGCCACACTTGTGGACTACGTTTGTACTGCTACGATTCATGATATTACCTGGTCTGATCACGGTATGGTGGAAACTGTTTTCGCCAATTGGGATGAGGTGAGGGGGCATGGATGTTGGAGACTGAATGAGTCCCTGCTATTGGACAAAGAGATTTGTGCTGAGGTCACCACTTCACTGAGAGATTATTTCCTCGAGAATTCCCTAGAGGATACCTCAATTGCGGTCAGATGGGATGCCCATAAAGCTGTAATCCGGGGAATACTCATCAAACATGCTGCAATACGGAAAAAAAACAGGGAGGCGAAAACCCAGCAACTCTCACAGAGGCTGCACGATTTAGCTATCGCCCATAAACAGAATCCGTCCCCCACATCTTACAAGGACATTCAGGACACAAGGACTCAGTTGCTTCAGGTCCTCTCCGATAAGGCGGCTTACGCTATGAGCCGGACTAAACACTTGCACTACGAATATGCAAATAAACCACATACGTTGCTGGTCCGTAAACTAAAGGCTCTACACACTTCTCAAGCCATACATGCAATACGCACCCCTACAGGGACGGTAACTAGGGATACTAAGCAAATACTCCACACATTCCGGGCTTTTTATACAGACTTATATACTGCAGATGAAGCTCCTAGGGCGTCCCAGGCATTAGAGTCAGATATCGTGCAACAATTGATCCCCCCCACTATCACAAAAGAGGATAGGGAGTTGCTAGCAGAACCGATAACCAGGGAGGAGATAGAGAGGGTGATTAAAGACTCCAAATCTGGCAAAGCGCCTGGCCCAGACGGCTACACAACTAAATATTATAAGTCCTTTGTAACTCAGCTGACCCCATTCTTGAGAGAGCTTTTTCAATCTTTCCTTGAAGGCTCTCCCCCGACGCAACACATGCAGACAGCCACCTTAGTTATGATACTGAAACCTGGTAAAGACCCGGTCAATTGCGACAGCTACAGACCTATATCGCTTATCAATACCGACATTAAATTGTTTGCGAAAATACTGGCTAACAGATTATCTACAATTCTTCCCCACCTTATACACCACGATCAAGTGGGTTTCGTGCCTGGACGCCAGGCAGCAGACAACATTCGTAAAACGATAGACCTGATTTGTCGAGCACCTAAACAAAATACCTCCTCCCTGCTTTTGTCGTTAGACGCACAAAAAGCGTTTGACAGATTGGACTGGCGCTATATGTTTGCGGTGCTCAACAAATTGCAGATTCCGGCACCATTCCTCACAGGGATTCAACAGCTCTACACCACGCCTTCAGCTCAGGTCCTTAGCATGGGACTTCTCTCCGACCGCTTTCCCATTAAAGGAGGGACGCGCCAGTGTTGCCCCATGTCTCCCCTGATGTTTGCACTATCCCTAGAACCGTTAGCTCACGCCATTAGGCATAACCCCAACATTAAGGGCATACGAACCGGAGAAATGGAACATAAAATAAGCCTTTTTGCCGATGATATCATTCTTACGCTGACAGCCCCCCAAACCACGCTTCCAAACTTATTGCAAACTCTAACTCAGTTCCAACTCGTTTCGGGATACAAAATAAACCCTACCAAATCACACGCATTGCCACTTCATATGTCCAAGCCAGAACTTAAATTGTTACAACTCAATTTTGACTATAGGTGGGAGTCAGACTCGTTGGAGTATCTCGGAGTATACCTTACTCCCTCCTATGACACCCTATACAAGGCTAATTACCCCAAACTCCTTGATAATCTAAAGAGAGATTTGGACAAATGGCACTCATATCACCTCTCCTGGTTTGGTAGGATAGCGGCCATTAAAATGACGCTATTGCCTAGGATACTATACCTCTTTAGAACTTTGCCGATACACTTCCCCGAATCAGCAGCTTCCTCGCTTCAAAAAGCTGTATCGAACTTTATATGGGAGGGCAAGAAGCCAAGAATTAAGGCTGCTATCATGACAAAACCGAAATCATTGGGAGGCTTGGGACTACCCCATCTATACAGATATTACCTTGCAAGTAGATTGGAAGCGATGGTACACACTCATGCACCAACTGAGGAACCCTGGCAGTCCATCGAAAATCACTTTTCGGCCCCACTACAACTTGCCCATTTATTTTGGATCCCTAAAGCAGCTAGGGTCTCCCTTCCACACCTCCTTCCCCCGTCACAGCAAGCTTTAGATCTCTGGGACTCTATAGCGTTCAAGATGAAGTTGAGCAACACTGCCACAAAATACAGGACTATTTTTAACAATAAAGACTTCCCCCCAGGTAGCACTCCCATGGAGTTTCGGATATGGATATGTGCGAACCTGACAACCTTATTGGATTTTGTCTCTGAAGGGACTGTTAAATCTTTTCAACAACTTAGGGAAGAATATAGTATTCCCCATGCACAATTCTATCACTATTTACAGATTAGGCACTACGTGAACATTGCTTGCAAAGCCCAAACGTCTTCCACTCTTACATACTTTGAAAAGCTGTGTCGCAACCACTCATACCCAACACATCTTATCTCACTTCTGTATGTTAGCCTCTTGATTGACAACACAGTTACTCGTCAGCCTTACATGCAGAAGTGGGAAGAGGATTTAGACCTTGCCATTTCTGATAAGTCCTGGTCGGAAATCTGGGACACGGCCAGGCGATCTTCAATATGTGCAGCCTCTAGTGAGAGAGCTTATAAAATAATTTTTCGGTGGTATTACACCCCTACACGTATTGCTACCCTAAGCGGTAACCCTGATCACTCGCAATGCTTTAGAGGCTGTGGAGAGAGGGGTTCCTTCCTGCACACTTGGTGGACCAAGTGGACCAAGTGGCTCAGATATTTTGGAAGATGGTGGCAACTTTGCTCTCTGAAGCTCTGCGTTGCGTTATACAGCCCTCCCCACACACTTTTCTCTTGGGAATGAGGATTAGGGCCATACGCTTGAAACAAACACGTATTTTAGCCACTCATATCCTGACAGCAGCAAGATCATTATTGGCAGGAAATTGGAAGAGACCTACACTTCCGAGCTTACAAATTTTGATATCAAAGGTGAATTGGATTAGGGCGATGGAATCCATACGGAACAGACTTCAGGATAGAAGTTATGAGGGGGAACTGGAGTGGTACCCGTGGGCTCAGTATCTGGAGACTTTGCAACCTCGAGGTATCGTACAATAATCTGCCTTTCCTACCTTCCCAGATCTAGTCAGACCTGTCTATTTTTCTATATTCCTTTTTCTTTTTCTCTATCTACCTTTATACTAAACTCCTTTCATTTCCATGCGGATTCATTCTCTCGTTATGGCAATATTCGTCTCCATGATATGAAGCATATGTGTTGATTGAGCTAATTGAACAGTCATATTCTGTTATGCAGCAGCTACTACTGTCACTTGAATACTCTTCTGCATCATTGTTGTACCTCTTGTCTTTCTTTGGAAATGATGGTTAATAAAAAATTTTAAATTAAAAAAAAAAAAAAAACACAGTAATGAAAACACACCTGGCCCCTGCAAAATTCTCTTTGCTTTTACTCATTTTCCATATGAATACCTGCAGGTAATTGGTGCCTGTTTGTGTATGTGATTGTGATGGGAGGCAAATGTGTAACTGATGCTATTCTGAGGCATGACTGTGTATCTGCATATGTATGTGCTTAATGATGTTTATGTTTGCATACCTCAGCCTTTCACTGCCACTGGGTTGTGTGAGCTTCCATGTTTATCTTTGTACCACACACTGGGCCAGATTCAATTCAGTGAGAAAACGTTATCTCATAGTAACATAGTGAGTTAGGTTGAAAAAAGACACTCGTCCATCAAGTTCAACCTTTTAACTTTATCCCATGGTTTATCACGTGAAAACTCATGGACGAGATTCAATTAGAGGAGAAAAGACTTTTCTCCGAATTCACTTCAAGTTTTTTCCCCCCATAGACTTCAATAGAATAAACGGTGAGATAAGTTTTTCTGAATTGAATTGCATCTCAAATTGATTCTCGTCCATGAGTTTTCACAAGAAAACCTTTTTCTCACTGAATTGAATCTGGCTGATTGTTTGCATTATCATTAATTTTCTTCAGCCATGTGCTTATGTTTCATAGCCTTCCAAACAGCTCAATTAAACATACACCTATTACCATGAAATATTATTGACCATTTTGCATTTTCCCCTATAATAAGGATCTGATTTACTACAATTTTGATCTAAATGCTTCATGCATTTCAAGAAAATCACTGCTATTAATGACAGATTTGAATATTTTTGAGTTTAAATTTTCCACCATCGGGGGGATCCCAGGGGGTACAAGTGTGCTGCACTTTTCGAAAGAGCCAGACCCCACCTTATTGGCGCCGAAGCCATGCCGCCCTTCCGAAGTCCCAAACTGGCGAAAAGCCGAAGAGTAAAAGTCCAGAAGAGGCGAAAAGACCCCAAAGTCATGAAAACAGCCCAATTTGAAGCCCTGAAGTGTCGAAAAAGGCCCGAAGTAACGAGAGGAGACGACGTTGAAGTCTTGAAGCCATGAGTTCAATTCTACTGAACACCAATGTGTATTTTTTTTTAATCCCCTGTCCACCAATGTGTTATTTTAATACTCTATAGGCCCCTGCCACCAATGTTTTTTTTAAAAAATATTATCTGGGGCCCCAATTTTTTTTAACTTGTAAGGGGGGCCCTGGCACCAAAGTTTTTTAAAAAAAATATTCTCTTGGGTGCCATATTTTTGGTGCTTATGGGGGGAGGTTACCTTTTTAGGGCTGATGTCTGTGTGGTCTTTTAACTGTCATGTGGGTGGGATCTGGGGTGGAGCTTGGGTGCCAGGTGGAGCTTGGAGGCTGGGTGGGCAGGGCCCAGGGGGCCCCAAAAATATTATTGTACAGGGCACCATGATTTCTAATGGTGGCCCTGAATGTATCTATAAAAAAAATCTAAAAAATGTAAATGAAAAAAAAAAGAATTGTCAGCCAAAGCCTGGTAAGCTTGTGGAGAAGTCAAAAGGAAGTGTGTTTTCAAGTTGTTTTAGTTTTTGAGTTTTTAAAAAATAAGTGAATTAACAGAATATTAATGAAACAATGCATTTTTATGGTAATTTTTTTTAACGTAACTTAACGTGATCAAATTTTCTCCATTTTTAAAATGTACAAGAGTTTCCAGTATTTAAGACTTTCCACAATTCGAATTGTTTTTTTAAATCAAATATAAATGGGCCTCTGTTTCTATAATTTATTTTATTTTATAGAAAAACATAAATATTAGAGGGAAATATTTCCCTAGAACACAACGTCCGTAGCAGTCGCCAGATATCCACAGAAAGTAGCAGAATAACCATGAAAGAAACCTTTTTTAACGAAATACAGTCTTACATAAATTATCTGTTTACGTCTGTCTACAGTCGTGAAGTAATGTGTAGGTACAGAGGGGAAAAAAAGACACTCTTTTAAAAATAACTGTGGCTGATGGGCACTTTAAACACCACTTCTTTCCAAGGATAGAATCATGTTGGCGACTGCTATTTTGAGCTCAAAGTATAGAGACAGAATTCATTAGGCTATCACTTCCAACTTGGCTTTCATGTTTTATACACAGACTAGTAGTGAAGGCTAGTATTTGAAATACTGTTATCCAGCACTCTAATCTACAAGTTTTAGAAGAGTCGGTTCTTTCAGTTTAGCATGATGTATTGCTACGAGGTCAAGAATCTTCCATTTCGTCAGTTTTCTCTGAATTTGAAAAAATAAAACCCGCACACAGAAGTCCGCTAACAAAATAATCTTTAATAATCTCTTTTCTGCGTTTTTGATGTAAAATAGGGAAAGATCGTCTCTTCAGAGTCATTATCTTTTGATGTTGTCTATGATTAGCTGGTTTAATTGCTTGTCATTAAAATGACAAGTGACCTCTGTGCGTGTCTCTGTGACTCCCTTCTTCTGTCTGTGAATTAAAACCAAAGTACATGTTGTTCCCTTGTGAAAGAATATTTAGTAACGGTCCAATTTAAAAGTAGACTTTTTTTCAGTAAAGCTGTTTGAAATTCAAGTGTGGTTAAGAAACAGCCGTCTTCTCCACTTGGAACCTTATGACCTGTCAGAGGAACTTTCTGCTCAGGTTTACTCCAGAACATCACTTACTTTAAGAGGTCAGAAGAAGTGTCCTTTGTGAAGCCCTGTTTACCCATGACTTTCATCAATTTACTTTGATCCAAACTGAGATATAATTAATCCTTATTGGAAGCAAAACCAGCCTATTGGGTTTATTTAATGTGTACATGATTTTATAATAGACTTAAGGTGTGAAGATCCAAATTATGGAACGATACCTTATCTGGAAAACCTCAGGTCCGAGCATTCTGGAAAACAGATCCCATACCTTGTATTTAATCCCAACTAAAATATAATTAATCCTTGTTGGAGGCAAAGAAATCCTATTGTGTTTATTTAATATTTAAATGATTTTTTTTAGCAGACTTAAGGTATGATGATCCAAATTACAGAAAGATCCGTTATCCGGGAAAACCCCAGGTCTTGAGCATTCTGGATAACAGATCCCATACCTGTAGCTTGTACTTGATCCCAACTAAGATATAATTAATCTTATTGGAGGCAAAACCAACCTATGTTTACATGATTTTATAGTAGACTTAAGGTATGGCAATCAGATTACGGTAAACAGGTCCCAAGCATTCTGTATAAGAAGTCCCATACCTGTATATAAACTTTTTTCAGCCTATCTTAGTATAGCCAACATACATCACTTCATTATTTCAGTACAGTTATTTCATCCCCTTTTTTACATCTTCATTTATTCCACTGGCTTTAAAGGGGCGGTTCACCTTTGAGTTAACTTTTAGGGGGTTATTTATCAAAGTCCGAATTTATTTTCTGCTACAAACTCAGATCAAATCCGCTTGGGTTTTTAACGCATCTTTATTATTAAATTTTCCCAAAAATGTGCTTTGCAGAAAAAAATCTGATTTTCACGATTTATTCCCATTTTCCACCCAAAAACTCAGATTTCTTATGCTTTTTGCCAGAAAACTCCAATAACTTTGGGGTATTGCACAAAACCCAGCGCACATCAAAAAATTATTGGGACTTCTCTCATTGACTTATATACAACCTCGACAGGTCTGAGATGCCGGATTTTCAGATTCTAATTTTCTCATCCTCAGGGTTTAATAAATTTTGAAAAATTCATGATTTTTTTAAAGTCTGACTTTTAAGGAAAAAAAAATCACAAATTTTTCGTGATTTTTGCAGTCAGAGTTTAATAACCCCCTTAGTATGTTATAGAATAGCCAATTCTAAGTATCTTCATTATTTATTTATTTTTAATACTTTTTTAATTACTTTTCAGCTTTCAAATGGGGGTCGCTGATCCCATCTAAACAAATTGTTATTGCTACTCTTACTCATCTTTCTATTCAGGTCCTCTCCTATTCAGATTCAAAATCAATGTATGGTGGCTAGGATCATTTTCTGGAGAGCTGCTGAATAAAAAGCGACATAATCCACAAGTAATAAAAAATGAAAACCAATTGCAAATAGTCTTAGAATATCACTCTGTACATCATACTACCCAAGTTAACTCAAAGGGGAACAACCCCTTTAAGAAATGGTTGCTCCTTGCTTTTTGTAGCTGCCCGCCCAAGCCAATCTAACATTTGAACTGCATAATTCATTGTGACTGTTAATAAGAGAAGTTTATAGCAACTTAGCGCTAGTTTGCAGTATAGAACAATATATACCTTTATACGCTCTGTTGTATGGCAAGCAGAAAAGTTATTCCTGCTGTTAAAGTTCATTGTGTGTAAAGTAACAGCCAGCAGCTATAATATAGCCAGCTAGGCACAGGACATTACAGGGTTAATTTGAGTACTCCAGCCACCTGACAGTCTAGTCCAATCAGAACCCAGCCTCACTCTGAGATCTTCTAGAATCTAGCCAGACATGCCAGCAGCCATCTTAAAGACAGAATATTCAGAGAGCATGCCAGAGTTAAGAAACTGCCCTTAAGATCCTATGAGGTGAAAATAGGTGAACTGTCTTTGTTTATGTGTACTGATTAATGCTACTAATGACAATGTTAGTGATTATATGTTAGAATATATACTGAATGCTCCTTTTGTATGTTTGCCCCTAGTTCTACCACATTCTACACATTCTACACATTCTACGTGTACTTACTGCACTTATATCGCAGCAATATAGCTAAAACTTATCATCTTTGTTCCTGATTCCCTATCCTGATGATGTTACCAATAAAGAAAGTTATTTTTGTACCAGTGGTATGTTCTTAAAGTCTTTCAAGGATCCGAGGACAGTTACAGTAGAACTATTACCCTCTGAGGAGGCGAGAAGACGCACCTCATCAGAGCTAGAGCAGAAGCCATACCAAGTGTGCCTCAGAGTGTAATTGCAAGCCCTTAAAGAGACGGTGCGCAAAAAAATAAAATAAAAGTTAAACAGCCCTGTAAAGCTAACCTGCCTTTTCTGTGGCAATAGAGCTGACAAAATACCACAGAAGAAGCACAAATAGAGCCCAGTATTGCACCCAAGTAGATGTATGCCTTTCCTGCGGCCTTCAGAGTCAGAGCATTGCCACAGTGAGAGAGCACATATCGACAAGCGTGTACCGCCCAGAGTGAAACAACCACGTGCTGCAATTCACCCAGAGACATCGCACACAAGCAGAGCAACAATCCTGACAGCTGCATCTCTGCAAGTAAAGACACAGACCGTCAGCATCCTGTAAGCAACTGCAAGCAAGCCAAAGTCCCTCACCTTGCATCTACTTCTGCAAAGACTGATCCTGAGTGATTCCTAACTTCTATAGAGAGACACTTATTTTGATTGAGCAAGCCAAGTCACTGTATCCTGCTCTTCACATTAAGGTCAGAGTTTCCTGTTTATTCCTTATTGATGGTTATGTGCTGACCTTGGCACATAAAGAGACACTGAATAAAAGGTAATAAGAACTTTGAGAGAATCCAGAGATATTTGCATTATAAAGACTTTATGTGAATTTGAATAAAGTTATTTATTCGTTTGTGTTTAACTGATATTTAACTCTTTCAAGTCAAAATGTCTGTTTATAGTGATTCAATGCCATTGTTAGAGGGTGAAGCGTTAAATAGTGAGAGATATTCCCTACAACAGAAGGTATTAGAGTTGAGGGAAACCTTAAAGTCAGAGACAGATCCTGAAGAGATAGAAAGGATAAATTGTGACATAAAAAAGTACCTGTCTAAGATAGAGAATTTAGAAGCTGATCTTAGGGAGTCTAAAGCAGTCTCAGAACAGAGAAGTCAGTTGAGACAGTCATCTCATGAGAGAAGACCTACCCCAAAAATGCTAGAATATATGCAACAAGAGGCTGCACAAAGAGAAAGGAAATTCAACCAAATGTACATAAAATGGAAAACGCATACCAATGAGGTTCGCATGAAGCTAAAACAAGAGTGTGCAGAGGATGAATTATCCAACATGATGGATGCTGTAGAAAAGCATGAATTAGATATGAAGACAATATATGATGAGCTAAGGTCATACACAGCACCCTCCCAGGACATTAAGAGGAAGATCGACACATGCACTGCAATAACAGCAGATTTATTAGGGCTTATGAGAATACGATCAATTGAAACCGACTTTGATGTAGAGACAGAGAGGACAAGGCTACTAGAGCTTTATAAAAGGGATTATGCAAAGTCTGTATATGGATCTACAGTTTCAAGAGTAGCATCTTCTAGCAAACATTCTAGCCACTCATCTAAGTGCACAAGTACCTCAGCCAAAAGAGTAGAAGCATCTGCACAACTTGCCGCTAAAAGAGCTGAGATTGAGATGGAAGCTGTTATCGAAGCACAACGTCAACAATTAAAAAAGTTAAAAAACCAAAGAGACATCGAGGTCATGGAAGCTAAACTTAGAGTATATACTGAAGAGGAAATAAAAGAAAATGGTGATAGATCCAGAGCAGTACTTCCCGAGAGAACAGGTCCCTGTCCTTCTATCCTCACTGAGGAAAACAAAGGGAAATCTAAGTCAGTGTGTAGTGAGAGAACAGATCCCTGTCCTTCTATCCCCACTAGTCATCATAGTGACCAAGGAAATGTTGCAGCTATTGCCCAAGCAATACATGAGACAATGGTTCTTACAAGACTTCCAACTCCTGAACCAACTGTATTCTCAGGAGACCCATTGAAGTTCATAGAGTGGAGTACAAGCTTTGAAGCACTTATTGCACGTCGCTGCTCCAATCCAGCAGACAAGTTGTTCTACCTACAGAAGTATGTTAGTGGAGAAGCAAAGAGGGCTCTTGAAGGTAGCTTCTACAGGAAGGATGAAGAAGCCTACAAACAAGCATGGGAGAAGCTAAATGCACGGTATGGCCATCCCTTTGTAGTACAGCGAGCCTTTAGAGAAAGACTTAACAGTTGGCCAAAGATAAGCTCTAAAGAGTATGTTAGGCTTAGAGAGTATGGTGACTTCTTGCAAGCATGTAGCAATGCCATTCCTCACATAAAGGGTTTGCAAGTACTGAATGACTGTGAAGAAAACCAGAAAATGTTACTTAAGATGCCTGATTGGGTGACCTTAAAATGGAATCGTCATGTAACTAAACAGTTAGACCACGGCAAGGAGTATCCCAGTTTTGAAGAGTTCTCTTCATTTGTCAATTCAGAAGCACGTATAGCATGCAATCCAGTGTCATCCCTTCACATTCTGAAACCTTTGGAAGGAAAGCCAACGAGAGAGATAAAACGTGCAAAGGCAACTTCATTTGCAGTCGATACAATGACTAAAGACCATGATAACAATGAGAGTAAGCCTAAGGTCATTGATGTACCGAATAGAGAGAAAGTACAGACAGAGAGTCACAAACCTCTTCAATGCATGTTCTGTGGAGAGAAGCACTACATCTACAAATGTCAACAAATGAAGGAAAGGTCTGTAGAGGAGAAGAAAAGATTCATACTGGATAACCAACTCTGTTTTGGTTGCCTAAGAAAGGGACACAGTGCCAAGGACTGTAAAAGAAGAGCCACCTGTGGCATTTGTAAAGGACGTCACCCAACCCCATTACATGAAGATCGCCCAAAAAGGGATAAAGCTTCAACACTCAGTACTCTCATTGAGGGAGAAATCATATCCACACCATCTTGCTGTATGGTTAAAAGTGAGAGTAAGAATACATCAATGATCATCCCAGTGTGTATCTCATCTCCGGGAACAGAAAGCAAGGAGGTACTTGCTTATGCATTACTAGACACACAAAGCAGTAACACATTTATCGATCAAGAAGTCTGTGAGAAGTTGCAAGTGACAATGGAGCCAGTGAAGCTTAAGCTCTCAACGATTATGGGAAAAGACTCATTGGAAGATAGTCAAAGAGTCACAGGATTAAAAGTCAAGGGACTTTGCTCAGATGTCACCATATATCTACCTCCGGTCTATACAAGAGACTTCATACCCCTTGATCGTGAACACATACCTACCTGTGAAACAGCCCAAAATTGGAAGCACCTATCAGTCATCTCTCATAAAATACCCCCTCTGAAGGAGTACCGTGTGGGGCTTCTGATAGGTTATGACTGTTCTAAAGCACTGATGCCACGACAAATAATAACAGGAGGTGATGATGAACCATATGCCATCAAAACTGATTTAGGATGGAGCATTGTTGGAGGACCACAACAGGCTGCAAGCTCAAGACAAGTAACCGGGTTATGTAATCGCATATCTGTCAAGATGTCACTAACCCCAAGTCCTGCTACAGTGATCAAGATTCTTGAGTCCGACTTTGCAGACACCAGCTCAAAGGAAAAGAGCATATCTCAAGAAGATATAACATTCCTACACATCTTGGAAGGAGGCATTCAGCTAAACCAACAAGGCCATCTAGAGATGCCCTTACCTTTCAAAAAACGCCCTGACCTTCCATACAATAAGAATCTTGCCTTAGTACGACTAAGACGTTTAGAGAGGAAGCTGGGAAGAGAGCCAAAGTTCAAAAGCGACTATTTCAAGTTTATGGAAGGCATCATACAAGACGGAGATGCAGAAAGAGCTGACCATCAACCAGACCTGGGGAAGGTTTGGTACATTCCACATCAAGGTGTCTATCACTCGAAGAAACCAGACAAGATAAGAGTGGTGTTTGATTGCTCAGCAAGGTATGATGGTGTTGCATTGAACGATTATCTGTTAACGGGACCAGACCTCACGAATATGCTATCTGGAGTTCTCGGTAGATTTCGGAAATACCCCATTGCTGTCATGTGTGACATTGAAAAGATGTTCCACAGGTTTCATGTGAAAGAGGAAGATAGAGATTTCCTGAGGTTCCTATGGTGGGAGAATGGAAACACTAATACAGAGCCTGTGGAATATCGCATGAAAGTTCATCTGTTTGGAGCAGCATCATCCCCAGGTTGTGCCAATTACGGTATGAAACACCTTGCCAATCAATACGAAAGAAATTATCCATCTGCAGCAAACTTCATTAAAAAAAACTTTTATGTTGACGATGGACTTGTAAGCCTGCAATCTGCTGACTCAGCAATCAAATTAGTGAAAGAAACTCAAGAGTTCTGCGCCTTCACAAGTTCATCTCAAACAACAGAGAAGTGTTGGAATCCATTTGCGAATCTGAACGTGCATCAGCAATGGAAAATGTAGACCTCAACTACGATGATCTTCCAGTCCAGAATGCACTTGGCCTGAGATGGGATGTGGAAAATGATGAGTTCTTCTTTAAGGTCTCTATTGAAGAGAAACCAGCAACAAGACGCAATATTCTCTCCACGGTAGCTTCTATTTATGATCCATTGGGATTCTTAGCCCCAGTGATCCTCAGAGGAAAGGGAGTACTCCAAGAGCTATGCAGACAGAAGCTAGGTTGGGATGACTCTATACCAGAAGAACTGAGGCCAAGGTGGGAGAGTTGGATTAAGGATTTACAAGATCTGCAAGGAGTCAGAATACTAAGGTGCTTTGCACCCTATGACTTTGGAAAGTATGAGAGAATCGAACTGCATCACTTCTCAGACGCTAGTAGTTACGGTTATGGCCAATGTTCCTACATCAGGGTGATAAGAGATGAAAAGGTACATTGCTCCCTTGTCATGGCCAAGACCAGAGTTGCACCTACCAATGTTCTCACAATACCATGACTGGAACTAGCAGCTGCTGTAGTTTCTGCTTCAGTGAGCAAGTTCCTGAGAGACGAATTAGAGGTCAAGGTAGATGAAGAGTACTTTTGGACAGACTCACAGGTGGTTCTAGGCTACATAAATAATGAAGCTCGAAGATTTCATGTCTTTGTGGCGAACAGAGTTCAAAGAATTAGAGAAATTACTGATCCAGACCGGTGGTACTACATTGAGTCAGAAAGGAATCCAGCTGATCATGCTTCAAGAGGTCTTAAAGTTTCAGAAATGAAGGACTCAAATTGGTTTACAGGCCCAAAGTTCCTATGGGGAAGGGAAATAGTACCCAACAAAGATTGCCTAGAGCTATCAATGTGCGATCCTGAAGTGAAGGTCATTCAAGCCTTAAACACAACAACCAAGAGCCAGGAAGATTGGTATGCCAGAAAGAGATGGCGACGTGTGCAATATTTGACCGAACATGATCAAATGCATAACAAGAAGGAAGAAGTAAAATCCCCTTAATTTATGCAACCCAATTTAACAATTAATGCATAAATTAAAGGTAATTTGGTGGGAGTGTAGCTGCCAGCCCAAGCCAATCTAACATTTGAACTGCATAATTCATTGTGACTGTTAATAAGAGAAGTTTATAGCAATTTAGCGCTAGTTTGCAGTATAGAACAATATATACCTTTATACGCTCTGTTGTATGGCAAGCAGAAAAGTTATTCCTGCTGTTAAAGTTCATTGTGTGTAAAGTAACAGCCAGCAGCTATAATATAGCCAGCTAGGCACAGGACATTACAGGGTTAATTTGAGTACTCCAGCCACCTGACAGTCTAGTCCAATCAGAACCCAGCCTCACTCTGAGATCTTCTAGAATCTAGCCAGACATGCCAGCAGCCATCTTAAAGACAGAATATTCAGAGAGCATGCCAGAGTAAAGAAACTGCCCTTAAGATCCTATGAGGTGAAAATAGGTGAACTGTCTTTGTTTATGTGTACTGATTAATGCTACTAATGACAATGTTAGTGATTATATGTTAGAACAGTGATCCCCAACCAGTAGCTCGTGAGCAACATGTTGCTCACCAACCCATTGGATGTTGCTCCCAGTGGCCTCAAAACAGGTGCTTATTTTTGAATTCCAGGCTTGGAGGCAAGTTTTAGTTGCATGAAAACCAGATGTACTGCCAAACAGAGACTCCTACAGGCTGCCAGTCCACATAGGGTCTACCAATAGCCGATCACAGCCATTATTTGGCACCACCCAGAAACTTGTGTTGCGCTCCAACTCTTTTTACATCTGAATGTTGCTCACAGGTGAAAAGGGTTGGGGACCCCTGTGTTAGAATATATACTGAATGCTCCTTTTGTATGTTTGCCCCTAGTTCTACCACATTCTACACATTCTACACATTCTACGTGTACTTACTGCACTTATATCGCAGCAATATAGCTAAAACTTATCATCTTTGTTCCTGATTCCCTATCCTGATGATGTTACCAATAAAGAAAGTTATTTTTGTACCAGTGGTATGTTCTTAAAGTCTTTCAAGGATCCGAGGACAGTTACACTTTTGGCTAATGATTCCTAATTACTTTGCTACAGTTTATGAAGAAATTGTCATATCCATCATTCTGCTTTATTTCAAGCCGATTTAACTTGAAAGCTCAGTCCAGCTGTCCTTTGGGATTAGTTGCACTGTCCATAGTTGTTCATTTATTTCATATCTTAGCCATGTTTGTCTTTGAGCTGACACCACCCCACCCACGTTTTCAATCTTCAATCTGAGACCAATCCAAAAGATTGGGAACCTAGAACTTGTTTTCACAGCTAACATCAGGTTGTCCCCAATTTTCATGGCTGCCACTTTTTTTTCCTTTAACTTTCAACTTGTTGAAACTCTTACTCTATCTTACCCTATCTGTGCCTTTTCTGTATTAACTATGTTTGGTTCCATACTTGTTCCATTTCATGTCCTTAATTTTACCACATTCTCTTCAACTCCTTTCATTGCTGTTCTCTCTCTCTCTCTCTCTCTCTCTCTCTCTCTCTCTCTCTCTCTCAATCTTTTCTTAACCAACATCCTTACTATCCAGCTATATCTTTGCTCTTTCTCAAAGCTCATCTTCGTGAATGCCTCATATATGTTCTCTCTCTTACACAAGTCAGAGCAATTTCTTCACTTTTTCTTGCATCTGATCAGCGTTCTCTGAACATCTTTCGCCAGACTTGCATTCGCCAGCTCAGACTAGGCGAATCGCACTGGAGTGCATAGAACGTCCTCAATCTTCTGTTACTTACATCATATTTTTGGAGTGGAAAAACTTCTAAGTCCAAAAAACGCTGGCGTCTTTTCCTTTTTTCAGGGTGATAGGCTGCAAAAGTGTTTAAAAATATTTTTTGTGTAACCGGTTTCCCCCATACATTTTATAACATATGGGAACATTATTTTACACTGGGCTTTTGTGTAGGGCATTATAACAACTCAATTGACTTTATTAGGGTTCCCTTGGCATGTGTAGTTATCAGTGTAAATGTAATGTAACATAAAGACGTGCATTCAACTTTAAATTTCCCGTCGTATGCAAATTAGCCTGAGCGCAAGACCTCTAGCGAAGTTGGACTAGGCACAATTGAACGCTAGTGCTTCTTCGCTATGATTTGCTCGCATTGCTAAAGTAATGCTAGCAAAAATTCGCCAGCGTCCCAGGACGAAACTTTGCATTTTAGTAAATTAGCTTTATCTGAGTGAATTTTCACAAAGCCCCTTGGTTTTCTTTCTTCCTACCCCATAGTCTGACCTTATACGGACTTCCACTCGTCCCACATTTCCTTTCCACTTTTCATGTGTGATATTTTCCTCACATCCGTATGTCTCTGTGCTCATTCACTGGGTTATTATGAACTTTTCCCAAAAATCAGTAGAAGGATAAAGTTCAGAAATCCATTTATGGCCATAAGCACCTCCTGGCTCATTAACCTAAATGGTTGTATTATTAACACACATGCTTTTTATGTTTTACATCTTTAGTGAAAAATCCTGTGTTTTTTTTTAATGATATCCCAGGTGCAAGAATGTGTGTTTTTATTATACAAAATGAACGAAGCTGAGCTCGTCGTCTCTTTGTAGTTCTTTTCTCCTGCTAATAAATGGCTTGTTACCTTGCAGTTTTGCAGTAATATAAACTCTGTTAACAAGTCTTTTTTTTAACACTTATAAAATGGCATTTCTTGAAATCTTAAAACATGTTCTTTGAAGCCACAATAAATAAATACGGTTGCTAAAGCAACTCACGTCCGTTTTGTAAGTGTGCGAGGATTTAAAATTACTTGGGAAAAAAAAGAATTGCTTTATGAATAGTTCAGCATGTTGGACTGCCAAAATGAAGAATGATGTCCATCACAGTTACCGGCGCTCGCCAAGTCTTTCAAACAACATTAACTGCACAGACTGCTCTCTTTTATATCTCTCTAATGACCGGAGATCAGTCACTTAAATGCCCTGTTTATTCAACTTAGAAAAACATACATTTTGTAACATAACCTTCACACATTTGCCTTCCTTTGTCTTTATAGTCTATGCGAATGCCGTAAACGAAATATCACGCAGTAGGAAGGTTTGCCTCTGTGTGTTTAGAAAAGGACATTTGTGTGTAAGGTCTAGGGCAGGGGTTACAGAGATTAGTAGGATTCCTTTTACCAGTCTCTCTTTTTTTTGGTCCCAGATCCCTTCACAACGTTTTTAACTAGGCATAAGTACAATGTGTAGGTCAATACATAGCATGGTAGGTCTCATGTACAAGATCTATTTAATTTGATCATTTTAATTAAACCAAGCGGCATTGTGATACTGTTGGTATGATCTGTAAACAAGAAAGTCAGTCAATTAAATTCACAATACCATGCATAGGTAGTTGTGTATACAGCTAGCACTTTAACATGGAATATAGGGATTTTGTATTGGTGAAGATGATTGTTACTAGAATAAGACCTGGGAGCTTAAAGGGATCCTGTCATCGGAAAACATGTTTTTTTTCAAAAAGCATCAGTTAATAGTGCTACTCCAGCAGAATTCTGCACTGAAATCCATTTCTCAAAAGAGCAAACAGATTTTTTTATATTCAATTTTGAAATCTGACATGGGGCTAGACATTTTGTCAATTTCCCAGCTGCCCCTGGTCATGTGACTTGTGCCTGCACTTTAGGAGAGAAATGCTTTCTGGCAGGCTGCTGTTTTTCCTTCTCAATGTAACTGACTGTGTCTAAGTGGGACATGGGTTTTTACTATTGAGTGTTGTTCTTAGATCTACCAGGCAGCTGTTATCTTGTGTTAGGGAGCTGCTATCTGGTTACCTTCCCATTGTCCTTTTTTTTGGCTGCTGGGGGGGGGGAAGGGAGGGGGTTGATATCACTCCAACTTGCAGTACAGCAGTAAAGAGTGATTGAAGTTTATCAGAGCACAAGTCACATGACTTGGGGCAGCTGGGAAATTGACAATATGTCTAGCCCCATGTCAGATTTCAAAATTGAATATAAAAAAATCTGTTTGCTCTTTTGATTGGATTTCAGTGCAGAATTCTGCTGGAGCAGCACTATTAACTGATTCATTTTGAAAACATTTTTTTTCCCCATGACAGTATCCCTTTAAAGGAGAACTAAACCCCCCAATAAGAAAAGCCCCATCTACTACCCTAGATAGTCCACCCTCACAGTTCAGTAGTAGCCCAGTGGAGCTCATGGGCACCATCTTCCGGATCTTTGGTCTTCTTCTTTAAGGGAGCGCTGTATTGGAGCATGCACAGTTGGAGCAGTTCGTTGGCAACTTCACAAAGGAAGAGAATCCGCCGAAGGGAAGAAAGAGAATCCAATGAAGACAGAAGATGCAGAAGATGGCACCCATGAGCTCTGCTGCGCTACTCTGCAACTTATACTACTTCCTGAGATGTGGATTTCCAAAGCAGACTTTAGGGTTTATTTATGATGAGGGCAAAAGAAAACCAGAGGTAACCTTGTCACTCTCAATTTGATCACAGATGCAACTCTTTACATTTCTTGAATGGAACACACTTGCTGTGGGAAGGGACACAAGAACCCCACCATTTCAGTCTTTCTCGATATAGGAACAGATACTCCAATGCAGAAACTGTGCTGCTACATTATTTATTCAACACGCAAGCTGGGCCGCATATCAAGCAACCCTAACCATTTCAGCTTGTGTATCTTTTCCTTTATGTAAACCCTTTTATATTTCACTGATCATTTAACCACTCATAAATGTAATTACAGGTATGGGACCTGTTATCCAAAATACTCGAGACCTGGGGCTTTCTGGATAATGGATATTTCTGTATTTTGGATCTTCATGCCTTAAATCTACTAGAAAATCATGTAAACATTAAATAAACCCAATAGGCTGGTTTTGCTTCCAATAAGGATTAATTATATCTCAGTTGGGATAAAGTACAAGCTACTGTTTTATTATTACAGAGAAAAAGGAAATTATTTTTAAAAATTATTATTTGGATAAAATGGAGTCTATGGGAGATGGCCTTTCCGTAATTTGGAGCTTTCTGGATAACGGGTTTCTGGAAACCTGTACCAGGGATACAACAAACCAAGGATTCGGCCAAGATTCTGCCTTTTTCAGTGCCTGGCTGAACCGAATCTGAATCCAAAAAATCATGTGAATTTTTGTTACACAAATGGGGAAATCAAAAGCTTTTTATACACGTGCAGTTCTTTTCACTGCTTTCCCCTCTAATTTTCATATGTTCGGATTTGGTTTGATTTGGTTTGGTATTCGGCCGAATCTTTCACAGTGGATTCGGGATTCAGCCGAATTCTAAAATTGTGGATTCAGTGCATAATTACTGCATCTTGGTTTAACTTGACCACTTTTGTCATATAACACTATTGGGGTCAAACCAGACATGCAATTATGATGTTACTGAAGATCTAATGAGGAGGAATCCTGGAATTTACTGCTTTTCCCCTGGGCATGCCAAAAAAAAAAGTTCAAGAAATAATTGAAGAGCCAGGCATAGCATTTGCAGGAACAGTTCTCTCTACATGGTCAATGATTGTAAAGAATAATATGGCAGAACTATGTTTACAGTATGTTCTATGTATTAATCATAATTCATTAAAATAACACTGTGACTCTATTGCCCTTGTAAGCAAATATTTTTTTTTCTATTTACAGGTTTAAAGCAATATCTCTACAAATTGCATAAGAAAACGGAACCTATGATTTTTGGGTAGTGTCTGTGTTAACAAATAAGTGGAAGAAGATAATGTAGCAAATAAAGACTTGACTAGTGTTTGCTGGATATTATGACCTGCAATGATATACACCTCTGACAATACATTTTGAATGTTAGCCTTGAATTAAGAAATAATGATAAAACAGTGGTCAAGGAAGACCTAGAAGTCTGATGGAAGTTTTTTTATCATTTTAATGGCAGATCATATTAGCAAGATTATTTTAAGGATTTGTCATCTTAAATCTATACAGATGCTACAGCCTCAGCAGGCTTTGTGGGACATTCACTAAGATTCGTTATTACGCCAGTGTCCACTTCGCCGTGCTTCACCGCACTTCGCCAGGCGTATTTTCGCCAGCGCTACGCAAATTCACTAAACTCCGAAGTTGCGCTTAGGGGTAGCGTAAGGTTGCGAAGTTGCGCTAGCGTTAATTCGCCAAGCAAAGCGAAGTTACGCTAGCGATGGTTAATTTGCATACGGCGCCAAATTGAAGTTACAATGGAGGAATATGTAGCATCACTACACAAGCCTGGGAAACCTTCAAAACAGCTAATAAAATGTTTATTTTGCCCTACACATGTGCCCACTGTATAGTTAAGTTGCCATGAGTTAGGATATGTAGGGGGGAAGGAGGGGAGCCCCAAAAACATTTTTCAATCTTTTTCAGCCTATCACCCATAAAAAATGAAAAAACGCCAGCGTTTTTTGGGACTTAGAAAAATGTTTAACTTTTTTTGAAGCAATCCATATCTACTCTATTGCACTTCGCCTGGTCTGCGGTGGCGAAGGAAGTCTGGCGTAAAAGGTAGCGTTCAGAACAATGCGCGCATTAGTGAATTTGCGTAGTTGCATCCGTTGCGCAAATTCACTAGGCGTAAGGGTGCGAAGTAACACTAGCGAATTTATGCCAGCGTTCATTAGTGAATCGGCGAATTAACGAAAATGCCCAACTCTGGCGAATTCATGCTAACATTAGGCGCTTCGGCGTTTAGTGAATTTGCCCCTTAGTGTCTTACTTCTAGGTACTCAAACAATATGTTGCTCCTTTTTTCTTCAAATCTTAGTAGTATCTCATGTTTGGGATTCAGTTGCCAGACAATCTCATTGCACTGCACGTAGTTAACTGTTTGACATTGCGCTGGATTGTTTTTTTACAGCAGGTGTATTCAGAGTGTTAAAATTGAATGTTTGGATGAGATCCATGCACATAATGAAACACTCTAATATTGTAGCTGATACATTGTCTTAGCTACAGCTCAACATATTTTGGAGGCATGCTGTCAACCCACACCTGCATGGAGAACAATTATCTTTGGGATCTTGTGTTGCTAGAAATTGATAGAGAAGTCCTTGGCTTCAAAAACCTGGAATGACTGCCTTAGCAGCCGGAGTGATTGGCTCCACTTCAAGGAATAAAAGATCTTTGCTTAGTAGTTTTATAACAAGGACTGCATAGTGTGATATGATACAATCTGGAGATTCATCAAGCTCGTCAGTATCAAACTTTAGGCAGAAGAGTACTCTAGTAAGTTCTTTAAGGTCGTTTACATGTCTAAAATCTCAGGATACAAGGAAGACCATAATGTTAAACATGGTCTTCCTGATTGAAGAAAGAATCGGCAAACACCCCGGAAGCCACTCATGAAGTAAAAGGCAACTTTATTTCAGCAGATTAAAATCAAGTCCTTGCGCGTTTCGTATCAATAGATACATAGTCATAGTGTAACGGTCGGCACCCAAAACCAGAACAAACACCAGGCACCCTGGTCTCGGCTCGTGCTTCACCAGTAGTGTGACCACCTTTGGGCCTCGGGAGGAGCCCTCGGCTTACTTGGATGCCACCTGGACTTAAACGAGAGGTGCAAGATGGGAGTTCTGGATATGCAGAGGGGCACGACTGTAGAGCAAAGTCTTTGGACAGAAGGTCGTAGTGCAAGGCGTGAAGGAATAGAATAGTCAGATCAGGCTGGGTCGAGGCAGGCAGAAAGTCAGCGTAAACAATTCAGGCCGGGTCTGGGCAGGCAGCGTTCAAAGCGAGGTCAGGCAGGCAAGGGTCAAAACCGGGAGATCAATCAGATGGGATGAGGCAGAATCGGAGTCAAATAACAAGCAAGGGTCAGGTTCCAGAGATCAGAGTAGTAAAACAGCCAGGCAGGGTCAAACACAGGAATCAAACAGACTAGAAGCTTAACAGCACAAAGTACAAGGCACCAGGAACAAAACCTATCACGGGCAACCATAAAACAACAAATGCCCCTTTAAATATTTTGAATTTGGCACCATTGCGCGTTGAGGTCATACGTCAGCACGCCTGCGCCTTTCAATAGCGATAATGCGCGTGGCGCGCGCACTAGGGGGAAAGCCGGCAAGAGGAGCGGCATGCGTCCCCGCCGTACCACTAGACCACTAGTGTTCTTGACACATAGGCTATTCCTTGCTATGACTACATATCTATTTATACAAAACCCTTCAGGACTTGATGATTATAATCTGCTGAAATAAAGTTGCCTTTTACTTCACGAGTGGCTTCCGGAGTGTTTGCCGATTCTGTCCTCATTTGCACACTCACCTCCTGCTACGGGTTCAGAGTGCATTTCCCTTCAAGTTTAAGCATTGCTAAAGAGTTGGTTAATTCACAAGCCAGGATCACAATACTTACAGGGTGAGCGCCTGAAGTTTAGGGGGCACATTTACTTAGCTCGAGTGAAGGATTTGAATGCAAAAAACGTCGAATTTCGAAGTGTTTTTTTGGCTACTTCGACCATCGAATTGGCTACTTCGACCATCGAATTGGCTGCTTCGACCATCGAATTGGCTACTTCGACCTTCGACTACGACTTTGAATCGAACGATTCAAATTAAAATCGTTCGACTATTCGACCATTCGATAGTCGAAGTACTGTCTCTTTAAAAAAACTTCGACCCCCCTACTTCGCCACTTAAAACCTACCGAACCTCAATGTTAGCCTATGGGGAAGGTCCCCATAGGCTTTCTAAGCTTTTTTTGGTCAAAGAAAAATCGTTTGATCGATGGATTAAAATACTGTGAATCGTTCAATGGAACGAATTGCGGTAAATCCTTCGACTTCGATATTCGAAATCGAAGGATTTAACTTCGACAGTCGAATATCGAGGGTTAATTAACCCTCGATTTTCGACCCTATGTAAATCTGCCCCTAGGTGTTTCATTGTTCCGTTTATTTTATTTGCTGTAGAAATTTTCCAGTAGAATACGAATAGGATTGTGTAGCAACCCGCATTGACAAAGGGTTTTTGGAATTGAGCTGCATTTACTTACGATCTTCCTGATTGTCAAAGTAAGAGGAAGATTGTGGCCTGCTACAAGAGACTGGAGCAATTACTAAAATAAGACTGAAGTTACTATTTAGATGTTTTTGGCTTGTCCAAGTCTCAACAGCAACACTTTTTTTTCAGATAATACAATGTTTTTCTTTAATTTAAATATGTAAATGAAGATTCAGATCTGTTTTGATTATTTGAACCAAACATTATTTACATCCATATTAAGCATGTCAGCAAAAGACTCTTTACATACACTGTATTATGGAGGGGTGAATAGCAGATGTCAGGCTTACATGCCAATGTGCCTTCTTACTCCTTTATTGATTCAGATGGTTCTGTTGCTACTAAGTTTTCTTTTCCTGCGTGCTAAGACTACTTTGAGCTGGATGAGTCTGTGAGGTGAGCAGCGTTTGGCTATTTCTGTGTCTACTAAAGTAATATCTCAACTCACAGATGTTCCAACTGAATTTGGGCAATGCCTCTGCAGGTATTCATTTGTCTGATATTAGACCACATATTTTCAACAGGTGTTGTAGGATGCTTTAAAAATATATATAAACAACTGGAGGACTCAAAGACCAGATTTATTTCATTTATGTTGGCATGGAGATGCTTATCTAAAGGTAGTTTATCTTGGCTTGTTATGGTAAGAGGCTGAGGCTTATTTAAGTTGTGAAGAGCTTTATACACAAGGTTCTGTTCACTGATATATTGTTAATTCTTCGAAAGTATTTGGATGTTAAAAAGACAATTACATGAAAAAGACAATTCAATTAAAAAGATAATTAAATCTGTAGTTTGCTTTCTGTTGTCTAGTATTACACACTGTGTCCATTTTATTGTGCCTTTTCAAATTAAGCAGTTTGTGACATACAGGAAAAGACAAGGGGGCAAATTTACTAAAGGGCGAAGTGACTAATGCTGGCGTAAATTCGCTAGTGAAGGAGATAGACTCTAGCGCTACTTCGCACTCTAACGCCAGGCAAATTTTCGCTCTGGCGAATGGACGTAACTACGCAAATTCAAATCCAGACTTGCCTTCGCCACCTCAAACCAGGCGAAGTGCAATAGAGATAGGAGTTCCTCAAAAAAAAGTTGGAAATTTTTCTAAGTCCCAAAAAATGCTGGCGACTTTTCAGTTTTTCAGGGTGATAGGCTGAAAAAGATCAAAATCTTTTTTGGGGTACCCTCCTTCCCCCCTACGTTTCCTAACATATGTCACATAAACTATACACTGGGCTCATGTGTAGGGCAATATAACAACTTTATTTTATTTTATTAAGTTTTCCCAGGCTTGTGTAATGTAATGTATTTGCTGCAACATATACATCCATTGAATTTTAACTTGCCGCCATATGCAAATTAGCCAACGTTAGCGCAACTTCGCTTTGCTTGCCGAATTAATGCTAGCGAAACTTCACCATCGTTCGGCGCCCTGGACTCAACTTCGCATTTTAGTGAATTAGCGTTGTCCTGGCGAATTTTCGAAGTGTGCCGATGAGAGCGAAGCCGTCGCTGGCAAATTTCCGCAGGTTAGTGAATTTGCCCCAAGAGGTTAATGACAAGTTTAACCCTGGACCGGTGCTCCTATCAGCAGAAAACTGCACCGGCCCGGAGTTATACCAGTGAGCACCACGGAGCGATCCTCTTCTGTCTTCCGATTTCTTTGCGCGGCTTCGTATGCGCAGTAGGACGAAAAGCGGAACTTTAACTAAAAAGTCGGATATTTCATTCAACTGCGCATGTGTTTGCCCCAGGAAATTTGAAGAAAGAAGAAGACAGAAGAAGATCGCTCCGTGGTGCTCACTGGTATAACCCCAGGCCAGTGCAGTTTTCTGCTGATAGGAGCACCGACCCCGGGGTTTCAGGTAAATCAATACAATCACTTGGAGTGCCAAACATTTGTGCAGGATGTCTTTCCTTCTCCTTTAAAGAATGCTTCTATCATGTTAATTCATCCTCTGTAATCAGATAAGGGCCGCCATACCTTTCCCTTAAATGTCATTGTTGCCGTCACAAAGCTGCTTCTGCTCAGGGTTTCCTTGTCCTTTTACAAATTTCTTTCCGGAAAAACCTATTCAGCCATTGATAATTCTGCCATCTTTATTAGGCTGTCCTGTGAGGTACAAAAATGCTGCACATTCAGGTCTTGTAAACAAGAAAAAGTTTTCATAGATGGATGTTTCCATATCCAGCAAAATCTATTTTTCAAAGAGTATGTGATTTATTTCCAGTCTATAGCCATTTGCCATTGATTCCATGAGAAAGCAGCACAGAAACCCTAACAGATGCAAATGAATTATACACAGACTGAAACATTTCACAGATAGGGTCCCTTATCCGGAAACCCAATATCCAGAAAGCTCCGAATTACGGAATGGCTGTCTCCCATAGACTCCATTTTATCCAAATAATCCAAATTTTTAAAAACGATTTCCTTTTTCTCTGTAATAATAAAACAGTAGCTTGTACTTGATCCCAACTAAGATATAATTAATCCTTATTGGAAGCAAAACCAGCCTATTGGGTTTATTTAATGTTTAAATGAATTTCTAGTAGACTTAAGGTATGAAGACCCAAATTACAGAAAGATCCGTTATCCGGAAAACCCCAGGTCCCGAGAATTCTGGATAACAGGTCCCATACCTGTACCACGCAAATATTAAAGGTATAATTAACCTGATTTTTGTTTGGTGGCAGCTGCCCATGTGGAGGTTTGCTAAATAAATAGCAGAAATATAATACTGTGCGCATTATTTCACACAGAGGATGCCCTTACACACTTTTTATAATGTGAGATTGTGCTTATTTAGTCTTTAGCATTAGGCAACAATAATTTACATTTATGTATAAACTGCTTATGTACAGTTTACTGTATACACGAGCTAGAAACTGAATGGCTACAGTATACTGTTTTCAAGCTCATTTTCTTTAAAGCAAAGCATAATTACGTGTTTAAATAACCGCATTTACCCCTGAAGGGTCTGAATCTGCATTAATTCAGTTTGTTGTTCAATATTTCATCTTAAAAACGTTTCTTGAAGAGGCAGTATACTCGTTTGTTCAGCATCAGTGCAGTCACATTTTTTGCCTATTTTAATCATAAAAAAAATGTATGTATTTTGTTATTGAGCTGCTCCATGTTAGGTCCTTACGAGGTATAGAATTAGATTACCAGTGCACAGTTAATCCCCCTGCCTTCTGCTAACTAAACTGCTGCAACAGAAGGTAACAATGTTGCATACTGGTAGTCAAATGATTTACCTTGCAAGGACCATACATGGAATAGCTTTAATTTCATTAAATTAATAACAAAAACCTTACATTTTTTGGTAATCAAAAGAATAGGCAAAACATATGTTCAACACAAACCATATTCACTGTTAAACAAGAGGGTTCAAGCATTGCACTTGGCTTTTTGCATTTAGGCAGCACCCCGTGTGATATTACAGTCATGACACCTAGCTTACAAGTATTGAGTTTCAAAAATTATACTCCAAAGAGTTTGATTCAAAGTTAAAAATCAATAATTTTATTAAATACAAAATTTAAAAAAGTAGGCATATAGAACCATTGATGTTCCATCTTACGTGTTTCATACCCACTGGTACTTAGTCATAGGCAAGTCCGATTTTTAAAAAAAAAAAACAGGTATTTGGAGCTTAGTAAATAACCCCCTAAATAAGCGTCAAAACCCGAGCGGGTTAGATCGGAGTTTGTAGCAGCCGATATTGAGATATATTCGGACCTTGATATATAACCCCCCTAGTCATAAGCTAAGGGGGTTATTTACTAAGCTCCTAATATCCGAAATCCGAAAAATTTGTGATTTTTTTAATAAAATCGGACTTTTAAAAAAAATCACAAATTTTTCGGAATTTATTAAACCGCGAGGGCTAAAAAGCCCGAATATAAAAACACGGCATCTCAAACCTGTCGAGGTTGCATAAAAGTCAATGGGAACAGTCCCATTGATTTTTGGTTGTATCGGGGGTTTCGGGCAATTGACAAGGTTTTCGGAGCTTTCGGGTGAAAACTCCGAAAAATTCGTAGATTTCGGGGGAAAATTCACGAAAACATTTTGAAAATCTGAGCTTTTCCCGCAAAGCAAATTTTTGGGAATATGTAATAATAAATAATGATGATACTGTTTTATTATTACATTTTTGAAAATTTTGATTATTTCAATAAAATGGAGTCTACGTGAGACGGCCTTTCTGTAATTCAGAGCTTTCTGGATAATAATTTCCAGGTATCGGCTCCCTTACCTGTAGTATGGAAAGAAAAACCCTGTATATTAATTTCCTAAACTTATGTGTGACATTCTACTTTCTGTCTGACAGCTAGATAAAAGAGCCAGAAGGGACACTTGACTGATCACTTTCTTGGCTTTACTGAAAACCCATATTTTTAGAGCTACAGTATGTATATCCATATTCTATTGACCAGGAAATGATGTAAAATTGCTTAAAAATAGTAATTTACTATAAGGACAATGTAAGCACTTATTTGGTAAATTGCAGACAATATTCTATATTTGCAAAAGAATGCCTATGGCGGCCACTCCCTAATGCATGTTTCTTTCTTGGGTCTCTATGATGCAAGAACTGCAATGACTTTTTTGATAAGAGACTGAGATATTTAAAAAGATCACCAAGTTTGAATATTTAAGCATTTTTTTAGTCTATTACCTGTGCCAAATTGCCAATACTGCTTGTGGGAGCACTAGTTAAAGTAAATGTAAATGCATACATTTTCAAAAACAAGGGGTTTGATTGCAATTGTTTGGTCAGAAAGTTGAGAAGCTACAATAATAAAGCACGGTAAATCCCAAAAGGTTGACCCTTCCATTTGTATTGCTGTAATTTAGCAGGGTTATCCTTCAGAAAGGTAAAACAGATTACCTTGACCAGTCTATTCAGCATTTCAGACCAATGATTTGGTCAGAAGATACTTTCCCCCATGCTAATGCAACTAGGAAGGGAGGTGCCAGTCTACGGAAAAAAAAGTTAATACAGAGTTGGGAACATCATATGGGGTTCACCTTGATGTGTTGAAGTGGCTTAGCAACATGATCATAAACAGTTTTTTGTTGCCACTGAAATTCGAACTTGATCTCCAGTAATTTCTTGTAGTGGTCTGCGGGTATTCTGATTTGGTGGGATTCAGCTCCAGGGCAGTTCATAAAGAGAACATTTGTATTCCCATTCCCCTGATATTTGTCATTAGATGTGAGGTCCTGAGACAGGGGCTTGATTGCTAGGGCAAATAACAGGAGTGACAAAGGGCACCCCTGTCTGGTGCCTCTCTGGAGCTAAAACCCTTGTGGTTGATTTTCACTTTAGGGAGATTATTTAGGGCTGTTATTATTTATGAGATAAATATTATTTTTTGTACAGTGTATACTGTACCTGTGATGCACATTTTACTAATGGAGATCAAGATATTGCAAATAAATGCATGCTGGTATTTGCTTGTTATTGCAGTATAATAGGACAATATGACGCCTCCCATCGCTCATTACAAATTACTATTAAAATAGCTCAGGTGTAGACAGTAACCAGTTACTTCTAGCTTTGGAACCTCCTCTTTTTTTATCAGTATGATAAAAGTGACATCTTTGATTCCACTCCCAGATCCAGGTGATCCCTCAGACTTTCTACCCCAGAGACAGAGAGCAAACATGGCACCCTCTAGAAGAAAGTATGGCAGACCAACGTGATTGCACTGGCTCAAGCCAGAAGGTTAGGGATTATTCTCGTTGGGGGCATGTCCAACAAATAGAGTTGTTTTAATGTTTATTTTCTAGTGTTGAAGTTATGTATCAATGTATCAGATGAGTGCCCCTCTGCCTTTTGCCTGTTTTGTTGCATTAAATTCAGGCTCTGCACCCACTGGGTGCACCCAGTGTTTAATCTGCCACAATCACGATGACCGTGCAGAAAATTACCTGTAATAATATTATGTCATTTTATTTTCCCTCCAGCACCATCTTTGCAAATCCTTTTTGTGCCCATAAAGCATTTCATTTACATAAGTCTCTTAGGCCCCATTCCACAATATCCTGGGGAAGGGTGTTCAGCGAATATGATACACCTCACCATTTTTATATTTCACAGCCCCAGAGAGCCCAAGATGAATAAAGAGAAAACTTGCTGACTAAGCTTCGTAACAAAACTCTCTGTCGGGCACCTCAAATTGCGTTGAGGAATTTGTGCCCATTTTCTTTAGCACAACCTGACTCAGGAGTTAAGATTGATGCCGCTTCGGTGCTCATGTCAGATTTCTAAAGTTTTTAGCATATGGCTTCCAGAAATAAAGCTGGAGTTTTATTTCTTTCGTTGATCAGGAGTTTCTTTCATGTTACATAATTGAAAACGTGTGTGTTCTAGTGTGTAGCTTTGGATGCGTATACCCTCTGGCACTCCTGTTTCTAATTTCCTGAGTTAAAAGCGCAGTCCTTCAAAAGAAGGAGAGCACAATAATTTTTTTCTGACATGCTGTTAGTAGGCCTTACTCCTCAGTGCTAGCATTCTGTTTGGTCATTTTAGGCCCATCAAGTTGAAACCCCTCCAATGCCATAGGGGCCTGCTGTGCTTCGCTTCCAGTCTACTGCAGAACCATTTTTGCATTGTGTTGTTTTTCCTTCCCCTTTGTCGGGCGCCCAAAATTAATATGTGGGCTGTGCCTCACAGTCTGCTGCATTTTCTTTCTTTTGTTGTGGTACCTTTAGGATCTGCAGATATAATAGCGGTTGTATATTTTGCTTCATAATTCTTGTAATGTGGCTTTGGCATTGAGTGCTTTTTATATTATAATGGGAAGCCGTGTTTTTACTGGGTCTTTATACAAATAAGTCAGCGAGGGGAATTAGGAGAACTCTTGTTCAAAGATCAAATTAGGGAGCCAAATGGTATTTGCTTCTTATACACATTATTTCCCCTATAAAATCCCTTGGTTTGCAGTGTGTTGTAGTTTTATAGAGATAATGTACTAGCCTAGAGGGGGAAAAGCATACAGTTTGATTCTATTTTTCATCAAGTACATGCCTCTTAAAAACTATAAGCCGCACTAAAATATTCTTTAGGTTTAAACCCTCCCGGGAAACCAAAGGCAAACCATGTGACCAATAAGCATGTATACCCTTGGTGGGTATACAGGGGGCCACCTTCTTAAATTTGTTTCAGTTTAGGTCTTGCGGTATCCATGTTTTGTATTGGTATGAAAATCTTGTTTACTGAGAATGTGCAAACTGCTACTTTTGATGAAGAACGTGGCCAACAGCAAAGTGCGGTGATGCCCCCACACCTTGCCTCAGCCCTTAATTTGTATTTAGCCATGGCTATGATTTTTTCTTTATTTCCCAAAATTGTTTTTCCAGGAAATGCTTCAGGAATTGCATGGGGAAAACCCATTGTATTTAGGTAGGGGAATCTCTAAGTACTGCAAATGATAGATCATTGTCAGCGAGAGTGAGACATGGAGGGCAAAATAGTCTTCTTTGGCTGGAGAATGAGTTTAATAGACCTGAGGTGTTGGGGTAGTGGTTATTCTGTTAAAACTTTGAGGTATAAGAAAAAATTTTTTAAATGAAAACTAAAGCCTAACATTGAATATGGCTAGAAATACCGTATTGTACATACTGAACTTACTGTATCAGTCCTAGAACCATAATGATCCAGTCCTTCAGAGTTGTCTACAACAGCTCACCATCTTGGATCTTGTTAGCAGGACCGGAACTAGTGGTAGGCAGAAAAGGCACGTGCCTAGGATGCAATGGTAAAGGGGCGCCAAGCACGTACTACTTCTCCCTGGCTGCCCCTAGTTCCCAAGGGCTTGGCCACACAGCACTCCTGTCTCCCTCCTTTGATGAAAGTGCTCTGCGATGGGTGTGCCAGGGAATTGGTTATAGAAGCTGATGCTACAGGGCTGACTATTAAAGTCTAAACCACAATGCACAGGTTTATTATCTGCTATGTTATGTAAGGCTCAATTGATCACTAATTAGCCTTACATATATTTATATAAACAATGTATATTGTGAGTCAGCCCCTAAGCCTGGAGCATGTTTCATGAATCAGTAGAAGAGAAGATAGGGAATTACTAAGGGCATCTTGAGAGACACATATTCAGTGTTAAAGGGCTGTGGTTGCCTTGGGCATGTAAAGAAGTCCAAAATATAGTATGTAGGCATAAAGCAATCCAGTAGGATGATCAGTGGAGGGGTAGTAGGAAGAAGTAGATCAACAGCAGTGATCAATTGCTAGCCTTGAGACCACTGACACACTTGCTTATTACAGTGTATTTGCATGCACGATGAAGTACCATGTGCTGGATCAGCCGTGCATTCAATTGCAGGAAGCTATGATTGTGGGCTTTTCTACTATTTTTAATAAATACAAATAAATATGCTTACTTGGGAATTGCAGTTTCCTTTTAGATTTTAATGAAAGCCAGCAGGGTTAGATGACGCATAGGAGTTAATAGTTTGGCACTTTCTCAAACAATATAGCTGTCAATTCCAGATCATAAGGGAAGGCCACAGCCTGAAGATGATTGTGGGTGCCTTTTGATAAGAGCTTAGTTCTTAATGATGAGCAGATCTCACAATATTGTCCTCTAGGCAGCCCAAGCTGGGTCCAGGCAATATAGAAAAAGGTGGGTAACACAAATTATGGATGAAGTTATTGAACTCGCACCCCTTTTACCTTTGTTTGGTTTTGTGAATTATAGTTTTGTTGGAGGGTCAACATTTGGGTATGAATGTGGCCCTGGCTGAGTCTTACCATCCTAATTCATCCCTCTCTTACATGTAACAATAGTTATAATTTAGGGCACCTTTAGTATGTTATTGAATGGCCAATTCTAAGCAACTTCTCAATTGGCCTTAATTTTTCTTCTTCTTTCCTGCTATCAAATTGGGGCACTGACCCCCATCTAAAAAACAAATGCTCTGTAAGGCTACACATGTATTTTTCTTGATACTTTTTATGACACATCTTTCTATTTACACCCTCTCATATTCATATTCCATTCTCTTATTCAAATGGTTGCTAGGGTAATTTGGACCCTAGCAACCAGATTGCTGAAATTGCAAACTGGAGAGCTGCTGAATAAAAAGCTAAACAAACCAAAACTGACGAATAATAAAAAATGAAAACCAATTGCTAATTGTATATCACTCTCTACGTCATACTAAAAGTTAGTTTAAAGGTGAACAACCCCTTTAATATAATGTTTGCACCATCATACACCAAGACACATTGTAGAAAGGAATCATTGCAGGTCCCCACTCTACATTGACCTAGAACTGACTCTTGTGAGCTGTTTAACCTCTGCTTTCTTCATTCAACTTCTCAACTCAAAATAGTGTCCACAGAATGGTAATTGCTGTTTGTTTATATGCCATTCTTGGCTCTGATTGCTGTGTCAGTCCTAGACAAAAACACATTAGCTGTAGCCTCTCGTGGTGTAATTGTAAGGGTAATCACTGGTTCAGATTTTCCCAGAAAGACTTTTTTTTTGGCTAGAGGTATATATTGTACATAATGCAAAAGTGTAGGGCTGCCACCACTGGGCATTTTATTACTTGTTGTCCAAAAAACTCCACAAATACACCTCGAAATCTAAATATTTGCATTTTTGAGCAAATACAGAGCTGGACTTCCTTGCCAGGATAAATCCCTTGCAAGTAACAAATACAATAATTTGTATTGCACTTTGAAATGCTAGTCTAGTCTGGCACAGCCTAAGTGCTCTGAACCTTCACAGTAGAGGGGCTTTGGCACCAATCATCTTTTCTAGAACTACAATGCACAATACCTTCTTGAACCTAATGATGGCCTGATGCCAATAAATAATAGGGCTCATTTATAACTGCAAGTGCAGTTGTCCTCTCACACCCCCCCCCCCCAATTTCTTAAAGGTACTTGAGTCAAAATGCTTAGTCTTTACTGCCTTCCGCCCGACTTGTGGAATGAATCTGCTGCCACCTTTTCCGTTTGAGGAATATGGTCAGGGGACTGCCAGAGACACTGGGGGCTAGCTGATGACATCGGGGGGGGGGGGGGCTGATTACGTGGCAATCAGCAATTGGCTGATCGACCATGTCACCAACTTCAATGTCCTGTCCGGATTTCCTAATTTGGAGATCCGGACAGACACTTTTCATCCGGACTGTCCTTCCAAAAACCAGGCTGTCTGGGTGAAATCCGGACAGTTAGCAACTCTACCTCCTGACCAGGTGGTAGCTCCAGGTTTCCCTTCATGCCTAGCGTCAATAAGTATGGAACCCTTGTGCTTAAAGAACCAGGCACAGACGTGAATCGCATGCCTTAACATCGAAATTGCATCTGATTTGTGGGGAAGTGCACGTGCAGTTGCATCAGGGAATGCTGGGAGAAAAAGCAAACATTTTGCTTGTGCACAAAATTCCTCTTTGCTCACTGCACTTGCAGATGTAAATATTTGCTGCTATTATTAAAGGAGGTAATCACCTTTATTTATATTATATATATATTATATACAGTATTATTATTATATATTATATTGATAGACCTGATCTTTAAATTGACCTTCAGTGCCACATTATTCTGTGTCAATCCACACAGAAGATTCTGCCTGGGGTCGGCACTACAAGGCTACAGATTGTGCCAATATTTTTAATACATACACAGTTAGGCCCATAAATCTTTGGACAGAGACACCTTTTTCTAATTTTGGTTCTGTACATTACCACAATGAATTTTAGATGAAACAACTCAGATGCAGTTGAACTGCAGACTTTCAGCTTTAATTCAGTGGGTTGAACAAAAAGATCGTATAAAAATGTGAGGAACTAAAGCCTTTTTTTAACACAATCACTTCATTTCATGGACTCAAAAGTAATTGGACAATTGCCTCATAGGCTATTTCATGGGCAGTTCTGGGCAATTCCTTCATTATTTCATTATCAATGAAGCAGATAAAAGCCCTGGAGTTGATTTGAGGGGGTGGTGCTTTTATGTGGAAGATTTTGCTGTGAACAGACAACATCGGTCAAAGGAGCTCCATGCGGGTGAAACAAGCCATCCTTAAGCTGCAAAAACTTAAGGAAATTGCTACAATATTAGGAGTGGCAAAATGTACAGTTTGGTACAGGGTCGGACTGGGGGGCCCAGGGCCAACCGGGACTAATGTCTAGGGCCCCCTCCGACCCCCCTCCGCCCCCCTACTATGACGCACCGAGCGCGCATGGATGAAGCAGCCGAATGAATTCTGAGGTGTTCAGAGACACTGTCTGCTCAAATCCAACTAAATGCAGTCACACTGATTTCATAATGACCCAAAACATACAGCCAAAGCAACCCAGGAGTTTATTAAAGTAAAGAAGTGGAATATTCTTGAATGACCAAGTCAGTCACCTGATCTGAACCCAATTGAGCTGCATTTCACTTGTTGAAGACTAAACTTCGGACGGAAAGTCCCACAAACAAACGGCAACTGAAAGCCGCTGCAGTAAAGGCCTGGCAGAGCATTAAACAGGAGGAAACCCAGAATCTGGTGATGTCCATGAGTTCAAGAGTAGTGATGGGTGAATTTGGGACGTTTCACCGAAAAATTTGCGAAATTCGTGAAATGGCATCAGCGTCTCGTTTTTACACCGGTGTCTGTTTTTTTTTACGTAAAAAAAAAACGGGTGCTGCGAATTTATTAGCCGGCGGCAAATCGCGAATAAATTCACCCATCACTATTCAAGACTTCATGCTGACATTGCCAGCAAAGGCTTTTCAACAAAGTATTAGAAATGAATATTTTTTTTTTCAGAATTTTAATTTGTCCAATTACTTTTGAGTCCATGAAAGGAAGCGATTGTGTTAAAAAAAAGTCGTTAGTTCCTTACATTTGTATGCAATCTTTTTGTTCAACCCGCTGAATTAAAGCTGAACTTCTGCAGTTCAACTGCGTCCAAGTTGTTTCATATAAACTTCATTGTGGGAATGTACAGAACCAAAATTAGAAAAAAAGTTGTCTCTGTCCAAAGATTTATGGGCCTAACTGTATATATATATATTATATATAGAGGTATTTGCCTGTAAACAGACAGTGGCAGAAGGTGCAAGAAGGGACAACTGCACATGGCAAGGTTCTCTTGAAGAAGAGAAGAACAGGCTCGCTGCTTGTTTACCTGCCCGCATGTTATTTCATGTAGTTGCTGAAGTTGATATTTGCCAGAACTGTTATTCTCTGATGTGCAGGTGTCTGATGAGACACACGTGATATTTTCCATACAGAGCACATAATGGCTGTTCTTCTGTGTGCATAACATCACCCCCGTTGTCTAACTCCGAGCTGCACGCTATATCTCTTTCTACAGCTTCTGTCTTTGGCAGCTTGTACCTTAATCGTTTCCAGCTTCTCAGTATTGTAAAACAATGCAGGGAATGGAAAGATGCCGTTTCACGTATGTAAAATATGTCTTCCAAATCTTTGTCTCCCTGTCACTGAGATTATCTGTAAATCCCTGTGCTTAAAAGCTGCGAACAATGTGCGAACAGTTGCCTGTCATAAGGCATGTATTACTTATGTTACTACTGGGACAGTTTGGCTGGAGCTTGGGCATGGCACTAAATGGGCAGTATAACCTCTTTTTGCAACATGCGTTCAATAAAAAGGGATTGTGTTGAAAAATGCTTTTTTGCTTATTGTTTTCATTAAGTAACAAATAACTAGTCGGCACATAAGCCCCATCTACAATGAACTTGAGAAGGAGGAGATTGTTTATACTGATCTTAATTTCACCATTTAAATAAATTTACTCGATTGATTATCAGCACAAGTCCTATGTATTGTGTTGATGTTGAACAAAGATGTACAGTATATACTGCCCTTTATCCAAAGACTAGAAAGGTCATTTATGAATGGAGTGTACTGTCTAAAGTACAGGTATGGGATCCGTTATCCGGAAACCTGTTATCCAGAAATCTCTGCATTATGGATAGGATGTCTCCCATAGACTCCCTTTTATTCAAATAATCCGAATTTTTTAAACATGATTTCCTTTTCTCTGTAGCAATAAAATATTACCTTGTACTTGATCCAAATTAAGACATATTTAATCCTTATTGGAAGGAAAACCAGCCTATTCTGTTTATTTATTGGTTAAATTATTTTTTAGTAGACTTAAAGGGATACTGTCATAAGAAAAAAAGTTTTTTTCAAAACACATTAGTTAATAGTGCTGCTCCAGCAGAATTCTGGATTGAAATCCGTTTCTCAAAAGAGCAAACACATTTTTTGATATTTGATTTTGAAATCTGACAGAAGCTAGACATATTGTCAGTTTCCCAGCTGCCCGCAGTCAGATGACTTGTGCTTTGATAAACTTCAGACACTCTTTACTGCTGTACTGCAAGCTGGAGTGATATCACCCCCTCCCTTACCCCCCCCCCAGCAGCCTAACAACAGAACAATAAGAAGGTAACCAGATAACAGCTCCCTGGTAGATCTAAGAACAACACTCAATAGTAAAATCCAGGTCCAACTGCGACACATTCAGTTACATTGAGTAGGAGAAACAACAGCCTGCCAGAAAGCAGTTCCATCCTAAAGTGCTGGCTCTTTCTGAAAGCACATGACCAGGCAAAATGACCTGATATGGCTCCTACACACCAATATTACAACTAAACAAATACACTTGTTGGTTCAGGAATTAAATTTTATATTGTACAGTGAATTATTTGCAGTGTAAACAGTGTCATTTAGAAATAAAAACTACATCATAAGAATCATGACAAAATCCCTTTATGGTATGACTATTCAACTACGGAAAGACCCGTTATCTGGAAAACCCTAGGTCCCAAGCATTCTGTCTGACGTCATTGCTCTTTGGCATGAAATTGTGAACTCCTTGTTCCCTTTTCCTTCCTTATACTGTACATTAAGGGGCAAATTCATCAATGGTCGAATTTCGAGGGGTTAAATCCCTCGAAATTCGACTGGGGAATAGAATCGAATAGGCAATTCGGGTGAATTTACGCGCTGGCGAATAGTTGAATTGGCGAATATTCGCCAGGCGAAAAGGTGCCCGATCGAATATTCGCTCGAAGGATTTTCGTTCGATCGAATGCCTTTTTATTCGATCAAAAACTTGGAAAACAAGTCTATGGGACTTTCCCATAGGCTTTTAAAGCAATTTGGTAGGTTTTAGGTGCCGAAGTAGGCAGTCTAAGTATTTTTAAAAGAGACAGTACTTCGATTATCGAATGGGCGCATATTCGCAGCGTTTTTGCGCTCGATCTATTCGAATCATTCTACTCAAGCGAATTTACGCCAATACGATAGTCGAGGAGCACAAAAAAACACTCGAAATTCGAAGTTTTTTAATTTGAATCCTTCACTCGAGCTTGATGAATCGGCCCCTAAGTTCCTTTGCTTGCCCAGAACAGTCTTCCTGGTTCTCTCACAAGTCCTGGCCGCATCTGAGTAGCAGAGGGCTCCTCCCAAAGCCAAAGGCAGCTGCTATAGGCAGAACAGTGAGCCGAGACCAGGACCTTGGAGTTAGTTCTGGGTATGGGACACCGTCCATTACAGGTGGTTCACCTTTAAGTCACCATTTAGTTTGTTATAGAATGGCCAATTCTAAGCAGCTTTTCAACCGGTCTTCTTCTGACTCCTTCCAGTTTTCAAATAGGTGGTCACTGACCCCATCTCAAAAACAAATGCTCTGTAAGGCTACAAATGTATTGTTATTGCTTCTTTTTAATTACTCTTCTTTCTATTCAGTCCCTCTCCTATTCATATTCCAGTCTCTTATTCAAATCAGTGCATGATTGCTAGAGGAATTTGGGCCTAAGCATCCTGATTGCAAAAACTGCTGGAGAGCAGCAGAATAGAAAATAATCATTTTTTAATAATAAAAAATTAAAACCAAATGCAAATTGTCTCAGAATATTACTCTCTACATCACACTTAGGGGCAAATTTACTTAGGGTCGAATATCGAGGGTTAATTAACCCTCGATATTTGACTGCCGAATTGAAATCCTTCGATTTCGAATACCGAAGTCGAAGGATTTAGCGCAATTCGTTCGATCGAACGATCGAAGGAATAATCGTTCGATTGAACGATAAAATCCTTCGAACGAATCGAAGGATTTTAATCCATCGATCGAAGGATTATCCTTTGATCAGAAAATTGTTAGGAAGCCTATGGGGACCTTCCCCATAGGCTAACATTGGCCTCGGTAGGTTTTAGGGGCCGAACTAGGGGGTGAAAGTATTTTTTAAAGAGACAGTACTTCGACTATCGAATGGTCGAAGTCGAACGATTTTTAGTTCGAATCGTTCGAATCGTTCGAATCGAAGTTGAAGGTCGAAGTCGAAGGTCGAAGTAGCCCATTCGATGGTTGAAGTAGCCAAAAAAACATTCGAAATTTGAAGTTTTTTCCCTCTATTCCTTCACTCGAGCTAAGTAAATGGGCCCCTTAAAGTTAATTTTAAGGTGAACAACCCCTTTAAAGCAAATGCTTTGAAAATGATTTCCTTTTTCTCTGTAATAATAAAACAGTAGCTTGTACTTGATCCCAACTAAGATATAATTAATTATTAATATAATTTTGCAATATAAAATGTAATAAAGAATAATTATAATTAATTCTTATTGGAAGCAAAATCAGCCTATTGGTTTTATTAAATGTTTATATGATTAAACATTCAACATCGCCGATTTACTAATGGACACAGGCGCCAATTCGCTAGAGAAAGAGACTGCCACCAGCGGTCTTTTGCACTCTATTACCAGGGACTTTTCGCTCTGGCGATTGGACACTACTCTGTAAATTCACTAAAATGCGGATTTTACTGAATGTTACCTCTTTCGCCAGAGTTGCCTTTGCCACCTCAGACCAGGCGAAGTGCATTAAAGTAGCTAGATCTTCCTCAATCTTCTGTTACTTACATTATATTCTGTGAGACGAAAATGCATCAAAGCCAAAAAAAACGCCTGGCGTTTTTTCATCCTGATTGCCTGCAAAAGTCCTAACTTTAACTTATTTTGGGTAATCAGGTTGTGGGTCTGCGCCAGGCACGGGTCTGCCCACTAGACTCGCCTTTTAACTAATTAGACGTTACATCTGAGCCGACCCTCAATTTCACAGCTTTCTGTGCTGCCTCATAGAGGATTCTGGGAGGGTTACACTTTCCATCTATGATTTTTACAATTGTGTTACAATAGGTAAAACATTACTTAAAAATTGTGACTACTTTTTAAAAGATAAAATCTCAGGGTTTTCTTTTTGGCCTGTAAACACAGAAACTCATTTTCCTATATATTTTTATTATGAAGAAATAAACAACTTGTTAATCATCAGTCACATAAAAAAAAAACCTGATTTTCACTGTAACGTGTTACACATGTATTGCCAAACCAATGCGAGGTGAAGAAAACTTGCTTATTTATCCATCTCTTGAGTAAAAGTCGTCTGAATCATATATACAATATCAGTGACCGTGATTAGCCCTTAAGTCATCGAAATGGAAACACAGTTTAATCTATTTCTCTCTATATTTGGATTTTTTGCTTTGTTAGTGTGTAAAACATGCAAACCAGTCTTGAGTTCCAGAGAAAAACTCTGGTAGATTTTAGGTGTCTAATTGTTTCTTTGTTTCAAAAGCCCGTTCAGGTAAATTAAGGTTTTTTCGGCACAAAAACCAGCATGATTACTAAACTAGGTTTCCTTGAAGATTCCTTGAAGATTCCTTGTGGCGACGAGCAATTTTATATTGGCCCTTTATGTCTCGAACTTTTGTATTAAGCGAAATCTAACACAGCCCTTTGGCAGTGAAGGTCTGTGCCTCCGAAGATGCCCCCAGTAGCTCTCCATCTTCTCTTCTGCTGTCCATTCACTTTCTACTAATGTGTTTTTGACTTCTGGTGAAGCTTTTCTTCTCAAAAATAGCCCAGAAGGCAATGAGCACATGCAGTGCCATTGAAACTGAAAAGATGGCCTAATAGGATAATAAGATAGGACCTATAAGGCTATAGTAAATTGAGCATTACCGTTACCCTAAATATGGGGCAGATTCACTAACCGAAAAGTCGCCGGCGTCCACTTTGCACCCATCGCTACACATCGCCAGATGAAAATTAGTTCAGACAATGCTAATTCACTAAAATGCGGAGTTTCGTCATGGGCACCGAAAGCTGGCGACTTTTCGCTAGCGTTACTTTGGCAATGCGAGAAATTCAAAGCGAAGATGCGCTAGAGTTCATTTCTGCCTAGCGCAAATTCGATAGAGGTCTTGTGCTCAGTTTAATTTGCATACGGCGGGAAATCTAAAGTTGAATGGACGTCTTTATGTTACATGTTGCAGCAAATACATTACATTTCCACTGTTAATTACACAAGTCCAGGGAACCTTAATAAAGGCAATAGAGTTGTTATAATGCCCTACACATGAGCCCACTGTATAATTAATGTTCCATATGTTAGAAAATGCATGGGGGGAACCGGTTACCCAAAAAAAATATTTGGGACTTTTGCAGGCTATCACTCGGAAAAGACGCCAGAGATTTTTGAACTTTGATGCTTTTTCCACTAAAGAATATGATGTAAGTAACAGAAGATTGAGGAAGTTCTATGCACTCCAGTGCACTTCACCTGGTCTGAGCTGGCGAAGGGAAGTCTAGCAAAAGAGGTAACATTTAGTAAAATCCACATTTAGTGAATTTGCGGAGTAACGTCCATTCGCCAGAGCGAATTGACGGCTGGTGATAGAGTGTGAATGAGTGCTAGCGTCTATCTGTTTCGCTAGCGAATTGGCGCCTGTCAGTTAGTAAATTGGCGATGTCCCTGCGGGCGGTAATGCTTGCAAATTGTCACCAGAGTTTGCCACTTCGCCCTTTAGTAAATCTGCCCCTATAAGTTTTACCCCAATATTTTGCTTCGGATTAGACCTATTATTCTCAGGGGGGTGAGCCCTCCCAAAGGAGTGGAGGCCAGCAGCTCTTTGAACATTAACCAGTCCAGAACGGATTTATTATAACAAATCCACATAGGTGAATATGAGAACGATACAAGTCAATGGATAGTTAAGATTTGGTGATTACAAAAAAGAAGAAGCTTCTGTGTAAATGTCAATGATTTCCATGGAGTTGTCTCTGGATTTCATTCTGTTTTCAATAAAAGATGTAATTGTTATTAGGCAGGGTTGTTAATTCTGAGACTTAAAAGTACATTAAGATCTAATTCCCACTAATATCACTATTTCCTTGCCTTAGGAACATTATCTTGCCTGCCTAAATGTGTCCCCATGTTACTCCTTCACTAATTGCACCATGGTACAGAAGAACTTGGCAAAACATCTATACAAATAACATACTTTCATTAAATTGTAGGTTCCTTCGTAATTGTTTTCATCTCTTCTTTTTTTAAGCGGTTTTCCAGTTATCAGGCACACACTGCTTTGCAAAAGAATACACAGATGGCCAGAACTGCTGATCGGGTTACTTTTTAGATGCATTTTACCAGAATATGAGTAGTGTTGTTTTTAATGTTGTGTGTCCATGGGGCGTATTTATTAAAACTTTGCTATGGGCAATAACCCATGGTATCCAATCAGCAATTAGCTTTTATTCAGACAGATGCAAATAGAACAATGAAAGCAAACATCTGATTGGTTGCCATAAGTTGATGTCAAATTTGCATTTGTATAAATTACCCCCTATGTGTGAAAAACTAGAGCTAGGACCAGCCTAAGCAGCATTTAAAGGGCTGAGCCACCATAAAGCCAGTTGGTGAATTTGACTGGTCACAACACTGAACTTACCAGACCTCCCAAGTAAGTCTAATATGTAGACACAAACTTGTCATGACTTCTAAATCTTACATTTCGCTGCCAGGGTAAGGCAGTTGTTGAATGGGTGGGGCTGGACATGACCTATATGTCTTGCTGCATATTAGCAGAGCTAATGGTTTTTGGATAACCTTAGAGTAGTGATCCCCAACCAGTGGCTCATGAGCAACATGTTGCTCACCAACCCCTTGGGTGGTCAATGGCCTCAAAGCAGGTGCTTCTTTTTGAAAGTCAAGGCTTGGAGCCAAGTTTTGGTTACCTCCAAACAGAGGCCTACATGTAGGCTGCCAGTGCACATAAGGACTATCAAAAAGCCAACTAGAGCCCTTATTTAGCATCCCCAGAAGGTTGGGGACCCCTGCCTTAAGGTGGCCATAGATGCAAAGATCCGCTCATTTGGCGATGTTGCCAAACGACCGGATCTTGTCATGGCTATATTGGGGGTAATCTGATTGTTCGGTCGTATGGCCGAACAATCAGATTAAGATGTGCCATGGGCTCCGGCGGGATCGGTCGGGTCAAAATCAAACCTGACCGATTGACCAAACGACCGATCTCCGCCGGACGAAAGATGTCCACACATGATCCGAAAATCGTACGAATCCTCAATTCCTACGATCGGATCTGTGTGTCTATGGCCACCTTTAGAGCGTGAGTTCAGGGATCTAGGACTCAAGATAGAAAAAAAAGACTTCTAAATTGTTCGAAATATTTTTTGTTCCATGCTGACCATTAGGAATGCAGCTAAAATATAATGTGCTTAATGTGAAAGGAAGTCTTGGTGTAAGGAAGAAGGTTTAAGGTTTTTAGGGGACTGTTTGTTTGTTTTGTTTTCCTTGGGGTACACACATCATTGTGACAATGGACTTTGGTGCATACTACTAAGAGTACAAACTATGAGTTATGAACCACTGAATTTCTTCTATTACACCAGTGAAGAAGACCTCCTTTATAAAGAACCCAGTTCAGTTCATCTCAATGAATAAGGCTTGTGTCAATGTTGTTATGTTTTTAAATGTTAATAATGAACTCTCTGTAGATTTCTTTCCATTCTGCTAAAGTCCCAAATGGACTTTGTTTAGATAACATATCCCTTTTAAATAACCCCATGCCTAGTTTATCACACATATTTTGACTTTCTCAGTCTTTGATCAGGTTTTCTTTATTGTATATCCCATCTACTCCATTATCCAATGTTATTAAAGACTGTCCAACCTGAAGCCTTGTAAACAGAAATGTTGCATGTTGCAAGACCCATGGCTCTGGTGTACATATTCCTCTGTTAAAATGATCATAGTCCATCCACATACACTGTCATTTCTCATCTTATATTTTTTCCTCTCTTGGTGCCCCTTGCCTCAGGAATTCTATCACAGAATTTCTCCATAAAGAACTCTGCCTTAGCCACTCGAAAACTAAACTCAAATCCTGTCTGCTGAAGCCTTAGCACGTGTTCAATGTTGGCATTGAATGTTTATAACCTTGCTATTTGTTCTGTTAAGTTATCAACTCATTCTGATTGTAAGCTGTGTGGCAGAGACCTCCTTTGTCCCATAGTACATTTTTGTAACAGCAGATTTATATTTATTTATTGCAATTTCTTCTCCTTGTTTTGGACTTAAAAATGTATTGTGCTGTATATGCAAGTAGTGCTGTATAGAAACAGTGCTATTTATGTATGACAGTGTTTGCCTGTGCCGTTAATGTTAACGTGGATCTATTATGCCAAATGATTGATACATGAGGAATTTTTAGAATTTTTTTTTTTAGAACTTAAGGGGCAGTTTGGATCAGCATATATTGTCTACAAAAAATCATTAAAACTTAAAATAAACCCAATAGGATTGTTTTGCCACCAATATGGATTCATGAAGTTTAGTTACTATCAAGTACAATGTTCTGTTTTATTATTATTATTATTATTATTATTATTATTACTATTTGCTTATAGTAGACTCTGAGGATGATAACCTTTCTGTAATTTGGAGCTTTCCAGATTGGTTTCTGGCAAAGAGATCCCATACCTGCATTACTTAAAGCCCTGTGCGATAAATCAAACATTGTATTGTACAGGCATGGGATCTGTTATCTGGAAACCCATTATACAGAAAGCTCAGAATTATCTTCCATAGACTCCATTTTATTCAAATAACTAAAATTTTTAAAAACAATATCCTTCTTCTCTGTAATAGTAAAACAGTAGCTTGTACTTGATCCCAACTAAGATATAATTAATCCTTATTTGAAGCAAAACCAACCTATTTAATGTTTACATGATTTCCTAGTAGAATTAAGGTATGAAGATCGAAATTATGGAAAGATCCATTATCCGGAAAACCCCAGGTCCCGAGCATTCTCAATAACAGGTCTTAAACCTGTACCTCACTTTCTTCCTGATGAAGCATGTAATGTTTGTACATGTGCGTAAAGTCCTCCTTTCTTTGCAACAGTCTACTAAGCTGTTGTGAACACCAAATGGGTTCACCATCTTGGATATACAATTCCAATGGATCTTACAGTATATTATAAAAAGTATCTGATGTACAGTATCATGGAGCATCCCTTGAGGCTATGCATTTTCCTGCCTTTGAGATATTCATTGTTTAGGTTCATATGTTGTAGAAGAGTAACAGATGACCAGAGCCATATTGTTGAGATCCTTCTACACGTTGCTTATTTATAACACATCTCATAAAATAGCTTGAAATTCATGTGTATTGGTTTTCCTTCCATCTTCTGTAAGGCTGAACTTTTCTCATTTCTTGGCAGCCTAGGTCCTGGAAAGCACCAAGTTTCAGCTAAACTCATCATTCTGATTTCACCATGTCTTTAATCCATTTAGGACAGATGAAAGAGTATGGGTTGGTATAAACTTGTTGCCTTGGACCTCCATTGCCTTATTGATCATGTGTTTTTCTTGTGGTCCTGGGGTCTGTGACTTTGGCAACCAGAAAGCTTTTTCATTGGCAGGCAGACAATTGTCATAGGAGTAGGGACACTACTAATTCAAAAAGCATACAAAATAAATGATGAAGAACTGAAAAGAGGACAAGGGTTGGTCACTGGATTTGAAGCCATTCTTGCCCATGAGCACATAACTTTGTGTGTTTTTAAACTAGCAATGGCACTTTCTTCCTTAAGAACTCATTTCTGTACCCGGCACAAAATATACTGCATGAAGTAAAGAGTTTATGAATATTCTGTAATGGCTCTGTTCTCACATATGCCTTCCAGATTGGACGAAAAAGTCCTTCAAACCGTATGTCTCTGTGTTTAAAGCTCAGTTCCTGATTATGTCATGAGTGCAAAGGGTAATTGTATCTATACAAATATAGCAAACAAGCATGTGATATGTTAGGCTTATATTTGGTGAAATGATTTCACTTTTGCCCCATATTTTCCTCCAGAGGATAAGCAAGTGTTTTCAACGTGAGAATGAGGAAAGTCCAATTGAATGTGACGTTGCAGCCTGATAATGAGCAGATGAAATTGTTTAAAAGCAGAACAAAGATTTACATAAGTGTATTTAAACAGCCAATTACACCAACCTCACGGGTTTAGCAAAAGTAACAGAGATTATCCAGTTGTGTAAACAGATACAGTGCATATCCTTTTGTGAAAATGCTATTTTTTAGCTTTAAAGGAGAACCAAACCCTTTTTATTAAAATCCCCTACCCCCTACCCTACACAGACCCCCCTCCCTGCTCCCCCCCAACCTAGGTGTTATCCTGGGTAAATGCCCCTAACTCTTCATTTACCCCTCGGTGCAGATTCAGGGCATTGGCGTTCATGGGCGCCATCTTCTTCTCTTCGGTAATATTCGGGAAGAGAGCGTCATGTCGGCACATGCGCATTAGGCTCAATCTTTTGGTCCTGAACAACTGCGCATGCACCGAAAGTCAAGGGAATTGCCAAAGCATTGGAAGAAGACCAGAAGATTACCGATGAGAAGAAGATGGCGCCCGTGAACTCCAATGCGCTGAATCTGCCACAAGGGGTAAGTAAAGAGTTAGGGAACTAAAACCAGCCTGTAGGGGTTTATTTAATGTTTACATGATTTTCTAGTAGACTTAAGGTATGAAGATCCAAATTACGGAAACATTCGTCATCCGTAAAACCCCAGGTCCTGAGCATTCTGGATAACAGGTCCTATACATGCATAACGTTGGCAAATAGATCCCCAGAGGTGGGAAACACTGACAATATAAGATGGGGTGGTTAGACTGCTGTATTTCCCACAACAGCAGTGGTTGAAACACCCCTTGTTGCATTATCCTTTGAGATTATTTACCATACAATAGTTTTAGTATTGTTAGCACTGTCATTGTCAAAAAACATGTAATCTATGTTTAATTTTTGACAATACAGGTATGGGACCTGTTATCCAGAATGCTCGGGACCTGGGGGTTTTCCAGATTAAAGGGTTTTTCCGTAATTTGGATCTCCGCACCTTAAGTCTACTAAAAAATAATTTAAACATTAAATAAACCCAATGGGATTGTTTGGCCTTTAATATGGATTAATTGTATCTTAATTTGGATCAAGAAGAAGCAACTGTTTTAGTAAAAATTTTAATTATTTAACGGGTTTTCCAATAATGGTTCCCATAGCTGTACTGTTCCTTTTGTTCCTCCGCTTGGGTAAAGGCTTTTGAAGACTGAAAAGTGAACACATATCTAAGCAAATATGTTAATTTAATCCATTATTGAATTTCCTGAAAAGTTAAAGCAATCATACTCAACTCGTTGGTTGTCGTTTAAAACCGGGATGGATTTAGTAAATAGAAATGATAATGCAGAGGTAAATAATTGAATGGGTAGCATTATCTTCTATGCTTTATTATATTTGATACAATATACAAGCAAATAGATAAAGTGCATTATTTGGGCTATTTCCGTCCATTCTTTCCATGCATTTAAGAATGAATACTCTAAATAGTTTTGGAAGGGATTGAGTAGGGGAATGTTCAGCTTCGGCACTTGGAAGCTTTTAAGCTGCAGGTGATAGACAAACCAATGGCAGATGTAGGTTTCACTTCTATAACCGTAGCCCAACCAATCAGGACTAACTGAAAACAAAATGCTGGGCATAATTGGAAATGTAAAACACATTTGTTAAGTGGTGTTAGCTTGGATCAGGATCTGTTGAGGGGTTAGAAAGCAAACACAAGGTTCTGTGTAAACACGTACATCTTCCAAAAGATATAAATATTAGAAATAAGGACGTGTTTCTGATCGGTTCTTTTAAAATCGTGCCAAACATTCTGCAAGGTTGTCATAGATATTTTATTATTTTAATATGTTCAGAATAGCTTGAACGAATGCTAATAGCAAAATATTGGTTTGTAAGTTTCAGAAAATTGTTCCTCTCACTTCTTTATTTGAGTTTTCTTTTATTTTTTTTCAAATATTCACGCCAATGAAGCAGAATGTGCCTGTTAATGTGTGCTGCTGTAAATGTGGTCACAGAGAATAGTACAGGTATGGGATCTGTTATCCAGAAATTATGGAAAGGGACTCTTTTTTTTTTTTATCCAAATAATGCAACATTTTAAAAATGATTTTCTTTTTCTCTGTAATAATAAAACAGTAGCTTTTACTTGATCCCAACTCAGATATAATTAATCCTTATTGGAAGCAAAACCAATTGGGTTTATTTAAAGGGATCCTGTCATCAGAAAACATGTTTTTTTCAAAAAACATCAGTTAATAGTGCTACTCCAGCAGACTTCTGCGCTGAAATCCATTTCTCAAAAGAGTAAACAGATTTTTTTATATTCAATTTTGAAATCTGACATGGGACTAGACATTTTGTCAATTTCCCAGCTGCCCCTGGTCATGTGACTTGTGCCTGCACTTTACGAGAGAAATACTTTCTGGCAGGCTGCTGTTTTTCCTTCTCAATGTAACTGAATGTGTCTCAGATCAAAGTCTTACCAGTCAGATCAAATAAAGTAGTTAAAGAACAGATCAGCAATGTTCTGCCCCTGACAGCAATCGTATGATATCTATGTCCAACCAAAGCTAGTGACAGTCTCCCACTGAAAATCGTACGATCGGCAATACACGCAGAGATATTATCGGCAGCCGACAGAAATTTTCTAACCTGTCAGATCGACCAAATGACCGATCTCCGCCGGACGAAAAATGTCGGGACTCTCCACGCACGGTTCGAAAATCATACGAATCCTCGATTCGTACGATCAGATCTTTGCGTCTATGGCCAGCTTTAGGCTGCTGGGGGGGAAAGGGAGGGGGGTGATATCACTCCAACTTGCAGTACAGCAGTAAAGAGTGATTGAAGTTTATCAGAGCACAAGTCACATGACTTGGGGCAGCTGGGAAATTGACAATATGTCTAGCCCCATGTCAGATTTCAAAATTGAATATAAAAAAATCTGTTTTCTCTTTTGAGAAATGGATTTCAGTGCAGAATTCTGCTGGAGCAGCACTATTAACTGATGCATTTTGAAAAAAATGTTTTTTCCCATGACAGTATCCCTTTAATGTTTCCATGATTTTCTAGTAGACTTAAGGCATGAAGCTCAAAATGAAGGAAATATCCATTATCTGGAAAACCCCAGGTCCTGAGTCTTGTCTTGTTATCCAGCATTCAGGCAGGACCTTAATAACGATTCATAATATGATTTTATTAAATTTTAGGGTTTTTGAGTGCGAATTGATTTGTGATTCAGCTTCATTAGTAAGGGATATCACCATTGAGGGGTATAGTATGGAATCCGTTATCCGGAAAGGCCATCTCCCATATACATTGTCGGACTGGCCCACCGGGAGACCAGGAAAACTCCTGGTGGGCCCAGGTGTCAGTGGGACCTCTTGCTGCTAACTATTTGGCCCATTTCATGGTCATTCCCTAGTTCTTCATGGGAAAAAAGAGGCTTAATGGAAGAATAGAGTATAGTAAGTAGATATAAAAGACTAGTAGAATAAAGAGGTTGAGTGAGAAGAGGAGGAAAAATAGTTTGGAAAGTGGGCTCATATTCTAAGGTTTTCTGGTGGGCCCCTGGCATCCCAGTCCGACACTGCCCATAGACTCCATTTTATCCAAATAATCCACATTTTTAAAAATGATTTCCTTTTTCTCTGTAATAATAAAACAGTACTTTGTACTTGATCCCAACTAAGATATAATTAATCCTTAGTGGAAGCAAAACCGCTGTTGGTTTTATTTAATATTTAAATTACGTTCTAGTAGACTTGAGGTATGAAGATCCAAATTACGGAAAGATCCCAAGGTCCCAAGCATTCTGTAGTAAACAGCCAACTGAAGTATTTGAACTGGACATGCCCACCCTAAGTGAAGGTCAAACATGAATGCATTAATGATATTGGAGCATCTTAGAGTAAATATACCTTTCAGCCACTTTTTGACATGAGTCATCTTTTTTTATTCAGTTAAAATATTGAGTGCAATATTCTCATGTGACCAGAGAGTATCGTGAGTGCTGCCAAGAAACTTTCTGCCATTTCTGCAAGATTCTATTCAGTCTCAGGAGTCCTGCCTTCAGCATAGAGTAATAGGTGTGCGTTCTTATGCTGGTGTATGGAAAGGCTTTGCAGCCAAGAATAGATCAAAGTGGACCAGCAAGTGGCAGTGATATTTGAACCACTATAAGTTTTGAACTTGGCATCTCCCACAAATGGTAGTAGCTGATTAAATGACAACATATATGATATTTATATACAGGTATGGGACCTGTTATCCAGAATGCTCGGAACCTGGGGTTCTCCGGATAACGGATCTTTCCGTAATTTGGGTCTTCATGCCTTAAGTCTACTAGAAATTCATTTAAACATTAAATAAACCCAATAGGCTGGTTTTCCTTCCCATAAGGATTAATTAGATCTTAGTTGGGATCAAGTACAAGCTACTGTTTTATTATTACAGAGAAAAAGGAAATCATTTTTAAAAATTTGGATTATTTGGATAAAATGGAGTCTATGGGAAGCAGTCATTCCGTAATTCGGAGCTTTCTGTATATCGGGTTTCCGGATAAGGGATCCTATACCTGTAGTTTAAAAATGCCTGACCATTCCGTGCTGTAGTAAACAGAGAGAAAAAGAAGAATCACTTACCTTGACATTAAATAAAGTTTGGGGACTTAGGACTCTTTTTTTCCTTCTGAATTGTTGTGGCTGGCAAGTTTATCTTACTCCATGTTATTATCCTCTTGAGGGTTTTTGGCCAGGAATGGGGAAATCTCTGTAGATCAGTATGATCTAGATGGAAATTTGGATTTGTTCCAAAGTCTTTAACATAGTCAGACTTTCCATTCCATCTTTCCAAAACAGCATGGCAAGGATAGGAAAATATGAGGTAAAAGGTCCTGTTATTTGATAATATTGGACATAAGAGAAGCTCTCAGTGATACTCATTAGGGATGCACCGAATCTAGGATTCAGTTGGGAATTCAGCCTTTTTCAGCAGGATTCGGCTGAATCCTTCTGCCTGGCCGAACCGAATCCTAATTTGCGTATGCAAATTAGGGGCAGGGAGGGAAATCACATGACTTTTTGTCACAAAACAAGGAATTAAAAAATGTTTTTCCCCTTCCCACCACTAATTTGCATAAGAAAATTAGGATTCGGTTCGGTATTCGGCAAAGGATTAAAATAGTGGATTCGGTGCATCCCCAATACTCATGTTGAATAACAGTAGCTAGCAGATATTTCTAGTTTAATTTAGCTCTCCCAAAGTGAGTGTTCAGTAAATCAGAAAGCCTTATCTTAGATTGCAAGAAGACTTGTCCATCATCAATTTGATATCCTAGTTTGGATCAAGTACAAGGTACTGTTTTATTATTACAGAGAAAAGGGAAATCATGTTTAAAAATTCGGATTATTTGGATAAAATGGAGTATATTGGAGATGGCCTTTCTGTAATTCAGAGCTTTCTGTATAACGGGTTTCCAGATAATGTATCCTATACCTGTATTTCAATTTTTGTTTCTTTTTGATGTTAGGATTCACTACGGTGGTTAATTGTAAATAATCAGATGCACTTATTGCTCGGCTCTGAAATCACTGGTTGGCTTCCAAGATAGCTGTTGATGTTATTTTGGGAAATCAGAACCAGAAGCACAAGTGAATAAAGAGATTGATGTATATAATAATATATTTCCAGATTATATTTATTCTCTCTGACTCTGAGGTGGGCCTGGGGTCGTCATTCCAAGAGATTTTACTATGGTGGAAAACCTTATTTTTATAAGTCTTTCTAGGTCAAATTGCTTTTCTTATACAACCTGCAAAGCACTGAATATCTTTCTAATATAAAATTCGAATTAAGACCAGATGCTGTAGGTGATGAATTTCACACTTTGCAACACTGCAGATAGCTGGCTCTCTAACCGAATTTATACATATTTGCTTTCGTTTCTTTTAATAATCACAGCATTAAAATTAATTTGCCTCCAGTAAAAGAAGTGGCGTTGATGGTAAATCTCTTATTTTACAGTATTGTTTGAGCATCTTGTTTATATTCCGCTGCAATCGTCTGTTTCCTTTTATGTTTGGTAGGAACCGCACTCTGCTTGTACAATTTTTATAGCCATGATTAACGCATAGGAGTGGCGCCTCAGTCCCGCCTTTTGTTTTAATAAGAAAACGTTTTAGATTGATAGAAGCAATTCAGATTTACTCTATTCAATTTTTTTCCCTCTCTTTTCAGCTCATGTTGGACAGTTTTCTGTTACCAAATTTAGTTTTCATAAAATTAGTTTTTTTTTAATTGCTCAGGACCTACTCAGTTGGCTGTTGAACATCTATGGGTGGATATGACGACACGAGGATCTAGTACATTTTTTATGCAACCAAAACTTGCCTCCAAGAATTCAAAAATAATCACCCGCATTGAGTGCAGCAAATCAAATCATGAGCCAAACTAGTGGGACATTAGACACTCCTGTTCGAATTCCTTTGAAACAACAAGGGGGTTATTTACCAAGCCCCAAATGCAAAAATTACGAAAAATGTGTGATTTTTTTTTTTTCTAAAATCTGGCTTTTAAAAAATCAAGAATTTTTCGAAATTTATTAAACTCCGGGGCTGAAAAACTCTAAATCCTAAATCCCAGCATCTCAGACCTGTCGAGGTTCTATATAAGTCAATGGGAGAAGTCCCAATGATTTTATTGATGTGCGCTGGATCTCGTGCCAAACCCTGAAGTTTTTGGAGGTTTCGGGTGAAAACTCAGAAAAATCCTGAAAATCGGGTGAAACCTCCGAAAAAATCGTGAAAACCAGAGTTTTTACCGCAAAGCAAAATTTAATAATAAATAAGTGTTAAAAACCCGAGCGGCTTAGATCGGAGTTTGTAGCAGACAATAAGAGATAACGTTGGACCTTGATAAATAACCCACTAAGATGTGAAGCACAATGACGTCTTGTCAGTGCTCCCTCCCAAAGATAGGGAGGCAATTATACTAAAAGAAGAATTTTTCAAATTTGCTAATTTTCTTAAAAATTAATTCACGCACTTCTTTTTCAGTTGCTAGTTACAAAATTAAACTTAAATCAACTTGATTGCATTTTTTAGAAATAGCTAGAACTTGGAAGCTAGAACAGCTAGAACTTGGATTTTACAGAAGCTCTATCATTTTTAGATTCCAAATTTTTTCAAAAAGTAATGACATTTATTACCTGTAAAAACTATAAATTGTGTATAAAAAAAAGAAATACAAGAAAAATGTATCTTGGATTAACCAGCACTGCGTAAGTACAGGGATTTACATGTATTGACCAAACCCTTTATTGTGGTCTTTGTATACCTTTGCTGCTCTTTAAAAGTCACATGACTTTAAAGGAGAAGGAAAGCCCCAGGGCGCAAAACCCCTCCCCCCCTCCCCTGTGTTGCCCCCCCTCCCTCCTCCCCCCTGGCCTACCTGTCCCCCTGGGCAAATTCCCCTAACTTGTTACTCACCCCTCTGCGCAGGTCCTGTCCACGGAGTTCGCAGTCGCCATCTTCTCCCACGCGCGTCTTCTTCCTGCTCTGACCGGTGTCTTCTGGCGCATGCGCAGTAGGAACAGGTACCGGTACAGCTCTATTGCGCATGCGCCGAATGTCACGAAGTTTTCCGATTTCACTTCGTGACATTCGGCGCATGCGCAATAGAGCTGTACCGGTACCTGTTCCTACTGCGCATGCGCCAGAAGACGCGTCAGAGCAGGAAGAAGACGCGCGTGGGAGAAGATGGCGACTGCGAACTCCGTGGACAGGACCTGCGCAGAGGGGTGAGTAACAAGTTAGGGGCATTTGCCCAGGGGGACAGGTAGGCCAGGGGGGAGGAGGGAGGGGGGCATCACAGGGGAGGGGGGAGGGGTTTTGCGCCCTGGGGCTTTCCTTCTCCTTTAAGGATTCAAATTTGGGTTTGCTGAACAGTTTTTGACCAAAATCTAAATGCTACAAAAAGTCCTGATATTAGGCCAGATATGGCAGAATTATGAAGAGAGAACCTAAGACCTAAAGCACTGTCTCAGGAGTAACATGTTACTCACCAACCCCTTGGATGTTGCTCCCAGTGGCCCCAAAGCAGTTGCTTATTTTTGAATTCCAGGCTTGGAGGCAAGTAGTGATGAGCAAATCTGTCCCGTTTTTGGTACCACCCACACAGAAAAATTCACGAAACTGCAAAAAAATTGCAAAACATCGAAATTTCACAAAGCACATTGAATTCAATGGGTGTTTTTATGCACAACAATTCTTAACCAGGCAACAATTTTTATCACTCCAAATGCATTAAAGTCAATGGGTGTTTTTTCTTATGGCGACTTTTTTGTCCTAATGCATAAAACTCAATGGGCGTTTTTTTCTTAATGCTACTTTTTTGTCCTAATGCATTACAATGCTATAATGATAAAACGCCAGCGCAATGGCATTCGCGGGAAGGCAGTAGGGGAGATTGTCGCCCCGAAGAAGAGGTGATTAGTCGCCAGGCAACTAAATCTCCCCGAATCTGCCCATGTGCCCCTGCTCTTAAAGTCAATGGGCGTTTTTTGTAGCAAATTTTCACTGCAGTTTCACGAAAAAATGTCAACATGGCGTAATTTCACCAAAAATCCATGGCTGGCGAATAAATTTGGTCACTAGAGGCAAGTTGTAGTTGCATAAAAACCAGTGTACTGCCAAGCAGAGTCTCCTGTAGGCTAACAGTCCATATGGGGCTACCAAATAACCAATCACAGAACTTATTTGGCACCCTAGGGACTTTTTTCTATGCTTGTGTTGTTCCCCAACTCTTTTTACATTTGAATGGGGCTCATGGGTAAAAGAAGGTTGGGGACCCCTGCCCCAAAGCATGAACTTATTGCTGATTTTGTAAAAGGATTGAAGCTTTACCTGCTGACTATGTGTATGATTCTCTGAGGGCCCTGACTCACATGGCATTTCATAGTCCAATGGGATGGATAAATTTTCTGGCGGTTACCCGGAAATTCCGCATGTAATGTGGCAATTCAAAAAAATGTGTAGGAGCAGGTATTGTTGGGTTCTTCCTCTACCGAGAGAGATTTCCCAAAGAGTGTACAAGCCCCCTGTGTCATTCAGTTTTACGAAAAACTTTACAGTTCTAAACACTGCACGTTGTTTTCAGGCACAAATTAAAATCTTCTCTTTTTCACAACAAAGATCAATCCACAAGCCCCTGCTTGGGCAGCTGCATGGATTCAGTTTGAGCTATATTGTGCAATATTTGCTGTTCAGTGTTCGTAAATACATTTCTGTACTTTTTGTCTATCGAGTCTTTTAATGCTCCGGCGGAGCAGTTTACAAAGGAGTCCCATGCTTCCCACAAATGACAGTTTTGACTGATGTCTGGGTTTCCTTTCATGGAAAAATGAATCCTGAACAAGAAGTCAAACTGCGTCTGTGAACAGAATAATTGCAAGGTTTTCCTATTTAAATTCCTGCGCTTTCTTCTGGCTTTCATTGCTTATCTTTAAAGTATTACAACAGATAATTGTGGCAAGTCGACAGGGAACTCCAAGCAAATATTCAATGCTTCTTTTATGGTGATGCCTTTGTAGAATTGGCAAATCATCAAAATACTCTTGGAAAAGATTTAATCCTCGGCACGTTATTTTTTTTTTGTTTTCTTTTAACGTTGTATTAGATTTTGTCACTTTTCATAAACATGAAAAGTGCTCTGGAAACCACATGAATGATCCAGTCTATAAATAATTTCGAATGTAGCCGTTAACTTTGCTTCTCAATTGCACATTATTCTTGTCTCTTGCTTTGTATCGCCGTCCGCAACTACGTTTTTTCTTCTTCTAGGAGATCAGACTTTACAGCAATCTTGTAAAATGTAGCATGCCTCATAAACCAAGTACAAAAAGAACTTTTACAAGTCAAACAGTGAGAACTATGACATTGTTATGTGATTGTGTGTTGGGGCTGTGAGATTTGAATATAATGCACAAAGGCATTAAAAGAATATTCTGTAAATGATACGCTTATAAACGGTGCTTAGGGATGTCATTAGTTATAGTTGGTTCTCAGTGATGTACTTTGTGTGACTTCACTCACTGAAACGTGGGTATTATAACAAATAGAGGCACACTTATCAGCGGTCGAATTTCGAATTCATGCAAGTTTTTTTTAAATTCCCCTAAACTCCAAAGTCGACCAATCGAAATTTATTAATAAAATCGGATTTTTTCAAGTCGGATGAATTAAAACAACCTGAAAACTCGAATCAAATTCGATCAAACTTGATTCGAGTTTTTTCCCCTGAAAAAAACTCAAACATCAGGAAGGCTGCAAATATCTCCAAATTGATCCCTGGACCTCTCCCATTGACTTAAACAGGTGGCAGATAATCGAATTAGAATTCATAAAGGGCCAGAGAATGATAAATATTGAAAATCGATTTAGAATTTTTTAAAAAAAACCTCAAATCAAATTTATTTGAATTTGAGAGTTTTGACCATAAAATTTTCAATGCGACCCTTGATAAATCTGCCCCATCATGTACCCCCTGTTGTAAGATGTGTATTAGTAGCGTGTATTCAAAGTCACCTAGGGGTTCCATGAGCTGTATAAAAGCACTCGGTCTTCAACTTTGTGTCTTTATACAGAGTAGTTATAGAACTCTTTGGTGACTAGGATTGCCATCTTTTCCGGTGAGAAAATCTGGGCAGAGAGCGGGACAGATGACTCTGGGGGGCAGTACGGATGCCATTGCAGCAGGGCAAGTGACCATTCAGGGCATGTATATTGCATCAGGGTGCGGAATTGTGATGTGGCAATCAGTGATTGGCTGATTGTCATGCAATTAACTTCAATGTCATGTCCCGACTTCCTAAACCAAAAAGGCTGTCCGGGTGAAAACTAAACAGGTTACAAATCAGTGACTTATAATATCCTTATATTTAACAACTTTAATATGTATGAACCTGTTTAAATAAGGCACAACTGCCTGATTTTGACAAGTGCCATCCAAGTTTGTTTTGATCAGGTACAATAGGATATTATAAGTTCAGGCATAAATGGGAGGTGGTTCTGCTTCCATTATGGTTCTGTATATAAAATGTATGTCTTCTTCACAAAATACTATCCATATTATCATTTTTAATGATTAGTTGTCTATATAACCAACTCAACTTAGTAGGGCAAAAAACTGAAGGATACAAACAAGGACAGGATAAACATTGTCCAAACACGATGGGGGGTCATTTACTATTCCCTGTGTTGCAAGTGCTAGAGCTCTAAGGAGCACAAGGGTCCCCCCTTAAGTTGGCCATACACGGGCCAATAAAAGCTGCCGACAGACCGAGTCGGCAGCTTATTGGCCCATGTATGGGGCCCCCCGACGGGCTTCCCCGATCGAGATCTGGCCGAAAGTCAGGCAGATCTCGATCAGATCGGACTAAAAATCCCGTCGGATCGCGGCTGCATCTGTTTGTTGATGCGGTCCCGCAATCCGACCGCCCGTTAGGCCTAGTTAGGACCGCCCGTTAGGCTTCGTTAGGATCCAATCGTTGGGCCCTAGGGCCCACGATCGGATCAGCCCGATATTGCGGATCAGCCCGATATTGCCCACCTTGAGGTGGGCAATATTGGGCTGATCCGATCAGGGAAAGAGATCCACCCAGGGAGAGATCCGCTCATTTGGCGACATTGCCAAACGAGCGTATCTCTCTGTGTATGGCCACCTTTAGTCTCCTGCTGCTCCCTAACTTGTATGTCTGAATGACACCTATGCCCCCAGCCAAATGCAGTCAGCACTATCTTTTTTTGGGAAAGCCGCAGGTCTCTGTACTATAAAACATAGTGTCGAGACCCGGGGCAATTCTGCAAGGCAAGGAGACACACTGCCTAGGAAGTTATAAGTGACCCCTATTGTTCTTTCACTGATTTTCCTTATTATTATCGGTCTTAGTAAACCCTTCAGATGTCGCATTTAACATTTTTATCAATTCAGTTCAGGTCAAAACCGATCTCTTTCAATCCTGTACAATTCTTTCAGAATGCATTTAATGTCACAGACATTTAACTTTTTTCCTGTTCCTGACGCAGTGCTGGCATCTAGCAGTGGTTTAGTCTCCAAAAATCTTTCAAGTTGTAGACTAGGGATGTAGCGAACGTCGGAAAAAAAGTTCGCGAACATATTCGCGAACTTGCGCAAAAATGCGAGCGGTTCGCGAACGGTTCGCGAACCCCATAGACTTCAATGGGAAGGCGAACTTTAACATCTAGAAAAGACATTTCTGGCCAGAAAAATGATTTTAAAGTTGTTTAAAGGGTGCAACGACCTGGACAGTGGCATGCCAGAGGGGGATCAAGGGCAAAAATGTATCTGAAAAATCTGCCTGTGTGTGCTTGGAAGAGATAGTGTAGGGGGAGAGCTGTTAGTGATTTCAGGGACAGATGATAGTAAGTTTGCTGGCTAGTAATCTGCTTGATACTGCTCTGTATTGGAGGGACAGAAGTCTGCAGGGATTTGAGGGACATTTTAGCTTAGGTAGCTTTGCTGGCTAGTAATCTACTGTTCTCTTTAAACAACTGCCATACGTTGACCTTGTAGGCATTGTTTGCCCAGTTTTTTTGGCCACAGCCACTGAAGCACAGAGGCCAGAAAAAATATGCCATATAAATGCTGAAAATAGTCATTTTTTTGGTCGCAGCCACTGAAGCACAGTTGCCAGAAAAATTATGCCATATAAATGCTGAAAATATAAATTTTTTTGGTTGCAGCCACTGAAGCACAGAGGCCAGAAAAATTATGCCATATAAATGCAGAAAATATGCATTTTTTTGGTCGCAGCCACTGAAGCACAGTTGACAGAAAAATTATGCCATATAAATGCTGAAATATAAATTTTTTTGGTTGCAGCCACTGAAGCACAGAGGCCAGAAAAATTATGCCATATAAATGCAGAAAATATGCATTTTTTTGGTCGCAGCCACTGAAGCACAGTTGCCAGAAAAATTATGCCATATAAATGCTGAAAATAGTAATTTTTTTGGTTGCAGCCACTGAAGCACAGAGGCCAGAAAAATTATGCCATATAAATGCAGAAAATATGCATTTTTTTGGTCGCAGCCACTGAAGCACAGTTGACAGAAAAATTATGCCATATAAATGCTGAAAATATAAATTTTTTTGGTTGCAGCCACTGAAGCACAGAGGCCAGAAAAATTATGTCATATAAATGCAGAAAATAGGCATTTTTTTGGTCGCAGCCACTGAAGCACAGAGGCCAGAAAAAATTAAACCAGTAGGGTTTGCACCCTAGTTTGTAACGGTGGCGGAGGGAGGAGGAGGACGCTAAAGGACAGCTGTGTGTGGAGTCATGAGGCTTGAAGAGAAGGACAGCTGCATAGAAGTCAGAACAAGTCTTCCGGCGTGCAGTAACCCTCCGAGATCCACCCCTCATTCATTTTAATAAAGGTCAGGTAATCGACACTTTTGTGACCTAGGCGAGTTCTCTTCTCAGTTACAATCCCTCCTGCTGCACTGAAGGTCCTTTCTGAGAGCACACTTGAGGCTGGGCAAGACAAGAGGTTCATGGCAAATTGTGACAGCTCTGGCCACAGATCAAGCCTGCGCACCCAGTAGTCCAGGGGTTCATCGCTCCTCAGAGTGTCGATATCTGCAGTTAATGCCAGGTAGTCCGCTACCTGCCGGTCGAGGCGTTCTTTGAGGGTGGATCCAGAAGGGTTGTGGCGCTGCCTTGGACAGAAAAACATTTGCATGTCTGACGTTACAGACTGGCCAAAGGGCTTTGTCCTTGCAGGTGTGCTCGTGGCAGGATTACTGGCACCTCTGCCCCTGGAATGTTGATGAGTTCCTGAAGTGACATCACCCTTAAAAGCATTGTACAACATGTTTTGCAGGCTGGTTTGTAAATGCCGCATCTTTTCGGACTTGTGGTATGTTGGTAACATTTCTGACACTTTATGCTTGTACCGAGGGTCTAGTAGCGTTGCGACCCAGTACAGGTCCTTCTCCTTAAGCCTCTTGATACGGGGGTCCTTCAACAGGCATGACAGCATGAAAGACCCCATTCTCACAAGGTTGGATGCAGAGCTATCCATCTCCGCTTCCTCATTATCAAGGACTGCATCATCCACGGTCTCCTCCCCCCAGCCACGTACAAGACCAGGGGTCCCCAAAAGGTCACCACTAGCCCCCTGGGAAGCCTGCTCCTGTTGGTCCTCCTCCTCCTCCTCCACAAAGCCACCTTCCTCCTCTGACTCCACTTCTGGCACCTCTCCCTGCGTTGCAGCATGTGCCTGGGTTCGTTCTGGTGTTTCCGACCAGAAATCGTGCGCTTCCAGCTCCTCGTCACGCTGGTCTACAGCCTCATCTGTCACTCGTCGCACGGCACGCTCCAGGAATAAAGCGAAGGGTATTAGGTCGCTGATGGTGCCTTCGGTGCGACTGACCATATTTGTCACCTCTTCAAAAGGTCGCATGAGCCTGCAGGCATCGCGCATAAGCACCCAGTAACGGGGGAAAAAAATCCCCAGCTGTGCAGATCCAGTCCTACCACCCAGTTCAAAAAGGTACTCGTTGACGGCCCTTTGTTGTTGCAGCAGACGTTCCAACATAAGGAGCGTTGAATTCCAGCGAGTCTGGCTGTCAGAAATCAAACGCCTGACTGGCATGTTGTAGCGCTGCTGAATGTCAGCAAGGCGTGCCATGGCTGTGTAGGAACGTCTGAAATGGGCCGACACCTTTCTGGACTGGGTGAGAACGTCCTGGAATCCTGGGTACTTGGAGACAAAACGTTGGACTATTAAATTTAACACATGTGCCATGCAGGGCACATGTGTTAAATTGCCTAGTCTCAACGCTGCCAACAGATTGCTTCCATTGTCACACACCACTTTTCCGATCTGCAGTTGGTGTGGGGTCAGCCACCGATCGGCCTGTGACTGCAGAGATGACAGGAGTACAGATCCGGTATGGTTTTTGCTTTCCAGGCACGTCATCCCCAAGACAGCGTGACAACGGCGTACCTGGCACGTCGAATAGCCTAGGGGGAGCTGGGGGTGCACAGGTGTGGAGGAGGAGAAGGAGGACCCAGCAGCAGAGTAAGAAGAAGAAGAAGACGAGGTAGAGAGCGATGGAGGAGTAGAGGTGGTGGCAGAACCGCGTGCAATCCGTGGCGGTGACACCAACTCCACTGTTGTTGTTGAGCTACCCATTCCCTGCTTCCCAGCCATTACCAAGTTCACCCAGTGGGCAGTGTAGGTGACATACCTGCCCTGATCATGCTTGGAGGACCATGCGTCAGTAGTCATATGGACCTTTGGCCCAACACTAAGTGACAGAGATGCGGTAACTTGGCTCTGCACATGTTGGTACAGGTGTGGTATTCCCTTTTTAGAAAAAAAATTGCGGCTGGGTACCTTCCACTGCGGTGTCCCAATTGCTACAAATTTGCGGAAGGCCTCAGAGTCCACCAGCTGGTATGGTAAAAGCTGGCGGGCTAAGAGTGCAGACAAGCCAGCTGTCAGACGCCGGGCAAGGGGGTGACAGTCAGACATTGGCTTCTTACGCTCAAACATGGCCTTCACAGAAACTTGGCTGGTGGCAGATGACTGGGAATGGGAACAGGTGGTCAAGGTGGAAGGCGGAGTGGAGGGTGGTTCAGACGGGTCAAGGAGAGCAGAGGTAGAGCAGTAAGATGCTGGACCAGAAGGAGTGTGGCTTTTAGTTTGCCTGTTGCCTTTGAGGTGTTGCTCCCAAAGTGCTTTGTGCTTGCCGCTCATGTGCCTTCGCATAGAAGTTGTACCTATGTGGCTGTTGGGCTTACCAAGGCTCAGTTTCTGACTGCACTCATTGCAAATTACAATGCTTTTGTCAGAGGCACACACATTAAAAAAATCCCACACTGCTGACTTTTTGGAAGTGTGCGATCTGGCGGTAACAGTAGAAGTTGGCGGAGTTGGCGGTATTGGCGGCAATGGCGGGTGCGTTGGCCGGCTGAACACAGGTGCCGATACATGTTGTTGCCCTACTGATCCCTGCGGGCTGTCCTCCCTGCTTCTTCTAAGTCTTATTCTCCTACTGCCTCTCTGACTCTCCGTCTCTCCATCTGAACTACCCTCCTCTTGCTCTCTTCTACTAGGCACCCACAAAACATCAATCTCCTCATCATCATTCTCCTCAGATGCATCAATTTCTTCTGACACATCACAGAAGGAAGCAGCAGCGGGGACCTCCTCCTCATCACTCATTATGTCCATCTCTATCGTGTTCTCTGCCAGAATTAAATCTGGTGTAAGGTCCTCATCTCCTTCATCTTCTTCTGGCAATAATGGTTGCGCATTACTCAGTTCAAGAAACTCATGGGAAAATAACTCCTCTGACCCCAGTGAAGAAGGGGCACCGGTGGTGGAGGAAGTGTTACGTGGGGTGGCCATAGCAGTGGAGGATGAGGAGGATGTTGTGGTAAAGTTAGAAACGGTAGAGGATGGGGTGTGCTGTGTAAGCCAGTCAACTACCTCTTCAGCATTTTGGGAGTTCAGGGTCATTGGCTTTTTAAAACTGGGCAATTTGCTAGGGCCACAGGATTGCATAGCAGCACGGCCCCTAGCACGGCCTCTGCGTGGCGGCCTGCCTTTGCCTGGCATTATTTTTAAAAAAACAACAACAACAACAAAAACTCAGTTGGTTTTTCTGGAAACGATAATACACACAGCTAGATGGCGGGTTGAAGAAAACACTGTGCAAATAATGCCTACAAAGTCAACGTATACACTACTACAGCGGTGGATACGGATTACGTAAAATATATGAATGCTGCTTGAAAAAAAGTAACTCAAGTGGTTTTTCTAGAGACGATAATATTATCAATATTTAGACAAAATGTGAACAAGCTCACACAGCTCGATGGCGGGTTGAAGAAAACACTGTGCAAATAATGCCTACAAGGTCAACGTATACACTACTACAGCGGTGGATACGGATTACGTAAAATATATGAATGCTGCTTGAAAAAAAGTAACTCAAGTGGTTTTTTCTAGAGACGATAATATTATCAATATTTAGACAAAATGTTAACAAGCTCACACAGCTCGATGGCGGGTTGAAGAAAACACTGTGCAAATAATGCCTACAAGGTCAACGTATACACTACTACAGCGGTGGATACGGATTACGTAAAATATATGAATGCTGCTTGAAAAAAAGTAACTCAAGTGGTTTTTCTAGAGACGGTAATATTATGGATATTTAGACAGAATGGGAACAAGGTCACACAGCTCGATGGCGGGTTGAAGAAAACAGTGTGCAAATAATGCCTACAAGGCCAACGTATACACTACTACAGCGGTGGATACGGATTACGTAAAATATATTATGGCTGCTTGAAAAAAGTGACTCCGGTGTTTTTTCTGGAGACGGTAATATTATGGATATTTAGACAGAATGGGAACAAGGTCACACAGCTCGATGGCGGGTTGAAGAAAACAGTGTGCAAATAATGCCTACAAGGCCAACGTATACACTACTACAGCGGTGGATACGGATTACGTAAAATATATGAATGCTGCTTGAAAAAAGTGACTCCGGTGTTTTTTCTGGAGACGGTAATATTATGGATATTTAGACAGAATGGGAACAAGGTCACACAGCTCGATGGCGGGTTGAAGAAAACAGTGTGCAAATAATGCCTACAAGGCCAACGTATACACTACTACAGCGGTGGATACGGATTACGTAAAATATATGAATGCTGCTTGAAAAAAGTGACTCCGGTGTTTTTTCTGGAGACGGTAATATTATGGATATTTAGACAGAATGGGAACAAGGTCACACAGCTCGATGGCGGGTTGAAGAAAACAGTGTGCAAATAATGCCTACAAGGCCAACGTATACACTACTACAGCGGTGGATACGGATTACGTAAAATATATGAATGCTGCTTGAAAAAAGTGACTCCGGTGTTTTTTCTGGAGACGGTAATATTATGGATATTTAGACAGAATGGGAACAAGGTCACACAGCTCGATGGCGGGTTGAAGAAAACAGTGTGCAAATAATGCCTACAAGGCCAACGTATACACTACTACAGCGGTGGATACGGATTACGTAAAATATATGAATGCTGCTTGAAAAAAGTGACTCCGGTGTTTTTTCTGGAGACGGTAATATTATGGATATTTAGACAGAATGGGAACAAGGTCACACAGCTCGATGGCGGGTTGAAGAAAACAGTGTGCAAATAATGCCTACAAGGCCAACGTATACACTACTACAGCGGTGGATACGGATTACGTAAAATATATGAATGCTGCTTGAAAAAAGTGACTCCGGTGTTTTTTCTGGAGACGGTAATATTATGGATATTTAGACAGAATGGGAACAAGGTCACACAGCTCGATGGCGGGTTGAAGAAAACAGTGTGCAAATAATGCCTACAAGGCCAACGTATACACTACTACAGCGGTGGATACGGATTACGTAAAATATATGAATGCTGCTTGAAAAAAGTGACTCCGGTGTTTTTTCTGGAGACGGTAATATTATGGATATTTAGACAGAATGGGAACAAGGTCACACAGCTCGATGGCGGGTTGAAGAAAACAGTGTGCAAATAATGCCTACAAGGCCAACGTATACACTACTACAGCGGTGGATACGGATTACGTAAAATATATTATGGCTGCTTGAAAAAAGTGACTCCGGTGTTTTTTCTGGAGACGGTAATATTATGGATATTTAGACAGAATGGGAACAAGGTCACACAGCTCGATGGCGGGTTGAAGAAAACAGTGTGCAAATAATGCCTACAAGGCCAACGTATACACTACTACAGCGGTGGATACGGATTACGTAAAATATATTATGGCTGCTTGAAAAAAGTGACTCCGGTGTTTTTTCTGGAGACGGTAATATTATGGATATTTAGACAGAATGTGAACAAGGTCACACAGCTCGATGGCGGGTTGAAGAAAACACTGTGCAAATAATGCCTACAGGGCAAATAATGCCTAAAAGGTCAACTTATACACTACTACAGCGGTAGTAAAATAAAAAAAGTAAAATAAAAAAAAAATGAATATTAAAAAAAAAAATTAAAGTTGGTGCTGCTGAACTACTAGGAGCAGCAGATTAGCACACCAGTCCCACTCCCCAACACTGCTAGACTAATAGCACTGGGCTCTTATAGTAGTAGTAGTAGTAGTAGTAGTAAAACAACAAAAAAATAAATAAAAGCAGTCCTTACAAGGACTACTGTTATTGCAGCAGTCAGCAGATGAGATCAGAAGCAGGACAGCTGCCCACTGCAGCTACATACAGAGCACTGCAGTAGAAGGTAGATTACTAGCCAGCAAAGCTACCTAAGCTTAAATGTCCCTCAAACCCCTGCAGACTTCTGTCCCTCCAATAACAGAGCAGTATCAAAACGATTACTAGCCAGCAAACTTTCAACTGTCCCTGAAATCACTAACAGGCAGCAGCTCTCTCCCTACACTATCTCTTCAGCACACACAGGCAGAGTGAAAAAACGCTGCAGGGCTTCGGTTTTTATAGGGAAGGGGAGTGGTCCAGGGGAGAGCTTCCTGATTGGCTGCCATGTACCTGCTGGTCTGGGGTGAGAGGGCAAAAAAAAGCGCCAACAATGGCGAACCCAAAATGGCGAACGTCGCGCGACGTTCGCGAACTTCCGGCGAGCGCGAACACCCGATGTTCGCGCGAACAAGTTCGCCGGCGAACAGTTCGCGACATCTCTATTGTAGACTAATGTTTAAAGGAGAACTGAACCCTAAAAATGAATTGGGCTAAAAATGCCATATTTATATACTGCACTTATAGCACCAGCCTAAAGTTTCAGCTTGTCAATAGCAGCAATGATCCAGGACTTCAAACTTGTCACAGGGGGTCACCATCTTGGAAAGTGTCTGTGACACTCACATGCTCAGTGGGCTCTGAGCAGCTGTTGAGAAGCTAAGCTTAGGGGTTGTCACTAATTATCCAGCAGAAAATGAGGTTGGTCTGTAATATAAACTGATGCTACAGGGCTGATTATTCAATTCTGATGCTAATTGCACTGGTTTCTGTGCTGCCATGTAGTAATTATCTGTATTAATTACCTTTCAGCCTTATATTGTGACATTTCTATTCTATGTGTACTGTATATTGTGAGTGGGTCCCTAAGCTCAGTAAGTGACAGCAGCACAGAGCATGTGCAGTGAATCAGCAGAAAAGAAGATGGGGAGCTACTGGGACATCTTTGGAGACACAGATCTTTACTGCTAAAGGGCTGTGGTTGCCTTAGGCTGGAACAGAAGCACAAAACATAATGTACAACATTTCTAGCTACTTCTTTAGTTAAGCTTTAGTTCTCCTTTAAGTTGATCTGCGCCTAGGGTATTAAAAATGATGCTTTTATAGTTCAAAAGGTATTGAGGGAGGTACAATTTTTTCTGCACTGTGTGCTCCCTTCTGATATTTTCGTGGTCTATTGTCTTGCATCTGTCATTTAATTAGGGCCACCTACTTAGATGCGTTGGGGAGAGCAGTTAGTAGAGGATTATATCCCTCTTTAACACTGACTGGACCCAAATGTCTCAAGGACATAAATTTCTAGATAATTCAAAAGACAGGCCAGTGGCATGAAATAGTATCAGTGTTTCCCTTGTGCGCCTGGAATTTTGTCCAGAAGTTTTGGGCTTATCTGGCCAAAGATCTAGACACTGGATTAAAGACTTTCATCATATGCCTTTACTAAAAGAATCTGTTGAATTCACTGGTCTGTATAACCATATAAATGACAGTTGCTGTAATATAACAAATGTAAAATATACATTATTATAAGTAAAATATTAAATAAGTGCTATTATTTCATGTAGCATAGGCTTCCTTCATCTGCTTCTGATGCGCCACTGAAATTTTACTTAGAGGGATAATAATCCAAAAAAAAAAAAAAGTCATCCTTATGAAATCAGTCCTGGGGGCAGATTTACTTATGGTCGAATATCGAGGGTTAATTAACCCTCGATATTCGACTGTCGAAGTTAAATCCTTCGACTTCGAATATCGAAGGATTTAGCACTATTCATTCGATTCGAAGGATTTTAATCCATCGATCGAACGATTTTTGTTCGACCAAAAAAACATTAGAAAGCCTATGGGGACCTTCCCCATAGGCTAACATTGACTTCGGTAGCTTTTAGGTGGCTATCTAGGGGGTCGAAGTTTTTTCTTAAAGAGACAGTACTTCGACTATCGAATGGTCGAATAGTCGAACGATTTTTAGTTTGAATCGTTTGATTCGAAGTCAAAGTCGTAGTCGAAGGTCGAAATAGCCCATTCGATGGTCGAAGTAACCAAAAAAAAACATTCGAAATTCGAAGTTTTTTTCCCTCTATTCCTTCACTCGAGCAAAGTAAATGGGCCCCCTGGAGTTGATATGGAATTTTTAAGTTATGTTTTTAAAATAGTGTCAGTATCTTCTAAGACTTCTTGCAACAGCCATGCTTCAGGGCAGTGGCACATGTAATGATTTGTTAGGAAATTACAGGTCCCATGGGAGACAAATCAACAAAAAAATACCTTGTCTGTGGATCCATTGCAATCGCCACGTGTAAAACGCAGTTTCGGGTACTATGTAAAAACTGCCTAGATGTCATTGGCCTGAGGGTTTCAGGTGTTACCATTGCCTTGATTTACAACTCAGTTAGCGTCTTCACTGGTTCTTTCTAAACATTGTTTAGAAACATTGTCACAAGCTGATCAAGCTTAAAGGGATGGTTCACCTTTAAAGGAACAGTAACGCCACAGAAGGAAAGTCTTTTAATGTAATGAAAATAAAATGTACTGCACTAGTAAAACTGGTGTGTCTGCTTCAGAAACTCAACAACAGTTTATATAAACAAGCTGCTGTGTAGACATGGGGGCAGCCATTCAAAGCGGAAAAGGAGAAAAGGCACAGGATACACAGTAGATAACAGATAAGCTCTGTAGTATACAATGGGGTTCTTCAGAACTTATCGGTTATCTACTGTATATCCAGTGCTTGAATGGCTGCCCCCATGACTAAAACACAAAGCCCACCAGCACACCCTGGCCTCTCAAACTCAAGTTGGTCTGGTGCACAGTATCAGGGATCGGCACCCTCAATTAGTCGTAATAGAAAGAAGATGAACCAGCACTATGGATTCCATGCATGTTTATTCAAAGTAACGTTTCGGGGTCGTGCCCGAATAAACACGCATGGCTTGTCTCGCTTGCATGGACTCCGTAGTGCCGGTTCATTTTCTTTCTTCCCCCGTGACTACACAGCAGCTTGTTTATATAAACTATAGTAGTGTTTCTAAAGCAAACACACCAGTTTTACCAGTGCTGGGCAACACTGCATTATACTGTCATTCTTTTAAAACACTTTCATTTTTTGGTGTTACTGTTCCTTTAAGCCAGTGATCCCCAACCAGTAGCTCGTGAGCAACATGTTGCTCTCCAACCCCTTGGATGTTGCTCCCAGTGGCCTCAAAGCAGGGGCTTATTTTTGAATTCTAGGCTTGGAGGCAAGATTTGGTTGCATAAAAACCAAGTGCACTGCCAAACAGAGTCTCAGTGTAGGTTGACAATCCACATAGGGGCTACTAAATGGCCAATCACAGCCCTTATTTGGCACCCCAGTAACATTTTTCATGCTAGTGTTGCTCCTCAACTCATTTTACTTCTGAATGTTGCTCACGGGTTCTAAAGGTTGGGGATCCCTGCTTTAAGCTAATGTTTAGTATGTTACAGAATTACTAATTAAACAACGTTTCAATTAGTTTTTGAATTATTTGCCTTCTTCTTCTATTTCCAGCATGCAATGGGGGTCACTGACCCCATCTAAAAAACAAATGTTTTGTAAGTCTACAAATTTCTTGTTATTGCTACTTTCTTTTTTTTTTAAAAAAGTTTTTATTTTTCAGTTTTACAACAAAAAAAAAGGCATAAAGTTAGAGAAAGGAAGAAGGAAAGAAAGAGAAAGAAGAGAGAAAAGAAAAAGAGTAGTCTCAAGGGCTAACCTGTACCCTGCAGGATACGTTCAATACATGTGTTTACATCTGTAACATCCCACTGAACCTTTCTTGATCCATTACCCAAGAACCCCATACTGCATCAAACTTTCGGGGACACCGTCTAGCAATATATGTAAGTTTCTGCTTAGTAAGGGAGTCATTTATCAGCTGTTTCCAGAAACTAAGAGTAGGTGCAGTTATTGATTTCCATTGTTTATTGTTTATTGCTACTTTCTAGTACAGGTATGGGATCTGTTATCTGGAAACCCGTTAGTTACGCCGCTGCCTTAACACAACACCTGAAGTTCTTAGTGGGATCAGATTCATAAATCTGCAAAATCAATTGCTTTATATTCCCACGGAGCTTCTGGGCCTGCTCATTGTGCCTCTTGAAATAAATTCGCCTGGCGGAAATTTGCAGCGAATTTCAGCATTTTGCCGCCGGCAAATAAATTTACGAAACTTCCGCTGAATTCGCTGGCGTCCAAAAATTTTAAACGCACTTCCGAAGAGTCGCTCGCATCAAACTCGCTGTGCATCAACACTATTCTGACGCCCATTGACTTTAACGCCGGTGTCAAAATTGAAAAAATTACACGGACGTCAATTTTCGAGGTTCACTAATTTTTCGTGAATTTTTCAACTAAGCGAAACAGGAAAAAATTCGTCCATCGCTATTTTATATTCCTCATGAAAAAATCCAGATTGTTGCATGGTGAGAGTAATGCAAAACTCCAAGCATTTAGTTAAATTCTATCTGTCTGTGACATTAAGATGCTATGTTCTGGCTCTGAGTTTTGTCTATACAACTTTTCCACAGCTCTTCAGCTGAAATGTAACTAGTAAGCTTTAAAATTTCACACCCCGGAATACACTGCATGCTTTGCAACCAGATACCTTTGAGAAATGTTCTTTTATAAGCTAATGGTCATGGACAACCAGGCTAGGGTTACTTCTCAAGTCTGTATGGAAATAATACAGGTTCATCCTTGGTGGTCCTATGTGGGGGTGCTGCATATGTTTCTGGCAGTTGTTTTTTTTATTTTTATTATCTGGTACTTTGTGACATGGTTTTCATGCAAGATATGAGATGGTAACATGGAGAGGAGGAAGAAATAGTTTGTCTCTTTATAAGGCCAGAGACTACAGTTGGCCATACACAGGCCGATAAAAGCTGCCGACAGACCAAGTCGGCAGCTTATTGGCCCGAGTATGGGGCCCCCCGACGGGCTCCAGATAACAGATCCTAAACCTGAACCTGGTTTGCAAGAAGCCCAGATTAATATAGATGAAAACAGGGTTATGTGTAGATTGGTGTTCACAGGTTGACAGCTGTTGAAACCAAAGTAATTGAAACTATTGTTTTATTTACAGTATAAAACAAACGTTCAGTATTATTGTAAATGCTTCCATTGTAAGATGCTTATTCTAGTCTGTAGAATATGTAGGACTGGTGTTCTCAAAGGGGGTGCAGTGTAAATAGCCATTAAGAGTAATATTTGGTGGCAAATAGTGATGGGCAAATTTCGTCTCGTTATTGACGCCGGTGTCCGTTTTGTAGACGCCGGTGTCCATTTTCGCGACGGTTTCATAAATTTATTCGCCAGCGGTGAATCATGGGAATTCGCCTCAAATTTGCGCCTGGCGAATAAATTCGCCCATCACTAGTGGCAAATTCTTATATAATTTCGGATCTGTAATTATAGCAAGGGCATTGTTATATTGTATTATCTCTGTTATTAGTTATAAGATAAGGGAGGCCAGACCAAATGAGTAACTTCAAGGGCTTAGCCAAAAATTCTGAAAGCCTTTGGCTTAGAATGTATTCTTCATAGCAGGGTCCTTTGGCCTCAGTTCTTAGTTTAGTAATGCTTGTTGAATAGTGATGGGCGAATTTCTCCCGAAAAATTTGTGAAACACGAATTTTGACACCGGTGACAAATTGTCGCCGGCGTCAGAATTGTCGCCGGCTTTTACAAAATTTTTTATTGCTGACGGTGAAACATCGAAATTTGCAGCGAATTCGCACCTGGCGAATTCACCCATCACTATTGTAAAAATTGTGTTAATTACTTTCTATAACCTTGTTTGGACTCTTAGTAGGTATTATACACCTATATGTTACACTATTTGCTAAAAATATTTATTTTTTTTTAAAAAAAATCCATGATTTCTTAGATTTTGTTTTTTACTATAAAGCAGTAACAGAGCAGTAATTGTTTTGCTTTTTAATGGATGGAACAAAGTTTCTTTGTTTGATAGGATTTGCACTTGTTGACTATGAAATAGAAAAATAGAAAATAGAAGTAAATAACTCTATAGTGACTATAGAATCTCATTGCACAGAGGGATATCAATACTGCCATAGATTTATTTCATCTCTCATTAAAGGAACAGTAACACCAAAAAAATTAAAGTGTCTTTAAGGGATGACAATATAATTTATTGTTGCCCTGCAGTGGTAAAACGGGTGTTTTTGCTTCAGAAAGGGTACTATAGTTTATATAAACAAGCTGCTGTGTAGCCATGGGGCAGCCATTTAAAGCACAGCACACACAGTAGATAACAGACACGTTCTGAAGAATCCCATTGTATATTACTTAGCTTATCTGTTATCTGCTGTGTATCCTGTGCCTTTTCTCCTTTTTCAGCTTTAATGGCTGCCCCCATTACTACGCAGCAGCTTTTTATTTATATAAACTATTGTAGAGTTTCTGAAGCAACCACACCATTTTTACCAGAGCAGCACAACAGTACATTATATTGTCAATCCTTTAATACACTTTAGTTTTTTGGCTTTACTGTTCCTTTAAATAGTACAAAAAATCTAGATAGTTGTCTTTCCTAGTTGCATCATTTACAGCAGTGATCCCCAACCAGTAGCTCGTGAGCAACATGTTGCTCTCCAACCCCTTGAATGTTACTCTCAGGGTCCTCAAACCAGGTGCTTATTTTTGAATTCCAGGCTTGGAGGCAAGTTTTAATTGCACAAAAACTAAGTATAGTGCCAAGTAGAGCCTCCTGTAGGCTGACAGTCCACATAGGGGCTACCAAATAGCCAATCAAAACCCTTATTTGGCACAATGGACTTTTTCATGCTTGTGTTGCTCCCCAAATGTTTTTACATTTAAATGTGGCTCACAAGTAAAAAAGGTTGGGGACTCCTGATTTACAGCCTAACTTGGATGACCATGTCCACAGTCAAGTTATACCACACCCCTTTAAAGAATAAGACCTCAAATTTTTCTAGCTTTTTGTAAAAAGATTGTAAAAACAATAGGAGCCCTATGGGAGACCAGCCTGTCAGTTAGACCGTGGTTTTTTAGGCAAGGTTAAATCTACAAACTGAGCCTGAAATACTTTCACAGAAGCTTGAGAAATAGTATAAATGGCAAATAGACATATATCTAGCTCCTAACATTTCCATTAGGCAAATCAATTGGGGAAATAAAAAAAATGAAGATAATAGCTCTTAGAGCTCATATTCCACACCATTGATTTTTATATCTCCTTATAGAAATGTCATGGTTTAGTGGTTAAGTCACTGGCCTAAGTTCAATTTCCATTTCATTCCATTGAGACCTTAAATAAGTCTTGTAATTTTCTTGTGGTTCAGGCATGCCTAGTGGAGAGGAACTCATCTGACCTTATATCTACTGTACAGAACTGTGTATGGATACCTAGAGCTCTCATAATAAGTTTATTTTGCCCATGCCAGAAACCTACAGCTGAGTCTCCCTATACTCACCTTCAGGGTTACATCCCTGAGCTCAGTGTTGAGGCCCTTTAAATGTTGTTTACCCTCTATTTCATTTGAGTTCTGCATCCAACCCAGTTGCGAAACGAAACTGCATTATTCCAAGGGGGTAAGAGCCCATGCAGATGCACCAATTGGATAATGCTATTCACCTGACAATTTATTGCAGAACGGAAGCAGAATTTGAATGAGTAATATATCTTCCAGGCATATTATTATCATAGCTGGCTTTTATATCCACTGAAATTTTGGCATATTGCTAATAAACACATTCAGGAGCTAGAGAAAATGACAGTTGCCACATACCCAGAAGTTCCTGAGCATCTCTTGGCTCTTCCACAGCGAGTATGTAGAGCAAGGTTGAAATCTGGTACAGGTATGGGATCCGTTATCTGGAAACTCATTATCCAGAAAGCTCCAAATTATTATTATTAAATCATTATTTCCTTTCTCTCTGTAATAATAAAACAGTAACTTGTACTTGATCCCAACTAAGATATAATTTATCTTTATTGGAAGCAAAACCAGCCTATTGAGTTTATTTAATGTTTATATGATTTTCTAGAAGACTTAAGGTATGAAGATCCAAAAATATCCATTATCCAGAAAACCCTAGGCCCGAGCATTCTGGATAACAGGTCCCATACCTGTATATTAATATGACCATGGCCACCCAGCAAAATATTTCCTAGTTTCAAGAACCTGTAAAGAAGAACTTATATCACCTTTTTAGCTGGCCAGTAAGTAAGGACCTCCACTGGCTCAGAATTCTGGCTAATTACCATGGGTTTATTATTGTTATATGTTTGACTGTGGGTCAAAAGCAGTGGGCAGACCATTCATACACAACTAATATAAGGCTTCCAGTTAGGAACATGATTGGAAAGAAAATTAAACAATGAAACACTGTCATTTTATCTAATGGTCTCCATTAATGCCCCATGCTACCTACTGAATCGTGTTGAAGTCAATTGAATCTTGCTCTTTGAAAAAGATCAAATAATAACCCTTCATCTTCCTACTCTATGACAGTAGGTCATAGAGTAGCTAGATGGAGGATTGGATGAATGTCCATTTAAAGGAAACAGTGGTTACAGTGTTAACTTGCCATCAGTCACATGTTAAAGTGCTGGTACTGTACAAGTTGTATTGTAAGTCTAACATGTCAGCTAATCGATGAAGCAACTGTTAGCATTGCTGCACTTGCATTTCATTTAATTTAATGGACATCTTGAATTATTGCAGCCCTATTACATATTGTTATTGTCTTGATTTTTATTTAGTAAACTGATCGTATAGAAGGGAAAACCTTAATAGGGACCCCAGTCTTAAAAGCACTTGCTGAGAATGTTCCAATATCTCATTCTCACTCTCACTCATAATGTTGTTTCCTCTTTGTAACATTTAGAACATATACAATGGTATAAACCCTCAACAGGAAGAGTTGTAGGGCCACAACCCATCAGAGCTTTCTGGACTACAGTCTAGCAACTATTCTAGAACTTATGGGAATTCTGGTGACCCCAATCTGCTTTCATGAAAAATTGAACTCAGGGCTACAGCCCTGCGCAGAAACAATTTTTGAGACCCGGACCTGACCCAGACCCGCATATTTACCCGCTTGGATCCACTTCATGACCTAACCCACAACTGCCTTATCTGCAACCTGATCCGCAACCCACCAACCACCATTAAACAGGAAGTGCTGTTGCTTAAACCCGGAAGTGACTTCATGAAAAGTTGGTGGGAACAGAAAAAAGTTTCTAACATTTTTTTAAAAGGAGTAAAATATAGATAATATAACATAACATAATAAATATAGATGAGACCCACAACCTGACCAGCAACCTGCAGGCCAATATCTATACCCGCACCCTACCAGCATCCCGCAAGGTACCTGCTTTTTTTGTGGGTAACTCGCAGTTACCCGACCCACTGCAGGGCTCTAATCTGGGCCTTAATTATGCTTACATGGCACACATGGCCACATTTTTAAATTCTAGATTTCCACGTTGAATGCTTTCACCTGCTTTCCACCTTCCATTGACTTAATGGAAGCCTCTAGCAACATAAGTACATGTGGTTTTTGACATTTGAAATATTACCATGTTGAAAATCACCTGTACCAACAGTGTTAGACGTTGGGAGGTGTTTTTTTTTTTTTTTCGGTGAAAACACAGACTTGTGTGACATTAGTATTTAATGCCAGTTCCTGTTGGTGCAAATATGCTAAATGTTCCTAAAGATATTCTGAGTTTGCTCCTTTACCTATAGTAAGGAATAGGTTTACACGCTACAGGTCTTGAGTTTGAGAGCTTCCCAGTTTTATCTTTTGACATCTGGTGCACATTGTTTTCTTATTGCTAGTAAATTCTCCAGCTGGTGATCTTGACCGGGATGACAGAAACAGCTGCTCCAGTCCATCCACGTTTAATATGATGTTTTTGACCTTCCTTGAAGTTGGTTAATCCCTCGCTCTTTATTCTTTCTCAGAGCCGCTGCTGATAGAAGCATTTTAAAGTGCAAACCCTCTATTGCTGATGCTTTCTATTGATTACCAGCATAATATATACTGTCATGAAAGGAGGAATTTTTAATATAGTGGAGGAAAGCAAGGAGGGTGCTGGGCTGAAAATAGAGTTGGTTCTTCCAAGTAGCAAAGGGCAAATATTTCTCAACTTATTAGGCTGTAGCATGCAACTGGAATGCTCTGATTTCATACCAAAGTAAGTCATTGTGCTTGACTGTGACCTTTGTTACTGACTTCTCTAGTTCATTGTTATCAAAGCAACTGGGACACTTTTGGAATCTTTCCCCACCTCGTGTTAACAGCTATTCTGCCTGTTCTCACAATAATGTAACTTTATTTTGTGTTTGGGCTCATTAAAACGCCAGAGGAAGGTTCAGAATGCATTCTGTAAATGCTGAAAGGGACTTATGGTCAGAAACTTGGGTTTAGATGGCTTCAGGCCACCCCAGGTCATTTTTATCAATATATATAATGGACCAGATTGATCAATAATGGGTCAGATATAGTCTTTGGAAGTGATTGGTGTTAAAGGGCACGTCACCTTTTTTTACCCCGCCGGAGGTGCAGGCTAAGAGAACCTGCACTCTGGTTGGGGATACAATAGTAAGATGTTTGCTGCACTCACTCATTATGTGCATGAGTGTGCCTCAACAACATGGCCACCCTCACCTGGAGCTCCCTCCTAGTGCAGATGGCCTAATGATAGTGGAGACAATTTTTTTGAAAAAAGACTATTATATCCCCCAAGCAGAGTGCATGATCTATTAGCCTACACCTCTGGTAGGGTAAAAAAAAAAAAGTGTCACGTGCCCTTTAAAGGAGAAGGAAAGCTAACAAAGCAGTTTATTGCCAATAGATTAGCCACAATAGTGCAAGCTAGAAAACTATATTTATTCTGCAGAATGCTTTACCATACCTGAGTAAACAGCTCTAGAAGCTCTCTCTGTTTGTTTAGGATAGCAGCTGCCATATTAGCTTGGTGTAACATCACTTCCTGCTTGAGTCTCTTCCTGCTCACTCATAGCTCTGTGCTCAAATTACAACAGGGAGGTGAGGATGGAGGGGGGAAAAGGGAGGGGGAGAGAGGACAAACTGAGCATGCTCAAGCCCTAGCCCTGGAGGTTTATGCTGAAAAATGAAGTCTGATACAGAAGCCCATGAGTACACAATAGAAGGAAAGAAATGCTGTGTTTCTTTTGACATAAGACTCAGAGCAGCATTACTTTGAGGGTTTACTGTGTATTTATATAGACCTTTCTGATAAAGCTTACTTAATTTTAGCCTTCCCTTCTCCTTTAAGTATTGATGGGATCATTGCGCTGAACAGCATGCCCAATTGAACTCAACATGACACAAAACTGGACAACTTTATCTGCATGTATGTGCAGCTTTAGACAACAGAAAGAGTTTGTGCTCATTGTACATACAGTTTCATTAAGCCAAAATCTGACAAAGTACTGCTTGTGTTTTACCCAATAAGGTAGAGTTAACATCTAAATCCCTCTTCTGTTCCTGGAGGCCCAGGGTAAATAGTTTGTCTGCTTTTATGTAAAAACTGGATTTGTTGATTGAAAGGTTCTAATTTAAATGCACTGTTGAAAAATCTGGCCTGTAGAACAAAGCGTTTGGCCGAGTGTGAATTCTGGTTAAGAAATATCCTTTGCTTACCTAGTAAGGTCAATGGATCAGAGGCCTCTCCTCTGCCACCTGGGAATTTAGCAACAGCTTTGGCTTAAAAAAAGTATCAAAATGGTTTTGTCTAAATACCGAATCCATGCGCCAAACATTCCTGCTTTATGCATTGACTTTTCTATCGCTGTTTTTCATTTGTGTCAGAATGTATTGGCGTGCTGAGCATTTCTCCTTTCAAGCTGCCTCTCTAGGTGCCTTCTCTGAAGCGAGTTACTCGGAACAGTGGAACTTTGTTGTGGAGAATACAGGAGACCCCTATAATGTATGGAAATGTGTGCAAAGTGTCTGCCGGAGGTTGCTGATATGTTATAGTGGTGGCATTATTTTTTGTAAAGCAGAACAAGACTATCATTGTATCCCTATGGTCCTGACAAGATGGGCTGTTAACCTTCTAAGGGTGTCCATGCAACAGTATTGATTGGGCTGTTACTTGCAGGACACTTTCCAGAACAAACATGATAACTATTCCTTGCGTCAAAGGACAAGCGTATGCAAAGTTACTAGGGGGATCCCCGAGATCTCTATATCCCCTACTATGGTGGGGAACGTGTAGAGGTGCTCCTATTTTGACCAACATAGTCATTGAGCACCTTGCAAATAGTTTCTTGAAGAAACTACAGAAATCAGCAGTGAATGAACACAAGACCAGGCCCGGATTTGTGGAGAGGCCACCAAGGCCTGGGCCTAGGGTGGCAGCATTTTAAGCGGCGGCATGCTGCCCAACCACACCCACATTGGTTCAAATACACTGGGGATGTGCAGGAGATATGATCGTTTTTAAAATTCCTGTGCACCAATCCCCATTGCTCTGGAACTGATGATGAAAATTTGAGCAAATAAAAGGGAAGGGATTGGACGATGAACGACAGAGGACCTAGGGGCGCCCGCTATGTAAATCCGGCCCTGCACGGGACACCGATTGTGTGACTGATTTCTGTCATCGGGCTGTAAAGTCATATTGTCATCGCTCAGATTGTATGGAATAAACAATGTCTTGTTTTACAGCAGTGCCGTCCAAGGATCCGGCTGCTTATACAATATGCTGCATGTTCATGGGCTGGATTATACAGGTATGGGATCTGTTATCTGGAACCCATTATCCAGAAAGCTCCGAATTACAGAAAGGCAGCCTCACATAGACACCATTATAATCAAGGATCCAAATTTTTAAACATGATTTCCCTTTTCTGTGTAATAATAAAACAGTAGCTTGTACTTGATCCCAACTAAGATATAATTAATCCTTATTGGAAGAAAAACCAGTCTATTGGGTTTATTTAATGTTTACATGATTTTCTAGGAGACTTAAGGTATGGAGATACAAATTACAGAAATACCCTCTCCTATAGACTCAATTTTATGCAAATAATCCAAATGATTTCCTCTTTCTCTGTAATAATAAAACAGTTGCTTGTACTTGATCCCAATTAAGATATAATGAATCCTTATTGGAAGCAAAACCAGCCTATTGGGTTTATTTAATGTTTATTTGATTTTCTAGAATGATCCCTTATCTGAATCCCTTATCCCAAGCATTCTGGATAACAGGTCCCATACCTGTATTCAGTGTTGTAACTAGATGTTACTGGGCCCGCAGCAAATTAATTTTAGGGCCCCCAACATATCCAGAGATTGTTTTACCAATAAATGTTGAAATTGCTCATTATTTGGGCCTCATGGGGCCCCTATTCCTCCTGGGCCCGCAGGGTCTTCTTTCTCTATAGTTATGCCCCTGCCTGTTTCCTCGTGAGGCAACTTTGGACTACTTCGGAAAACGAAGTGATCCAAGTGCCATCCCGCCGGCGATTTACATTCTAGCCGACGGGAGGCAGTTCGAGGAGATTAGTCGCCCTGAAGAAGAGGAGATTCAACGACGGGTAACTAATCTCCCGAAACGAAGGGGGGGGCCCTGACACTTAACCAATTCAGCAGCTTATCTGCACGTGTTTCCGACGGGTCTTCCCGATCAATATCTGTCAAATATCGATTGGAATGGTTTCATTTTTCAGCTGATTGACCCGTCAGAGCCCATTGCTCCTTGTCGGATTAATTACCCAATATAGTCCTGCCGTTGCTGAGCATATCGGGGAAAGATCTGCTCATTTGGCAATGTCGCCAAACGAGCGGATCTTATAGTGTATGGCCAGTTTAAGTCTTAGATTGCATGTCTTTAGATGAAGAGTTTGAGTTCTGGAACAGTACCCGCCTATTATAGTTGATATATAATGGCTGAATCTTTTCCATTTCATGTCATTTGTTCTGTCTGTGGATTTTCTAGCCTGATGCTGAACATAGTCAGATTAGTTGCCTCACTTAAAGCATTATTGAGGGAATGTAATAAAAGTCGGTAACGGAAAAACTATTCGAAATACGAAGTTATGAATTTGAGCGAACAAATTTTGCTTTGCATGAACTCAAAATAGCTTTTGCGAACCCGGAAACTGTTTAGGGAATTCTTCCAACAATGGAAGAAGGTTTGTGAATCTTATAGTTGGCGCCAGTCCGCAGTAAATGTAATAAAAACGTCTTACTGAAAAAGTTGTTATGTTTGCTCCAAAAGATTACGATACCAAGCACTTCCTAAAAGTGGGCAAAGCACAATTAAAATTCGCTATGCAATAACAGTTCAAGGAAGAATATTACATTGCAAGATGTGAATTTTTATTCTAATTGTTTTTCTCTTTGCGACTTTTATTACATTCCCCCGTATAAATGGAGCTCATAGCTCTGCTCTCCTCAATGGATTCCTCTGGTTTCGGTTCTCTTGCGCACACAATCTGGAAAGGGGCTGGTGTGTGATATACATCTGTAAGACTGCAAACGGCTGCATTGACTCGGGGCCAGAAATCATTTGGCTGACCCACAGCATACAACTCAAGAACTGTTATGTTGCCTCTCTGCTTTTAAGTTGGAAATCAGATATGCAACACTAGGCATCTGAGCAGTCATGCTGACATGGAGACCTACACCAAAAGGCTGCTGCGCTGCTAGGAAACAGTTGAGGAATTTCTACCACTTGCTTGGAACATAAATACTGAAATACCACTCGGTTCCTTCTGAAATATTAACATTTACAAGATTTGTCACCTTTTACTCTTGGGCATTGCTGAGATTGTGCTTAGCTGTTTACGCTTAAAGAAGAACTAAACCCTAAAAATTAATATGGCTAAAAATTCCGTATTTTATATAACTACCTTATAGCAATAGCCTAAAGTTTCAGCTACTCAATAGCAGCAATGATCCAGGACTTCAAACTTGTCACAGGGGGTCACCATCTTGGAAAGTGTCTGTGACACGCACATGCTCAGTGGGCTCTGAGCAGCTGTTGAGAAGCTAAGCTTAGGGGTCGTCACTAATTATCAAGCAGAAAATGAGGTTGGTCTGTAATATAAGCTGATGCTACAGGGCTGATTATTAAATTCTGATGCTAATTGCACTGTTTTCTGTGCTGCCATATAGTAATTATCTGTATTAATCACTAATCAGCATTATATTGTGACATTTCTATTCTATGTGTACTGTATATTGTGAGTGGGTCCCTAAGCTCAGTAAGTGACAGCAGCACAGAGCATGTGCAGTGAATCAGCAGAAAAGAAGATGGGGAGCTATTGGGGCATCTTTGGAGACACAGATCTTTACTGCTAAAGGGCTCTGGTTGCCTTGGGCTGGTACAGAAGCCCAAAACATAATGTACAACATTTCTAGCTACTTATTTAGTTAAGCTTTAGTTCTCCTTTAAGCTTGCAGGAGGATTTGCTTGCTTGGTACGATCCCTAAACAATCAGTCCATGTCTGTTTTGTTCATTAAACTGCTGCACCAAATCAAGCTGATCCAGGCATTTAGCCTATTCAGATCTGGAAAACATAGGGATCCTGCAGTCTAACTGAGAGCTTGATAGGCACAGCTTAATGTGGTGCGCAATATGTTGGCGCTATATAAATACATGTTAATAATAATAATAATCTAAAGAGTAGCATCCTTGCCTGCTGGTGCATTTTGGGGGTTGCATAGACCACGCAGGCGAACTACGTACAAGGGTTTGAAAGAAATTACAGCATACTTTCATATGTTTCAAGGCATGAGGCCTAAGTATGGAGTACATGGGGATATTGTCCTCCTGGTTCAGTTCCTTTCCCTTTAAAATGATTTAGCAGAAAGCAGCTCTCCTCTAATTAGGACTCCATTTCCCACAATGCCTTGCACATTCTGAAATCAACTGACCTGGAGAAGAAACACGCAAGGCATCGTGGGATTTGGAGTCTTACTTTGGATCTGGTACATTGTTTTAGCAGAGAATTAAAACGGCTGGTCAGATACTGCTTCTAACAGGAAAAATATTTCGAATAACTTCAAAAATCACTGAACATTTTTATTTTATATTCATATTGCTTGGAATGACATGTTTTTTATTGTTAGTGGGGTTAAGGGGTAGTTCACCTTTAAGTTAATGTTTAGTATTTTATAGAATGACTCATTCTCCGCAAATTTTCAATTGGCCTTCATTTTTAATTTTTTTAAGTCTTTTGAAACTGGAGAGCTGCTGAATAATAATCGAAATAACTCAAAAACCAGAAATAATAAAAAATGAAAACCAATTGCAAATTGTCTCAGAATATCACTCTCTATGTCATGCTAAAAGGTAATTTAAAGGTGAACAACCCCGTTAATTAGAATTCAAAATAAGCTGTTTCTTGTTTCTTCGGCATTTATTGATATTATATCATTTTACCTATAGAATCAACTCTTATTATGTATTTGAATTTATATATATATATATATATATATATATATATATATATATATATATATATATATATAATATGACTTTTTTTATTGTAGCATGGGCTTCCAAGCCGACCCTCCCTGTGGCCTACAAATATATTTGCTTGCATAGATACTTATGAGCAGTCACTTTAATGTCTCTATATTTTAACATGTTCATTGTTATCTTTCTGTAACAGACAAAGTAAATAAGAATAACTACAGTATGACAGTATAAAATATATCAAAGCTTATGTTCTGTAAACTCTGTATAATCATTCTGTTCTGTTTAAAGATAGTTTCTAAAAGTCTAAATAAAAGCGGACTGTTAACATATGTTATGGTTTTCTCAAGTGCAATGGAGTTAATAAGCTGGATTTATGTATGAACTATATAGAAACGTGTGTCAAACGATCCCCCCAGTTGTGCCTCTGCCTCGAGCGCTGCCAAATACATATGGACAGATACATTAAATATGAGCTGGGAACAGGACTGTCTTTTGTGGTTGTGGGGCCCTGGGCAAAAAATGAATTAGGAGGCCTCCGTATTTATTTATATCTTTATATTTGATCCCTCCCACATGGTACATATGCTATTGGCAGTGTAACTTCTAAAGTGAGTGAGAATCATTCTGTATATTGGAGCCCAAATCCTTAAATATAGTCAAGCCTCCACCTTGTGTTCTGGAAATATTTAGACATGTTTGGTGGAAATGCCTTAATGGCAATTGGCCTGTGGGGGGCTGTTTGGTCCTCTGTGTACCAGGGCCTATTTTGAGTCTCAGTCTGGACCTGGTGGTACCCATTGTACTGGTAAAAGGACCTAGAGCTGCTGAGTAGACATGAGCACTGCATCTTTTTGATCAATGACGTGCAAAGACTTGAGGAAGTTGTAGGTGAAGTTCCATAAGCAGGAGGACCAGTTGATTGTTTATCAAGGACACAGGATCTTGTAACTAGGGTTGGCACCTGGATGTTGGCGGCAAAAGAGGCGGCACCCCTAACCATAAACTGTCATCACTGTCCACCTTAGTCATGTGTTCTTGATAACAACAAATCAGTACAGATGGATGGCCAGTCCTTAAAGGGGAACTATAGTCTAAAATAGAACACGGCTAGAAATGCTGTATTTTGTATACTAAAGATAAACATGAACTTACTGCATCAAAAGCCTAATTTAACATAATTTATTTCAAAGTTTTCAAAGTTGGCCACAGGGAGTCAACATCTATGTCAAACATCTTTGCAAGACCAAGACTACGCACATGCTCAGTGTGGTCTGGACTTCAGTTGGGAGGCTAAGCTTAGGGATCATCATAAATTATCAAAACAGCACAAGTCAAATAATATCTGCCATAGAAGCTGATACAGCTAGACTGATTAATAATCAGAATATACACTTGGTCTGCGGATACAAATCTCTACACAGTCGCCGGCTGCTCTACAGGAATACAAACAAAGCTGCTTGAGTTCTGGGAAGTAAGGTGGGAGCTCCCCCCTGCCGTTTGAATGTATGATAGTTTCCCTGCAGAGCAGCTAGGGACCGTCTGAAGTTTCCTATCCACAGCAGTCAGAGCAGCTAGGGACTGTCTGAAGTTTCCTATCCACAGCAGTCAGAGCAGCTAGGGACTGTCTGAAGTTTCCTATCCACAGCAGTCAGAGCAAGTAAATTAGAAGTAGGAAATTCATTGCATACAGTCAGGTTTCTTATAAAAACTTTAGACATTTTTTAATTAACGTATACTGGAGATAGATTTATTTTTCATTAAAGAAAGTAAAGTTGGGATTTTGCTTTTACATCCCCTTTACATCCCCTTTCTGACTAATCAGCCTACAGGCTGAATGGACAGACATTAAGGGGGCCACACAAGGTATGGACGTTTTTCTTTGTTCCAAAAAGTATAAACAAAACACCAGGAAGTGAAAGGTTGCTGCTCACCTGCTGATGCACCATGATTTGGTCAAAATAGAGCAGTGATCCCCAACATATTGCTCACCAATCTTGTTGGTGTTGCTCCCAGTGGCCTTAAAGCAGGTGCTTATTTTTGAATTCTTGACTTGGAGGTTATGGTTTTGGTTGCATAAAAACCAGGTTTACTGCCAAACAGAGTCTCCTATAGGGATACATATGGGCTATCAATTAGCCAATCAGAGCCCTTGTTTGGCACCTTTTTTCGTGTTTGTGTTGCTCCCCAACTTTTTTCTACATTTGAATGTGGCTCACAAGTAAAAACATTACTTAGAGCATTGCTGAAATATTAAAATCTGCCTGATTGCCAAACCAGCTGATATCCATAGTACATGGTTGGGGTTGGTGGGTTCCATACAATTTGTTTCCTACAATCTTATTTGCTTTAGAGAGATAGAAACAAGGTACTTTTTAGCTGATGGAAAGGTAACCATAATCCTACTACTGCATTCTGTCTCTAACTGAAATTGCCTTAAAGGACGCAAAGGTTTCATGTTCAATCAATAAGAGGCAGTGGCAGTGGGCAATTCTGGGTGCCTGCTTACTGGTGCCATGTTAACATCATAAAACCTTACACAGATTAGGTTGGAATATAATAAAATAGACAGTACATTTCTCGTTTCCACATTTTTATAAAATATTCTAAACACAATCCTGATTCAGAATATTTTCCTTCCTTCCTGGGTTGATGAAAGTTTTCAGGTTCTTGGCCAAAGCTGAGAAAGCACAGAATTCCAAAGCTGACAAAGCAATTTGTGAACACAAAAATGCACTTTGGCTGTAAAGTACATATTCGAAGGAAGGATTAAATCTTGAATTGGCCTGATCATTGACTACAGAAATTTAATGACAGCATATCACATTCAGAAATTTGAAGACAAAATGCCAAAGATGGCTCTAAAAGTGGAATTATGGTGGTGAAAAATTACCACTGTGGTTTACACTTTAGGCAGGAAGAACAACATTCTGCAGGGCCACCGGGAGGAAAGCCAGGTGAGATTAAGACATTTTCTTGCCAAAAGAACCAGTAAGGCATTTCAATTAAAATGATCTAGCTCTTGTACAAGTAACATTCATTTGTATGTGTCACAGAGGATCTGGAATCAGTTCATCATTAGAATGAATCTCTGCATCGTCATAAACAGACCCAATGTATATCTGCTGCTTGATTGTCTGTATTGGAAACCACATACTGAAGCAATTAAGAGATTAGTTGGTACCTTGTGGAGGGCAATTGAATCTCTTCCTGGATCAGCAACTTTGTTTTTTTTTAAGCTGACTCTGCACAACCATGTGTGTCCTATTTTTATAAAAATAAAATAACCACCCGTATCTACATTAACTTTCAGTAGCGCTGTATTGAGTGTTGTTCATTCATCCTAGATACATGTCACCGATGAGCAACAGGTCCTTGGGCTTTACTGTGACTATTTGCTGTCGAGCATCACTTTAAAAACGGGCAGTTGTGTCACTGATTCATCCAGAGCAGAGACTGTCAAACCTTTTCAAGCCCCCCTTGAGGGTCCAGCCATTGGTCAGAGCCAATCTGTTAAAATGAGTAGAGATATAGGAAAATATAGGTGTATTGGCCATTCAGCCATAGTCAACAATATCTAGGATAGAAATACATATGCACAACAAATTTTAGCCTTCAAACCCCCCCCATGATGAGAGCTCCAAAGTTTGGAAACCATTGTTCTCACAACAGAGGGGACACAGGTATCCAGTTACCCATTATCCAGAAAGCTCTGAATTGCGGAAAAGCCGTCTCCCTTAGACTCCATTTTATCCAAATAATCCAAATTTTTAAAAATTATTTCCTTTTTCGCTGTAATAATAAAACAGTACCTTGTACTTGACCCAAGTCCTTATTGGAAGAAAAACCCACCTATTGGGTTTATTAAATGTTAACATTATTATCTAGCAGACTTAAGGTATGAAGATCCAAATTACAGAAAGATCCAATATCCAGAATCCCCCAGGTCCCAAGCATTCTGGATAAGTCCCATACCTGTATTTCTTGCTTTTCTTTTTAGTTAGGGGTGTCAACCCGACCTCATGGGGCACCTGGAGATCTCTCAATGGGTCATTACGCACAATATTTATTCATAAAATAATCGCAGTCCATCCTTTACACCATTAGCCTATTCTCTGTTCACATAGGGAAGTGGGGCCCACCAACCACAAAGTTGCTGAAATGTATCTTTTGCATTTTAAAGCTGATTTATCCTGCTGCACATTTTGGAAGGGCCATCCACTTGCAAAATAATTGGAGAGAACTGTGTGTGTGTGGTGAGACCTTGCAGGGAGGTGTCACTCAAACATTGTATAGTGTCCTTCACCAATTTAGAAATACCAAATAAAATGTTATTTTTGAACCACCAAGTGTATTTTTTTAGTTGTAATATTGATGTAGAGGCAGCCATCTCAAATCATGTTGCCTGATCATGTGCTTTCAGATAGAGCCAGCACTTCACAGTTAAACTGCTTTCAGATGAGCTATTATTTCTCTTACTCAATTTAGGTGGAAGAGTTGCAGTGGGACTTGAATTTTTACTATTGAGTGCTATTGTTGTATCTACCAGGGAGCTGTTATCTTAGGTCAGGGAGCTGCCATCTGGTTACCTTTGTTCAGTTGATAGGCTGCTGGGGGGGGGGAGGGAAGGTGATGCTATCACTTCAACTTATAGTGCAGCATTAAAGAGTGATTTAAGTTTATCAGAGCACAAGTCACATGACTGAGAGCACCTGGAAAACTAAGAACATGTCTAGCCACATGTCAGATTACAAAATTAAATATAAAAACATCTGTTTGCCCTTTTGAAGAAAAAGATTTCCATGCAGAATTCTGTTGGAGCAGTGCTATTGACTGGTGCATTTTGAAAAAACATGTTCTCCCAATGCAGAATATTTGGAAAAAAACCTTCAAACCTGATCCTCTCATTGTAGTCTTTTTTTTAATACCTTCACTGAATAGCCAGGAAGGATATGTTTTCAGTTAATTGTCCTCTCCTCCCTTTGGCCACTGGGCACCCTTATTATTTCCTTCTTAGCTGTCCACTCACTATGGCCTTCTTAATACTGTAGGTTCAATATGTTTGATTAACATTCTATTTCATTGCATTATAGAATTAACATCTTAGGACAAAACTGAAGTTAGGTTGCACATAGGCATTCATCGTGGGCTATGCGTTTTTTACGGTAGCCTTTTGACATATTGCAGTTGCAAAACTAAGAGCACACTGTGCTTGAAAGGTCACTATCTGCTTGGGTTAAAGAAATTCTAATTTAATATACAAATCATTTAATAGTGAAATGCCAAGGTGCCCAGCACCCAAGTGTATTCCCTTTCTTCCTACTGGAGCAGCCACTTCTCTCACCCCAGGAGGTCAGAGTGTGACTTGAGTTCTGATGAAGAAGGTTGTGGGTTTAATACATAAACATTATACACGACCCTTTGATTCCTATTTTGACTGCATTTTAAACAGTAACTTTCCAGCAAATTCTCAGATGCATTTGGGGCAAAGGAAAGGTAAGCGCTCAACCTAACCTATCTCCTCATACCCATACCCTAGTTGTGATACTTACCATCTTTGCATGGACCATAGGGCCTTGCAAACATTCCATCATAAAGTTATACATTTCCTACCACAGTCTTTATGGCACTTGTAAAGAAGCGGAATGTGTGGGATAGCTATGCCCAGCCACCTGTTGTGTGGGATACATGGAATGGATTCCAAACAGATACAGTACATGCAAATACAGTGACTCAGTGCAAGAATGCCAGGGATAGGCACAGGGAAGTCCTCAAGATAAAAGAATTGCAGAATCTTAAAATAGAAATAGTAGATGACTGGGCAGACAAGATAACTTTAGTACTTTATACTCGTTATATCAGATTCTATGAGCTGCCGCATGCCTCTACATATCACATAGCAATATGCATCATTGTTTAGATTTTTCTTGCCTTTTAATATAATAATATATATATATTATATAATATATTGTGAGGGGGGAGGTTGGTTAAGTGTTAATTTTCTCTCTCTTCTTTTTCAGTTATAAAAACAGTTTATTTTCGGATTTGTAGTGCTAAGCAGTGTCGGACTGGCCCACAGGGATACCAGGAAAATGGCCATTTCCTATTTCTTTGAGAACAAAGAGGCTAAATAGATGGAATAATAGATAATTGTATGTAAAGAATAGAGACTAGGAGAATAGAGGTTGAGTTGAGGGGAAGAATAACAATAGTACTGAGAGTGGGCCCCTGGTCTATGGTTCTTTGGTGGGCCCCTGGTTCATAGATTGCAGTAAATGTCAAGGAAATAAACAAACACACACACTATGGCTTATAACATGTACTACTTTACTAATGAAAATGGCTACCGACAATCCTAAACAAAACACACAATCAGGACCGCCATCAGAAATCGCAGGGCCCCATACAACAAAATTTCCTAGGCCCCCTGGGCTGCACCCACCGCAAGCCCCACCTACAGGTCCGCCCTGCCCACCCCACAGGTCGCCCCCCACCACACAGTAAAAAAACAAAAAAATATTGGTGGCTAGGGTTCCCTCATGTAAATAAAAAATAAAAAGATAATGGTGGTCAGGGCCCCCCATAAAAAAACATTTGTGGCCAGGCCCCCCACATTAAAAAAATATTGGTGGCTAGGACCACACATGAGAAAAAAAATTGGTGGCCAAAATTGGTGGCCAGGCCCCCCCCACATTATGAGAAAATTGGTGGCCAGGGCCCCTTAAACGTCCATGCCTTCCTGAATTTAGCAGCTGACCGGCTAATCAAGTAAGTGTGGCGTGGCCCTTACCCTCGGGGCCCCCTACAACTCTCCCCCCTGTCCCCCACTGATGGCTGCCCTGCACACAATACTCAATCTGTTATAGTGAATTAAGCAGTTAAACACTTAAAACGTAGCTCCGTTTCGGAGGTGAAGTTTACAGAAGTTCCTGAAGAGCTGCAGAATCTCTGGACCCCTGGTTTGGCCATTTTCCATGCAAGATTACTTGTCCAGGCACTTTCAATGTCTTCAGTGAGATTCTATTGAGCAGTCCTGTGCAAGTTTATTTCTTGGGTATTCTGAACCAATTAAACATCACCACCTAAACAGGCTAACTCCACCTGTACATATGGACCTATCAGAACAAAATGATAATCCCTCCAATATTTCCTATATGATCCTAGTGCAAAGTCCCCCACTAGTGGAATTGTGGGACAAACATTCCTAAAACAGGTTTGGGTGGGGTACAGTGTCTTCTGTCTGTTTACTTCAGACAGGCAGCCAAGAGCTGTTGTCCACTGTTTACAGAAAAACACAGACCTAGTCTAGTAAATAAATTCCTGCTGTTTGACCAATATTTCATTTTTGGGCTTTAACATGTGCAAAAGACTGCTTTTGCATTATCCATTTAATTCCAGAAAATATCATATTTTCATTTTACAATTACTACAGGATTGAAGGACATAGTTGGATTATGTGACAGGTTTACTGCCAAAACAATATGGCCGGCTATATGATATTAGAGAGTATAGAATGTGTTAGTGAGAGAAGGGGATGGAATGGCAGTGGCGGGACACACATGATAAACATTCGTGCATATTGCCCCTAGCATAAAGCATGGCATCCAACTGAATGCTAGAGTGAAGAGTTTAACATTCTCCATGTTGTTTATTAATTGTAAACATTATATACAGTGTGCTGCATTTGAACATACACTATATTTAGATTTTCTGTCTCCCCTACTAATGCAGTAATATAAGTATGAGCTGTGTTTCACAATGGCAAAGCTTTAGACGGTGAATGCTGATTTATAGTCCTGGTATTATTAGCCTTACATGAGAACTAAAGCACCGGATAAAGCTATGCTAAGTATGTATGTTCCAGTACATAGTGTTGCTGTATCATCTGCCAGGTCCAGTAGCCCTATGAAAATAAAGTTATGGACCCCCTTCTTTCCCTTGCTCTAACATTTAGAGTGCAACTGATGTGGTGTTGGATCTCCTCTTGCCTTTGTGCACCATCAACCTCCAGCTCCAGGTGCCACACAATACAGGTATTTGCCCTAGGCCAGGAAGGAAGCAGAGCTAACAATCTGGATCTGGAAGGTAAGAAATTAAGATATGGAGGAGGTATTACATGCCAAGCTGTCTCCTGCTGCTTTATCTAAGACATTGATCTCCAACAAGTGGCTCACAAGCAACATGTTTCTCACCAACCCCTTGGATTTTGCTCCCAGTGGCCTCAAAGCAGGTGCTTATATTTGAATTCCAAGCTTGGAGACAAGTTTTGTTTGCATAAAAACCAGGTGTACCACCAAAATCCAATCACAGACCTTATGTTGCATGATCCCAGGAAGAAGTTCATGCTTGTGTTCCTTTCCAACTATTTTTACATCTGAATGTTGCTCACGGGTATAAAAGGTTGAGGACTCCTGATCTAAGAAGTGGTTCAGCAACTCTGTTACTTGACAAAGTTAACATAAAAGTTCAGAAAAGTTTTAACAATTTTGTAACTGTGGCGGAAAGGTCTTGCAAAGAGGACATTTACTAGAGAATAAATCTGTGGAAGACCAAGGGGTATATTTATCAAAGAGTGAAGTTAGAGAGTGAAATTCCGCCACTCTCCATTCATTTTTATGGGATTTTGAAAGGCGTTTTTATCAAAGGATGAGCTTTCACTTTCATCCATTGATAAATCCCATAGAAATGAATGGAGAATGGCGGGAATTCACTCTAGAGGATTGTGGCGACCTCTAACTTCAATCTTTGATAAATATACCCCCAAGTAGGACTAATTTGACCCTTTTCTAATGCTGGCTTTCCAAAAAGGAGAGAACTTCTGCCAAAATACAGATCACTTTTTGCTGCATATTGTACAACCTCGGATACAACACATATGGATAGACAAATTGCACTCAAGTTGCAGATCATTCCATGGGAGAGTTGGATGAATCCCTATGCAGAATAGCAGGCCTATGCAGTTTCAAATTGATGACCCCGTGCTTGTAAGGATAGAGGGGATAACACCAGCCAGCCTTGTTATTCCTCTTGGCATTATGCAGACTCATGCAAGGCAAGCATTTGTCATTCTGAGTCTAACTGCTGGGCACTGAAATCGGAGATTGCTATTGGTTAAGCTGGTGGATGCTGGGAAATAAGTGGGGGAATAGGTTGGGGATTAGGTTGAGGTTGTTAAAAACATGAACAAAGGGGTCAGGAATATCCTACAAATTATATCCTTATAATACACAAAAGCCATGAATATCCTGTAAATTATATCCTTATAAACGGTGAGTTCTGATGTCATCAGTTATAAACGGTGAGTTCTGATGTCATTTCTGTCACATGACTCATTAAAATTTGTGTATTATAATTAATAAAGTACCCCCAGTTGTAAAATATGAGGATATTATAAGTTACCTCGGAGTTCCATGACCTGTATAAAAACACTCGGCCTTATAAGATATTATAGATATTAACTTATAATATCCTTATATTTTACAAGAGGGGGTACTTTATTCACTATATAACAGTACTATATAACAGTACTTAGTGATGTCATCATAATCAGTGTTTAATTTCTGGCTCATTTTATTTAGGTGGGTACTTTATTCACTATAAACTTATAATCCATCCCCCCCTACCAGAAGCCCTCCCCTTAGCTTCCAGGCATTACCCCCCCCTCTCCCTCCACGCATGTGCTTTAGTGTAAAAAAAAACCCTTTAAACAAGTCTTACCCATAAAGGAGAACTAAACCCTATATTTAAAAACACCCTACCCCCCCTACCCTACATAGACCATGGGACAAGTCAGAAAATGACTTCAGCTGTGAATACACCAAAGCACATTCCGGGGAGGGAGAGGGGGGCAATTCCTGGAAGTTTAGGGGGGGCTTGTGGTAAGGGAGGGTTGAGTTCTCCTTTACTGACCACTTTATAAGTTAATGAACATGGATAAGTGATGCTTTACTATCCTAAATTCACTGACTGAATTTATTTTTCTAAACTCTAAGGAAAAGAAACATGCAACATTTTCTAGACAGGCTATAGCCTAAAGAGAGTTGAAATTTATTAGAAATTTGCCAATGAATTAAAATGTTATTTAACACATGCTAGAAGAATTGAATGGGCACAGTGGCACCTCTTTAATCCTTTCTTCCTCTGCCCTTTCTGTCGTTGTTCTGCTAAAATATTATTTTTGGACTGAGCTTCTCTTGAGAAATAAAACAGGGCTCCTAGCAGGGTTCTTCCCTAATCTGGAAGGTTTTTTTTTTGTTTGTCCCAAGTTTTCTCCCTAGGTCCATTCCAGGGTTAAAGAACATTAAGAAGCTGAAAGCACATATTCTCGGAGCAGAAGCAGAGAAAAGATCTTATAAAGAAGGAGGGGGGAATTGGTCATTGTAGAGCTGAGATCTCCTACTCAAATCCTCTCAGCAGAAATCTAGGTTGGCTGCAGGGCTTTGATCTTGGAGTTTGAAAGAGATAAGACCCCCTTTTTTTCCAGTTCATGAGAACAATCCCAGGTGCACTGTTTGATCACTTACAATCTCAAATGCAGAACAGACTGTGGAGTAGCCGGTGATCAAAAGCAGCACTGAAGCAAATGTATGGATATCCTCAAAAGCATTTAGTAAGTATAATAAACCTCTGAATAGCTGCTCCTTTCAAGTGCACCATGGGATCAAAGCATTCAGCACACGCAGAGCTCTTCACAATTATCAACAGAGGGATAACGCGGGCCTCATGTTGACTTTGGGCAGGAACTGGAAAACCAAAAGCAAAGGGACAGAGATATTTTAATTGCAATGCATACGATTAATTCATTTTACACTGCTAATCCACCTTTTTTGTGTAGGTTTAGAAACTACGGAGTCTGGTTTGGGAATGAGATCACAGGTACAAAAATGATAAATAATATAAATATCCCCAAATCAAAATCAGTTTTCTCTTTTCCAAGAGGAACCGTTTGAGGTTCACAAGATACCTCCGTCTGGTTACAGATTTGTAAATAAAGTATACTAAATGTAGTTCGTTCATAATGTGTTGGTCTCTAATAGAGACGAAATGGAAAACAGCAGGAATTCTGGGAAGGAAATTGCATTTGGATTGAAAGCTTTTCATGTTCATGCCATGCCCTAAAGGCCAAGGCTCACCCCCTGGGTTAGATGCTGGATACAGACTGTGCAACTGGGTTTCCCACCTGCATTTGAGAATTTTCCCAATAAGCATATTAATAACGATACTATAGCTCCATCTGTTTTGTGTGCAACTTTTCTACCATAGAAGTCCTGTTTTGCATAATTTAATCACAGTCAAAGCTCTTATGTATGGTTTTGTAACTGCCTAATGAAGTGGGGTAAAATGGGAGGCAGAGACAAAGGAAAGGGGGAACTAGATCTTTGCTAAATTAAGGTGTTGCCTTAAAACAGTAGTCCCCAACCAGTGGCTCAGGGTCAACATGTTGCTCTCCAACCCCTTGGATGTTGCTCCCAGTAGCCTCAAAGCAGGTGCTTATTTTTGAAATCCTGGCATAAAAAGCAGGTGTACTGCCAAAAAGAACCTTCTGTAGACTGTCAGTCCACAAAGAGGCTATGAAATACCCAATCACATCCCTTATTTGGCACCCCAGGGACTTTTTTTATTTGTGTTGCAAACATACTGTATATTAGATAGATTGACGCAAACTATAAAATTCGAAAACAGTCTTCCATTGTCGGAAGTGGTCGCTAAACAGTTTCCGGGTCCGCAAAAGCTACATTAAATTCACGCAAAGCAAAATTTGTTCATGCAAAGGAATAACTTTTCGCATTGCGAATAGTTTTTCCGTTACCAACTTTTATTACATTCCCCCGGAAAGGGGTCCCCAACTTTTTTTTACCTGTGAGCCACATTTAAATGTACAAAGAGTTGGGGTGCAACACAAGCATGAAAGAAGACCCAGGGGTACCAAATAAGGGCTGAGCCTACAGAAGGCTCTGTTTAGCAGTACACCTAGTTTTTATGCAACCAAAGTACCTGCTTTGAAGCCACTTGGAGCAACATCCAAGGGGATGGTGAGAAACATTTTGCTCATGGGCCACTGGTTGGGGATCACTGTTCTATTCTGCTGAGGCTACAAATTAAAGTTGCTTCGATTCTAGCTAGGTGTGCATAATCCTATGCTCCATTTATGTGCTTGGCAAAAACCCAAGATGGGTAATGTATGTGAAGGTTCATTCCAGGGAAGGAGATATTGGCACACAAGGCATTCAAGTTGCAGGGAGTACCCTGCTTGTTTATTGTGCCGCACAATTAACACGCAGTGTACTCCCTGCAACTGGAATGCCTTGTGTGCCAATCTCTCCTTCCCATATTGATTGTGAGGTTGCCGGATCCTCTAATATTGTGCACCAGGCAGGCCCGATTTGTGGCAAGGCCACATAGGCCCGGGCCTAGGGCGGCGCAATTTCAGCCGCATCAGTAACTTGCACTGGAGACTCACGTCAGTCTCCAGTGCTGTTCCCAAGTGTTAAGATGTGCGCATACGCGCATACACACTGAGGGGGAAGAGGACAGCACCTGGAAGGGGAGGGACATCGATGGACAGGGGGAAGCGGAAGTGGAGGCGACAGTGCTGGACAGGGGGAAGCGAAGGGGACGGCACAGTGCTGTTCCAGAGTGTTAAGCTATGCGCACGCACAGAAAGCAGAAGGCCCTGGAAGGCAAGGCGACATCGCTGGACAGGGGGAAACCAGAAGTGGAGGTAACAGTGCTGGACAGGGGAAGCGAAGGGGGCGGCACCGGCAGGGGAGCGGGGGCGATGAGTAGAGCCGGCCTAGGGGTGGCAAGTTTGTAAATCCGGGCCTGGCACCAGGCTTATCTGATCAAGGGTGTGCGACCGTTCATTTCCTTGTGTGAAGGTTTATTCCAGTACCATTCAAGGGCAAAGTGCAAGGTTAAAAATTTGCACAGAATTTATATATATTTACCCATAATGCACAGTTACTTCTCCCAGCTGAACTGCAGGCTCCCATAAAGTAGTATGTGTGGTGCAACCCCCGTGTGATTTACCAGTAGCATCGGCATTTGTAAATAACGTGCAACCTGTATTTAGCCTATGCCTACGTCAATGTGGGAGCAAATTGACGCATTTTCCATGTCATGAGCATCAGCACATTTCACAACCACACTTACAGCAGCACGGTGCCATTCAGTAGGTTCATATATAGACACAATATGCAAAATGAACCATGGGAAATGTTCATTCCAGAGATTCCTTACATCTGCGCAACATCTACTTTGCAGCTTTTTCAGTAAAGAGGACCCAGCCTGCAATTTGGAATAAAGGACAAGTACAGATGAGTGTATTGATGCAATTACCTACTGTATATGCTTAATCCTGAACCTCCTGTTAGTAAATGAGCACTGTTGTTGTGTATGTTGCCCTGGACATAAATAAAGGCATTTTTAAAAAACTGGAGAGGATTCCATCCTCTGTTATATTGTGTGCATGACTCGTTGCTGGATCCCCGGTGAATAATATGATAAAGTGTGTGGGTGCTGGTTACTACTTTTGTCTCCACTGATGTGCTCCAGCATAAAACCAATGTGTACAGAATTGAAGCTAGATGATGAATATGACTTCTCCGGGTTTGCTTGCTGTTTTGCAAAGGAGGTGGCATTTTGGACACTGCGCTGTTTATTACAAATATAAAATTTTAGGAAACATATTGCTAAACTTGAAAAAGAGCAAGACCTATTTTTTTTTCACTTTCTCTGATGTTATAAACTTCTCCAAACTCCTTCTGCAGAGGCTGGAATGGACATTAATAAACGACCCACATCGAAAAGGGGAGGTCACCAGTCCTCTGTCCATCTGTATTTTTTTTGTGTCATCCCATATGCGTTACTCTATTCTTACTGGAAATTTATAGTTCTCAGGGTATCCTATGGTATGTTCTGTAGCCTTCACCTTGCTCCTGCCCTTACGCAGGCCCACATTTGCTCAAAAAAATCTCACTCATTAAAGGTACTTCCATCAATATGGGCTCTTTGCACTTATAGTTGTACTCACAACCACTTGAGATGGGTGAATAAATTTGGCAATAGGTAACAAATGCGGTAATGGCGGAGCTCACCCAGCGCGTTCCAATCCCCTGGCCGACCGCTGCTCTCGCGATACGCCAGTCACCTCTAACCGGCTCCAACATGCAGACAAGAGCTCGCTACTGAGCGCTGATCGGAAAAATCCAGGAGACGGTATAATATCAATCCGGCTTTATTACAACGCTTAAAATTACATGGAACAGAGGGGTATGTGAATCTCTCTAACGCGTTTCGTGCATACATTCTTGGCACTTCATCAGAGAGATGAAGTGCCAAGAATGAAGGCACGAAACGCATTGACTATAATGCATTTGGCCAAACTAGGCACGTGTATAACAATTGTCTGGGCCTCAAAATTGTCGGGGGTCAAAATAATTTTTTCAAATCCGTCACAGTCCTCTCCCTGGATGGTTCCCCCAGAGGCCATTGCTCATGTCACTCTCAAGCCGAATGCTGGAAATAACAGCATCAGTGCAATTTGGTCCAATTCACATTGAAGTGCAAGGGCAGTTGCCTCAATTTTCATGCAAGAGCTGTAATTGTATCAGAAGTCTCACTCCTTGCATTTGCAATGATGTTGGAATTCTGAGAAAAACTCTGCATTGTGGGTACTAAATAAATAGGTATTTAGTTTATCACAAGAGTGGATGCAGAGTGTCCCCATAAATGATCTTTCCCAGGGCCCATGAGGGGTGTCAGCTTTGATTATGCACTGTAGCTGCCCAGTATGAACTGAGGGTCCTGGCATTCTACAGAGAGCAAAGGAAAGAAGCTGATTGTGGTCATATTGCAGCAGCAGCTGATGTGTGAGTGTCTGAGGATTCCAGCAGCGACACATGTTATCACACCCATGTAATGAGACTGAACCAGATACATTCCTAGGCCACAAATAGGACTGTTTGCACAGGGTGCTGTACCAGCTTAAACTGGCACATCTGGGTCTTCACAGTGTATTCTGATGAGTTCTCAAGCATGTGCCCAGTAAGCATGTCCTAATAGATGGAGACCCTATGTAATTAGTACTATACACATGGAGGCCCCTGAGTTGCATGATAGAAAGCAATTATTGCCTGACACCTTGCAGCACTAGACATTGCTACAGAGCTGTATTGTTTTCTTATTTCAAAGTGTCAATTTCATATTTGTTTGGGAAAAGGGTCCACATCCCCATCCCCTGTAATTCCCCATTGAGATATAAGCTCTTCATATGTGATTGTACCCCTGCATATTAAACATATGTCGTTTGGGCAAGAACAATGACCTTCCCATAAATATCTGTTCAGGGCTCAGTTAAATATTGATCAGAATGGTTTTTTCCCATCTGGTTTACTGTGGGTTGTGGGAAGCCCAGAAGCAAAAGGGGGTCCAAGGGGTCACTGACTGCAAAGCTGAAACTGTTCTTTACCCACAGGGACCATAAAATGATTTTGCTGGGATGGCCCAATAACTTTGAGTAACATTGCACGTACACTAAGGGGCACATTTACTAAGCGTCGAATATCAAGAGTTAATTAATCCTCGAGATTCGACCCTTGAAGTAAAATCCTTCGACTTCGGATATCAAAGTCGAAGGATTTACCGCAAATACTTCAAACGATTCGAAAGATTTTAATCCATTGATCGAAGGATTTTCCTTTGATCAAAAAAAGCTTAGAAAGCTTATGGGGAAGGTCCTCATAGGCTAACATTGTAGCTCGGTAGGTTTAAAGTGCCGAAGTAGGTAGTTGAAGTTTTTTTTAAAGAGACAGTACTTTGACTATCGAATAGTCGAACGATTTTTAGTTCGAATCGTTCAAGTCGAAGGCGTAGTCGAAGGTCAAAGTAGCCTATTCGATGATCGAAGTACCCAAAAAAAACTTCGAAATTCTACGTTTTTTTACTTCGAATCCTTCACTCGAGCTTAGTAAATGTGCCCCTAAATGAACTGCAAAGTACTAAAATAGAGTCAAATAAAGGTTGCATCCATAATTGCTCCCAAGCAACCTGTGGGGACCGCCGCGACCTGATGATGAATTGCATGCCATTGTGCTCATGGGTGCGGGAACCCTGATATTATGCCACCGTTATTTACTGCATTGTGGAAAAAATTGGAAATTAATTCTGAATATCGTGTTCATATAGTATATGAGCCCTAAAATGAGAATATAGAATATGGGAAAAGGGGTGCAGACACAATAAAGGCCAGGGCACACATACAAATAACAGAAAATTACTATACACTATAAGGGACAGGGTGAGCGATAAAGCACTATAGTGCAAGGGAAGAAATCAGAATAAAGGAGAGGGAAACATAAAGATCAAAGGGAAAGTCATACATCAAAGATTTTCAGTTTATGGTGTCTGTGATTTATCATGTTCAGAGTACCATCTTCTGTACTGCATCTGCGAGGGGGAGCTACAGATAATAACTGAGGTTTCATTATATTGCAATATAGATACAGGGCTGAAATGTGTGAATGGAGCAAATGCCAAATACATAAGGTGTCTCACACAAAGCTCTATGGTAGTGATGGGCAGGTGGCCAGTGGCTCATGAGTAACATGTTACTCGCCATCCCATTGGATGTTGCTCCCAGTGGCCTCAAAGCAGGTGCTTATTCTTGAATTCCAGACTTGGAGGCAAGTTTTGGTTGCATAAAAACCAGGTGCACTGCCAAACAGAGTCTCCTGTAGGCTACCAGACCACATAGGGGCTACCTAATAGATAATCGTGGCCCTTATTTGGCACCCCAGGGACTTTGTTCATGCCTGTGTTGCTCCCCAACTCTTTTTACATCTAAATGTTGCTCATGGTGAAAAAGGTTGGGGACTCCCGCTCTAGTTTCAGAGAGTCCAAATATTCCTGGTGGCTGCTATAATTGAGTTACACAACAGCAACTCTGGCACCTATGTGTTTCACTGTATAATAAAGTTCAAGACGGGGAAGGAAACAAAACAACAGTTGGCCAGTCTATTAAAGGGAATTTAGACACTACTGCTCAACCACCTTTTTGTTGGGCTACAAATCCCACGTTGGAAGATGCAGTCAGGGAACATGAGGGTCATGCACTTCAATACATATTGCTTGATTAATCTTTCTCCAGCTTTTCACATCGGCAACAAGGTTAAAATGCAAAATACCCCTCCAATGACTTTCCGTAATTCAGAGTTCTGGATAACTGCTGTACTGCAAGTTGGAGTGATATCACCCCCCTCCCTTCCCCCCTCCAAGCAGCCAAACAAAAGAACAATGAGAAGGTAACCAGATAACAGCTCCCTAACATAAGATAACAGCTGCCTGGTAGATCTAAGAATAATAGTAAAAACCCATGTCCCACTGAGACACATTCAGTTACATTGAGAAGGAAGAACAGCAGCCTGCCAGAAAGCATTTCTCTCCTAAAGTGCAGGCACAAGTCACATGACCAGGGGCAGCTGGGAAATTGACAAAATGTCTAGCCCCATGTCAGAAGTTCAGTGAGTAAATGTGCTTCTGCGCAGTTTCCGTCTCTCCCCAGTCGCTGCTTCTGCGCATGCGCACATGATCGCAGTTTTGCGCATGCGTACTTCGAATGTAGTTTCGCGCATGCGCAATCGAACACGTTATCAGCCGGCACCGTAGCCGGCCAGGTTGCCTAGGGCGCCTGGCCAGGTTGGCCCGGCTCTGGTTTGATGAAATGATGAAAATTGCATCTGTAATGATGTTTTTGGCCAGCACATGCTCTTGGTGAGTTCGATTGCATCTGTAATTAAGTAGTTGATCAACTTCTCTAGAGAACTAAAGGGCAAAGGAAGGTTTGGATCTCCTTTAATTAAATAAACTGACAGACAGACCCCCTTTACATTTACAAATATTGGTGCAGATATTTTCAGGAGGTTTACATGTGCTCCGATTTAGCCACCAATCCAGGCTTACATAGCCCAGTACATAATGACAGAGAAAGGGATTAAAGCCTAATACATAAAGCTCATTGTACTCCGGCACCTGGATGAGGGCAAAGGATTGTTCTCCTTGTATCCATTATCTTTGCTTTCCGGATTATGAGATGCCAAAGGATGAATGCCCATCAGGAATGTATCTCACATATAGGGAAATGTCATAAAAATCCTAACCAGGAAAAAACGAATTGCATAAACAAGTTAAATAAATAAAAATGTTGCAGTTTAATATTCTTCACTAGGAAGTTATTACTTTTTGAATATACTCTCTGCAATTCTTACGTTAGTATTAAGAAAATGCGTGGCTAAAAATCATGATGGGTGGCTCGATGCTTTTCTGGCTTCGCAAAACATTTATTAAACATGTGCAAAGGAATAAACATCTTTTAGAAACAGAAAAACAATTGTGAATAGTTTTCAGCTTTCTATGACAGGTATTGGACCCGTTATCTGGAAACCCATTATCCAGAAAGCTCCGAATTATGGAAAGGCCGTCTCCCATAGGCTCCATTTTATCCAAATAATCAAACTTTTTTTTAAATGATTTTCATTTTCTCAGTAATAATAATATAGTTCCATTTTCTAGTAGACTTAAAGGGCACCTGTTGGGTAAATATGTTATCCCCAACCAAAGGTGTCGGCTAATAGAGCCCGCATTCCACTTGGTGATAACAGCAGTTTGTTTTTAAAAAAATATCCCCCATGCCATCGTTACGCACTGGGAGGGAACACCTGGTGCGAGCGGCCATGTCACTCGCATAATAAAATGTGCCGTGATTTGCTACTTATGCGCATTCATGTGACACAAAATGGCTGCTCCCGGTGCGGGTAGCATAGCGCTGGCGGGGAGCATTTTTTTTTACAAAAAATACTGTTATGCCCAACCAGAATGCAGGCTCTATTAGCCCACACCTTTGGTTGGGGATAACATTTTTATCCAACAGGTGCCCTTTAAGAAATGAATATCCATATTATAGAAAGATCCTTTATCCAGAAAACCCCAGGTCATCAGCATTCTGAATAACAGCTCCCATACCTATACAAATACATTTTTCTTAGTTTCATACAATTCCCTAGGATTTTGAATATTTTATTTTATGTCTCGCAAAATTTGAACGGAATAATTATCGTCTGAAAATGAGTAGGGGGGTTATTTATCAAAGGTCTAGTGTTAGAGTTTTTTTTTTTTAAACTCAAATGAACTCGAATGACCTTGAAACTCGAACGGTATCTTATTTAAGAAAAATGGCGAATGTCAAAAATCCGAATGTGCCAGTTGGAGTCCCGCAAACCCGAAAACTCAAAGTCATGATAATTCTGGATAACAGGTCCCATTCCTGTGCTTGTTCTGCGCATAACAACTTTCAAAACGCAATTAGAGGTGACTTTTGATGACTTTATAAATTTCAGCATAAGGTACAATATTCATTATAATCAACAGTTAAATGTATGTAGGTTAGCCAAGAGCTTTCTATCTTTGCTGCATCCCCTTAAAGGAGAACTAAACCCTGAAATGAATATGGCTAAAAATGCCCTATTTTATCTACAGAACTTATTGCACCAGCCACGTTCCAGCATCTCAATATTGGGCTGGTACAGAAACCCAAAAACATAGGCTTTAGTTCTCCTTTAAGAAATGAGCCCCAGAGGCTAGTGTTTGAGCGCACTGTCGGCAACTGGATTTGATTTAACTGAGAGGAATGTTTTGCAGCCAAGTGTGACAAGGTGAGTGTGAACAGAGAATTTTTGGCAGGAGGCAGATTCCAGCTGATTCATCCTCTTCTGCATCTCATGAGCTATTGCCTCTGCTTCTGTCTCCGGATACTTTCCATGTTCAGATACACAGTGATGCCTCCGTTTATTTCAGTGGCGTGAGTCACATTGTTTGCTGTCTGCATGATTTCCTAGGCAATCTAAGGACAGGAGGTAACACATGTCAGCACCCAATTAGGACATTAAATGTAGGTAACTGCAGTTAATATTTGGTCATAGTTTACCAGTTTTAACATTTTCCAAGTGTCTGCAGCCAGGAATGTGGAAGCGCCGGCACTTGGGCTGCATGCTGGGAGTTGCACCAATTTCATCTGGGCATCACTGGACTACAGAATGTAAAGACTGTATTAGGGAATATTTCATATTTTTTCACAAATAATTTATCACAGAGTTACATTGTTCATTTGCGTTGAAAAAAGACAAATGTCCATCATGTTCAGCCCTTCCAAATGAGCCCCAGTAGTGATGGGCGAATCTGCAGCATTTCGCTTCGCTGAAAAATTTGTGAATTTACCTGAAAAATTTGCGAAACGCATTGAAGTCAATGGACGTCAAAATAGTTTTGACGAGCGACAATTTTAATTAGTGCGACTATTTTGTCCAAATGCATTAAAGTCAATTGGCGTCCAAATAATTTTGACGCGTGACAATTTTTATGTGCGCACCTATTCTGATGCACAATTTGTCGTGGCGGATTTTTCGCCGGCTAATTTCCACCGATGTTTCAAATTTATTCGCTGGCGGCGAAACACAGAAATTCCCCGCAAAGCCATGCCTGCCAAATAAATTTGCCCATTACTAACTATTAGCCTTGGATATTATGTCTGTCTAAGAAATCATCCAAGCCCCACTTAAGGGCATTAACTGAATCAGCATCACAACATCACCCGGCAGTGCATTCCACAACCTCACTGTCCTGACTGTGAAGAACCCCCTACACTGCTTCAAATGAAAGTTCTGTTCCTGTAGTCTGAAGGGGTGGTCTCTTTTTCTTTGACCTTATCTATGGAAAAATATCTCCTGCGATCTGTTTATAATATCGTGTTATGTACTCGTAAAGAGTGATCATGCCCCTAACAATTGCCTCTACATAGAAAACAACCCCAACCATGACAGTCTTTCCTTGCAGTTGAATTCTTCAATTAATTTTACCTAGTTGCATTTCTCTGCACTCTGTAATAACTCACCCTGGTAGTCTAGTCTAGGACGCGCGCCTCTTCTTTAATTATAGGTGCAGGCGCGCTGGCGTGATGACGCCAGCATGCAATGGTGCAAAATTTAAATTTACGTAAAGGTACATTTTTCATTTCCACGCTGCCCATTATAGGAGTTTGTTCCTGGTGCTTCTGAGCTTAAGCTAAATCTGTCTGAACCTGTTTTGATTCTTGTTGTGACCCCTGCCTGGCTTTTGACTATTCTGACCTCTGGATCCTGACCCCTGCCTGAATACCGACTACCTCTTCTGCTAAATCATTTCTGATTGATATCCCAGTTTGACCCTTGCCTGCCTGACTACGTTTATTCTCTGCCTGCCTCGACCCAGCCTGATCTGACTACTCTATTGCCTAACGCCTTGTACTACGACCTTCTGCCCAAAGACTTTGCATAACGTTGTGCCCTTTTTGCCTGGTCAGAACCTTTCGCCTTGCACCTCTCGTTTTAAGACCTGGCGGCATCTGAGGGCTCCTCCCGAGGCCAAAGGTGGCTGCTACAATCGGAAGCACGAACCAAGACCAGGGTGCTTGGCATCTGTTCTGACTTTAGGGTGCCAACCGTTACACACTCTCTCTAACTCACTTATATCCCTCTTAAGGACTGGAGCCGCAAACTGCACTGCATACTTAAGGTGAGGGACTTATAAAGAGGCAAAATTATTTTTTCATCCCTGAGTTAAGCAAGATAGTACTTGCTTTGCTTTAGAAACCACTAAATTACACTGTCCAGAGTTGCACAGTTTGTCATCCACAAAAATCCCCAAATCCTTGTCGGTTAAGGGGACTCCCAATTTTTACTAGAAATTTATTTGGAAGTCATAAAACTAGCAATGTTTTCTCTGCTGCAAAGAACTCACGTATGGTACAAATCTACAAATTGGGATTTCCAACAGCAAAACAGCATTTACAATCAAAACTCTAAGAGGAGAACTAAAAACAGAACTAACTGCAAAATTGCCATTATTTACATGCATTACATGTTTCCAGGTAAAACTATGTCAACACTTCTCCTTCTCTCATCCTTTGGACTTTACATAGAGTTTCCTGGCACCTTGGTGGTACCCTTTACCTTTCTCAGTCACACAGCATGAGTGAGGTGAGAAAAATGTTGAAGGCTAATGGAGAACATGACTAGAACATTATGAAAACAGTCACATTAAAAAGTAGCTTCAACATCTACACATGAAGAGCAAAGGCGACACTTTGTAGGATGCGTTGATGATTTTCTAAGGCGACAATTTGTAGGATGCGTTGATAATTTTCTAAGGCTACTTTTTGTTGAAGCTACTTTTTAATAAAACTTGGCCAGGCATTCATCATTGTATGGCCAGTACAATCTCTTAAAATCCTGCTAATATCTAAAATTTTCTTCACATATTTTAGACAGCTGCTTTTAAGCTCCTGAATTTACGTGCTCTTATTATTGATATCCATCAAGCAATATTGAATCTTACTTGGGACTCAACACAATTATGTCTAAAATGGAAATGTCCATTTAAATGCTAAATGATATGTAGATACAACATCCCTCTTTCGCTCACTTAATATTTTTAGGCCCGCTTACCTTCCTAAGAGCTGTGCAATTCATGGAAAGGTAAATTGAGTTTTTCCAGTCCATTAAAGTTTTATGAACATTTAGTTAAACATAATATATGTTTGTCATATGGCAATTCTGAGCAGCCCATTTATCTGTAGGTGCTAAACTGGGCAGCACCAAATGCACTTAAACATAAGATAATTATTCTCTTTTTTTAGTGCGTCGAAACGCCAGAATAACTCATGAGGCATTTGATGTTGGTACTGCCAAAGGCAATATTTATTTTTTTGGGGGAAAAACATCGTCGTAGTTGTATGAAGCAGGACTTTCTTGGTTCCTTTCAAGGTTTCTTTTGGCTTCTGTGAGCCTGAAACAGACTTGCTCTTCATTCATTTTCATGGTCTGCTAGGGAGGGGATTGAATTTGCATTAATTGACTGGCATAAGATTAGTTTTATAATTCAAAACTTCTCTCTTTAGCCTTTGCTAAGAATTGTACCATATATATTTGGGAGTTAAGAAAAAGAAATAAAGATATAACTCCTATTAGGAAAAGCATTTGGTGCTATTTGTAGCTTTTATCTTTTTAAACATTTACGGGGGAATGTAATAAAAATCGCTAACGGAAAAACTATTCGCAATGCGAAAAGTTATGCCTTTGCGCGAACAAATTTTGCTTTGTGCAAATTTAATATAGCTTTTGCGAGCCCAGAAACTGTTTAGCGACCACTTCCGACAGTGAAAGACCGTTTGCGAATTTTATAATTTGCGCCAATGCGCAGTCAATGTAATAAAACTTCTTAGTGAAAAAGTCGTTATGTTTGCTCCAAAAGATTACGACACCTTCAAGCACTTCTTATGAGTGCGCAATTAGAATTCGCAATGCGCAATTAAAATTCGCAATGCAATAACAGTTTAAGGAACAATATTACATTGCGAGATGTGGATTTTTAGTCTTATTGGTGCGAATTGTTTTGCTCTTTGCAACTTTTATTACATTCCCCTGTTAGAACCTAAGGTACTGGAAAGCTATCTGAACAATGTTCTGCTTACTATTAGAGGTGAAGAATACTGTATTTTAGATATTTTTTGTGAGGAGGTGTGTAAAGGAAAATTGAATTTCTTGTTTTCTAATTAGGCAGTGGTAATATTCATTTAAAGAACACTACTTCCAGACAAATGACAGGTCATCCTCAGTTGAAACACTGAGTAGTGATGGGCGAATTTATTCACCAGGCATGGATGTACGACGAATTTCCGCACATTTCGCCACCTGCAAAAAATTTTTGGTGAATCTGCTGCAAACTCCGCCATGGAAAAATTTGCAGCACATAAAAATTGACGTGAGTGAAAATTATATTGATGCCCATTGACTTTAATGCATTTAGACAAAAAACTTGCACATGTAAAAATTGTCACGCACATAAAAATTGTCGCGTGTCAAAATTTTTTTGATGCCCATTGACTTCAATGCACTTTGAGAATTTTTCGCCCTTTCAAGAGAACACTATGTGCCAGAATGCATAATGTCAATGGAAAGTTCATGGAGGAGGAATAATGGCATGGGGTGTTTTCCATGGTTTGGGCTAGGACCCTTGGTTCTACTGAAAAGCAAACCTTAATGCTACAGCTTTCAATTACATTTTTGACAGTGCGGGTTTCATACTTTGAGCAATAATTTGGATAAATATTATTTTTACTTTATTTATTTTGGCCCTTGTGGATTCCAGATAGCCAACATCAGTGCCCAACCTCACTAATGCCCTTGTATGCGAATGGAAGCAATTCCCACCAAAAAAAAATTCTAGTGGAAAACCTGCCCAGAAGAGAAGAGACTGTCATAAAAAGAATTGAAGGACTAACTTCTTATTAATGCCCTTGGTTTCGGAATGAGATGTTGAATAAGAAGAAAATAGGCAAAGTTGCAAACTATGTGTTTGCTCTGATGCTGTTCCTGTGGCCATGTCCAGCTTTGCTTGAGTAATGAATAAAAGGTGTGAATATTTGTGCTGCATTTATTTTGAATATTATGATATTTTGCTTCCTCTAAAATGCCTTCATATTTTAATTAAAATTGCTGAGTCTGAGCTGGTAGACTTCAATTATGATACTATTTTGATGATTTGAACTATTGTAAAGTGATTGGAAATCTATGAAGGGTTTCATCTATTGAGAACACGTCAGGGTCGGTCCTCAGTCCCCGCTGTCCTGAGTCAGCTTCTGTGCTGCCGCCCCTTCCTCTGCTCTACCTTTTTTGGGGGGTCCTTGTTGTTAGTGCAGAGTGCAATTGAGCTCTCTGCACTAGAAGATCAAAATTTATGGTATGATAACCAGAAATTTGGCTGTTAAAAGTTACTGGGTGGTTTTTGCATCCCCTGGTAACCTGTGAGGAGCTGCCCCTGGATCATGATACACTAGTCAACTCACTTTAGCCTTAGCACTACTAGATAATGATGGGGCTGAATTCTAAGGAAGGGTCTGGGAGGTGGGTTGAAGATGGGCACCCTGGCACAGGTTTCCAAGGAAGCTAGACGATTTAGGCCAGGCAATGGCTAGGTATAGTATATAATATTATTAGATTTAGGAGACACTTTTTAGTAATATATTTACTTTAAAACTTTTGCTCATTGCTGACAAACAACCTTTTCCTTCAAATGCAGGAATCAAAGTGCACCTTTATGGGATACGTTTGTCCTCTGACTTCTAAAACAGCTTTGCTTTTCTCCAAAGATGGACGTAGTTCAAGAGTTGAACACTTCTATAAAAATTTTGGATGGCAATTATTTAATGGTGACTTTCCAGATACAATTGCCAACACTGCAGCTCAGAGTCTTCAAAGGAAGCTGCTTCTGTAGCAGGTCCAAAAACGACCTCCACACATTCCTTTTTTAAATTTCCTGCAGGTGATTCTGTAAACAAAGAAGGAAGAGATTGTGAGCACTGAGCGTGTGCCCAACATCTTTCATTTCGCAAACGTTACACAACGTGCTGCTCTGTGCACAACCAGTAACTCAGAAATGGCAGACATAAGTGAATGAAGGATTTCCAAAAGGCAGAGGTATTTGAAAAAACATGGCGGGGGATGAAGAAATGTTACGTAAGTTCAGTGCCAGCTGATTAGTAATCAAGAAGGCAAAAACACATTTCCATAATATATAACTACAGCAAAGCAATGGAATGTTGAAATGAAAGAAAGACAATGACATGGTAAAATTTTCAATCATTAATCCATTAGGAGCTAAACTAAATTCACAGTTAAAGCTCCTCTTGAAGGTCAAACTTTTGGCCAGGACCCACTGGAAGGTCTAGACTTTGATCAAGGGCTCCCCTTAACACGGGAAGCGTCTATAGATGTAAGAATCGTTGGTATATTAGTAATTTAGTCATAATTTCAAGAATATTAAGGGGCCGATTCATCAAGCTCGAGTGAAGGATTCGAAGTAAAAAAACTTCGAATTTCGAAGTGTTTTTTGGGCTACTTCGACCATCGAATGGGCTACTTCGACCTTCGACTACGACTTCGAATCGAAGGATTCGAAGTAAAAATCGTTCGACTATTCGACCATTTGATAGTCGAAGTACTGCCTCTTTAAAAAAAACTTCGACCCCCTACTTCGGCAGCTAAAAGCTACCGAAGTCAATGTTAGCCTATGGGGAAGGTCCCCATAGGCTTGCCTATGTTTTTTTGATCGAAGGATATTCCTTCGATCGTTGGATTTAAATCCTTCGAATCGTTCGATTCGAAGGATTTAATCGTTCGATCGAAGGAATAATCCTTCGATCGTTCGATCGTAGCATTTGCGCTAAATCCTTCGACTTCGATATTCGAAGTCGAAGGATTTTAGTTCCTAGTCGAATATCGAGGGTTAATTAACCCTCGATATTCGACCCTTGATGAATCGGCCCCTTAGGGTGGCAACTACATACTCACCCTAAATCTCACCCTAACTGACCTTTGAGCTATGCTTTCAGGTGTATCTAGGAAAGCAAATGGTCCTTCTACCCAATTGTCACCATAACTGCCCTTCAGGTTGAGCCCCTGCCTTTGCTCCAAGCCCCTTCCTCTGCTCCAAACCCCTCCCAGGTGGGGCTGCCCTGCAGTTAGGAAGAGACTGCTCTAGATGTCTTTCACAGTTGTATAGGGCACTAGGGTGCCGTATCTCCCCACCTGAAACATAGTTATGCTTAAAAAATGTAAATGAATAAAACAAATGTTATGCCTAGTGACTTAGGTTTTATTAAAATTGTTTGTAACTTTTAGTATGTTATAGGATGTCCAATTCTAAGCAACTTTGCAATTGGTCTGCATTATTTATATTTTATAGTTTTTGGCTTATATGCCTTGCTCTCTTGTCTCTTTCCAGATGTCAATTGGGGGGGTCACTGGAAAAAAATAAATGTTCTGTAAGGTCACAAATTGTATTGCTACTTTTTATTACTTATCAGGCCCTCTGCTATTCATAACCCAGTCTCTTATTTAAATCAGTGCAAGATTGTAATTTGGACCCTAGCAACCAGATTGCTGAAATTGCAACCCAGAGAGCTGCTGAATAAAAGGCTAAATAATGAAGAAAGAAAAAAAAAATCATAAAAAATGTAAAAAAAATTGCAAATTGTCTCAGACTATTACTCCCTACTAAAAGTTAATATAAAAGTGAACAACCCCTTTAATCATGGAACATGCAAGGCATTGTGGGAACTAAAGTCTTGGCTGGGAGACATCTGCTGCTACATTGTGTCCATGGTACATGTAGTCATGGATGATCCATAGTAACATAGGAGACCATAATAAAATAAATCAATCTGTGGGTCACTGCCCCAGCAACAAAATTTTCCCCCTGCATTTAAATTTGCAATAGCGAGAGAGGGACAACAAAAAGGCCAATAATTCAAAAACCACCAATAGAAATGAAAGAAAAGTAGGGTTTGTATGGCAGGCAATGGTTTATATTATAACACAAAAAAGACCCTTCCGTTCTCCTCAAGTTCAGAGTTTTTTTCCAGCAAGCTTTACCCTTATCTTTAGAGTGATGGGATCCAACTTCAAGGGTTGAGTTTAACCAACAGATTAATTTAACATACACCCATGTATATCTTTGGGAGGACTCCTGCTCTGGACCAGTGAAGTCCCTCCTGCATCCCTGTATTTGGTTTATTCCACCGCATGGACCTCCTGACCAACAGGAACTGGCTATGCCAAGGGGGCAGGTAATTACAGGATTCTGATAGTTTGTAAACAACTAAGGAACTAATGGCATTATTAATGCTGCTCATATGCCGGAAGTGATGTCAAACCTTGCAAGTTGTGGTAGACGCTAAAATAAAAAGGATAATTTGATCAAGGAGGATCTGTCATCCAAAAAGAGACAGCGATTTATTTGCAAGGGACCCACCTCAGTTATGTAATGACTCTGCTTATCATTCTTGTGAAATTAACCTTTATAGGTAGAATTATGTGTGTAGCCCCTTAAAGGGATACTGTCACAGGAAAATCCGTTTTTTTTTTTTAAAACGCATCAGTTAATAGTGCTGCACCAGCAGAATTCTGCAATTAAATCTGTTTCTCAAAAGAGCAAACAGATTTTATAATATTTAATTTTGAAATCTGACATGGGGCTAGACATATTGTCAGTTTTCCAGCTGCCCCCAGTCATTTGACTTGTGCTCTTATAAACCTCGGTCACTCTTTACTGCTGTACTGCAAGTTGGAGTGATATCACCCCCTCCCCCCCAGCAGCCTAACAACAGAACAATGGGAAGGTAACCAGATAACAGCTCCCTAACACACGATAACAGCTGCCTGGTAGATATAAGAACAGTACTCAATAGTAATATCCAGGTCCCAGTGCGACACATTCAGTTACATTGAGTAGGAGAAACAACAGCCTGCCAGAAAGCAGTTGCATCCTAAAGTGCTGGCTCTTTCTGAAAGCACATGACAAGGCAAAATGACCTGAGATGCACCTACACACCAATATTACAACTAAAAAAATACACTTGCTGGTTCAGGAATTACATTTTATATTGTAATGTGAATTATTTGTAGTGTAAACCGTGTAATTTAGAAATAAAAACTACACCATAAAAAATCATGACAGAATCCCTTTAAGAACCGCCTGCTGCTAGTCAATGCACGTTTCCCATTCATTTGAATGATGATTCTATGCTTCTGGCATTCTATCCACCACCTTGACAAAAATGTGGATCTATATTATGGCCAGAAAAGGGGTTACAGATGCCGTGCTCTGTGCATCTTTTTTTAATGACATTCCCTAAAAACATTTTGGATCTTTTTTTACAAAAAGCCACACTTTAATGTTCCAACACTCACACATGGTTATTGTATTAGGCACACGCTTAAAAAAAAAAAAAAAAGACCAAATAAAAATTCCACATATCCCCTAAGTACACTGATATGGAGCATTTGTAGGTCAAGATAAACGTGCAGTTTATTTCCACCCCACTCATAATTTATTACAGATTTGTTATATTTCCTGCTTTAATACAAAATTCAAATTAATGGTTTAAAACGATGAGCAGCCCGAGGAGTAACATGAACCGATACTTGCCTCACCCCATAATAGCCAGTGAATGAATAACTTTTGCTAGGTTGGTGCAGGTAGAATAATGAATAGCCGTCTGGTTGGTTGCTTGGAGCTCTTGGCATATGGGAGAGGCTGGGGATTGTAGTTATTATATATGAAATCTACTGTAAATCATTTCTATGGGCCACTTTCTGTGGAGATGGCATCTCTGATCTCTGGGAAACTTTCTGTTCACCATTTGATATTTTGTCCACCTGTTTACCCTAAAACATGTTTCCATGGAATGCCATATCCTGCTGGGTCTTCTAAATCACTAACAACTTCTAACATTTGTGGTTTATAACTGCAGTAGGTCCATCGTTGGTGACCTGGACCTCATGTCTACTTCTGTAAGCACAGGCAATTTCTTTTCAATTTATTTTGCAGTTCTCCGGCATGAGGCAGTCCTATTACAAATTTCTCGGAGTAGCTATGGGGACCCATTAATAAGATCTTTGCCCTGGCCCACTGGTACCTTAAATCGACCCTGGGTGGACTTATAGTGACAAAATATAAGTGGGAAAACACAGGCATCTGAGTTAACAAACACTTGTGTGCCTTCTCCTATTTAGGTCTGTTCATTGTAGATGACTTTATTCTGCTACTATTCATTGCAAATGCCTATAAACAATATTATAGTGTTGATTAGTTTCATTACTCCATACTTAACTATTTCTTTAAATAGACTTTGTAGAAAAGTACATGCAGAAATACTATAGTAAAGAGAGAAACCTCTAGGGGGTTATATTCTCCTTCTATAGGGAGTGTATTCAATTAAAATAGTGTTCCAGTGAGAAAAGTCCAATCCCAAACCCACATAATCCAAGAGTTTAACTAAGAATTTAGCTACCTGCCGTGTGTTACGAGTGGAGCATTTAAAGGTAATCTCCTGGAACAATCCACTTTCAACTCCCTTCTCTTCAACTAGACCTCTACAAAAGAAAGCTAATCCTGTAAGAGGTATCAATATAAGCCACGCAGTTTTAGAATGTGTAGCAGGTCCACAATTTAAATCCTTAAAATGTTTGTGTAGGATTCTTCAGCTTCCACTGAAGAGATTGCCGAGTCTCGTCCCAGAGGACTTTGCTGGAGATTGGCCAAATGCACTGAAGATTTGTAGAGATCACTGGGATAGTTTGACTCGGATTACTGGTTTCAGTACATACATGCGTTGTGTCCTTCAAAGTCGGGTCTGTTGGACAAGGTACATTGGTTGTGTAACAGCTCTGTTTTCATTCTCCATATTCTCTTATGTCGGTGTGACTTATATAAATGGAAATGAGAATGACTGGCCGAGCAACTTGAAGCTTGAAATCAATAATTTTTTTAATTTAAAACAGAAAGTTTGCCAAAATAAATAATATGAATGTTAGTTTTCTCAAGCATAGAAAAGTAATATTATTTTAGAAATACCTGCCTCCTGATGGCAGAGATTGCCATTTCTGTAATTTATACAGAAGCAAATCCATCTCTGTATCAATAGGTTCCCTGTGACCCAGACAGACAAAAGTTACAGCTAGGACTATGTTTTTGGAAGATTAAATAAATTGGAAGACTTTTGGAAGATGCTGCTTTTTTCCTTCGTTGATGAAGTTTGTTTGATGGTAGAGCACCACTAGAGCAAACACCCTATCTGGAGAGTCAACTTACAGAAGTGGATCTGACGAGGGTGAGGAACAGCCAGTGCTGCAACCTTCTCATTCTATTATACAGGTAGGGATAGATCTAACAGATGGGGTTTTCTTGGAACTTTAGTGGCAGATATATTCATTGTTGAGCAGCAGTGAAAGAAAAGACATGATCCGAATTTTCCCCTGCAATCAGAGACAAAAAAAAAATCCTCTCATTATATTGAAGAATTAGAAATGGATATTTTAATATCAACTCTTTATTTTTATCAGGAAGGGGCAACAAATCCTGATGTCACCCAGAGGTCTAGACAGATAAACAGTCAATGACAGATTGTACTCTTGTATGGAAATTAAATGGTAGCACAGAACCCAATCCACTCTAAAGGTGGCCATACACGGGCAGATTAAAGCTGCTGATATTGGTCCTTTAGACAGATTCGGAAGCTTTCCAGCAGATAGCGATCAGGCAGGTTTGATTTTTTTTTGGAGATCAAGGAACGCATTGGCAAGTTGAGGTGGTCCTTGTTCTGTCAGTACCCATTTCCTTCATTGTATTCCGATCGTTTGGCACTAGGGCCAAACTAATGGGTTAAAACGATATTGCCCTGCCTTTGGTGGGCATATTAGGTTAAGATCCTCTCATTTGTCAACCTTGCCAAACGAGCGCATCTTATAATGTATGGCCACCTTTAGGTTGGTGTCATGGTATGTTTTGGGTCTATCTATATGTGAAGTGCCTTACAATTTGTTTTAAAGCATTTTACAGACTGAGCAGATAGTATAGGCCTATACATTTCAGAATTCATCCTGCTGCTCCAGTCCTATCATTGCACACTAGTGACCTAGTTCCATTGGCAGCCATATGCGCCCATGCTGTAACACCACCTCCACAATGTTTTAGATTTCATGTGGTGTGGATCACAAGCTCTTTCTTACCTTCTCCATAATCTTCTTTTTCCATCATTCTGGTACATTGTGATATTTTCTGGCAAACTCTAATCTGATCTTCCTATTATTGAAGTTTACACTTTGTGGTAAGACCTCTATATTTACTTTCATGAGGTCTACTCTTGATTGTAGAGTTTGACAATGATACACATACTTCCTACAGAGTGTTTTTACTTAGCTGGAAGTTGCAACGTGGTTTTTCTTCACAATGGAAAAAAAAAATACTGCAATCATCCAATATAGTTGGCTTCAGGGGTGGTCCAGACCTATTGGTATTGTTGAGCTTACAAATGCATTCCTTCTTTTTAGGGCTAAATTGTTATTTTGGTTACTCTAATGTTTCTATCTCTTTGATGGGATTGTTTTGTTTTCTCACAGCAACCTGCTTTATTTACATTGACAGACCTTGGGTCTCATATTGGGAGTACACATCTCCAGCTTCCAAATTCCACACTTGGGAGTCAATTCTAGACCCATTACCTACTTAATTATTGATTAAATGATGAGGGAACTTGCCACGCCTGGTCGGTCAATTGGATAGGATTCACAGCCTATAATGATAAAACTTATTCTCCCATACCAGGGAGAATAATTATCAGGGAAGATGGTCTCATTTTGGTCTGATTGCTGGAAAACAAGGAAGCAGAAACTCACAACCAACCTCTATAGGAAAAAAAATAGGCATCCTCTAAAGTTACCAGAATTTTATTAGGGTAAACCCTTAGGAACACGTGTTCAATGAGAAGTTAAAAAAAAAAAAAGTAAAATTATTTAAAAAGCTTTTCCTTATTTAAAATGAGAGGCCTGCAATTTCTGAGGGATGCATATCTCAAAAGTTATAGTAGATTAAGGGGGTTATTTATTAAGGTTTGAGTTGTGTTTTCCATGAAAAAAAACGAGTGTTCAAGGTTATTTTTTGGTCAAAACTCACATTTTCATATTAAAAAAAAAAAAATCAAAAAATCCTCCGGGATTTATAATACTCCGACCATGGAAATAGCTTGAATCCGAAACTACACCATCTAAAACCTGTTCAGGTCATTTAGGAGTCAGTGGAAGAGGTCCCTTTAACCATCTGAAGATGTTAACAGCCTGCGTGATGTTAAGAGGTTTTTTTTTATTTTATTTTTTTTGGAGTGTTATGCTGAAAACTTGAATAATTCAAACAAATTCACGGAAAACTCAATTAATTTGAGTTTTCAGGTTTTGCAACTCGAACTCGCAAAATAATTTTTTCCAGTTGCGTTTTCTCATAAATAAGAAAACATTGGAGTTGTGAGTCAATTCGAGGTATAAAAAAAACCTTTAACATTCGAACCCCTAAATGTTTAAGTGTTGGGCCCTGGGCAAATCTCCTTTTAATAAAACTTCCCAGCTTTCCTGTGCACAATCTATAAATATATATAATCTGAAAAATACGTTTATGCAATAAGTTCATTTTTGCAATTTGAAGTTTTTTTTTTTTCTAATTCCCTGCATTAAAATCCTTGAGGCCAGTGCTAGACTAGAGACTGAAAATCTATGTTGCAATGTCCTACAGTGTTAGAAGAAAAACTTACCGGTAAGAGATTTGGTCAAGAAAGCACTTATGTCCAATATTGGCCTAGAACTAGCACGGACCATGGACATAACAGATGCCAACTTCACTGGTATACTTAGCAGTGTAGCCAATTGCTGAGAGCCTTCCTCCAATAGCAAAAGCCACATGAATCAGCACTCCATCTGACTCCTAGGGGCACATTTACTTAGCTCGAGTGAAGGATTAGAATGAAAAATACTTTGAATTTCGAAGGTTTTTTTTGGCTACTTCGACCATCGGATTGGCTACTTCGACCTTCTAATCGAACGATTCGAACTAAAAATCGTTCGATTATTTGACCATTCGATAGTCTCTTTAAAAAAAAAAACAAAAAAAAAATTTCGACTACCTACAGTACTTCGCCACCTAAAACCGACAGAGCACCAATGTTAGCCTATGGGGACCTAGGCGCGTCCGAGATCCATTCCAATGCTCACAGACATAATTTACCTACCCCATACCCTTAAGTCTTTGCATCTCCTTGTTCCTTCCCTCATTTTAATGTTTTTTACTGGATTTTCTGTTTTTTAATTTCATTAGTAAAAAGTGCAACTTTAAGGGTCAGTTCTTTTTCTTTCTCCTTCTATAAGTTGATAACTTGCCTGGGAAAAGCGCATGAAATAAAGGACACCACAAAGATATAAATATATGTATATGAAGCAGCTATTGTTCTGATGTTTTATTTATATTTACCATCTCCAGACCTCTAGGTAAAACACTTTCAGCTTCAGATCGGTTGGCAATATCCCACATTTCTGACCATATTCCAATAGAAACAAAAAAAATGCTTTTAAAAACACAATAAAACAGTTCCATGCCCAGCGCATGATATAGAACTACAACTTAATAAATACTTTACAAAAATATTGCAGTATTTGTAAACAGCAATAAAAGATGAACCCGATAATAGCTTCTTTTTTTTTTTTTTTTTAAACTTGAGTTTGGTTCATGCCTACAAAAATAAAATAATGTGAGCCATATGTACTATATCCATGTAAAACAAGAAGACAAACCTATGTCTGTATCTCCTTTTAAAGAAAGTGCCACATTTCTCAATATTGAATAGTCCCTGAAAAAGTCACAAGCCAAGAGCTACCCTGAAATCCTGAGTTTCCCGTTGACATAGTCCTTTTCAAACACCACGTAACAAAACGCCAAATCCATATGGTGGGGTTAAGCCTTAAATCTTTCCAATTTGCTTCAGTAAGACCAGAACTACCGAACATAGGGTCTCCCAAGAGCCAGAGCTGTTAATATCACACTTTTTATGCAGTTGGCCAATTATTTATAGAAATGTATTGGCTGATTGGATTGTAATGAAGACAGGGAGTTTTACGGAGCCCATGGAGGATCTTTCCTGGGTTCACAATGGGGCAACCTTGATATAGATATGAGGTGCTTTGCTTGAACGCATGTCATTTATGGTTTCTATAGGTGACATACACTTAATAATGCATATCGTTTGTATTGATACATAAAAGGTATGAACACGGAGTTTGTTGCAAGAAACTGTAGAGAACCCAGCAGTGACATGTCATTTAAGGTCACTTCTACTGCAAATACACAGCGAGCAGTATTCAACCGACGTCATTAACCCATTACCAGCAGACGTTGCCACAAGCATCTAATTCGACAGATTTTATCAGTCCCTATTGGCCCAACTCTAGAATTCTCTGGCTTCCTGAAACTGTTTCAAATAATCATCTTCTGAAGGGTTTTCAGTACATTTTTGCCCATTATTTGGTGGTCGAACTTCATTGTATCGACTCCAGTCCCCTTTGCACATAATCCAAGGTAAAATATCCACTTTATAATGAAGTTCTGCTGAAAACTCTACACTGATCAAATTTGGGGTGCCTGCTCCCTTTCCCCTTGTAATTAGTTGCATGCTGTCATCGAAGCAGCAGTGCTGGGCAGCTAGAGTGGTACTCTCCAGAGAGAGCATGGAACGTATGCAGTATCTTGCTGTTGGTTTGTATATCTCTAGCTTCTCCTTTGGACCACTAGCATCTTTCCATCGAAAGTCTTTGCGTTTGATCCGATCGTATATTTCAGCGGTGCTATAAGCCACTTCAGTTGGGTAGGAGCAAGGGCAGCTGGGAAGGTCATTAGCCACTTTGTGCATATACTTTTTGAGGAATTCACTTTTGCAGTTCATCCATCGCTCACAGCTGTCAGTATCTAAAATAAACACCAAAAAACAGGTTATCAAGTAGGACTGGTGTAAGAAAAGACCCAAGCACAGCTTGCATTGCCTCAACTAACTGAAATACTAAAACTGCTAGTAACAAGTCTGTTAATGTTTTTCAGCTGGACTTTCAGGCCACCCAATTTAGGCATTGGTTCTAAAGCTGGCCATAGATGCAAAGAACCGATCGTACGAATCATTGTACGATCGGACTTTGCCATCTCCCGACCCGCCACTAACCATTCAGATCAAAGTCTTACCAGTCAGATTAGTTAAAGAACAGATCAGCAATGTTCTGCCCCTGACAGCAATCGTACGATATCTATGTCCAACCAAAGCTAGTGACAGTCTCCCACTGAAAATCGTACGATCGGCAATACACGCAGAGATATTATCGGCAGCCGACAGAAATTTTCTAACCTGTCCGATCGACCAAACGACCGATCTCCACCGGACGAAAAATTTGGGGACTCTCCACACACACGGTCCGAATATCGTACGAATCCTCGATTCGTACGATCAGATCTTTGCGTCTATGGCCAGCTTTAGGCAGGCCCCTTGTATATGCCTGATGAACTACTCAACTTTGATATGATAACAAGAAAAACAGAAACTCTGGCCAACCTGAGACAATGAGGCAGCATTTTCAAGTAGCGCCAATCTTGAATGCCATAGATGCACCGATAACATTGTACGAATTTTCGTATGATATTTAATGCGTGTACGGTGGGAGATGAGCCGATCAGAAAGACTTGGATATCGTTCGGCTTGTCGATCGGGCTGGCAATTTTTGATTGGGCAACTTTGAACATCGGCCATTGTTAGTGCTCAATCGTCAGATACAGGTAAAATTCTATTGTTTCCATCTGTATATCGGACGATCATTGAAACGAATGATCTTTCCTGGAAATCTATGACCACCTTAACAGTACAGGCCAAATGACCAGATATTCCAAAGATTAGTAAAATCTGCAAGGTGGTACCAGAATTGGTGCACATGCATTTCCTGCACAGGTATGGGATTCATTATCCAGAAAGCTCAGCATTACAGAAAAAATTAAAAATGATTTCCTTTTTCTCTGTAATAATAAAAGTACCTTGTACTTGTTCCAAACTAAGATATAAGTAATCCTTACTGGAAGAAACCAGCCTGTTGGGTTTATTTAATGTTTACATGATTTTCTAGCAGACTCAAGGTACAAAGATCCAAATTATGGAAAGATCAATTATCTGGAAAACCCTAGGTCCCAAGCATTATGGATCACAGGTCCCATACATGTACATTATTTCTTCTAATGTTTAAAGTAGAACAAATCCTGCTTCCCCACAGCACATCTATGGAAAGTGCCCCTTCCTCCTCTCCAACTGCATTAAATGCTCTCCCACAAGCTGACCCCTTGCTTTCTACCTGGCCTAAGAAAGCAGAGCAGAATATGGGGCTGACAGCTGCTATGCCTGGCTACATCACATCTGGTGTGCAGAGTTCCTGGAGTTTATTGCACTGGAGCGGATCACATTCTGGTCTTCATAATGCATGCTCCTGGTCAACGATCAAACTGAAAGCCTGACGTGGCCAGACATGGCACCAACATAGCTTTTTTTTCTCAGGCCAACTACAGGGCAAGGTGGCACAAAAAATGTGTTGTGGTGGGGAAGGATACTCTCTATATCTGCCCCCCATACTATCTAATGGCCAGGTCAACCACAACCTTAAAGGGATTCGGTCATGATTTTTATGGTGTAGTTTTTATTTCTAAATTACACTGTTTACACTACAAATAATTCACATTACAATATAAAATTTCATTCCAGAACCAGCAAGTGTATTTTATATATATATATATATATATATATATATATATATATATATATATATATATATATATATATATATATATATATATATATATATATATATATATATAAATAATATTGGTGTGTAGGCGCCATCTCAGGTCATTTTGCCTGGTCATGTGCTTTCAGAAAGAGCCAGCACTTTAGGATGGAACTGCTTTCTGGCAGGCTGTGGTTTCTCCTACTCAATGAAACTGAATGTGTCTCAGTGGGACCTGGATTTTACTATGGAGTGCTGATCTTAGATCTACTAGGCAGCCGTTATCTATCTGGTTACCTTCCCATTGTTATGTTGATAGATTGCTGGGGGGGGGGGGTGATATCACTCAAACAGCAGTAAATAGTGACAGAAGTTTATCAGAGCACAAGTCACATGACTTGGGGCAGCTGGAAAACTGGTAATATGTCTAGCTCCATGTCAGATTTCAAAATTAAAAAATCTATTTGCTCTTTAGAGAAATAGATTACAGTTCAGAGCAGCACTATTAACTGATGCTTTTGGGGAAAAAATAAATAAATACATGTTTTCCCATGGCAGTATCCCTTTAATCAACAAATAGTAGGCAAACGGAGTGTGTAACTGTGTGACAGTCATGACCACGCCATGTTCTTTGTAGATGACCCCTCTTCTGTTCTACACCAGCAGGAATATATTTCAGATTATACTTGTACTTATAAAAAAGCCTTTCACACAATGGCCTCTTTATCCGTAATGTTCATTTAAAATTCTATAGGAATCTGGAGCACATTTACAGAGCTGAACTCAATAATCCAAATTATGTAAATGACACTCACCAACACCAAACAGCTTTGTAGCATTGAAATCCTCATTCCCTGCCAGAAGGCTGACTTCAGTGGCTGCTGTTCGGAATGTGTCTTCGATTCCTGCGGAGAGGGTGTGGGGGGAGGAAGCACGCTAATAAATGGCAGATACGACAGCCTTTGATAAAGATATTTGGAACAGGAGGCAACACAGATTGAAAGTTACATGCAAAACCAATTTGCACAACGATCTGCAGGTGCCACTTGAAAGTGGCGGGCAGATCAAAGCAGGTGGTAACCGAGAGACTTGGTTATGTGGCAGTTGTGTTAAATGGAATCATCACGTAATGTTCTTTTTATAAACCCATTTCATTGTTTTATTCTTTTCTATATTATTGTTGTTGGAGTTGGGGGACTGGACCAAATCTTATTTGCACACTGTTCTTGGAGGATATGGCATTGTCTCAACCACAAAACCAGAAGACTGGCACTTGCTGCATTAATTACTAAGCTTTGTCCCGTTTTAATTGAATTTACTCCAGTGTTTAAGGAAAGACGGCACCAGAACAAAGATTACACATTTAATTGCTCTAATATATGGCTTTACATAACTGTACCCAGCCATCACCGCTACATGTGCAATAATTCGCCAAAGACAGCAACGGGTGTATTAGAATTTAAAAAAAAAAAAAAATTTGAAAAAAATAAAAATCTTAAACAGATTTCCTGTGAACCATAAAATTTATACTTACTGTAAATGAATTGTGCTGGAAATGGCAGCTTTGTGAAAGTATAGAGACCACACAGAAATGTAATTACCAACACCTCATTGGCTATGAAATGCTACACTATTTCTAGTCAAACACCCAAAAGTGCCAAAATAAATTTAAAACGGATTAAGGGGTAAGAAATAAAAAAAAATAGTACAATGTATTTTAAGTGCCTTATGCTTTCCAAGTTAAAACCCCTCTCAAACAGGCTTGAGGGCTTGATAAGGTCTAGGTAACATATACATTTATAGGTGCTGCTTGTGGGATCTATTATCTAGAGACCAGTCTTCCATAAAGCTCCAAAATACAGCACAGATACATCCTAAATAGCCCTAAGAAGTCTTCATTTAATTATTTTTATTTTATATTATTTTTATTTAACAGGACAAAATGGTGTACTTGATGGTAACTAAAATCAACATTATATATAGGGTAGGGTTGGTCTGAACAAGCACCTAAGTTCTGTAGCGGCCAACACCTATTAGGGAATATTAAAATTAGGGATGCACCGAATCCACTATTTTGGATTCGGCCAAACTCTGAATCCTTCTCGAAAGATTCGGCCGAATAATAAACCAAATCCTAATTTGCATATGCAAATTATGGGTAGGAAGGGCAAACGTTTTATTTTCTTGTTTTGTGACAAAAAGTCACGCAATTTCCCTCCCTGCCCCTAATTTGCGATTATTCGGTTCGGCAGGGCAGAAGGATAGGGCCGAATCCGACTACTGCTGAAAACAGCCGAATCCTGGATTCGGTGCATCCCTAATTAAAATATATTTTTCTATCTTCCTCTGCATTGCCAGATTTATATAAATACACTGGAGATCAGACATATGAAGTATGGGACAATTTGTGAAAAGTCTCAGTTGTCACCAACTATTTATCCAGGTCATGATATACAGTGTCTAGTAGAATTGAGTCAAAGGCAACTGGACATTTAGGGTGTTATTTGCTAAACTTTGTTCTGGCTTTTTGGGTCAAAACTCAAATTTTACAAGGTATTTTTTTTTTTTCCAACTCAAATTTTTCGAGATTTATTAAAGTCCAGTGCAGCAAAAAGCCCGAATCCAAAAATCTGCCATCTTAGACACACTGAGGTTGTTTTTAAGTCAATATTTTGAAGTTTCTGTGGTCTGCACTGGAATTAGCCTGAAAATCTGACCATTTTGGGCTTTTCGGGCAAAAATCTAATAAACTCGGCTTTTCAGGAAAAAGCCAGAAAAAAAATCTTACGATTCGGGTTTTCACTTGATTTTATCCAATTACATCAAGCTTTTTTTAATAATAAATAAGGTAAAATGAGGTATGGGAATTTGGTTGAGGTTTTATTCTAAAAATGAGATGAATTCGGATTTCAGTACGTTTTTCTTGAAAATGTTTCAACACTCATCCGAGGGAACCGTCAAGAAAAACTCTAAGGGGAAGATTTAGCAAGGGTCGAATAATGAATTAGAATTCAAAGTTTAGGAGTTTAAAAATTTACACATTTGAATTTTACTCCCCCTAATCTAATTCAAATGTGAGATTTATCACAACTCGACCATGGAAACTGTCCTAATTTGAATATTCGCCACCTAAAACCTCTGCCATGTACAAGTCAATAGCAGAGGTCCGTATAGCCATTTGGAGATGTTAATAGCCTTCCTGAGCCTTTCCCGGGAAAAAAAAGCTTGATTCATACTATTCAAATTTTAAGGTCGGGACCATCTAATCAAATATTAAGACATTCAAATTTTGTGTTAAATTATCTCCCGTCGAATTGTGAGTATATTCGAATTAAAATTTTTTTTTTTTACATGAATTCAAAATTTGTCCTTTGATAAATGGGTTTCCACATGTCCAGTGGCTTTTAACTTAATTCTACTAAACACTAAATCTATTGCCACCTCTGAGGATGCCATATTTGGTTGGGAAATTTAGCAAATTTGTATCATACTGCCCAACCATCTGAAAATTTATTGGAAAGACAATTTTGACAGATTATCATGCAATCCCAACGAGGCACTGGCAGATGCTGAAGAGAGAAGAGCCGCACTCATATGCACTTGTTTACTATTCGCCCACCTGTGTGGATCGTCACATCGCTCTCTGGGGCTAAGTTATGGACATAGGTGCTAAATTATGCAAAAGTAGTTGCTAAAAGCAATGAGATCGAAACAATATCTACTGCATTCTGGAAAATAATAGATAAGGCTGGTTGGTGCCAGCAAATAAACTTGTACAAGTTGATGATAGATAGATGGGAGCCTTAACAACCACGGGTAGTATTTGAATAAAAAAAAGTCTTTATTACCAAGCATCTTTAAAAACACAAACAGGTATCTTCCTGGAGCTCTTTAACTAAACCATGACGTGTCTAGTCACCTTGTACAAGTTACCAACTAGGTTTTGTAAAGCATTATTATCCAACCAAAATCCGGTTAACTGGTACACTTTTTTGGAGTGTGGGAGGTTCTAGAATGGCAAGGGCGGGGCAAGAGCTAATCTTCCCATAGAAACGAGGAGGCTGATATTAGGAGTTTTAGAAGCGAAGTAGATATAGACAAAATCAATCGGCTGATGCGATCAACACACACCAATGTAAGGGGAAGAAGGAAACAGATGTGGTTTTTCCCCCAGCATAGATACACTGGAGGAGAAAATGCCTGATGTGACATGGCCCTAAATAGGAACTCCATTCAATGTTTTTCCTTTTTCTTTCATATTACTGAATATTCTTATTTTGTTAGTGTTATGGGCTTTTTGCTTTGGATTGTTACTGTCAACAGTGTGAAACCCCAGCAAGAAAAGGAAAACGCAGCAAATGAGCTAAGTGACAGCTCTAGGCTTCCAGAAATCTCTCACTAAACCAATATACTTTATCCCAATTGGTAAAGATAGACAGACAGACAGACAGACAGACAGACAGACAGACAGACAGACAGACAGACAGACAGACAGACAGACAGACAGACAGACAGACAGACAGACAGACAGACAGACAGACAGACAGACAGACAGACAGACAGACAGACAGACAGACAGACTATACAAGAATGGACAGCACTCACGATTGTATGCAAAAAGGTTATATTATAGTGAAAAAAAGCATATACATCACCATACGTGTACACATTTTGTATCGACGTTTCGAGCCGATTTAGGCTTTTTCTCAAGCCATGTGAACAATGTGTACACGTATGGTGATGCATATGCTTTTTTCACTATAATAACCTTTTTGCATACAATCGTCGGTGCTGTCCATACTAAATAACGAGGGAAGACCAGAAAACCTCACTGGGACCTGCACCAAACATACAAAGAGAATATAGCGTGAGTGCTGTTACTGATGAATACAAGAAAATTTATATATATATATATATATATATATATATATATATATATATATATATATATATATATATATATATATATATATATATATATATATATCTCAAAAAAAAAAAAAACACACTCCAAGGACTTTATAGGTCAAAAATAAATATTGTATTTTATTTCAACGTTTCGGCTCCATCACTCTGACCGTCTTCTGGAAACTTTCCTGAAGATGGCCTGTGTGATGGCGTTGAAACGTTGAAATGTTTTCACCTATAAAGTCCTTATAGTTCAGTTTTTTGTTATTTATGCATTGAATTTTTTGACCAGCACACACACTATTTTATATATACACACAGGTATAGGACCGGTTATCCAGAATGCTCAGGACTGGGGTTTTTCTCATAATGGATCTTTCCGTAATTTGGCCCACCATACCTTACTGAAAAAATGAATTAAATAAACCCAATAGGCTGGTTTTGTTTCCAATAAGGATTCATTTTATCTTAGTTTAGATCAAGTACAAGTTACATTTTTATTATTACAGAGAAAAAGGAAATTATTTTTTGTACAAAAATTTAATTATTTTGATAAGATGGAGTCTATGGGAGACATAATTTGGAGCTTTCTGGATAACTGGTTTCCGGATAACAGATCCCATACCTGTATCAGTAAGTTGAATGTCGCAAGTTGAACCTTGCAGCTTCCTCTGCCATGCAGAACAACCCAGAGAAAACACCAATAGCTTTTTGAATGAACAATGCAGTGGGTATGACACAAGAGTATTTAAAAAGGAGCGCGTCTGGTGGAAGTTGGGCACTAGGAGCGCGGGGTGGACGCAGGTTAAAGTTCAGCCTGCACCCGCTGCGGCCTACAAACTTTGTGCGGCAGTCAATCCAAGCCAGCCCGACCCACGGGTCCTGTGGGCTTTGGGTCGGCCTGCACATCACTATAGAGCAACTATCCCAGGCTTTCTTGAATGCCCCACAATGTCAGCCAGAATTACAAGACAGACTACCATAAAATACAATGGCGCTTTCATAGGAATGCCATGAAACAAGTCCCTAATAAATATGTAGTCATTACTTTAAGAAGTTCTTACCCGGACAGTTTGGCATATCACAAGTTCTTGACTCTGTCGCTGTACAGGCATAGCCACAGGTTCGGGTGCGCTTTTGGTTACCGCTACCACAGGTGACACTGCACACTGACCAACTGCTCCAATCTCCCTCACCATCTACATAGTCTATGAGAAAAACATGAATAAATCACATTAGCAGGAATCCAATGTACATGGCTGGGGGCACCTAAGAAACTAACTGTTGTGCTACACTGGCAAAACGTCACAAACTCTACAATAGTTTATATAAACAAGCTGCTGTGTAGCCATGGGGGCAGCCATTCAAGCACAGGATACACAGTAGATAACAGAAAAGTTCTGAAGAATCCCATTGTATACTACAGAGTTTATCTGTGGTGTATCCTGAACCTTTCTCGGCTTTGAAAAAAGGGGCTGCTACCTTTAGATTAAATTTTAATATCATGTATAGAGTAATTTTATGAGATAGTTTGCAATTAGTTTTCAGCTTTCCAGTTTTCAATTTCAGCAATCTGAATGCTAGGGTCCAAATTACCCTAGAACAATGCATTCATTTGAATAAGAAACTGGATTATGATTAAGAGAGGCCTGAACAGAAAAATGGGTAATAAAGTAGCAATAACAACACATAAATCGCCTTATAGAGCTTTTGTTGTTTAGATGGGGTCGGTGACCCTCATTTGAAAGCTGGAAAGAGTCAGAATAAAAAGGCAAATAGTTGAGAAATTATAAAAAAATGAATCCCAATCCCCTGGTCATGTGCTTTCAGGAAGAGCCAGCACTTTAGGATAGAACTGCTTTCTGGCAGGCTGTTGTTTCTCCTACTAAATGTAACTGAATGTGTCGCAGTGGGACCTGGATTTTATTATTGAGTGCTGTTCTTAGATCTACCAGGCATCTGATATCTTGTGTTAGGGAGCTGTTTTCTGGTTACCTTCCCATTGTTCTTTTGTTAGGCTGCTGGGGGTGATTTCACTCCAATTTGCAGTAAAGAGTGACTGAAGTTTATCAGAACACATGACTGGGGGCAGCTGGGAAACTGACAATATATCTAGCCCCATGTCAGATTACAAAATTAAATTAAAAAAAATTATATTTGCTCTTTTGAGAAACGGATTTCAGTGCAGAATTCTGCTGGAGCAGCACTAGATACTTATGCGTTTTGAAAGAAACATGTTTTCCCCTGACAGTATCCATTTAAGTTGTACTTTCTTTGCATTACCATGCTTTGGCCCTTGCACCAGGGCTCTATAAGAAACAGCCAGTGGCGACACTCTATAGCGTCTCGAGTCAAGCGGCTGAATCATATGGACACTCGCTGCTACTAGCCCCTTAGCTCATTCCTTTAAAAATATAAATACCCCCGAGTCATGTGAGCTTACCATACTCAGGCTGTTCCTTTGTATCAAATGTTCGGTGGCTGGGCACTTGTCTATTCCTTCCTCCCAGAGGGTTTAAGAAGTTGCTGTCCTCAGTAGTGCTGTCGTATTTGTAATCCTGGTCCCCGTAATTCATACGGGGCAAAGTTGCTGACCTCTGCCACCAGCTTCTCCAGTCAGGTGATGGAACCGGCCAGCTGGGCATGTTCTCCTTTTGCATTTCATTTTCCGGCTCCGAGTCAGGTCCATCAACCACTTCAATAGTGACCTGAAATATTTCCAAATGAAATACGAGATTCTTATTTCTAGGGTTACGGGTAGCCGTCTACACACATACTTTTAATAGCGAGGTGGGGAAAAGAAAATACAAAATTACAATTCACATTATTTAATTTAGGGGCTCCCTCATGCTCAACTCTAGCAAATGAATGGAATGTTGTAGATATTTGTGTTTGATGTATATCAGGAGTTCTTAACCAGGGAGGCCCGATTCAATACATTTTTTAATTGATTGTTGATTTTTTTTGATTTTTTTAAATTGAACGTTGCATATTAAGGAAATAAAATGTGAATATTGAAAATAAAAAAAAAATGAATTCCAATGTAAGAATTTTCCTGATGAATAATTTTGAAAATGCTACAGTTACAAAAATGTAAAAATATTCACAATTGCTGTTTTAGAGCATTCGCAGTGGGGTCGGCGACCAAAACGAGTCTCCCTGCTGTGGGGAGGAAAGGGAGTAAACACAAACTAGGTATGAAATCTTTTGTCCGGAAACCAGTTATCTAGAAAGCTCTGAATTATGGGAAGGCTGTCTACTTTAGACTCCATTATAAGCAAACAATTAGAATGTTTGAAAATGATTTCCCTTTCCTCTGTACTAAAACAACAGCACCTTGTACCTGATCCCAAACTAAGATAATTCTTATTGGAGGCAAAAAGATCTTATTGGGTTTAATTAATGTTTAAATCATTTTTTAGAAGACAAAGTACGGAGATCCAAATGATGGAAATAGCCATATTTAAAAAGTGGCAAATGAGGGTCCATCTGAAAGGGAACCCCTGCTGTATAGAAATGACTGAAAGCGTTTATGCTGGGCCCAGGAAGGCATATTTATCAAAATTGGAATTTGTGAATTTTAGAGTTGTTTTTGAAATGCTAATAAACTAGAAAACTTCTCAAACTCCAAAGTGTTTTATTTATATGGAGATCCAAACAAAACAAATTCATGTTCTATTCATCATTTTCAAAGGGTCTACCAACTCTTAAAAAGAAATCTATAAACTCAAACTGAAAAAGACAAAACAAAATTATATATATATCATTTTGTCTAGGACAACTACCATTGACTTCTACATGCACTTGGCAGCTTTCAAATGCCAAATGTTAACATTCAAGCTTTTTCCCCCTAAATAAATCTCAAAATTTTCCATTTTAAAACTATTATTCAATAGTGGAAAAAAAAACTCAAACTGCAATAAAAATCATTATTGCAATAAGAGGTACTTATGATACATCAATCTACAGTATCTATAAAAACATTTCTGGATATCCCTTCTGAATGGCCAGGACCTCAACAACATAGAGATAAAGGCTATATAAGGCTTAGCTGAAGGCATAGAATATAAACTGTGCAAAAAAAAGATTTTATGTAGCCCAATTTATGATACTGTATGAGGAGTAGAATTTCCAAGTTCATAGTGCCCTTCCATGGCAAGAGATTTCTGTGGTCATTTTTATGCCAAATCAGAAGCCAGAACAAGGTTTGGAAAAATCATTTGTTGCCCCTTTTGCACTGGATTTCATTGGTGCAATCGACCCAACTGATATAGAGCCATACAACTACAGCCTGACATTAGTGACCATCCATTATCAGGAAAACCCCAGGTCCTGAGCATTCTGGATAACAGGTCCCATACTTGCACAATGCGAGAGAGAGAGAGAGAGTCATAGAGAGTCACGAACAGTGAGCAATTTTTAAAATATCATTTCATTTCCACTAGGGGGTGCATTGTCTCGAATAACCACAACTATATTAATATAGTAATTAAATGTTATTAGCATCAATAACAATAGTTTCTTTTAAATATTGGGTAGGCTTTAAGGCCGATTTATCAAAGCTGCAGCTAAATTACAGCTATGCCATTAAACATGTGTGTTCCTCAGCATTCCATTGGGAAGCGTTTTGGCCAAAACACCAAACCAGTATATTTTAACGTCTGGAGGATACATATAATTGCTTGATATATCCAGGAGGCCAATAGATACATTTAGCATTCCCGTTCCTATATTTTTTTTTATTAAAACCCTCCCCTGCTGATAATCAATTTGTATTTTTATACACAAGTTTATCTCAAAAGAAGGGCAAATCACGAAGATCTGAGCAAATTCTGAAAATGTGCACTATGCAGATTCCGTAGCCAACCCCCCTTTATTCTTCAAGTTCTATAAATTGGCCCAATTAGAGAAATGAAAGGCATTACCAAAGTAACCATTTGCATTACTTAAAAGATAGGAAATTGCATTCAAAACAAGACAGTGAAATTATTAACATCTGTTTTAGGAGCTCTAGCATTTAGTCCTGCTGCAAACATTTCTTGGCTCCCAACCTCCTCATGTTTAGGGCTCTAACTATCCATGCTGGCCAATTCTGCAGCTATGTAAACAAACAGGGTAACAATACTTATTCTAGTAAAACAGCGCAGATTTTAAATATTGTTGATAAGAGTATCTACCGCCATTTGATCCCTTATCCAGAAAGTGTCCGATTACAGGAAGGCCATTTTAATGAAATATTTCTAATTTTTAAACACAATTTCTATGTCATAATAAAACAGTAGCTTGTACTTGATAAGCAAGTTGCATGAATCGATATTGGTGGCAAAACAATCCTATTGGGTTTATTTAATGTTTAAATGATATTTAGCAGACTTAAGGTATAGCGATCCAGGTCCCTTATTTGGAAAACCCCAGGTCCCAAGCATTCCAGATAATTCCAGATTGCCACCTTTCCAAACAGTGGAGACCGGGCAGGGGGTGGGCCGTGACATCAGGGGGCGGTTCCATGACAGACGGGAGTGGCCATGATGTGGGGGCGGGGCTATGATGCAGCCATCAGTCCATCTCCGTGCCAATCAAAGGAATCCTTTCCTTATTTGGAAAACCGGGCAGAAAGTTTTGACCCAAGCAGCCCTTCAAAATACCGGGCTGTCGGGGGCAAAACAGGACAGATGGCAACCTTAATCAGCGCTGTCCAACTTCTGTGCTACTGAGGGCCAGAATTTTTCCAGCCTACGTGGTGGAGGGCTGATAATGGAAGCCAGTGCTTGCCACTCCCTCTTTTTAACCACACTCACTTTATGGCAAAGCTGTGTCCCTCCAGAAGTTTGTTAGAGGTGAGAACAGGTGAACAATGTGGGCACTTTCAGTCTGGGTCTGAGGTGTGAACAGTACATGGTTTGCAGTGGCATTATATGTGTTAATACAGAGCTTTACGGTCTGAATTTGAGGTGTCAACAATGTGGCGGCCAGTTAATCTCAGTACTGATACACTTTAAAGCTTAAAGGAAAACTATACCCCCAAACAATGTAGGTCTCTATAAAAAGATATTGCATAAAACAGGTCATATGTAAAATCCTGCTTCATGTAAATAAACCATTTTCATAATAATATACTTTTCTTGTAGTATGTGCCATTGGGTAATCATAAATAGAAAATTGCCATTTTAAAAAAATAAGGGCCGCCCCCTGGGATCGTAGGATTCACTGTACTCACAAACATACCAACAAACCATCCATGTTAGGTCACATAAGCCAATTAACAGAGAGTTGTGTCTTGCTTCTACACTTCTTCCTGTTACAGTTAGAGTTGTAGTATTTCTGGTCAGGTGATCTCTGAGGCAGCACACAGACCATCACAAAATGGTGGCTCAAGGCAAGAGATGTAAAAGGACAATATTTACTTAAATATATATTCCAGTTTGGTAAGATTCTGTAATATGCCACTTAATATGATATGAACTGTTGCTTAAGTGTTCATTTTGGGGGTATAGTTTTCCTTTAAACAAGGTAAGCAGTAAGACCGATGTGGCCCACGGGCCGCCATTTGGGCAGCACTGCCATAGATCATTTAATTAATAAACTCATGGTACTAAAGAGGTTTTATGATATTCTGCATTACACCTAGCTACTGCAATGCTAAATAAATATTATTAGGGGAACTTTACGGACGATTGAAAGCTCCTTCCAATGCAAATGCAGAACTATGCATTTTATAGTTTGTTTAAGACTTATTCAATTCCCTGTAAAACTGACAAGAATACGACTAGTAGGCATGAATGTAGTTCTAATACATAGGGATAAATTCCAATATCCTAGCTCTGTCTTTTCTACTGCTAGAGAAGTTGTTGTCTCTTGTGGGGCCCAAAAAAAAAAATAAATAAATAAATAAAACAAAAACAAAAATTATTTACTACCCCCCCTCACAATGTCCTATAAAAAAAAAATCTGATAGTACAGGGACCACCAGTGGATTTATTTAGTAATGTGGGCAGTACATTAGGTGTTACTACAGGAGCCCATTAAGCTGACTCACTGTTTCTTGGTGGGTTCTTCAATAACTCCACAGCAGCTGTTCCACCCTCAGCATTTACACAAACCTGTCAGCTGGTCATTTTGACAACCAATAATCAGATAAGAAATAAGAGGAACTGCCAAGCTTGCCTTTTGCGAATACAAATAAATTACGTAGTTCCCCCTTACAGTCACTCCTTTGAGGGCAAAAAGATGAGCTATGTGCTGTAAGACGACGCAAAAGAGCTGTGATAATTGGTCTTCCACCAAGGTCTTCCAGGCCAAATAAAAGTAAACAAGTAGTCTGTGTGTATAAAGGGGGCTCTATGTCTGGGGGGTGGGATTCCTGGAATGAGGACACATTAAGGGAGGGCAAAAAGCTTTATCACTACTCCTCTGCCTTCCTATCTGGGAGACGTCCATGGGATGCACATTCCAGAATTATACACAATACTCTAGGTCACATAGCTATGTCTTATTTATTGTCAGAATGCTTACATTAGGCATTTGGCAATTCTTGATCTCTTTAAAGAATCTTAAGTAGATGTTTCAGAAACATGACTGGTCCATTCCCGGAAAATCTCCTGGTAAGGAATCATTGTTATGAGACCGGTCCCCCCCCCCCCCCAGCAAAGAAGATTAATACTAGGAGTATGTGCGAGAATGGACTTAATCATACAGAGGAAACAGGCAAGGAGTTGGCTTGCTTATAGGCAGAGGTGGTAAAATGGTGGAAGTCATTGACATAATGATGTACAGTAAGAGTGAGACATGATAGTTGTGTGGGCAGAACAAGGAATGGACCAACTGCTCAGGAACCACACACGACGCTAAGAATCCCAGACAATTGGCATTTGCTTGTAAATTCCAGAGAATTCATGGTAAGGCACAGCTCCCTCATATGTTCAGCAGCTCCCAAAATAAGTGTCATATGTATCAAAGCAATACACAATAAAGTATAAGATCCATTGCTTAATTGGTTATTTACAATAAAGGCAATTTAGCAAGTTTGTATCATGAACAATCCGTAAAACCTCTCACTATCATAGACATCACGTGCAAAGGCCCTACATTACCTATGGAACCTTCAACGTGTCCTCCAACATGGCACACTTGAATTTAGTCCATTTAGCAGTGAAAGACTGTAGCTTTTGAGGATGCTGTATCCCCCCTTGTTCAACATATGTTCAATGAATATGGCTTGTGCTGGACATACTTTTTTAGAGAACTGGAACATTGAAAGCCACTAGAGAAGGATGTTTATATTTTGGTTAGAGTTCGCTCTTTATATAGCTTTTTAAAAAAATATATATATACCTGAATATTAGGATTTTGGCCATTAATATCAACTTTGGAGAGGTCAGGAAAATTGGGAAGATCCAGAAGAAAGGATCCCGTCCCATCTCGTTGCAGTGATGTATGGCCACTTGTCATGAGGCGATGTTTAGGGAAAGCCCTCCGCGTAGCCTCGTCCAGATACTCTTGCCTGTCCGACGGGTTGAATGAAAAGCTATCAGAAGAGGGTTCATTCTGCGGAGTTACAAGGAAATTAAATTAGGAAAGTGTAAAAGCCTGAAATTGGAGTCGAACACATTAACACAACTACAAGAAATGAGGACTAATAAATCATGAAACCATTAAGGGGTGCTGCGTTCCCACTACACTAAACGATGCAGATAACCAGAAATGAATATTCTGTATGAAGTATACAGTGGATCCGAAGAAAATCTACATTTCCCATCAACAACTGGATTCCCATGGTTTAAGATTGGAAGTAACTACTAGAAGTTCCAGGCATTCCTTTTGACATGAGGACTTTTTCTGTAAGTTGGTCATACAGGTAGTGCAAAATGGTCATCCAACTTTTAACCGTACTCTGTGATTATTGCTGCATGTGGGGTCCCCACCCTATAGTTCAGAGTGTTCAACATTCTAATTATCATAATTTAAATTCCCAGCAGTCTATGGCTACACGGGGGAGATGAGTGGCCAGAATGTTAGCATTCCCCTTTTTATTCTAAAGATGGCCACACACATACTTTTTTTCATATGAAATTGACCAATATCATACCAAAAGACCTGGATATCTGTTATCTCGTCGATCGTCAAGGTGGAATTTTTTTTATTTTTTTTTATCAGGTGCCTTTGAAGGCTCCCAAACATCGGCAAAACAGTTACTGCGGATTCATCAGACAGAGATAGAATTCTATTTTTTCTACCTGCGAATCTGACTTTTCAGCTAAGACTTGAAGTGAAAAATAATGGGTTGCAGGAAAAATCGTAATTGTAATGTGTATGGCCACCATAATCTAACCAGTACACCCCTATTTAATTCTAATCCAACCAGTGCATGTACCAAGTTATACACACACATCATGGCTGCAATATAGCTTGGCCATGTTAGATACAGCTAGCGTCATCTGTAGTGCAACACAACCAGCTCTACTGTTGATCGTTTATCTAGAATTAGTTATGTGGAAAAGTTTTACAAACACATTAATTTTCTGATGCTACAATACACAATAACAGTCTGCTGGTTTTAAGATAAAAACCTAAGGCCATTTTCCCAATAAAGTGTAAGGCTAGGGCCACCCTATATAAATTTTGGCCTGAGTAGAAACGCAGACCAAGAATCCGCTGCCCTTCTTCTGCTGAGCTGCCTGCACCTGGAATCATTACAATGCTTTGGTGCAGGCAGACAGAGTGGATTTCGGTGCCGAAACTAGAGATTTTGCTTTTCAAGGCGAAATCCGCCACGTCTGCCTGAACCCAAGCAGGGTAATGATTCTGTGATCATGTGGCCCTAGCTTAAGTGCAAGTAGACTTGAAAGGTCTCTACTAACACAACAAACCATCACATTAATGATCCTGAGTTTTATACTTGAAACATTGGATGTTTTTAATCAGATGCATTCTCCGAGTGTAAATGCTAAAACCTAGACACTGGAGACTTGTACACGGAGCCAAGCTGCAAATGCTTTCCTCATTTGTTTAACTTTGCAAAGGGCTGGAAGTATGATGTTCAAATTATGTAGGCGAAAGCCGCAGCAATCTACACACACTAAAGCCCCCGAACAAGTCGAACAATAACAAGAGTATGAACCACTGACCCAAGTCCGGGAGAAATACGATTCCCCACCACCACCCCGTTTGAAAAACATGAAAAATTTGATATCCCCAAGGATGGTATGGTTGTTAACAGCTTAAAAAGAGTTGTGCAGATATTGGGAATAGGCTTGCCTGGGGAAGTGGAGAAGCTGAACAGAATCCGGCGCACGCTATTTTCCCACTAAGCATGTATAATTGTTTCCTCTGTGCCGTCAGCTTCTGTCAAAAGCTATGACAAAGATCCCATGCCGGTTCACATGTTTATTTTGTAAATAAACAGTCTAAATTTGACAGTAACAGCCTCATTACCAACAGGCTACATATATTTCCATAAATTAACTTGTTGGTATCATTATATATGTTTCATAAGCGAAAGGGATGGTGGTTTCAGAACGTGGGAGTACTGTGCCTTAAGGCTACTAAGGAACACTTAAATAGTAAAAAACACAGTAGGACTTATTTCCAGGGTGGGACCAGCATATCAGAGTACCGGAGGAACACACAGTGGGCACCAGCCAAGCCCAATTTCTACCAGCCCATTCTTATTTCCACTATAGATCAATATACAAGACCTATTACTTTCAGCACGGTAGACATCTAAATGTTGTGCGTGTGGGCCCTTGACGTCAAGATCTCAGGTGGCCCCTGAGAGGAGCAGTCCAAAATTGGTTGGCCATCAGTTTAAATTTTTTGCAAGCTTAGTTATTATCAAACAAGGGACTAATTCTAGGAGAAAAGGCAAATCCATCCATATAAAAAAGTTTGTATAGGACTTTATATGGAATTCAGAGCTTTCTGGATAATAGGATTCCAGATAATAAATTCTAGACCTGTTCTGTACGACAGTGAGCCTCATAAATGTAAAATCAGCAGAGCGGAGCTGGCAGTTGTCACCTTATGGAGGCCCCTGGAATAGAAAAAACTGGATAGGAGACAAGTCACAGATGCATTGGCTCCTGGGACATCCACTATGGTCACTTAGGGGGATAGAAGAGGAAAATAAATAGAGCAAAAAATATCTGATCAGTAAGCCTTGTGCCTGCTATATGAAGGTATTTCTCAACCCATTAGAAATCAAATGTCCAGAGTTGAATGGTTCCAAGTGAGTTTTTCATCACTCTGCGCTCTTAATAGCACCTTCTTTTCACACGTCTATTAGATATGTCATTACTGAAGCTCCAGCAGAGTTCCGCCACCACATGCGTTCCAGAAAGATGCAGAAGAGATGACAGAAGTAAATGATCAAAGGCTATAACCAAAATAGGACAGAAATTTAGAACACGCCACACACTGCCCCACATAGCGGTGGAATTACTGTAAACTGCACGTGTGTGTGTGTATGCGAGTTGTATTTGGCATCCTGGATTGACTGAAGTTATACTGAATGATGAAGCGATTATCAGGAGCGAGATCAGAGAGTAGAGCTGGGTCATGCCTAGTCATCTGTAAACGTCTTCAAAGTCATCGCTTGTGAAACAATGAAACATATTGATGTCCAAGATTGCTGCAACATCTGTGGAGATTTCAATCTGTTTTAGAGAAAAGTACACAAAACCTATATAGTCAGGGAAACCACTGTGCAACTCACGTTTGCAGTTTCTTGAACAGAGAGTAGAGTGAAGATCTTTTTTTATTTTTTTTAGCAAATAAGTGTTGCTGGATACTATTATTGTCACAGTGGCTGCACAGAGACACAAAACTTTCAGGATATTAAATATTCAGGGCCCAATACAAAGAGTAAAGATAGAAGCAGGCATTGTGGAAATCAATTTCAAAGCCTAAAGCTGGCCATAGACAAAGATTTGATCGTACAAAAATTTTTTGTGCCATGTCGATCGGTCATTCAGACGATCGATCAGGTTAGAAAATTTCTGTCGGCTACAGATAATATCTCTGCATGTATTGTCGATCTGACTATATCAGTGGGAGACCAGCTTTTGTAGGACATAACTTTTGTACGATTGTTATTTGATCTGGATGGTTAGTGGCAGGTCGGGAGATGGCACCGAATAATCGTTTGACCATTATGAAGGTAAATCTGCACGTCTATGGCCAGTTTAAGGATAGAAGACCTGGTAGAGACGGAATATCTTGGACTTCAGAAAAAGGTTTAAAGGCAATCTTAAGAATGTTATTTTCCAGGTGCTTCTTCAGATGATCAGCCTACCTCAAGAGGTATATATACATGTGTGTGTGTTGATGTTACCGGCACTCACATTACCAGCAATTTCTCTGCTTAATTGTGCAGAACCTTGTTCTCTCTCTCTGTACAGACTGCAGCTAACTCAATGGAAATGTGCCTTTGCTACGTCTGCTCTCTGCCATTACTTGACTTCTTGGCTCATCAACATGAACGAGTCTAGAACCTAGTCACCCTTAACATGGGCCGAACGGATAATGGATAAGTCAGCCTGTGTGCGGGCATTTTTATGCACACCACCTCGCTAGATGGCTACTTTGCAGTTTGACCTCGTATTTGATCACTATGGGTAAATGTCACCCTGTTTAAGAGAGGCACATGACACCGTTTAGAATGGGCCTTTAGTCAGCCTTTACTATTTAACAAATATATAAAAACTAACTTGGTGCATGGTCAGCTTTTGAAACACCCCTTGTAGGTTTTTGTTACAGTTGGCTGCTTCTGTGTGTTTAGGTTACCTTTATTCTATACAAATAGTTTGCATTTCAGTATGCAGAATGAGGCAAAGAGGCTTACGGCTCGATGTGATAAGAGCAAATGGATCTTTGGGCTTTAAGAGACGTGTGCGTTACCTTTGTTCCTAGATGTGGCATATATACCTTGAACATACAGAAGCCACAGAATGGGGGAAATACAGGGGTACCCCAGACATTCCAAGATGGCTGCACCCGCTGTCTGCTGGAGTTACACTATCTGTCCACCTTCCTATTCCGTGATAGATTCCCTTATGCACCGCACATTCAAGGAACAAGAAGTAGATGCCAAATTAATTTGCAATGATAAACTAGGAAACACATATAGAAATAAAAAAGAAAAATGCAGCAACAGGGAAAAAAAATCTAGTCAGTCAAAAGACAGTCTTGGGGCTACATAATCATTTCTTCATTTCAGAGCAGAAGCCAAATATTTTGCAAAAACAAGTATGGGATTCGTTATCCAGAAACTTGTTATTCAGAAAGCTCCAAATAACGGAAAGGCGGTCTCCCGTAGACTCCATTTTATCCAAATAATCCTAATTTTTTAAAAATTCCTTTTTCGTTATAATAAAACAGTAGCTTGTACTTGATCCCAACTAAGATATAATTAATCCTTATTGGAAGCAAAACCAGCCTATTGGGTTTATATAACGTATAAATGATTTTTTCGTAGAAGATGAAGATCGAATTACAGAAAGATACCCGTGTATGTTCTTTATAGTTCCTCAAAACAAGAAAACCGACATGATGTTCTGAGTGATATTCTGTTACAGATTTTGAAATCCCAAACTTTAAAATTGAGCTTACTCAACGTATGGGACGATTTTTGCTGCTGACTTACCATTGACCAGATCACTAGTCTATGGGGGTCTCCCTAGTCAATATCTAATCTGGGTTTATTCGGATATTCATCCTGCAGCTAGAAAATCCTGTTGGCTGAGGAACAGCCTTGGGGCTCAACTGCATGTTTCAGGTCAGTATTAATAGGCAAATTAACATAAGGGTGTTTTTTTTTTCTCCTGAATAGGTGGAAACCCAGGGTCTGCACGGTCCCTACATGTCATCCGATCCTTTCGCCTAGACTCACTGGCTTTTCAAGCTTTTGTTTTTACATACTTCAATTATTTTGTCATTGAGGTAATTATTTCCTACCGAGAACTTTCCCAAGCAGATCTTTGATGTGAAAGAAACACTGTACGTGGCAGTAGAGCCTTTCAGGAGGTTGTTTAGAGCAATTCATGGGGGTCTGTTTTACACATCAGACTCGTTCTTGGAAGTTCTAACTAATATTCTTTATTGCTCTTCAAGATCTTGCCTTGCCTTCCATTTAGTAATTGTAAAGTGAATTGGTGCTAGGCATACAAGAATAATTTTTACATCCTCAGTCTTGTGAGGAGCCCATTCTGTTGAAGGCAGATAGAACTCCAGTTAAAACCCTGAAGTTCAGAACATTCCAACCCTAGAATTTTACCTTTAAGAGCACTGGGACATTAGGCATTTAATTGAAATCCCATTCACAGGATTTCAGAGTGCCAAAAGTCCTAAGTCCATGGATCTACTCGTTAAATGTCCAACTCTAAAACCTCAATTGTATGGGGAAAAGTATGCAACAGCACGCTCCATTTCATAGATATGTACATTTGTATATTTTTATCTGGTCTGGCGACCAGGGAGAAGTTCATCAAAGGGAGCCTGCCTTGTTGAAAGCCCAGATGTAAAAACAGCAGAAGGTTGAGGCGAAGGTTAATTGGAAGCTGCTCGGAAATGGTGCAACGAAAAGCTGCAGAGAATGTGATATAAAAGGAGCCAGAATGGGTTTTAAGCATATGTCAAAATAGCGGATAGGGAAGCATGCAGTTATATTTCCACAGGCAGCTCTAGCCCATGACAATGGATTATGACAGCTACACAAGGAGCGGCAAGGTACACATTCATGCTGCGTGCCTTGTGAGAAGTGGTGACATATTGACAATTTACCAAGCTGTTTTGCTTGGATTTTGTAACAGAAGCCCCATATATTAAAGCAGAGATCCCCAACCAATGGCTTGTGAGTAACATGTTGCTCACCAAACCCTTGGATGTTGTTCCCAGTGGCCTCAAAGCAGGTGCTTATTTTTGAATTCCAAGCTTGGAGGCAAGTTTTGGTTGCATAAAAACCAGATGTACTGACAAACAGAGTATCCTGTCAGTCCACATAGGGGCTTCCCAACAGCCAATCACAGCCCCATTTGATTCCCCAGTAACTTCTTTCTTGTTTTTGTTGCTCCCAAACTCTTTTTTACATTTGAATGTGGCTCACGGGTAAAAAAATATTGTGGACCCCTGTCTTAAGGTGGCCATACACGGAGAGATCCACTCGTTTGGCAATGTCGCCAAACGAGCGGATCTCTCCCAGATATGCCCACCTTGAGGTGGCCAATATCGGACTGATCCGATCGTGGGCCCTAGGGCCCAACGATCGGATCGTAACGAATGGTAACAGGCAGTCGGATCGCGGGACCGCATCAACGAACAGATGTGGGATTTTTAGTCACATCCGATCTCGATCTGGCTCTGACTGTCTGTCGGCAAATTTTATCGGCCCGTGTATGGCCGCCTTTAAAGGGTGGTAAGCCTTTAGGCCGCACTATGGGGGTTATTTATCAAAGGTTGACTTTTAAAGTTATGTGAGCTTTTTTAGACCTCGAATGAACTCACAACTTGATAAAAATTCAAATCAGTGAGTTTGGGGTTAAAAACATGAAAACTTGAATTGAATGCGTTTTCAGCAAAAAAAAACCTAATCGCTCACGATCATGTTTTCAGGCAAAACCCTCCAAAAAACTCAAACATCATGAAGGCTGTTAACATTTTCAAATGGTTGAAGGGACCTCTGCCACTGGCTTCTACATGACCTGAACAGGTTTTAGATGGTGTATTTTTGAATTTGATCTATTTCCAGGGTTGGGGTATAATAAATCTCAAAAAATTCTATTTTTTTTTTTTCTTTTTTTTTTTACCAGAAAAATCAATTGTTGACTCAAAAATACTCTTTAAAACCTTGAACTTTTTAGTGGAAAACAAAATAATAATAAATCTGACCCTATATGTCAAGAATGAATTCTGTACATGATGCATAGAAAAGTCAATACCCAGTTAACTACAGCAATGCTCTGGTCCACTGCCTTAAAGGGGTTGTTCACATTTGAGTTAACTTTTAGTATGATATACTAATATATATGATATATTCAGAGAAAATTTGCAATTGCCTTTCATTTTAGATTTGTGTTTGAGTTATTTAATTTTTTATTTAGCAGTTCTCCAGTTTGCAATTTCAGCAATCCAAGATCAATCCATAAGTTGCTTATAATTGGTCACTATAACATACTAAAAGTTAACTTAAAGTTTAACCACCTCTTTAGGGAAAGGCTATATAAATATAGATGACAAACATGGATTTACAACAGACCAGACCTCAAGATCCCACTACTTTTTCACCACTAGGGGGAACATTCCACTGCACATGACCAGTGGGGCTCATCTTCTGTTATTTTTGAGGAAAATGGCATCCCTTTCACTAGTTGTGCACTTAACACAAGGGTAAGAATATTTACTTCATCTCTATTAGTGGCGTGTGGGTTGAGAAATTCTTGACCCGTTGCCGATCCTAACCCTCCCCCTCCCAACCAGCCCCTGGCCGCGCCTGCCATTCCCGCTCTATTTAAAGAGCCGCGCCCGCAGGGACATCACGAAAGGGGCGAGGGCGAGATTCTATAAATCTAGGGGCGGGAAGCCGGCAGTGCTAGATTACGGGCGGGGAAGGCAGGAGAAGAGCTCAACCCAGACCCCTGAAGATTTTGAGCCAGCCGGAACCCACCCGACCCGCGGATCCTGCGCTGGCCCGCACATCACTAATCTCTATATTTGCATTTTTAAATATGAATAGGGACCAGGAAGGGGTTTTGTTTTGTTTTTTTGTTTTTTTAACTCTAACCTCTTGTTGACAAGCACACACACAAAAAAAAATGTAAAATGAACAGGACAAGATTCCAGGGAGGCAACATCATAAAATGTTTTAAGTAATTTTGCCTCCATCCCTACTCCAAAACCAGTGGGTAGTTTGCTTGGCTTTACCATACAATAACTTATTAACATTATTTGCCCCTGCAACAGGTACAGGATGTATGCAATTCTGCAAATTACAGAAATAGATTTTAAATTACAAATCCAATGTAAAGAAGACCACAGTATGCGGAAAATACATTTTCTGCAACGTGAATCAGTTACCAACTCCGGTCTTTCGAAAATCTAAATACAGATTTAGAACCCAGCTATTGATACCTGCTCCATTAAAGCCCCCCCATGTTCTCTAAAGAAAATAACCAACAAGCAATGCAAGAGAAAATCACTAGGGATGCACCACTAGGGATTCAGATTCGGTTCGGGCAGGCAGAAGGATTCGTCCGAATCCTGTTGAAAAAGGCCGAATCCCGAACCGAATCCTGGATTCGGTGCATCCCTAGAACTCACCAATGAGAATGCCGCTTACCAGCATGAAGTCATCTTTCCAATATCTTACATACATAGGTTACGGTGTATTTTTCGATTCCCCAATATTTCAATATCAAAATGGAGGACATTCTGAACTTTAGTTCTTCTATGCAGGGTATTATTTATATATAGGCCTCCATGGGCCTGTGCCAAGGCATGATTTAGCCCTACTCTCCCTTCCAGTACTTCATAATTTCAAGCAATAATGGCAAGGGGGGGGGGATACATTTAGAACTAGTGTTGTTCAACTTTGAAAATAATATATTCCATTAAAAATCCATACCATAGTTAAAATCCATTTGTTTCATGGAAAGAGAGGTAGGGTTTTTGTATGCTGTAGACATGGACATTCTGAGACAATTTGTAGTTGGTCTTCATTTTTTATGGGTTTTTTTTTTGTTCAACGGCTCTCCAGTTTGGTATTTCAGAAACCAGGTAGTGGTTAGAATGAGAGACTGGAATATGGATAGAAGAGGGACTGAATATGAAGATAATAAAAAAAGTAGCAATAACAATAAATTGGTGGACCCAAAGAGCAATATTTTTTTGATTGCTGGGGTCAGTGACCCCATTTGAAAACCTGAAAGAGGCAGAAGACAAAGGCATATATAATTTAAAAAAATAAAAAAAAACTATACAAAATAATGAAGCCCAATTGCAAAGTTGCTAGGAATGGGACATTCAATAATATACTATATGTTAACATAAAGGTGAAGCACCCCTTTTAATCTTTTCTTGTAAATCTGTAAATTGGGAATGAAGAAGTGCGAGAAAAAAAAAAAAGAAAAAGTTTTTTACAACAAAACATTCTACCACAAAGAACAAACGCAACAATAATAAATCTACCATGAGCATTTTATGATCTTCTGTATTTTTTTTATGGTCGCCCAACACCTGCTTTAAGGTACATTGGCACAAAGTTAAAAAATGCATTACATTGTCATAATTTGTAACAGCTGGAAGAATCCAAAATTTTATTTAAACCTCAGGAAGTCGTATCAGCCGAAATCTGCAAGAGTATACAGAGCAAAATAACCCGAGGGGGGCGGGCAGACATCTATAACACTTCCAGGCATCTCGCGGTGAAACAGCTGCTTAAGAACCACGGCTCACACACCAGCACAATGGCTTTAGCCGATAAAGGACACACAGCCCACACAACATTGTGCTTGGGTTTAACCTAATAAATAGATGTTTACATTAGGGATCCTTCGTGAAAGATTCGCCGAATACCGAACTCTAATTTGCATATGCAAATTAGGGACGGGAAGGAAAAAAAATATTTTATTTCTCTTCCTGTCCCTAATTTGCATTGGCACATTAGGATTCAGTTCAGATTTGACTGAATCCTGGCTGTATCCAGAACTGAATCCTGGATTCAGTGCTTCCTTAGTTTACATAAGTAGTAAACTCTGCAACAAAGAAAGTCTATGTTTTAGACTGTAAGCTCTTTTGGGCAGGGCCCTCATCACCTTTTCTATGTTACTTGTCGCCATGTATGTAATTCAAAGGGGTTAATCAGCAGCCCTGTGACATCGGCCAATGAATTGTTTCAGTCTTTATTTGCCCTTGAAGGGGAAGTCAGTCATCTTAGATAGTAAATCATAAGAGTAAAGCCAATGTGTTCCTCAATAACGAACGAATCATCATATCTTAGTTTGGATCAAGTACAAGGTACTGTTTTATGATTACATGTACAGAAAGGCTGCCTCCCATAGATCCAAATTTTTAAATAGGATTTCCTTTTTCTCTGTAATAATAAATCAGTAGCTTGTACTTGATCCCAACTAAGATAATTAGTTCTTATTGGAAGCAAAGCCACCCTATTGGGTTTATTTAATGTTTACATGATTTTCTAGTAGACTGAAGATCCAAACTATGGAAAGATCAGTTACCCAGAAAACCCCAGTTCCCGAGCATTCTGGATAACAGGTCTCATACCTGCACAGAGAAAAAGGAAGTTATAGTTAATCTGGATTATTTCAATAAAATATAGTCTATGGGAGAAGGCCTTTCCATAATTCGGAGCTTTCTGGATAATGGATCCCATACCTGTATGTAGAAATGTCTATCCTGCCAGACATCATTGCATTCTATATAGAAAATTGTAGAATAGGAAGGAGCATTACAATCCGCAGTCTTAGCCGCAAAATTCCTTTATTGTCACAACATGTTTCGGATCATCATGGATCCTTTTTCAAGTGAGAAAAAGGATCCATGATGATCCGAAACATGTTGTGACAATAAAGGAATTTTGCGGCTAAGACTGCGGATTGTAATGCTCCTTCCTATTCTACAATTTTCTGCATGAGTACAAGTTTGGCCTGGCTGGTGTGGCCTAAGTAGGAAAGTGAGCTACACAGGTGGGATCGTTTGAACAAATCTTCATTCTTGCATTCTATATAGGTTACCCAAGCAAGAAAAGTCATAAGAAGATAAGGTTTCTGCTTTAGATTATAGTTAATGTTGAAGTATATCCATCTGAACCTTTAAACTTGCGTCATGTAGGTTTAATCAGCAATCCTTTCACCCCCTTTGGCTTTAATGTTTTTTTGACCGGGCCTTATATAGGATACTTTAAGTTCCAACTGTGCCTTTAAATACATTACCCCGTCAGCCAATTACTGCTAATAGATCAGACAGGGCCAAAGTGGTGCCCATAATTATTCCCTCTATACAGGGTCTACAGAAATGGGTGTTTGAGATGCCCCTTCTGGAGACTGCTCATTCTGTTTTAGATATATAGATATAAATATAATTTAAAAAAAAATATATCTAAGGTCTGGATAGTCAGTGATGCACAACAATTCATTAAGTTATTGAGTAGCCCTGTCTGACCTTGCCATTACATTCCAACTTAAACCAAGCCAATCAGCAGAGATAAAGCAAAAACCCCATCCCTACATGTGTTTTCCCTTTCTGAAAGATAAGGCATTGCCGGCATTCCTGCGGCACGTACGTAAACCAGTGATGAAACGAATGGCAATACCTTCAATGGAATATCAACAGAGCTGCTATATTCATTATGGAGTGCAGAAAGAAGGCCAGGTATTGCTATATCAAATATCACACAACACGGCAAGTCCGGCCTCCGAAAATATGCACTTCAATAGCCCACAGATGTTCACTCCAATCGTCAGGGGAAAACCATAATCTTTTCTACAGAGGTATTCGCTTCTCTATGACGCTCGGCGCTCTTCATCTTGAAAGGGACATCCTTTTTAAATTGCTTCCCCAGCTGTTCCGCTTTCTAATTTGTTAGGAACAAAGTCAAGTATATGCTACTGGCAGAGCAGTCCAACCGAATTCTCCCCAAACTAAATTCAAAAGTGCCACCACATACTCCAGCGAGAATCATGAAAATGCACAAAACTTGATTCAGTTATTGTCACTGGCACAGGGTGAGGTTCATTCATTCAAGTAGTTGGCTTACATTTGTTTTCTATTCCCCGTAAAAATTTAAGTGCAAAACCAGGACGAACTACTTGCACGGAAATCGGTTTGTATGTGTGTTCCATAACAACTCAAAAGAGGTGGATGGGGCATGAGGTGGTTGGAGAACCTTGTGGTTGGAGAAGACCAAAGTTGAAACATTCCTGGTCTAAGTTTTTGATGAGCTATGGACCTTCACTTGGGTTAATTGATTCATGTGATCAGTCAGTACACATGAACACATCTAGTAGGTTAAATAGTCCCACCTGGAAAGGACCACATGGGCCATTGTTGTGATTCTCCAAAAGGGCAGGGATTGGTCCTCATTTTGATAGAATATTTGTATTAAGGCCTAAATCATTGTAAATAACTGAAAGTGATGTGGACCGGCATCAGAGCTCACCCGGCTACGTCGAGCCAGTATACTTCTTAGACCATAGAAACTCCCGCATTACTGGGCCCTGTGCTGGAAATCCATGCAGGGACACAGTCCATGACTGGACTTCTATGAGTTTCTTGCCGTATTGCTCTGCACTTCCTTAAGAGACTCTGAGGAAGTGCCGAGCAATAAGGCAAGAAACGCAGGTGTACTGTGTCCCTGCATGGATTTCCAGCACAGCGCCCAGTAATGCGGGAGTTTCTACTGTCCTAAATAAGCCTAGACTTAGGCCTAAATAAGCCTAGCCTGAATCAGCCTAGTTTGGCCGAGCATGTACGCAGGTAATTTGGGCAAAGATCCTTTCATCTTTAGATAACTGCCGCTCTGTTTGTTAAAAGGTTAACAGTAAGGCTGCAGCATCACCTTAATCACCTGGACATCCTTCTACTCCTCTGACCCACTCTGCCCCCTCCCTCAGAAATTTGCTTTGGCTGTTGGCCCATGAGCATGCTCAGTTCTTCTCAGCTCATTTTACTAAACACACTCTCCAGCCGGACAGCCAACGAAGAGATAGCATTACTGGTTCCCATAGAAACTGTGGCCATCTGATCCAATTTTTTTCTCCTAACCACCTCTCCTGAGCTTAATTTAACCATTACAGTGCTCAATTCCAGCAGAGCTTTTTATCAAAGTATATCGTACTTGTATAAAGCTGCATTCTGCATTGCATGAACTTTACAGCAAACATGTCTCAATGTTACTGATATGTCAGAGGGATCTTTGCTTGTGTGGCTAGCTTTACACTGCACAGAGAGACTACCTTGTATTAATATATTTATAATACACAAAAGCCATGAATATCTTGTAAATTATATCCTTATAAACGGTGAGTAGTGATGTCATCAGTTATAAACGGTGAGTAGTGATGTAATTTCTGTCACATGACTCACTAAAATTTGTGTATTATAATTAATTAAGTACCCCCAGTTGTAAAATATGAGGATATGAGTTCCATGACCTGTATAAAAACCACTCGGCCTTCGGCCTCGTGTTTTTATATGGTCATGAAACTCCTCGGTAACTTATAATATCCTTATATTTTACAAGAGGGGGTACTTTATTCACTATATATTAGGGATGCACCGAATCAAAGATTCGGTCTCTCTCAGCAGGATTCAGAATCCTAATTTGCATATGCATTAGGGGCAGGGAGGGAAATCACGTGACTTTTTGTCACAACACAAGGATGCAAAAAGGTTTTCCCCTTCCCACCACTAATTTGCATATGCAAATAAGGATTCAGTTCGGTATTCGGCCGAATCTTTTGCGAAGGATTTGGGAGGTTCAGCCGAATCCAAAATAGTGGATTTGGTGCATCCCTAATTTATATCAATATGTTACTACATTCTAACTACTATGGCTTCATGCAGGGCGTCAAACCTACCCATCTGCCATTGCTTCATGCCCAGGTCCCCAGCATTCTGGAGAATAGGCCCCATACCTGTTGGACACAATGGGGGGGGGGGAATGTAAAAAAAAAAAAATATTTGCAATGTGAAAAGTTATGCCTCTGTGCGAACAAATTTGCCTTTGTGCGAATTTAATATAGCTTTTGCGAAATTCGCAATGTAATAACAGTTTAAGGAAAAGTATTACATTGCGGAATGAGACTTTTTATTCTTATTTGTGCTAATTGTTTTGCTCTTTGCGATTTTTATTACATAGCCCCAAATAAGTTTAAGGTTTGCTCCTGGGAGAAGCCCATTACTATCAGTGACTGAATCTGAAAAAGCACTGACAGCTCCACTCCCAGATGCACCATGTGCAGCACGTTAGGATAGTATCTCCCCCATAGATAATAAAAGGTGACCAGTAAATGTTACCCGCTGCTTGGTTGCTATGGGTTACTGCACCTGGGCAAGCATTTGTGTCTTTCATGACAAACTCAAATGCACCAAAAGAAACTACTTTAGAAAGTCATTTAGCTGAATGGCATATATTGCAGGGGGGAGCACATGGGACCCCATTCTTCTGGAAGGATTCAGGGCAGGTGCAAGGTCTCTTCCTTAAGGACAACTACAGACGTGTAAGGGAGCTATTTTGGCACATAACAGACATAGTTAAATCAGGTTGAAAAAAGACAAAGTCCATCAAGTTCAACCCCTCCAAATGAAAACCCAGCATCTATACACACACCCCTCCATACTTTCACATAAATTCTATATACCCATACTAACTATAGAGCTTAGTATCACAATAGCCTTTGATATTATGTCTGTCCAAAAAATCATCCAAGCCATTCTTAAAGGCATTAAAGGCTAACTAAATCAGCATCACAACATCACCCGGCAGTGCATTCCACAACCTCACTGTCCTGACTGTGAAGAACCCCCTACTTTGCTTCAAATGAAAGTTCTTTTCTTCTAGTCTACGGTGATCCACTTTATGGGTAAAAAGGTCCCCTGCTATTTGTCTATAATGTCCTCTAATGTACTTGTAAAGTGTAATCATGTCCCCACGCAAGCGCCTTTTTTCCAGAGAAAACAACCCCAACCATGACAGTCTCCCCTCATAATTTAAGTCTTCCCTCCCTCTAACCAATTTAGTTGCACTTAGTCTCTGCACTCTCTCCAGCTCATTTATATCCCTCTTAAGGACTGGAGTCCAAAACTGCACTGCATACTCCAGATGAGTCCTCACCAGGGACCTATAAGGGCTAGTCCACACGGGGAGATAGCGACGCGTTTGCGGTCGCGGCGACAAAGCGCCGCGACAGTCGCCGCAGGCGACAGTTTTGTATGGGCGCCTATGTAAAAACGCCTGTGCTAACCACACGAGGCGATGCGCTTTTCAACAGTCGCCTGAAAAAGCCTGGCGAGGCATTTTCAGGCGACTGTTGAAAAGCGCATCGCCTCGTGTGGTTAGCACAGGCGTTTTTACATAGGCGCCCATACAAAACTGTCGCCTGCGCCGGTCGCGGCGACTGTCGCGGTGCTTTGTCGCCGCGACCGCAAACGCGTCGCTATCTCCCCGTGTGGAATAGCCCTAAAGAGGAAAAATTATGTTTTCATCCCTTGAGTTAATGCCCTTTTTTATGCAAGACAGAACTTTATTTGCTTTAGTAGCCACAGAATGACACTGCCCAGAATTAGACAACGTGTTATCTACAAAAACCCCTAGATCCACCTCATTTAAGGAAACTCCCAACACACTGCCATTTAGTGTATAACTTGCAGACAGTACATCCTTCTCCTTATCAGCCCCGGCCCAACAGTTTACAAACTCATCATTTCACGCTGATAGAAATTAAAGGGGAAAGCCTGAAGTGACAGGGAATTTAAAGGGGAGAGCGGCAGCCCCTGGAGAAACAGAGAATTTAAAGGGGAAAGTGGCAGCCCCTGGAGTGACAGAATTTAAAGGGGAAAGCGACAGCCCCTGGAGTGACAGAGAATTTAGAGGGGAAAGCGACAGCCCCTGGAGTGACAGAGAATTTAAAGGGTAAAGCGGAAGCTCCTAGAGTGACAGAGAATTTAAAGGGTAAAGCGGAAGCTCCTAGAGTGACAGAGAATTTAAAGGGGAAAGCGGCAGCCCCTGGAGTGACAGAGACTTTAAAGGGGAAAGCGGCAGCCCCTGGAGTGACAGAGAATTTAAAGGGGAAAGTGGCAGCCCCTGGAGTGACAGAATTTAAAGGGTAAAACGGCAGCCCCTAGAGTGACAGACGGTGGCTTGAAGTCGTGCTCCTTTTCATCCAGTGTTAAGTGCCTTGAACTCATAGTGATTCCGCCAACAATATTTATATTTCAGATTCTTGGGGTCTGGCGCTGGCTCGGGGGCTATAAAAGCACCATAAAAAGAATGACTTGCTTGTACCAAAGGCATAAAACGTGACACTGGGGGGGGGGGGGGTACATCTGATGGGGGCAGACACAACGCTCCAACAACTTTAGCAGCCGGGGCACAACAGATGGGCTTCAATATAAGGTATCCCAGTCAGTGGGCACTACTACTCACACAATAAATAAGCCATGCGCATATATAGAAGGATAAACAGTATCTGCAAATACTTAACTGGGGGCTATGCTCTCCACTTGCAGCCCAATTAAAGGAACAGTACAGGTATAGTCAGGGATCTATAGAATTGGATCTTATACGGATGTGCAGTTTACATAATAACATAACGTTTTCAGGATTTCCAGCGGATTTACTGCAGAGCTGCAATGATTCCACTGCCCCAGCACAAATGGCCAGATGAGAAGTCTAAGCAGAGTCAGGGGAAGCAGCAGCACATGAACAGCAGTATGAATGGAATGGACTGACCTGTATGAGGAATGGAATAACTTGTAGGAATGGAATGGACTGACCTGTATGAGGAATGGACTGACCTTTATATGTGGAATGGACTGACCTTTATATGTGGAATGGAATAACTTGTCGGAATGGAATGACCTGTATGAGGAATGGAATGGACAGACCTGTATGTGGAATGGACTGACCTGTATGTGGAATGGACTGGACTGACCTGTATGTGGAATGGACTGACCTGTATGAGGAATGGACTGACCTGTATGTGGAATGGACTGACCTGTATGAGGAATGGACTGACCTGTATGTGGAATGGACTGACCTGTATGTGGAATGGACTGACCTGTATGAGGAATGGACTGACCTGTATGTGGAATGGACTGACCTGTATGTGGAATGGACTGACCTGTATGAGGAATGGACTGACCTGTATGTGGAATGGACTGACCTGTATGAGGAATGGACTGACCTGTATGAGGAATGGACTGACCTGTATGTGGAATGGAATGGACTGACCTGTATGAGGAATGGACTGACCTGTATGTGGAATGGACTAACCTGTATGTGGAATGGACTAACCTGTATGTGGAATGGACTGACCTGTATGAGGCTGTGGCTGGAGTTGGAGGAGCTATCGGGGCTGCCTCGGAGCACAGTGATGTGCAGGGTGAGGAGGAGCAGTCCCAGGAGAAGCAGAAGCTCCGCTGCCAGTCGCAACATCCTCTTGATGCGTCCAGCTTTAATCGCCCGCTCGCTGGGGACGCTCGTTGAACCCCCGTTTTCCGGGTCTAGGGGAGCAGGCTGGGCGGAGCCACCGCCACCACCACCGCCGCAGCAGCACCGCGGAGCCACTGCGGGGCAGGAAGGAACCAAACTCCAAGGAAAGGGGGAGGTGAGGGGTGTCCGTGCGCCCCGGGGCACAGAGGGAGCTGAGTCCGCTATCCGCACTCACACGCAGCTCCTTAGGGTATAAGCAGATAGAACACCCCGAGTAACCCCGGGATCACTGGGAAATGAAGCGCTTCTCCCCCCTAGGGACAATTCATTGGGCTCGGGCAGCAGCACTGGAATATTTCCACTTGTTCTCTTGGAGCCCCAATGGGACGATCCAATAACGGAGCGGGGGTTCCTGTGAGTAGAAGTAATAGTGAGGCTCCGGGCTTGTTGTTATTGTCCTGGGCTCCACGTGCGCTCCGGGCTGTCTGTCTGTCCGACTGAGATGTGTCCGGGGAGTCACGTGGGGATCAGTCCAGGTGCTGCTCGGGTGAGCCCATGTTGCGGGGGGGGGGGACAGGAGGGCTCAATACAGGGACATGTCTCCCCGGGTTCATTCAGCTTCCCCCCTGCAGCCGCATCATCAACATCCCTGCGATCCGATCTGGATTTCCCGCTGCGATTCTTCGCTCCTTCCACGCCCCCCACGATCAAGAGTAGAAATCCGAGAGGAGCAGCCGCGCACCCACTACTCCTGTGCGTCCTAAATCCACCGCTCTGACTTCCCATATAAGCGCCCTGCGTGTCAGACAGGTCTTATAGTGTGAGCGCTCCCACCCCCGTGCCACTGCTGCTTATTGTCGGCCTCTTCCCCCTCCTCCTCTCAGTGTCATTAACCCTCCCCCCATTCTCTCCTACAAACTTCTCTCCCCTGTGCAGTGAGCCCGGCCAGGTCAGTCTACAAACAGTCTCCCCTGCACATGCCAGTGCCACACCATCCCCAGGCCTGAGAACTGCACGAGACCTGGCCCTTTAACTGCACAAGACCTGTCTCTTCAACTGCACGAGACCTGGCCCTTTAACTGAAGGAGACCTGGCCCTTTAACTGCACAAGACCTGTCTCTTCAACTGCACGAGACCTGGCCCTTTAACTGCAGGAGACCTGGCCCTTTAACTGCAGGAGACCTGGCCCTTTAACTGCACGAGACCTGGCCCTTTAACTGCACGAGACCTGGCCCTTTAACTGCACGAGACCTGGCCCTTTAACTGCACGAGACCTGGCCCTTTAACTGCACTAGACCTGGCCCTTTAACTGCACAAGACCTGGCCCTTTAACTGCACAAGACCTGGCCCTTCAACTGCAGGAGACCCGGTCCTTTAACTGCACAAGACCTGGCACCACTTAACTGGGACACATATCCCATGGCTAGCATGAGCCACCCCCTCTCTCACTAGTCACACGCTGCCCCTATGAGTCCTATGAAGTTTCTGCAGAGCCATTTACAGCAGTGCAGGATCACATGGGGAATGGGCACTGGGTACAACACAGACCCTGGGTACTGACATATCTGCACTACGTGCACAACACAGACGTGGAACCAGTGGGACAGAGCCAGTGCTCCTTGGGGACCCTCTGATCTGGATGCTCACTGGAGCTCACTGCAACATGGCCTTTCCCAGCATAGGATTGTACAAGATCCACTCACTCTGTGGCACTAATGTTGCAATAGTACAACAGACACACTCAGACACACAGTGTAAATATACAACAGACACACTCAGTGTAATAGTACAACAGACACACTCAGTGTAAATGTACAACAGACACACTCAGTGTAATAGTACAACAGACACACTCAGTGTAAAAGTACAACAGACACACTCAGACACTCAGTGTAATAGTACAACAGACACACTCAGTGTAAAAGTACAACAGACACACTCAGTGTAATAGTACAACAGACACACTCAGTGTAAAAGTACAACAGACACACTCAGTGTAATAGTACAACAGACACACTCAGACACTCAGTGTAATAGTACAACAGACACACTCAGTGTAATAGTACAACAGACACACTCAGTGTAAAAGTACAACAGACACACTCAGACACTCAGTGTAATAGTACAACAGACACACTCAGTGTAATAGTACAACAGACACACTCAGTGTAAAAGTACAACAGACACACTCAGTGTAAAAGTACAACAGACACACTCAGTGTAATAGTACAACAGACACACTCAGTGTAATAGTACAACAGACACACTCAGACACACAGTGTAAATATACAACAGACACACTCAGTGTAATAGTACAACAGACACACTCAGTGTAAAAGTACAACAGACACACTCAGTGTAATAGTACAACAGACACACTCAGACACTCAGTGTAATAGTACAACAGACACACTCAGTGTAATAGTACAACAGACACACTCAGTGTAAAAGTACAACAGACACACTCAGTGTAATAGTACAACAGACACACTCAGTAAAATAGTACAACAGACACACTCAGTGTAATAGTACAACAGACACACTCAGACACTCAGTGTAATAGTACAACAGACACACTCCGTGTAATAGTACAACAGACACACTCAGTGTAATAGTACAACAGACACACAGTGTAAATATACAACAGACACACTCAGACACTCATTGGAATAGTACAACAGACACACTCAGTGTAATAGTACAACAGACACACAGTGTAAATATACAACAGACACACACAGTGTAAATATACAACAGACACACTCAGTGTAAATGTACAACAGACACACTCAGTGTAATAGTACAACAGACACACTCAGTGTAATAGTACAACAGACACACTCAGTGTAATAGTACAACAGACACACAGTGTAAATATACAACAGACACACTCAGTGTAATAGTACAACAGACACACTCAGTGTAATAGTACAACATACACACTCAGGAGGTCACAGGCCTAAATATGTAATAGTATATGCAGAGCTGCCATTAGAAATCACGGAGCCCTGTACAACAAAATTGTAAAAATCACAAAATCACTGGCGCCCAAGCCCCACCCCAGATACTGCCCACTCCACATCACAGTTAAAAGACCACACAGACATCAGTACTGAAAAAGTAACCTCCCTCCCCACACACAAGTTATATATATATTGATGGTCAGGTGGTAAGTTAAAAAAAAAATTGGGGCCCCCAAAAATATTTTTTGAAAAAACAGTGGCAGGGGCCTATAGAATATTAAAATAATACATTGGTGGCCAGGTAGAATTGAACTCATGGCTTCAGGACTTCAACTTCGCCTCCTTTCGTGACTTCGGGTCTTTTTGCCACTTCAGGACTTCAATTTCGGCTGTTTTCGTGGCTTCGGGTCCTTCGGCTTTTAGGCACTTCCGCATTTCGGCTTTTTGGCATTCAAAAATGGCCCCAAATCTTCGGAGCTCACAAGGGGGGCCTGGCTCTTTCAAAAGTGCAGCACTGCCAGGCCCCCCTTTTGCCCGGGACACTTGTCCCCCATGTCCCCCCCTGATGGCGGCCCTTGTTATATGGTGCATTGCTGCAGTAGCAGCAGCGCATGGGGCAAGACCTATGTATGTGTAACAGATACTTTGGGCAGTGACACCTACTGCGGGTCACATGACTAGAGCTGGCTGCATATACTCATTTAGCCAAGAGTTGCATGGATCACATGGAGGCCCAGGTAGACTTGGCCGTGGAATTCCCCTTGATACAGGCTTTTTCACCGAAACGTCGGGGTGATTTTCATTCTCTGACAAGGGTGTCTGCTCACTTGTTCTGCGTGGTATTCGAATTACAATTTGGTGGTATGTAAATGCAAAAAACTTTTCTTTAAACATGTTAAATGTCTGATTTACACTGACTGTACAAAGTACTGTTTTGTTTGCATTTATATTACATATAAAAAAGGTTTTTAATAATACCATTGTGTGAAAAAGTTAATGGGGCAAATTCACTAAGCCGCGAAGCGCCGAACGCTAGCGTTAATTCGCTAGCGTTTGGCATTTTCGCTACTGCGCAAATTCACTAACGAACGCTGACGTAGTTTCGCTAGTGTTACTTCGCAACCTTACGCCAGGCGAACTTTCGCTAGCGACGAAACTACGCAAATTCACTAACTTGCGCAGTGTACTGAACGCTACCTTTTACGCTAGACTTCCTTCGCCACCTCAGACCTGGCGAAGCGCAATAGAGTAGATAGGGATTGTTTAAAAAAAAGTCAATTTTTTTTCTAAGTCCCAAAAAACGCTGGCGTGTTTTCTACATGATGGCTGATAGGCTGAAAAAGATCGAAAATATTTTGGGGCTCCCCTTCCTCCCCCCTACATTTCCTGACTCATGGCAACTTACCTAGACAGTGGGCACATGTGTAGGGCAAAATAAAATTTTGATTTGCTGATTTGAAGGTTTTCTAGGCATTTGTAGTGCAGATACGTGTTCCTCCATTGAAATTTGAATTTCGCGCCGTATGCAAATTAGCCTTCGCTAGCGTAACTTCGCTTTATATAGCGAATCAACGCTAGCGCAACTCGGCAACCTTACGCTACCCCTGTGCGCAACTTCGGATTTTAGTGAATTTGCGGAGCCCTGGCGAAACTACGCCTGGCAAAGTGCGGCGAAGTTGCGCCTGGCGCAACTTCGCATCTTAGTGAATTTGCCCCAATGACTATTTTTTGAGTGTGCAAGCCCTATATATTTGTAATAGATTTGGCCGTGGACCAGTGTGGAGGCTTTCCTTTTGGCCCCATACACAGGTCAACAACGAGCGATGCACCGAGATCTAAGTCAAATACCAAGTCCTCCGCACATGATCCAGCTGAACACTGATTGACACGAGTCTGAACCCTAATTTGCATATTCAAATTGCTACTTTCTGTTGTCTCAACCTTAAAAGGCTTTTGGGGTTCACCTTAAATGACTTTGAGAGCTCAGATTCAATAACTGATTCCATTAGGCCTATCTGCGCGGTCACCAGGGGCCCAAAGTTCTCAAGGAGCCCAATGCCATGGAGAGGAAATGGAGTTGGGGGTGGCGGGGGGAATTGGAGCATGACGGGGTGGAGCTTGGGGGTGGGTGAAGCAGGAGTTGAGGTGACAAGTCCAGGGCCACACATCAGTTAATGTCCTGCTAGGCTGGCCATGAAAGATTTGCCTACATCCAGCATACGAACAGTTTCAGCTTCCTTGTTCATGTACTGAAAAGTTGAATGTTGCTGAAAAAGGCAGAATCCTTGCCGGATTCCCAAACCGAATCCTGGATTTGGTGCATCCATAGTGGCTTCCGCCACAGTGACTGAGGTAAACCATCATAGGAGTGATATTATTGGGAATATGAGAGCTGGCACAGTTAGTTTGGTTGCATGCTTATCTGACAGTTGCATCATGCAATGACCTGGACTTATGGTGGCACCAAGATCCTACTAATTGTACCGTGAGCTGGTATGGCTTGACCCATAGGGAGCAATTGTTTCCACTTTGTGGAATACCATTAAAGTTCCCAATCCCCCCCTCCTGCCCAGGTATAAAGTATAGTAATATTAAGGTGAATATGTTTATGTACATAAGTGCATTTGTTATGTAGAAATGCTGATTAGTTACCCTTTCTGCCCAAGTGTCGCCCCTGTCTATTAGAGCCCCGCCTCATATTGTGCCCGCACGTGCTCCTCATTTACAAGTGCTACTTCAGGGAAGTTTATTTACATGGTCTCCAGGCATGGAGCGCTATATACACAGCTTGCACTTGGGAAAGGAAGGGGGGGGATTTATTTTAAAAACAAAAATGTAGGTTGACAAATATGTGGTAAAGCGATGCCCTTCCCCATGCAGCTGATTGCTACGGAGAAGTGGGAAGTAGATAATGAATATCCCTGGAAGCAGACTGAAGCCATTAGCAAAGACACTGTATGTGGAACAGCTTTGTTTTGCCGCGTCGGTCGCTTCAGTAGTTGGAGGCAAATCATTCGCTGCTCTTTGATTCGGTTACAGTACATCTGTTTAACATCTTTGGGTAGGAATGTTTTGTTGCGAGAAGGAAAATACTTCAAGAATCGTGATCCACGTTCTGCTGGTCGGACACTGCGCCAATACAGTGAAAGAGATCGGTTTAAAGGCAGTGGGGATTTTTTTGGGGGGTCACAGAATAATGAGGTTTTGCAAAATGTAAATATATACAGTAATACACACGCAGGAGAAATGGCTGCAGTCGCCATCATTTTTCATTGAATTTTTTTGTGCCTTCACCAAATGCTGGCGCAAAACCGGAGCAAATCTCAAAAAAAGAAAAGGAAACTTTCATAGATAATCTCAAGAAAGTGGCAGTTTCTATTGCCCTATCCCCAGTGCAAACAGTACACTGGATTGTTGCAAAAAGAGGAGTTCCAGCCTCGGGTAGCAGTTGTTCCTGCTCGTTTGGGCCATGGGCGAAAGGAATATTTGTCGCCCCACGATAGATTTGCACAACAAATGTCCCGAATTCGCTTCTCCACTGGAATTGACGGTTGTTTAAGCCTACATGTTGCTAAGTCGCTTGGAGTTTCCTTGTGAGGCAACTTTAGAATAACAAAGCAACGGGTAGGTATTGCAACAGGCAATTTCAATTATTGCCAGTGGAGAAGCATTTTTGTTGCCCGCAGTAGCACAAATTTATCCCACAAAACCTGCAACTTCCCACAACTATCAAACAAGGAAATGACAACTGCTTGGATTAATACAATGAAGCCAGGGTTGGAATGGGCCAGGATAACCCACCTACGGCCCATGCTGCCCCCTGATCGAATCCCCCTTAGCCCTGATGGCAGCTTCTGCTGAATGCTGGTTCACTTCTTACCTCTTACACTAAAATATGTTCTTCTCCAGTTCAGCTCTAATCTAATCGCAGGCACCCTTGCCTTGTCTGTACCTTCTGGCCCGGATCTCTTCATATCTAACATATTTTTATTATTGTTAATTTGCCAGTATGTTTTTTTCCATCACAATTGTACGGGAAAATGATGCTGGTGAGAGTGTTTTCTTCAACAAAATTTCCGTACATTACACTCACAATGGCGTAATTACAATTTTAAAGGGATACTGTCATGGGAAAAAACATTTTTTTCAAAATTAATCAGTTAATAGTGCTGTTCCAGCAGAATTCTGCATTGAAATCCATTTCTCAAAAGAGCAAACAGATTTTTTTATATTCAATTTTGAAATCTGACATGGGGCTAGACATATTGTCAATTTCCCAGCTGCCCCAAGTTATGTGACTTGTGCTCTGATAAACTCCAATCACTCTTTACTGCTGTACTGCAAGTTGGACTGATATCACCCCCTCCCTTTTTCCCCCCAGCAGCCAAACAAAAGAACAATGGGAAGGTAACCAGATAACATTTCCCTAACAAAAGATAACAGCTGCCTGGAACATCTAAGAACAACACTCAATAGTAAAAACCCATGTCCCACTGAGACACATTCAGTTACATTGAGAAGGAAAAACAGCAGCCTGCCAGAAAGCATTTCTCTCCTAAAGTGCAGGCACAAGTCACATGACCAGGGGTAGCTGGGAAATTGACAAAATGTCTAGCCCCATGTCAGATTTCAAAATTGAATATAAAAAAATCCATTTGCTCTTTTGAGAAATGTATTTCAGTGCAGAATTCTGCTGGAGTAGCACTATTAACTGATTCGTTTTGAAAAAAACATGTTTCCCTTTAAGTGAATACACAAGGTCACCTTGAAAATACGCCAGATGTATTCAGCTGAACTTTGGCGAGGAGACAGTTCTCATTTTAGTAAATATTCCCCAAATAGTCTAGTGATAAATTAGGTGCTTCTCCATCTCGTCTAACTAAAGTAAAACTTAGACCCATTCTTTGTAAATAAGTCAAAGGGAGCTGCTACCTACCAACTGAATCCAGCGATCAACTGACAATGTAATAAAAATCTCCCAAAAATAGTAGTGTTAAGGTGGCCATAGACGTAGAGATCCGCTCTTTTGGCGAAACGAGCGGATCTCTCCCCAATATGTCCATGTTGAAGTGGGCGATATCGGGCTGATATAATGCATCCGATACTGGCTGTCGGATCGCGGGACTGCATAAACGCACAGATGCGGTCGCGATCCGACGGGATTTTTTAACCTGCCCGATCAAGATCTGGCAGACTTTCGGCCAGATATGGATCGGGGAAGCCCGTCGGATGGCCCCACACATGAGCCAATAAACTGCCGACTTGGTCTGTCGGCAGCTTTTATCGGCCCATGCATGGGGGCCTTAAGTACATTCATACAGGGAGTATATAATTAGACTCTATATTTATACTCAACTTCTAATAAACGTGAACTTATGGACATTTCCTTACTAAATGTAAAGTATAACCTCGAAACCAGGACACCTTGGGCATTTGTCTCATATGTTGGGTATACAAGGTCTCCTCGAACATCCATGGAAGAGAAATCATCCATAGAGTTGAGCATATTTGTGCAGCCTTTTTTGCAACCGATGAAAACTTGATGCAAATCAACACGAGAATTTCACCAAGGGGCCGATTCACTAAATTCGAGTGAAGGATTCGAAGTAAAAAAACGTAGAATTTCGAAGTTTTTTTGGGCTACTTCGACCATCGAATGGGCTACTACGACCTACGACTACGACTTCGAATCGAAGGATTCGTAGTAAAAATCATTTGACTATTCGACCATTCGATAGTCGAAGTACTGTCTCTTTAAAAAAAAACTTCGACCCCCCCTAGTTCGCCATCTAAAAGCTACCGAAGTAGCCCTTGGGGAAGGTCCCCATAGGCTTGCCTAATTTTTTTTGATCGTTCGATCGAAGGAATAATCCTTCGATCGTTCGATCGTACTATCTTCGCTAAATCCTTCGACTTCGATATTCGAAGTCGAAGGATTTCAATTCCCAGTCGAATATTGAGGGTTAATTAACCCTCGATATTCGACCCTAAGTGAATCAGCCCCCAAGTGTTTTAAAAGTTTTGGTGGGGAAAAGTACTCAAAAACCATGTGAAGAAAATGTCTGTTGATTACACTGCATTTGGCTTGAGACAAAACACAGGAAAAAATGTTACGTCCATTGCATTCAGCGAAATGTCTCCATTTTGCTAATTATTTTGCAGTTTTGCATATTTTCTTGACGAAACATGCATTTTCACACATCACTGATCATCCACTTTTTAAATGATAACATAAAGGTTGAATTTTGGAGCCTGAAAGGGGTTCACCTTTGAGTTAAATTTTAGTATGATGTAGAGAGTGATATTCTGAGACAATTTGCAATTGGTTTTCATTTGTTATTATTTGTGGTTTTTAAGTTATTTAGCTTTTTATTCAGCTGCTCTTCAAATTGCATTTTAAGCAGTCTGGTAACTAGGGTCCAAATTCCCCTAGCAACCATGCATTAATTTGAATAAGAGACTGGGATATGAATAGGAGATGACCTTACTAGAAAGATCAGAAATACAAATTAGCAGTAACAATACATGTGTAGCCTTACAGAGCATTTGCTTTTTAGATGGGGTCAGTGACGCCCATTTGAAAGATGGAAAGTGTCAGAAGAAAAAGGCAAATAAAACTATAAAAAATAAATAATGAAAACCAATTGAAAAGTTGGCAATTCTATAACATAATAAAAGTTAGATTAAAGATGAACCCCCTCTTTAATATAGTATTATAAAGTCTTGACGTCGGCTTCTTACATTGCATCAGGATTTCTTTGAATTTTACCTGCGTAGCATCTTTCTATGTTTTCCCCAAAACTGTGCTCTGGCAACATGATTCTTTTGTCCAAACTGAAACCAGGGGCGCTGCTGCCATAGTTGGTAGCACATGGCAGTTTAACAGGGGTGCTAAAAGGCCACTGAGGGCCACTTATAACAGGATTTTGGCTGTTTTAGAGCAGAGAGTGTATAGAGACAGTTGACCTGCCCCCCGAACCGCAGTATCAATAGTTTGCAAAAAAAAATTAATAAAATTTGAGTATTCAAATATAGAAATCGATCATGTACTGTCTCTTTAAAACTTCAACTTTGACCATTCGCCATCTAAAACCTGCCGAACTGCTGTTTTAGCCTATGGGGGACCTAGTTGAGTTACTGAATGCAATACAAACATGAAAAACAATTCTGGGCCCCAATCGGGCCCCACCGACAATCCAATAAGCCTGAATTATCTAAATGAAGACCTAGGGGCAGATTTATCAAGGGTCGAAGTGAATTTCGAGGGAATTTTCGAAGTAAAAAAATTCAAAATTCAAAGTAATTTTTTGGATACTTTTCGATTCGAAGTAAAAAAGTTCAAATATTTGACCATTCAATAATCTAAGTACTGTCTCTTTAAAAAACTTTGATTTCAATACTTCGCCAAATTAAACCTGCCGAAGTGCTATGTTAGCCTATGGGGACCTTCTAGAGCATTTCTCTATGTTTTTGGAAGTCAAAGTAAAATAATTAGATTGATCGCTGAAATCCTGATTTTACTTCGACCGCAGGATACCCTAATTCGATGAAATAAACTTCGACTTCGATATTGGAAGTCGAAGTATTTCAATTCGATGGTTGGATTTTGAAGTATTTTTAACTTCGAAATTCGACCCTTGATAAATCTGCCCCCTAAAGTGTTTCTTCTTATTGGTTAAGAACTCTGCAGGGAGTTATTGATGATGCAGGTATTGTGACACCGTTTCTGAGTGCGGAACCCTTTATAATACACAAAAGCCATGAATATCTTGTAAATTATATTCTTATAAACGGTGAGTTCTGATGTCATCAGTTATAAACGGTGAGCTCTGATGTCATTTCTGTCACATGACTCACTGAAACGTGTGTATTATAATAAATAAAGTACCCCCAGTTGCAAAATATGAGGATATTAGAAGTTACCTCGGAGTTCCATGACCTTTATAAAAACACTCGGCCTTCGGCCTCGTGTTTTTATATGGTCATGAAACTCCTCGGTAACTTATAATATCCTTATATTTTACAAGAGGGGGTACTTTATTCACTATATATTCCATGATTGCATGTCAATTCTGTAAACAGCAGCATATCATAACTCTTTCCACAGAGCAGTAACCAAACCATTGTGCTGCCATTGTTATACCGACACCCATTGAGTCTTTCTGGGTTATGTGCACAATTGGTTCTGGACACATTCAGAAACACACAAGCCATGAAACTGATCTTATTTGTACAGGTATGGGACCTGTTATCCAGAATGCTAGGGACCTGGGGTTTGCAGGATAATGGATCTTTCCGTAATTTGTACTTTATCGGAAAACATGTTTTTTTCCAAACGCATCAGTTAATAGTGCTGCTCCAGCAGACTTCTGCACTGAAATCCAATTCTCAAAAGAGCAAACAGATTTTTCTATATTCAATTTTGAAATCTGACATGGGGCAAGACATACTGTCAGTTTCCCAGCTGCCCTAGTTATGTGACTTGTGCCTGCACTTTAGGATGGGACTACTTTCTGGCAGGCTGTAATTTCTCATACTTAATGTAACTGAATCAGTCTCAGTGGGACTTGGCTTTTACTATTGAGTGTTGTTCTTAGATCTACCAGGCAGCTGTTATCTTGTGTTAGGGAGCTGTTATCTGGTAACCTTCCCGTTGTTATTTTGTTTGGCTGCTGGGGGGGAAAGGGAGGGGGGTGATATAACTCCAACTTGCAGTACAGCAGTAAAGAGTGACTAAAGTTTATCAGAGCACAAGTCACATGACTGAGGGCAGCTGGGAAACTGACAATATGTCTAGCCCCAGGTCAGATTTCAAAATTGAATATAAAAAAAAATGTGTTTGCTCTTTTGGATTTCAGTGCAGAATTCTGCTGGAGCAGCACTATTAACCATGACATTATCCCTTTAAGTCTATTAGAAAATCATGTAAATAATAAATAAACCCAATAGGCTGGTTTTGCTTCCAATAAGGATTAATTATATCTTAGTTGGGATCTAGTACAAGCTACTGTTTTATTATTACAAAGAAAAAGCAAATCATTTACATTTTTTTGATTATAACAGTCTCTGGGAGATGGCCTTTCTGTAATTCAGAGCTTTCTGGATAACAGATCCTAGACCAAACTTAGAAATGACTTTTTGTTTACAGCTACAGTATAAAATCACCCATTGGCCAGTAATCTCTCGTTGTAAACCAACAGCCTGCTGCTCCCTATTCATAGAACGGGTAAGACACAACGGCTTCACTTGAGCAACTGGAATAGAGGAGAAAAAGAGTTCACTGAGGAAGGAGCATTCCGATTACACGTTTTATAATCCTGTTAACCTTTCGGTGCAACCTTTAAAGGGGAACTTTCACCCTTGAGCAAGTCTGCTGCTGTATAGGGAGCACATGTAGTGTTATCAGCTTGTTAAGGCTTTAAAAGTCACATTAGGGGGTCAAAATGCTGACTCTTGCTCCTGTTTGCATCACTGTATGGATCATTAAACATCAGTACAACCTGCTGGGTCCCCCAGCCACAGGAGCCCGCGCTCTGAACAACATAAACAGAGGGTTAGAGGATTTAGATCCTCAGCAGCTATTGGGCAGATTCATTTAGTGGCTAATATGTATGTAGTATAATTTGAGCTTTCAGACCCTGCAGTACAAAATCTACATATAATCATATACAGGTATGGGATCCATTATCAGGAAACCTATTATCCAGAAAGCTCAGAATTACGGAAAGGCCTTGTCCCCATAAACTCCATTTTATACAAATAATCCAAAATGATTAAACATTATTTCCTTTTTCTCTATAATAATAAAACAGTATCTTGTACTCAATCCAGACTAAGATATAATTAATCCTTATTGGAAGCAAAACCAGCCTATTGGGTTTATTTAATGTTTACATGATTTTCTAGTAGACTTAAGGTATGAATTATGGAAAGATCCTTTATCCAGAAAACCCCAGGTCCCATACCTGTATTTGCATTGTTTGTATGCATTTTATTTATTTTTTTGTTTTGTTAAAATTGGCCATTCTAACACATACTAAAGCTTAACTTAAAGGCAGGGCCCTCTTTGACCCGATCCAACGCTGAAGTTTGAATCGCGGCAGCAGCCCCATGATTGCACCTGCTTGATGAACCACCCCTTTAATTAAGCTTTAGAATACATGTACAATTGCTTGTCCCTCCATATATGTTTAGGGTGCAGTTGAACCCCAAATCCTTGGCACAGAAAGCTGGCACTTAAACACACAAAAACAGGGCCGCAGCTCTTGAGAGCAGGGCTTTGCTTCAGGTGGAGGAGGGTTGAATAAAGGGAAACTGAAATTTACAATATATCGGGGAATAATGGGGAGAATTTAACTTTACTATAAATCAAGGCTCTATTTTCCTCAAGTCAAGGTATTAAGGTGGAAAAGCTGCTTATAAAAAAGAAAGAAGTCAACCTTTTCATTATAAAAGCTGTGTCCAGTATATTTATACTGGATAAAGTAAACCCCCTTCTGTCAGTTATAAGGATGGTGGAAGTCACTCAAGTTTTCTGTGGACGAAGTTCTATGAAAACATCCACACAAAAGTGTAAAAAAAAAAAACACATGCTTTGTCCAAAACTGTGTGCAAGATGGAAAGGAAATAAAACATGAATTCTAGTAAGCGCAAACAAAGCATTAACTAAACAACAATGGAAAAAAGGATAAAATCCGATGAATGACATAAATGTAACAAAAAAAATATCCAACAGAGCCAATAAATAGAGATTTCATTTAGAAAACAATAATGGCCTGTGCATGCAGAGGAGTTACCAGCGATCATTTTAAATATTTGGCCCAAGCTTTATTGCAAAACAATAGGATAAAACTGAATAAACACCATTTCCAGTATTTAGGGAGAGTCTCATATTGGGCCGGATTTTATTCAATTAGAGAAAATCATATATCAGCTTTTTTCCATCGAATTGTATCTCGCCCAATCTCATAAAAGAGTTTATTGAGTATATGCACATACGGGACCTGTTATTCAAAATACTCTGGACCTGAGGTTTTCTGGTTAACGGATCTTTCAGTAATTTTGATCTAAAAAAATCATGTAAACATTAAATAAACCCAATAGGCTGGTTTTGCTTCCAATAAGGATTAATTATATCTTAGTTGGGATCAAGTACAAGCTACTGTTTTATTATTACAGAGAAAAAGGAAATCATTTTTAAAAAATTTGGATTGTTTGGATAAAATGGAGTCTATGGGAGCCTTTCTGTAATTTGGAGCCATCCGGATAACGGGTTTGCGGATTATGGATCCCATACCTGTACTGTATTATTATAACAGAGAAAAAGGAAATCATTTTTTAAAAAGTAGAATTATTTGCTTACAATGGAGACTATGGGGCAGATTCGCTAAAGGGCGAAGTGGCTAGTGAAAATTCGCCCGGGCGATTAAATCTCCCCGAATCTGAGCGTCTGTCTCTGCCCTAAAGTAGTTTGTGTCTATTTATATTTAAAAAGAAGCCAGTGGGGCAGGTCTGGCCTCTGGTCTACAAAATACGCTTCTGATTGGTAAACGGGGCTTAAACTGACCACCCTGCTATTGGGTGATTAGACTATCCATGAAACTGACATTAGCTCATGTATCCAAAGTAGGAATCTGCGTGTAAAAGGAAAGAGAAGCCTCAGTGAAATATTTCTTTATAATTGTCACTCTCTGACATCACCAAGTGACAAATATATAGTGGATAATGTACCCCTAATGTAATTTATATAGATATTATGTCACCGAGGAGTTATATGACCATATAAACGCACAAGGCCGAAGGCCGAGTGATTTTATACAGGTCACATAACTCCGAGGTGACTTCTAATATCTTTATAAATTTCAGTAGGGGTACATTATGCATTATAATCTACATTATGTGTGAAATGTTGGGAGGGGGGTCAGCGTCAAATTCTGGTCGTCGGTGTCCAAATCGGGTGCGCCGGCGTCCAATTCGGGCTCGTCGGTGTTCAATTTGAACGCGACGGTGTCAAATTCGGACGCGCTGCGTCAAATTCGGCGGCCGGGGACCCCTGTTATAATCGTTGCATTCTGACGTCAGATCGCACTGTTTATAAGGATATAATTTACAGTCTGGTCCCATAGGGAAATGACCAGACTGTAGATTATATAGTGAATAAAATACCCCCTCTTGTAAAATATAAGGATATTATTATATTATAAGTTACAGAGGAGTTTCATGACCATATATAAACACGAGGCCGAAGGTACTTTATTTATTATAATACACAAGTTTCAGTGAGTCATGTGACAGAAATGACATCAGAACTCACCGTTTATAACTGTTGACATCAGAACTCACCATTTATAAGGATATAATTTACAGGATATTCATGGCTTTTGTGTATTATAAGGTTATATTGTGCTGTATATTTCTGGCTCTTATGTAACATACAGTGGGTTCCAGATTATGTTGCCATTTCAGCGACAATGCTGCCCTAATGGAGATAACAAGTGGCGATGTGCTCCAATTTGTCAATGTAACAGCAGATTAGGGCAGAAAATCTGTTTATGCCATCATTCACCATCTATCCATTATGCCTTTGGAGTGGGTCCCATCATCGGCTTTGTATATAGCTCAGCCTTTCATGTTTTTATTTGTTTGCCGGTTGACATATACACACATGATTTTTCTATGGGCGGTGTTAGCAAGAGGCAAAGGACGGCTGGTGTAAACAGAATTGCTTAGGTTTTGCCTTACATCTGCTCTTGGAAGAAGGTTGATATTCCATGTAAATGAGAGCTAAATAGAAGCTGACAGCCCAAACACACATACAGCTCCTATAGGCAGACTAGTGACTGGAGGTCACAGCATATTTGAAATGTAACGTATAAGAATAATAAACAGTAGGAAACTGCGGTGTGAAGGGTCAGAGGGATGCACCCCGGACAGCATGCATACAGGAGGTTCATTGTGGTTTTGCTAATTTCTGCCACATGGCTTGTAAGGATCATCTCACTAAGGGTTCTGTGGGCGTTCTTTAAAGAAACGGAAATATGAATAAGAATGGGAATGTGGCCCCTGCTCACTGGGATTGTAAAAAGGATTTACAGATGGTGCCTGGGCCCAAACGAATGCAAAACCCAAGCAGCTTCCCTTATAGGCAAGCCGAGTAATAGCAAGAACATCTCAGACGTGAGAAAGGAAGGCCCAGGGCATATTTGGAGAAAAAATTATATTTTGCATATTGACAAAGTCTCGTTCCTTACAGGGGAAGACAGAAATGGCACATATGTTCCTACGTAGTGGGAAAGGGATACTATCGTTGCATTACTGTGTGTACATTTCAAATGATACTTAGCTCAAATCGTCTGGGGTTCTGTCGTATAATGGGGCCATTTGCATAAACTGTCATGTCTTGGAGATTCTGACATCTTAATGGTCTGTTACTTAAAGGTATACTATACCCTGCAAGTCTTATTGGAACTCTCAGACTCAAATTTAAAATCTGGTGCTAAAAAGAAAACCTAGATTCTTCTCTTCGCTTATTTCCAGTGATATGATGCCACTTCTTCCCGATCACTTCTTGTAAGAATATTCTATCATGTTAAAAGGGCTATGATGGGGTGATACAGAAGGTTATTTGTAATTATTTGGGGGGGGCATGCCACAATTTTTTGGTCTTGACATGAGTAGACATAAGAGGTATTTAGGGACAAAGCAGTCCCACTTTGTTTTGATGCAAATTGGGTGCATTTTGAGTGGGTGTTTTGTGTTCAAACAGTTTTTTCATTTGATTCACTGGGTGCTAGTCTAGTGCGAATATTGATAGAACCCCTTGTAGGAACCAGGTCCCGGGTGCCTGTAGCTCCAGGATCCCCGGAGTTGTGGACCATTAATCAGCAGAGTTATGGTGGACTCATTAACAACCATAAGGCTCATTTTTGGCTGCATCTATAGTTGCAGTATGGATTTAGTCATTGTTGTGAATTGACAGAATTCATTACTTGCATCCAACATCAAAATGTGCTTTATCTTACGTCCATTTTGGAACATGTAACGTCATTCAGAAATAACCCTTACAATCTTATTTTAGTGTTTATATTATATTTATTATTTATTATATTATATTATATTTATTGTCCTGCAAACAATATCGTTGGTCAACAGTGATGTCACAAGTGGGACCTGTTCTCTGGAATTCTTGGGAACTAGGGTTTCCAGAAGGGTCTTTCTGTAGTTTGGATCTCCATACTTTGTCTACTAGAATAAAAACATTAAATAATACCAATAGGCTGGTTTTGCTTCCAATAAGGATTGATTATATCTTTGCTGGGATGAGGCGCAAGTTGCTGTTTTATTATTACAGAGAAAAAGGAAATTTTTTTTAATTATTTGAGGAAAATGAAGTCTGTGGGAGATGGTCTTTCCATAATTCAGAGCATTATGGATAACGGGTTTTCTGGATAGCCTGTGGGAGACATTGTATGGAAATAAAAGCCTGCAGATGGAGTCAGGAGGGATATCAGAGCTGTCTGTTTCGTGATCGGCGGGGAGAAAAAAGACAGGCAGTTTGGATTTCAAGGTTTGCATATTACATTAACTTAGCGCCTATTTTCTGCCCGTCTATGAAATCAATACTCCAAACATCACACAAATGCATGCGGCATGTCTCAGCTGAGCATTCTATAAGGTTTTAGTTATATGAGAAATCAGGCATGGAGGAGATATCGTGCAGACTTGCCCGCTGCAATGAATAGTCTGGCCAACATATCATATAGACAGAGATATGCAAACATTCATGGGTCAGGACTACAGCAGATGATAGGGTATTGGCAAGGTTCCCTACTACTTGCTCCCCATAAGTCAAATGATAAATCCATTAAAACCGATCAGTCACATCTACAAATACTTTTTATAAACCACCTGAGTTAGAGCAATCTGTTATGAGAGGTGGCAGTTGCAATGGGGGGGGGGGATCTGGGAGGTCAAACCAATGGCCCTCTTTTAGTGAGCGCTGTCTGTTCTCAGCCAGGAGCATTTATCAACTCTGACACTGATTGCAGGAAGGAAGGAGCTGCAAAACGCCTTCAAAACAACAAAGACAAACACAAAAACAAAAGCAAGAAACACAAACAGCTGCCCCTAAACGCCTGCCAAGGGACGGGGAACGCTCTAGAGTCCTATTCATGAAGCGTCTGAGTAGTAAAATCAGTGAAAACTGCAAATTTCCCAAATGCTCGGGACCTGGGGGCAGTGTCGGACTGGCCCACAGGGATACCAGGAAAACTCCCGGCGGGCCCAGGTTTCAGTGGGCCTCTTGCTTCTAAATATTTAGCCTATTTCAAGGTCATTCCCTATTTCTTTATGGGAAAAATACTAATATACTACATAATAATGGAAGAATATAGTTAGTAGATATAAAAACCTAGGAAAAAAAAGAGGTTGGGCGGAATAATAGTTTGTAAAGTGGGCCCATGGTCTTAGGTTTTCTGGTGGGCCCCTGGCATCCCAGTCCGACACTGCCTGGGGGTTTCCAGATAAGGCATTTTTCTAAAATGTGGATCACCGTAACATAAGTTAAGGGTTTGCTTCCAATAAGGATTAATTATATCTTAGTTGGGATCACTTTCCCTACATCCCTACTTGGCCACCGATGTGGCAGGAGAAAGAAAAGGTACGTACGGTGGGCTGGAGGAGGGTTGCAACTGGGGCAGGGGGCTGAAAGGGGATTCGAGGAAGGGGGGTGGAGGCTCCTGAGACAGGGATAAATTATTTTAAAAAATGTTTGTATATATAGATCAAGCCCCAACCCACCCCAGCCACTTCCCACTATAAACACAACCCTGATAAAAACCCTAATGTTTAGTTTGTAGGGGCCTATTAACTAAAGCACAAAATTATCTAATTTGATGTATTTTTTACAAAAACAATAAAATGCCACAATATCTGCAATTTCCTACAATGTTAGTATGACAAGTTTTGGCACGATGGCATCCACGTTTTTACACCAGGAGAAATTACACCACTGCCAAATTTCAAAAATATACAAAATGAACAAGATTGGCAATGTATTTTCTGCCAAAAGGTCCTGACAGGTGAACAATCATTATAAAGATACAATAGATACATTGGCATCTCATTACCCATTCCTCCATGCTAATACAGCACAAATGTTACTGCTTTATGGCATTCATTTGCCCACTTTTTTCCCATGTATGGGGACTATACTCTGGCTTAACTATGCAAAATATTTAACAATATGCGATGAAAATGAAAATATGCTTGGGGTATTGATGCAAATTTTGGTTAAATGAGAAGAAAATTCACACTTTAGTAAATATGCTCCTTTTTGATATTGATATTTTATAGCTTGGCCGTCCCTGATGTATACACTGAACATACAAAATATTCTTCCTTCTGATGTTGGGGAGGCCACGGGCAGAAGGTGCCTCTGAGCTGAAGACACTTACAAGACATCTCAATGAATTCCATATAACAGAGGAAGGACTGGCTCAGCTGAAAAGCAAATCTTGTTAAATTTCACTCAGCCAATTTTTACCTTCCATGTTGAAAGTGGATCCATCAAACAACTAATAAAACCTTTCTTTTTCTAACCCTTGTGTAAAATTTCACAGTGAGCAAATGCAGCAAACAGAGGCCACCAAAGCGGCCACACTGCTGCCCTGAAATCATGAAAACACAGGAAAAAAAAGCAATTGATTTAATAGTGGGCTGCAAGCAGAGTCTAAAATAGCTACTCTATCAGCCGACTATTGACTAGTGATGTTTTTTTTCCCATGTATTTTAAGAAAGGTCAGAGGAAAATATGAATAATAAATAAATAATAATAATTAATAAGTAATAATATCTAAAGAATGGGTAAATAAACATTTATGATATGTAGAAGGGACAAAAAAATAGAAAGGCGCCCCTGCTATGTATCTCCCCTCATGTATTGGCCATTGTATGACATCTTTAAAAGAGAATGAGACTAGTGATGGGCGAATTTGTCCAGTTTCGCCGAAAAATTCGCACAGCGCGAATTTTGATGCCCACTTCAATTTTGATGCACATGTCAATTCTGACGCTTGCCTCAATTTTGATACCGGCGTTAAAGTCAATGGGCGTCCGAATAATATTGACGCACAGCGGTTTTGGTGTGATCTTTTTTCCGGTGCTATTCCAAAAATTTTTGACGCAGGCAAATTTTCCCTGCAGTTTTGCGAATGTATTAGTCCGAGGCGAAATGCGGAAATTCACAGCGAATCCGCACCTGACGAATTTATCCGCCCATCACTAAATGAGACCCGTGTACTTAAGTTATGACCCCCCTTAAAAACTGCCTTGTGTACCCAACCGTTTCCCAAAAAAGCAGCATGGTAGGTGCTTCTTGTGCTGCTTAATCTTCCCTCGGAAGCACTCCAAGTGCAATGGAAGGGGGGCAACTCCAGGGGTAATAACTTAAGTACATACCGGGGTTTTCTTTGGCTTCACTGTGCACTATGGGTAATAACGGGTATTGTGCTTTGACTCTTCCCCTTCCTCTGGGTATGTAAGGCTTGAAATTGTATGTAGAGCTTCCTAAAGGACAAAAAATGCCTGAAATGTTATTTTTGGGCACTTCAGAACATATTTGCCTATTTTTGCATTGCTATTCAGAGTGCTGCTGAGTTATTTTAAGGCAGTGGTTGCAGTAGTGCTTTACAGCACTTGGTCTTGGGTTTGAATGTGACCACTATCTGGACGGCGTCTGAATGTTCTCCTTGTGTGTGTGCATGGGGTCCCCATCCCCTTTGCTCCACTTTCCGATCTTTCCGTCCAAAAATACGCCGTTAATTAATTGGCTCCTGATGAAAGCGACTGGAGTGTGTATGCATTCCTGTGGAAGGAAAATTACATTGGAAGCACCGCTGGGACATGGATTCATGTGAATGATTAAACATACGCTATACAGTGCTGATGCTATACAAAGCATATCATTTTAATTATTATTAGTCCAGGATCAGTTGTCCAGAAACCCTTTATCCGGAAAGCTCTGAATTACCGGAAGGCCATCTCCCATAGACTCCATTTTATCCAAATAATCCAAATTTTTAAAAATTATTTTCTTTTTCTCTGTAATAATAAAACAGTAGCTTGTTCTTGATCCAAACGAAGATGTAATTAATCCTTATTGGAGGCAAAACCAGCCTATTGGGTTTATCTATTGTTTAAATAATTTTCTAGTATGGAGATACAAAATACGATAATACCCGTTATCTGGAAAACCCCAGGTCCCGAGCATTCTGGATAACAGGTATGAATAAAATCACCAGCACACAAGAATTGTGTGAGCAGGGCAAGCCCTAGAATTTTATTAATGCAGTTGTGCAACGTTTTCGGGGACACGCCCCTTTGTCAAGCATAGTCCCCATACCTTATTATTATTATGGCCCTAACATATTCAATGCTGCTCTTCAAGAAAATAGTGTATGTATATATAGAGGGCCCTGCTCATTAGTAATTACAATCAGTGATGGATTAATGAGATGTGGGGCCTCTAGGCTACATCCCCCCCAATCCCCCCTTTTAGGCTTCTGCTGAACCCAGATGCGTGCAGATCCAGGTACAGGTGCACCCCGAGCTCTTTATGAGGCAAATTTACTAAAGGGCGAAGAGTTTAACGATGGTGAAAATTCGCCAGTGTGATGTTATTTCGGAACTTCGCAGATTTACTAACAGTCACCGGCATAAGTTCGCTAGCGAAGGAGATAGACTCTATCGGTACTTCGCTCCCTAACGCCCGGCGTATTTGCGCTCTGGCAAATGGGCGTAACTACTCAAATTCACTAAGATGCAGATTTTACTTGCGCCAAACTTGCCTTCACCACCTCAGACCAGGCCAAGTGCAATAGAGTAGATAGGACTTCCTCAAAAAATAGTCCCAAAAAATGCTGCCGTCTTTTCCTTTTTCAGGGTGATAGGCTGCAAAAGAGCGTAAAATATTTTTGTGGTAACCGGCTTCCCCCCTACATTTCCTAACATATGGCACATAAATTATATACTGGGCTCATGTGTAGGGCAATATAACAACTTTATTTTATTTTATTAAAGGGATACTGTCATGGGGGGAAAAAAATTTTTTCAAAATGAATCAGTTAATAGTGCTGCTCCAGCAGAATTCTGCACTGAAATCCATTTCTCAAAAGAGCAAACAGATTTTTTTATATTCAATTTTGAAATCTGACATGACTTCAATCACTCTTTACTGCTGTACTGCAAGTTGGAGTGATATCACCCCCCTCCCTTTCCCCCCCCCAGCAGCCAAACAAAAGAACAATGGGAAGGTAACCAGATAACAGCTCCCTAACACAAGATAACAGCTGCCTGGTAGATCTAAGAACAACACTCAATAGTAAAAACCCATGTCCCACTGAGACACATTCAGTTACATTGAAAAACAGCAGCCTGCCAGAAAGCATTTCTCTTCTAAAGTGCAGGCACAAGTCACATGACCAGGGGCAGCTGGGAAATTGACAAAATGTCTAGCCCCGTGTCAAATTTCAAAATTGAATATGAAAAAATTTGTTTGCTCTTTTGAGAAATGGATTTCAGTGCAGAATTCTGCTGGAGCAGCACTATTAACTGATGTGTTTTGAAAAAAACATGTTTTCCAATGACAGTATCCCTTTAAGGTTTCCCTGGGCTTGTGTAGTGTAATGTATTTGATGCAACATATACGTCCATTCAACTGTAACTTCCCGCCGTACGCAAATTAGCCAATGCTTTCACTTTGCTTTACCGCAGCACAAGGCTTCCAATTTGCTTGATGGAAGTCAGTAGTGGCTTTGGACACAATCTGCTCGTGGAAGCCTGCGACTACAACTATGTCCAAACTGCTGGAAATTCCAGGTTTCTTCTGTTTTACATTTGAGTTGTTCATAAAGGCTGGCCAGGCAAACTGACACTGACCCAAGTTGCATGTTTGGACCCAAGTACCATTTTAAATGGTTTGCACTTATCTGCAGATTGGGGTCTTCTACTTCTTGTTTTTGCTTTCATTTTTAATTCATATAATATCCCCCTTACTTTTTGTGTGATAGGTCTACTTAATTTTCTTCCAATAGGTGAAAGATTGGCGTCTACTGGTGCCGCTGAGCTTACATTCTAATTTTGGTGCGCCCCACCCAAGTCATAGGGAGATGATCTGACTTAACTGAGGTCACAAGGAGCGAATATAGAAATGAAGACGTGCTTCTTTGCTCCGTGGCCCAGATTTCCTTACCCGGGTGACATTGGATATCCATTTAACACAGGAGCCTCTGGTAAGGGCCGTGCTATTAGCGTCCCTCTAAATTCTTTTCCATTTGCAAATGAATGGGAATATGTTGCCGTCCAAGATTTGTAACATCTTAACAAGTCACATAATAGTGATGATTCATCCTGTTCTGTTCATTGTGTGGGCAGAATTTCCTTTATAGCTGAATAGGTCTGACAAAAAAACAAACGTGGGCCAAGCATGGCAGCTGGAAGGCGAAATGTTAAACGAGGAAGTCTGGGATTATGCCTCCAACACATTCTACATGGCTTTTAGAACACCTGGGATATCAGTAAACACTCCCATAATACGTGTTTGCTTTAGTCTTCCAACGGACGACTCGTTTCAAGCGAGACACGCATTTGCCAGCCAATCTTTTCACAACTCTTCCAAAAAAGAGTAGGGCAGGGCTAACCACAGTCCCAGTGTTTGTGCTGGCATTTCTTAGCTACATTTTACAACGACACTCCTTTAGATGTTTGAAAGCATTTGTTCCCATGTCGTCTCAAGAAGGCGAGTAGATACACATGCACTCAAATAAACAAATATGCACACAGGTTGGATTGCACCTGCATCCATGTCAATGCATCACTTGTCCAGGTGCTGCTCCAGATTTCCATGTAGAAAGTACACCGTAGAAAGCAGACTCCACTCACATGTCCAGTTTGGGTTCTACTGCCTTCATCACTGTCATTTCTACAAACATACACCCAGTTGTGTCACTACCTATTTAACAGATCCTTTAACCACAGGGGCAGCTGGGGGAAGAGGATGGACAGAAAGCACCCACATTTCCCCTGGCACCCTCCCTCCTGCCTTCTACCATGCTCGCTGATCCATTCACCTGTGGGTGCCATTGGGAGGGGGTTATGGTAAAGGGATGCCACTGCATGAACCCATATTGTAATGCGCGTTAAATAATGTTAATAATTATATTAAACCATGCAGTTGCGTTGCATTGTTATACCAGATAAAATCTGCCAGTGACTCACAGCAAGCGTTTGCAAAAAGAAAAGTTCGGTTGAAGGTCTTGCAAAGAGATCATTAGAAATGCAAACATTTATTTAACACAAACTACAGTTTATTGGATTATTTAAACTATTGACAGTAACACTTACATGCAAAATAATTTACTTGTTTATATATCAGCAGTAGGTGTTGAGCTGGGACATGGAAATGGGTCACCCACTGATCGGAATGGACCCCCGATCATCTTAAATATTGGAAAATGTCGACAACAATAGACAATAGTAACTGAGATAGTATATAAGACAGACTCCACTGTGCTCGGTTTATATTGGGGACATAAAGTCAATGGGGCAAATTCACTAAAGGACGATATCGTTAATTCACTAGCGTAGCGCATTTTTGTTAATTCGCCTTTTCTCTAACGGACGCTGGCGTAAATTCGCTAGTGTTACTTCGCACCCTTATGCCTGGCGAATTTGCGCAATGGACGTAACTACGCAAATTCACTGATGCGTGCATTTTTCTGAACGCTACCTTCCTTCGCCACCTCAGACCAGGCGAAGTGCAATAGGGATTGCTTCCAAAAAAGTTAAACATTTTTCAAAGTCCCAAAAAACACTGGCATTTTTTCTATTTTTATGGGTAATATTATGGGTAATAGGCTGAAAAAGATCAAAATTTTTTTTGGGGCTACCCTCCTTCCCCCCTACATTTCCTAACTCATGGCACCTTAACTATACAGTGGACACATGTGTAGGGCAAAATAAAAATTTTATTTGCTGTTTTGAAGGTTTCCCAGGCTTGTGTAGTGATGCTTCATATACCTCCATCGCTAGCGTAACTTCGCTTTGTTTGGCGAATTAACGCTAGCGCAACTTCGCAGCCTTACGCTTCCCCTGAGCGCAACTTCGGATTATAGTGAATTTTGTGTAGTGCTAGCGAAAGTACGCCTGGCGAAGTGCGGTGAAGCGAACGATGGCGCAACTACAAATCTTAGTGAATTTGCCCCAATGTGCAATGGACTGTGGGGCCTTGGTTATGTCTTTGGGTTTTTCATGGATGTCCAGAGCTGCAATTATTTAGAGAGACAGAGTTAAATCTAATAACAATGCACTGCTTTTCTTGATAGGGGCAACAAGAGCTTGCGCTAGGCCCCTCATATTTTTGTCTGTGAATGATAATTGGGCTTTGTGAGTTAAGAGAAGCTTCTCATTACGACAGAGAAATACAAATGTGTAGATAATGTACATTCAGCTGCCTGTTCAAAATAACCTATACCCTCGAGTAGTTTATTAGGAAAATAAAGTGAAGGTAGACTCTACATCTGTTTATGAAAGATAGGAGATTCACTTCTCCACTCACCACAATCCCACCTTACTGCTGAAAAACACATCAAAGCATTTCCCTAATCTTTTTATGCACTTGTTCCACTCCCCATTTCTGTTTCTGTCTCCTCTTCCTAATAGATTGTAAGCCCTTTGGGGCCAGTGCTTCACTCTGTGTATTTAAACTCATAGCATTTAATCTCACGAATATCACCTAAACAAAAATTTAAATAAAAAGACTTGATTACAGTAAAAAAAAAAAAATATATAGATTTTTTTAACCACAATTTACAAGAATTGCTAATCTGAAAATGAGTATTCCTACCCAATAATGTTGGGCTGGAAGACCAGCTAGTTATATTCTAATACAGATGTGGGATCCATTATCCGGAAACCCGCTATCCAGAAAGCTTTGAATTAAGGAAATGCCCATAGACTTTATTTTATCCAAGTTTCAAAAAAACTTTTTCTATGTAATAATAGAACAGTACCTTGTACTTGATCCCAACCAAGATAAAATGAATTCTTAATAGAGGCAAAACCATTTATTTAATGTTTACATGATTTTCTAGTAGACTTAAGGTACTGTATGAAGATACAAATTACAGAAAGATCCGTTGTTCCGAAATACCATCGATCGAACAAAATTCCTTCTATCACAAATTTGTTAGAAAGCCTATGGGGACCTTCCCCATTGGCTAACATTGAGGTTCGGTAGGTTTTAGGTGGCGAAGTAGGGGGGTCGAAGTTTTTTTTAAAAAAACAGTACTTCGACTATCGAATGGTCGAATAGTCGAACAATTTTTAGTTTGAATCGTTCGATTCGAAGTCGAAGGTCAAAGTAGCCAATTTCGATGGTCGAAGTAGCCAAAAAAACCACTTCGAAATTCGAAGTTTTTTTTATTCTATTCCTTCACTCGAGTAAATGTGCCCCCTAGACACTTACCAATGGAAACTGCTTTTATGGTGAGGTTGTTGACTGTGCCAAGTTTAGGCTGGAATTTAAGATACTTGGACATATAAAGATTCAGGTGGTGAGCAGCAATCCAAGATGCTATAGCCTAAACTGGGAGACTCTACATCAGGGGTCCCCAACCTTTTTACCCACGAGCCACATTCAATTGTAAAAAGAGTTGGGGAGCAACACAAGTATGAAAAAAAGTTATTGTGGGCAAATAAGGGCTGTGATTGGCTATTTGATAGCTTCTATGTGGATGGGTAGTTAAAGGAGACTCTGTTTGGCAGAACACCTGGTTTGTTTGCACCTAAAACTTGCCTTCAAGCCAATAATTCAAAAATAATCACCAGCTTTGAGGCCACTGGGAGCAACATCCAAGGGTTGATGAGGAACAGGTTACTCACGCGCCACTAGTTGGGGATCACTGCTCTACATAAAGAAAGCAGACATGTGTCTTTGCAACAAATCAATGATACTACAACAGTAGGGTTTCTGGAAAAAAATACTGGCCTTCCTAAGTATTTGTCTTTTTTCACCTATTAATAACAGTGGGATCAACCATCATTTTTACCGGCCAGTGGCCAGATGGCAACCCTATCCAACAGTGATTTCCAGTGGGCTAATAGCTGGTTGCCAGTGCACTAGCAGAGAGTCCAAGGCTTCCTTCAATATGGCAGCAGCATCAAGGTGCCACATGGTATTAAAGGAGCAAGAGAAAGTAAAGTAAGCTGAAGTGAATGTCACACAAAGGTGCAAATGTGGCTTTATAGTGCACTCACCAGTCCTTACCCCTCCCTTTGATGTAATCATACACTTCCATACTTGTGGCTGAAGTGGCAAATAAGTCACATTTACATATAAAGGAAAGGAGTGGCACTAACACTAAAAATATATTCCTTCTCAAAATAGCCAATGCATATTTAAACACGCATTAGCATAATGAACCACATGTTTCTCATTAGGAAAGGCAAAGGCACGCTTAAAATAATCAGTCGTTCTTTATGATGAAAATGCAAAAGGGGAAAGAATGACAGTTTATAGGCTGCAGCCTTAGATCAGTCACACGCCATGTTTAATAGACCTGCAGGGGGCCCTACGTCTATAAAGAGCCAAAGGTGCCTGATCTGCATTTACAAGGAGGCCCCAATGAAAAGCAATGTTTTCTAATGCTCTCGGCCAGGAAAAGATTCCATCGACACCTGTTTCACAGAGCAAATGGCTTCGGGAAGGGAGGAATTAGTGTCAGAATGTTTGTTTGTCGGGAGCGATGAGGCGACTGGAGCAGCGGCGCATAACAAACAGGGCCCATTGCATTTTCACAATGACTTGTCATGTCAGTAAAGCAAGGATCACACAAGTCAAGTATTTCACTTCATAAGGCTGCCTTGGAAAAACACTAAAGCAATGAAATGCGAGGTTTACCTTAAAAGTTGATTTTAGGCAGGTAGCGAGTCTGTGTTTTTTGTTTGTTTTACTTTTCAGTTATTTTGATTTCTTTTCTTCGGCTGTCCAACCTGACTTTTAAAGTATCGGCTAAGCAAATACCTTTTAATTTAATTTTATTACATATATTTCTATATGCAACTCTACCTACTACATATATAAGCACTGTTCCATCGGCACTCACCGTTCAAAAAACATAGGGGCAGATTTACTAAAGGGCGAGGTGGCTAATGATAGTGACTTGGCTCTGGCCAATGGTCGTCACTCCACAAATTTACTAAAGTGCGGATTTTACTGAACGTTACCTCTTTTGCCAGATTTGACTTCGCCACCTCAGAGCAGTGCTAAAAAGAAGCTTCATCTTCCTCAATCTTCTGTCACTTCCATCAGATCCTGTGAGCCGAAAATGCATTAAAGTTCAAAAAACGCTGGCGAGTTTTTCTTTTTTTCAGCGGGATTGGCTAAAAACTTTTTTGGAGAACCGGTTTTCTCCAGACATTTTATAACATATGGAACATTCATTTTACAGTGGGCTCATGTGTAGGGCATTATATTAACTCTCTTGTCTTTATTAAGGTTCCCTGGACATTTGTAATAAAAAGTGGTGACTTCAAGCATTTGCACCAACATTTATAATAAAGACGTCAATACAACTTTAAATTACCCGCCGTGTGCAAATTGACCTAAGCGCACGATAACTAGCGAATTTTATCTAGGCGCAAACGAACGCTAGCACATCTTCGCTATGAAATGCTCGCACTGCCAAAGTAACGCTAGCGAAAAGTCGCCATTGTTCAGCGCACAGGGCACAACTTCGCATATTAGTGAATAAGTGTAGTGGTAATGAATTTGCGCCTGGCTTAGTGGTACAATGTGTGCTAAGCGGTCGCTGGCGACAGTTCCCCCTTTAGTGAATCTGCCCCATAGGCGGGTGCTCACCATCAGTAAAATAGTCCAGTAGCAGAAAGCACTCAAGGCAAATAAGTTTGTGCAACAATGTGGCAAAAATGTATTCTTCCATATTCACATCAACTACTGCAAGAAGATCCGCACTCACAGGGCTTATAAAAAATAAGAAGATTTTAGTCTGGGACTAATGTTTCGGCCTCCCCAAGGCCTTTCTCAAAGTGACAAACTGAACAAAAAAGCGCCTTAAGTATACATAAGGGCGGGAACAGACAGCTGGTAAATATCACATGATCAGTATTGTAATCATTAATAGTACATACCACTTTAAGTACTTTCTTTATCGTTAATAGTACGTATCGCTTTAAGTATAACATTTAGGGTAAGGCCAGATGAGGAGATTCGGGGAGATTTTGTCGCCTGGCGACTTATCGCCACGTATTTTGCGCTACTATCTCCTCGAACTGCCTCAGCGTCTTTTCCCCATAGGCTACAGCGCAAAATCGCCTGCGCTAATGCACACGCGGCGATGCGTTTTCAATAGTCGCCCAAAGTTGCCTCAGTGAGTCACTTGGTGATTTATTCACGTATACTGAGGCCTTTGAGGGAGTAAGGGAAGCTTATTCTAGATATTGTAGATTGTTTGCACAATCACTGGTAATTATATACTTGATGTACACATACACAACGATCAGTAATGCCGATATGGAGGCAGTTGAATTTCAATATATGGGGTCTTTACTCACTTATGTCATTCACAATTTATCATAAAACGTTGTATCTAGTTAGTGGGGTGCACTTCTATTATATTACTATGCAAATGACTATATACAAGGGTTACCACACTATATTTATTTTGTTCTATACCGAGTTTTGTTTCTAATTGATTATATTGCAGTTTACATCTTTATTTACGTACAGACCCTAGGCCCATAGATCACAGCCCCCTGGTTACATTATATGCCTGAAAACATATTGGTGACATATTTATGTTTAAGTTGAAACCCGGCCCCTAATGAGCATCTTATAAGTAGCTGTGTTAAAAGCAGTAGTATATCATAATATAGGGTGAACATCGAATGAAGAGATAGTATGTAAGGGGTAACACAGAACCAGAACAATTATGGGTATAACAGCCTTTTGTAATTAGGTAGATAGACATTGCGCTTTTAACTCTTCAACATTTTGACGTAATTGTAACAATAGTTATTTAAATGTCTAAGTAGAGCTATTACGTGGTTACAAAATGTCTTGTTTTAAACTTGTTAGTGATATGAATCAGGGGATATTTTGTGTCTAGTTTTTTATAGGTTTAAATGTTATACTTAAAGCGATACGTACTATTAACTCTTATTAACTATTAACTATTGTCTGTTCCCGCCCTTATGTATACTTAAGGCGGTTTTTTGTTCAGTTTGTCACTTTGAGAAAGGCCTTGGGGAGGCCGAAACGTTAGTCCCAGACAATAAATCTTCTTATTTTTTATAAGCCCTGTGAGTTGAGTTGCCACCCGGCCGGTATTTTACCGGCCTAGCCGGTAAAACACCTGCCAAGGCCGGGGCCGGTATTACAAATTTACCAGCAATGCAATTGCCGGTAATTTGTAATACCCTTTAAAAAAAGCCCCTGGCCTGCCCCCAATTCGCAAAGAACTTACCTTTTTTCCAGCGCTGTGCAATGTTGCTCCGCCCATTTTGCGGCATGCCGCGTAGCTCAGCCTCTTTTAACATCACGGCCCGCCCCCTTTTGGTGCCCGCCCCCCACTGGCCGGTAAAATTTTTTAATAAAGGTGGCAACCCTACTTGTGAGTGCGGATCTTCTTGCAGTAGTTATTAATAATTTATTGACTCTGCACCCAGGCATACCAAACTTCTTAATCGTGAGTGCCGGCAACCTTGCATTTCCCAATCTGAAAAATGTTAGTTGCAGCTTATAAATATACCCAATGGGTGACCTGACGAAGAGGCAAAGTCCTCAAAATGTAGTTTACCTTTAAAAATATTCTGAGTAGTGTCACAGTTTTTCCTTATGGAGCTGCAGCTGATTTGTGTTTTTTTGCAGCTATGACTTTTATTAGAAGTCTGTGCATTGTCTCCCATTGGGAGAAGTTGAGAGCTTCTCCTGCAAAAAAGACCTTTTCTTGGGGACTAGTTCTGGAGTGTACTGGAGAGCCAAGTAATGATGTGACTGGTAGAAACAAACTCGCTGAAACACTTCCAAATATTTATACAAAAAGGCATACTCAGAAAGCTGAACAGTTTCATTGAAGTGTAATGCCAAGGAGGAATTTACTGTAAGGCTAAGGTTCCGTAACAAGAAAACTTTGATGACGATTTCAATTGAGCCAAGGCAGAAGCCAAGCTAGATGTTATGTCGCCCATAGGAATGAATGGCAGGATCTTGTTAAAAAAATTGGATTTATCAAAGATCTATGAGGAATCCTGCAGACCATTCCGTTCTTTTCAATTAAATTGGGATCAAGTCAATAAAATCTGATCAGTTTAAGAAATATCATTGTTTACCATTGTCCATAACTTTCAGGGATTTGATATCTCACTTAGATCCCCAAATAATAACTGGCTTGAGTTATTGAAGCCCATAGTAGGTACAGGGAAAGATTTCCTGTTCATTTGATCTGTAGATATATTTATTAGTATTGATCTTTATGAATCAGGGACAATCGTTCCATAAGGATCAACCTGAATCCAAATCAGTCTAATTCATTTGATTTCTTTATTTTCTTTAAATGAGAACTAAAGCGTAACTAAAGAAGTAGCTATAAATGTTGTACATTATGTTTTGTCCTTCTGTACCAGCCCAAGGCAACCACAGCCCTTTAGCAGTAAAGATCTGTGTCTCCAAAGATGCCCCAGTAGCTCCCCATCTTCTTTTCTGCTGATTCACTGCACATGCTCTGTGCTGCTGTCACTTACTGAGCTTAGGGACCCACTTACAATATACAGTACACATAGAATAGAAATGTCACAATATAAGGCTGATTAGTAATTAATACAGATAATTACTACATGGCAGCACAGAAACCAGTGCAATTAGCATCAGAATTTAATAATCAGCCCTGTAGCATCAGCTTATATTACAGGCCAACCTCATTTTCTGCTGGATAATTAGCGACGACCCCTAAGCTTAGCTTCTCAACTGCTGCTCAGAGCCCACTGAGCATGTGAGTGTCACAGACACTTTCCAAGATGGTGACCCCCTGTGACAAGTTTGTAGTCCTGGATCATTGCTGCTATTGATAAGCTGAAACTTTAGGCTGGTGCAATAAGTTTCGTATATAAAAAATCATATTTTTAGCCATATTAATTTTTAGGGTTTAGTTCTCCTTTAATAGACCCAGAAATCATTGCTGAACAATTGGAATATATGGATGCATAATATTTACCCTTCTTAATATTCATTTAAAATGAGTACACAGTGCTGGAGGAATAGTGAGTGGCAGCGAATTGCTTTGGTCATTTATTCTGTACAGGGGTACTACTATCTACTACTGATCAAATATATGAAAGGCATCAGTTAATGGTGCTGCACCAGCAGAATTCTGCACTGAAATCCTTTTCTCAAAACAGATTTTTTCTTTAATTTTGAAATCTGACATGGGGCTAGACATGTTGTCAGTTTCCCAGCTGCCCCCAGTCATGTGACTTGTGCGCTGATAAACTTCAGTCACTCTTTACTGCTGTACTGCAAGTTGGAGTGATATCACTTCCTCCCTTTTCCCACCAAGCAGCCTAACAACAGAACAATGAGAATATGACCAGATAGCAGCTCCCTAACTCAAGAGAACAGCTGCCTGGTAAACTCAATGGTAAAACCATGCAGGCCCGGACTGGCAATCTGTGGGTTCTGGCAAATGCCAGAGGGGCTGCTGTAAGTTGCCATAGACAGGCACTACTTATTGGGCTGGTGAGGTGATGTTTGGGCCTCTGTGTAGCTGAAATGCCAGGGCCTATTTTGAATCTCAGTCCAGACCTGAATCCAGGTCCCAATGGGACACATTTAGTTACATTGAGTAGGAGAAACAACAGCCTGCCAGAAAGCAGTTCCTTCCTAAAGTGCTGGCTCTTTCTGAAATCACATGACCAGGCAAAATGACCTGAGATGCACCTACACACCAATATTACAACTAAAAAATATACTTATTGGTTCAGAAATTAAATTGTATATTGTAGAGTGAATTATTTGCAGTGTAAATAGTGTAATTTAGAAATAAAAACTGTATCATAAAAATCATGACCGAATCCCTTTAATATAACAGACAATGCATATTTATTAATCCATATGCTGAAAAATGGACCCAAGATGATGGACCAGGCAGGGTGGGACCCAGGATGGCCAAAAAAATGTAAAACATTTTTTTTTAAAATAAAACTTTGCACTTTGTCAGTGGGCCCCAAAATAAGTGGGCCCTGTGCAGATGTCCCATTTTTCCTATTGTTAAAGCGGCCCCTGATTTCATGACTAAAGAGAATGTCACATTTCAGAAAGCAATAATCCAGAGAGGAATCTCTGCCTCCTCAGTGGCCGGATAGAAAGGACAAATAAAGTGAGTAGCCGAGTAGCATATGACTGGTTCAATGTAGGGAACTAGTGAATTTCCTGAGTTTAACAATTCTGCTGAGGTTTTTCCCCAAAACATGCAGGTGTTCCATGAAAAAGGTGCATTTGTAAAATCTGCTTTATTGTTTAACTTGCACCTGACTTGGGAAGGACGGGGCAGCCTGTGGGGGGGGGGGGGTTCCTGAAATGGGTTAAAAAGTTGACAGTTTTCTTTTCATAGACGCTACAGAGCTTTTAGCTAAGAAAAGCTAGCAAATTCACCGAGCGTGAAAATTGTGCAGGGTGAGAGTGCACGTTATGAATAAGTGCCTTGTTTTATAATGTGCAGGTGTTAAATCAACTGGGTGTTCAATCAAGAAGGTTTCACATAAAGACTTTAGATTTTCTCGTTAAAGGTTGTTTACTTTGCAGAGTTTATGAGTTGTTACAGGTCTGACAATGCCACCCACAATACAGCTTGTTAAATATTGTCTTTATATCTGTGTTACATTGGCAGTGTATGCTGCCTCTTTGGAATCCAAGATGCCATGACCCATGTCTGAAGGTGGCCATACACCAGTGGATCTGATATGCCCACATTGAGGTGGGCGATATCGGGCTGATCCAATTGTGGGCCCAACAATTGTATCAGAATGGAGGCCGTACTGGTGGTTGGATCGCGGGACCACATCAACGAAAAGATTCAGCCACGATCCGACGGGATTTTTTACCCTGCCCGATCAGCATCTGGCCGACTTTCACCAGATATCGATCGGGGACACCCGTCGGATGGCCCCACACATGGGCCAATAAGCTGCTGACTCGGTCTGTCGGCAGCTTTTATCGGCCTGTTTATGGGGCCTTAAGGAACTAACATCAATGACATGGGGAGGGATCTTGCTGGGCTGTGCTAGCCTTTGTTTATGCCTTGTGAAAATTCGCTAGTGATCTTTCGCTTAGGTCAATTTGCACACGGCGGGTAATTTAAAGTTGTATAGACGTCTTTATTATAAATGTTGGTGCAAATGCTTGAAGTTACCACTTTTTCTTATACATGTCCAGGGAACCTTAATAAAGACAAGAGAGTTAATATAATGCCCGACACATGAGCCCCCTGTTATATTAATGTTCCATGTATTATGAAATGTCTGGAGAAAACCGTGTTCCCCAAAAAAAGTTTAAGTCAGGACTTTTGCAGGCAATTTCGCTTCAAAAAAGGAAAAGTCACTAGCCATTTTGGAACTTTAATGCATTTTCGGCTCACAGGATCTGATGTAAGTGACAGAAGATTGAGGAAGATGAAGCTTCTTTTTAGCACTTGCCTGGTATGAAGTCAACTCTGGCGAAAGAGGTAACGTTCAGTAAAATCCGCACTTTAGTGAATTTGTGGAGAAATGATCTTTTGCCACAGTGAAAAGTCACTTGGTGATAGAGTGAGAACGAACGATATCGATGGTCTCTTTCGCTAGCGAATTGGCACCTGCACCTGCTAGTGAATTGGCGATGTCGCTGCAGATGGTAACGCTGCCAAAAAGTCGCTAGCGTTAGCCAATTCGCTCTTTAGTAAATCTGCCCCTAAATCTTAATGAAAGGGGTGGTTCATCTTCAAGCCGGGGCAATCATGGGGCTGCTGCCGCTATTCAAACTTCAGCGTTGGAGCGGGTCAAAGAGGGACCTGCCTTTAAGTTAACTTTTAGTATGTTTTAGAATGGCCAATTTTAACAAAACAAAAAAAAATAAAATGCATAGAGTATGAACAATACTAATACAGGTATGGGACCTGGGGTTTTCTGGATAAAGGATCTATGGGCAGTTTTAGTCCCTCTAATAAGTAGCGGTGGGCTGGAGAGGAAATGTAAAAACTCTGATTTCTAATCCCCTTTTATGGCAGCTTTCCCAGACTGCTGGTATAGCAGCACTTGTTGAAGGAGGAGGAAATCTGACCCAAAGCACAATATTATTTTTCCTGAGAATCCAATGTAAAATCCTGGGACTAGTTCAAAGGCAATTCTCATTAATTAGCATTATTTTTTTATCTATGACTTCTCAGTTTCAGCAAACGTATGACAGTCTGTATAGATGTAGCGATATACAGAGCTATAGATGGATATCTAAGATATTCTTCTGACGCAGCTTTCTTTGAAGTTGTCATGCAAGACTGCCTCTCTAGATGTTGGGCTGAACCTAGAAATGCAATATATTCCCTATCATGTAAGAGCAAGATAATTCAGACAGATTACATTAAATGATTGGCAGATTTTGAAATAGGGAATATAGTTGGTATTCAGTGTACGACCGATCCTCTGACCAATCACAGAACCTGATATCTAGGGCTATGATGCAAAGTCTGCTACAGGTCCAGTTACTTATAGCAGCCAATCAGTATGTAGCATTTGCTGGTCTTCAGCTTAAACGCAAACATCATATTGGTTACTATTAGTGATGGGCAAATTTGTCCCATTACCGAAAAATCTTTTTGACCCTGGCGTTAAAGTCAATGGACTCCCAAATAATGTTGATGCGCGGCGGTTTTGATGCAAGTGACTTTTCCGACACTCATCCAAAATGTAATTTGTTTGCTGCCGGGCGAAACGTGGAAATTCACTGATGAATTTATTCGCCCATCACTAGTTACTGCTGCTTTAGGGCAGAGATACGCTCAGATACACGCTCAGATTTGGGACGATTAGTCGGCCAGCGACAAATCTCCTTTTCTTCGTGCGACTAATCTCCCCAAACTGCCTCCCACCAGCTAGAATGTAAATCACTGGTGGTATGTCAATCAGTGCACTTCGTTTTCCCGAAGTCGCCCAAAATCGCCGGGCATCTAAATCTCGCCGAACTGCCTCCCGCCGGCTAGAATCGACAATGCTGACGGGAGGCTGCTCAGGGAGATTTAATTGCCCGATGACAAATCACTTCTTTGGGGCTAATTTGGTATTGATACCGGTTGGTATCTAGCAATAGGCCTGGTTGTGTAAAGGTCCAAGTACAGGGTCATCACTAGGGATGCACTGAATCCAGGATTTGGTTTGAGATTCTGCCTTTTTCAGCAGGATTCAGATTCGGCCGAATCCTTCTGCCCAGCCCAATTGAATCCTAATTTACATATGCAAATTAGGGGTGGGGAGGGAAATTGCATGACTTTTTGTCACAAAACAAGGAAGTAAAAAATTTTTCCCGTTCCCACCACTTATTTGAATATGCAAATTAGGATTCGGATTTGGTTCGGTATTCGGCCCAATCTTTCGCAAAGGATTCGGGGGTTTGGCCGAATCCAAAATAGGGGATTCGGTGCATCCCTAGTCATCACACAGACACTGTCAAGAAGTACATGGTGCTAATATGTTGATGCAAGAATACTTGCTTATGGGATGGGTGCATGTGTATAATCGTGCCCTGCAAGGAATGACGCTGCAGGAGAATTGAAAAACAAAAACATGAATACATAGAACACTGATAGTGATACCCTTATAGCCCCACAGAAAAGTGCCCACCAGTTAGGAAACCACCTCTATACTCCTGGAGCACCTTGCAATTACACCCTAACTACCTAAAAACTTTACACCAGGGGTCCCCAATTTTTTTTTTACCCATGAGCCACATTCAAACATAAAGAGAGTTGGGGAGCAACACAAACATGGCCAAATAAGGGCGGCGATTGGCCATTTAGTAGAGCCTATATGGACTGGCAGCCTACAGGAGATGCTTTATATGGCAAACGCCTGTTTTTTATGCAACCAAAAGTTGCCTCCGAGCCAGGAATTCAAAAATAATCACCTGCTTTGAGGCCACTGGGAGCAACATCCAAGGGGTCGGTGAGCAACATGTTGCTAATGAGCCACTGGTTAGGGATCACTGCTCTACACCGTAGCCTTATGTCCTTCCATCATCAAACAAGAATAAAATTATTAGCAATAATAGCCCTAACCTAATTATTAGAAATAACGTTACCAGGAAAGAACTGAAACAAAGAACTGCAGTGGTTCATTTTAACCAGGGTTGTGTACAGGGTTGGACTGGGGGGCCCATTGGGGCTGCTGTCCAGGGCCCCTCTCCACTCCAGCCCCCCCTGTTGTGCTGCCGGTGCTCCACTATGTTTTGCAGTGTCCGCCCCCGCCAAGGGGAGGTCACAACAGGGAGAAATTTGCAAATCTTGGTGCAGATCTGGGCTGACGGGGCCCACAAGAGCCGGGGGCCCATCAGGTTTTTTCTCGTTGTCCCGTCGGCCCAGCCCGACCCTGCTTGTGTATATTTGGTACAAAGCAGCATTTGTCTCCATTACTTAATTGATTCCACCAGATGTTGATATTATTCTATTAAAACTCAAACTCAAGTGTTGTTAGGGGGAAACAATACTGTTTATTTTCCCAGGTCCCACCATCAGATTTAATGGGCAGCAGATTTAACTACGTTGTGTTCTTTTTTTAAATTTATTGTCATTCGATTATTTTTAGAAGGTTTTAATTTTTTTTTTTAGCTCGATTCCTTCATTTATTATACAAATCGTTTGACTGGCGACACCTCACTTTTCTTTATTGTCTGTTCTGTGTTATATGGAGAAGACAACTGACCTGTCAAACTTTTTGTCTGCCCAGCAGATTAAGAGGCTGGCTTGAAAGTTCTTAAACAAACTAATGTACAACAAATGCCGGGCAACTGTGGAATCTCTGTTATGCTTCAGATGTGATAAAAATATCATTTTTATTTTGGGCGACCTTTGAGGAACATATGGAGGCAATAATCTCCTTTATAAGGCACTTGGAAATGTGCGGAGGTTGGAAACAATGGTTAGCAGCCGGAAAATGCCATTAATATATTGTCATCTAACACTAATGTAATATAATGTATGGAACTCACTGATTGTCAAAAAACGTTAGACTTTAGGGCAGAGACACACGCTCAGATTCGGGAGATTTAGTCGCCCCAGTGTTTTGTCTAGAGAAAGGTCATGGTTATAAAGCACAAGCAAACGGTGTTACATTCTTAACTACTCTCGGGAAATTTGTCACCCAGCGACAAATCGCTTCTTCTTCGGGCGATTATTCTCCCCAAACTGCCTCCTGACGGCAAGAATCTAAATCGCAGGCGGGTTTGGCACACGGAGCACCTTGTTTTCTGAAGTCGCCCAAAGAACTTCGGCCGACCTCGGAAAACAAAGTGCACCGATTGCCATCCAGCCGACGATTTACATTCTAGCTGGCGGGAGGCAGTTTGGGGAGATTAGTCGCCCCGAAGAAGAGGAGATTTGTCGCCGGGCGACTAATCTCCCCGAATCTGAGCGCGTGTCTCTGCCCTTAGAACGTTAGACTCCACTGATAAACATTCCATTGTTCTCACCTTAAGCCTCGCAAGTGTGGACCTCTCACTTACCTGTGCGTTTGTATTTATAAAAGTAGACGTGGTGGCTGAAGGCAGCAGAAGACAGTGGACTTGGCACACAGGACTGGAATCTTCTGTTAATATGTTGTATGATCTCAGTGGTGTAATATATTGACCCCTACACACACACACAGAAGGCTTTGGCTGTAGGATTTATTCAACAGGCTGTAGAACTGCAAAACCTGCTCCACACTCTTTCTAGAACTGTGTAAAAAAAACCTCTTCATTCCTCACTCTGTAATAAAAGGCACTGGAGGGTCATGTTCGATAAGTATGGGCAAATTTTTCTCTGGCCAGTAACCCATGGCCAGCAATCAAATCGTTGCATGCATTGTTATGTCTACAGCTGGCTGGAAAAAGGCAAATAATGATTGGTTGTTATGGGTTACTGCCCACTGGCAAATTTGACCAGTGTTGATAAATGAGCCCCGCTAAGTTTGCCCAGTAGCAGTTACCTATAGCAACCAATAAGATGTTTGCTTTTAAGCAGGTGACCAGTAAATTCTATCTGCTGGTTGGCAGTTATGGGTTACTGCACCTGTGCCTTTTATTACATAACCCCCTTCCGTGTTTTGAACCAGAAGGAATAAACCCCTGGTAAAGGAATTGCTCAGTGGGGAGGATTTCCGTATAGAAATCATGGGTATTCCATGCGAACTGTCAATCAATTAATTGCAAACATTTCATAGACTGCAGACTGGTACCCAGGGAGGCCAAACACTGCAGGTGGTCCTTCCCATCTTTGTCCTGTTACAAATCTCGTTAGGTAGGAAATCTGCAGAGCATTTGGCTGTTCTGACTTAAGCTCTCTTATCTTATCTTGACAAATAGCAGCCTGCTCTGCCCCTTGCTCTTGTCGATCTCTCCTATCATTGTCCTACATGCTCTTGTCATCTTTCCTTTATTTTAGGGTTGCTGTCTGATCTTCCTCCTTGATCTTTTGAATGAAATCTTGATGGTGCCCATCAACTAGTAAGGACTGCTCTTTATGACTTAGCTGCTAATTACTAACTTCCACTACTTCCACTACCGACGGCACTCGGAGCGTTTCGTTTTCCAAAGTCGCCCGAAGTTGCCTCGCGAGGAAACTCCGGGCAACTTCAGAAAACGAAGCGTTCCGATTGCCATCCCTCTGGCGATTTACATTCTAGCCGGCGGGAGGCAGTTCGGGAAGATTAGTCGCCCCGAAGAAGAGGAGCTTTGTCGCCAGGCGACTAATCTCCCCGAATCTGAGCGTGTGCCCTGACCCTTCCACACAACTACAAACAAAACAAATCTGCACATGGAACAACCGTTGTAACTATTGCCCCAATGTCACCAGCCCTCTGTCATGGATCTTTGTACCTTTGGATAAAGTAATACAATTAGATGTCTCATATTGCCATGTAACATTTCATTTGGATTATAGATTAAGAAATTAAAAACACAGGTGACACTTGGGGAGCCTTGTAACCTACAAATGACTGTTTCTCAGCACCCCAATAATGATCATGATACAAAAAGTACAGCCTGTAACCCAATGTCTAAAGATAATGCACGCTATATACACTCGTTATTAAATTTTTTATATTGTAGTTCTTATATTATGCACATCTTGAATAAAAAGAAAATAATTTGCTGTGTTACATACCTTGTTGTAATAACGTTAAATACCACCGTGCATTTATAATCCCGTGTAACCTTGGATGACCCCACTGAGCACAGAAGTCCCCCCCCCACACTGCAAAAATTGGTTTGAACTGGCCATGTGATATATTACGATTTCTGGGACCAGCTGAAAGGTTTATGTGTAGCATGTGTATAAACAGATCAGCTAGTATGTTCTTTAAAGTCAGCAAAATCCTCTGATTTATTGTTAACACCTTTACTGTTCCTTACGCTTGTATCATAAGCTCATGCATACAATAAATCTAAATATATTGGATTTTGTTAGGGGTTTGGATCACAGTTACAGTATGCTATTTGTTTAAGACGACTGCCTGCCCATAGAAGAATAGTACAGTGTTTACCCTGATATAGTTATTCGGAAAAATTAACAATTTATGCTTTAGTATCACTGATTGTGCCATCACTCATTGTTGCATCTGCTCTATTAAAATTAAGGATCCAACATTTTGGCCGAACCCCTTCATATAAGATTTGGCCGGACACCGAACCAAATTCGAATTTGCATATGCAAATTAGAGGTGGGAAGGGGAAAACATTGTTTACTTCCGCGTTTTGTGACAAAAAGTCACGTGATTTCCCTCCCGAACCCAAATTTGCATATGCAAATTCAGTTTGGTCGGGCTGAAGGATTCTGTCGAATCCAAATCCTGCTGAAAACGGCTGAATCCTGGCCGAATCTGGAACTGAATCCATAATTAAAATAAACATTATAATTGAAACAATATTTAGGTGCTAAACTAGGACTGATGATTAAGTGTAGAACAGTGCTGTCCAACTTCTGTGGTACCGAGGGCTAAAATTTTACTGACCTATGTGGAGGAGGGCCGATAATGGAAGTCAGTGTTGGCCACTCCCCCTTTTAAAACACACCCACTGTAAACCACACCCATGTTACCACAAGAACTTTTAAGGTCATATCCACATTAACGGTGGTAGCACACCAAAAAACCAAATGGTTGGTGCTCACTGCAGGGAAATCCATCATCACTCATATGCGAAAAATTTAAGTCATGTTAATACCCTTAAATCCATATGCCTCATCCTCCCCTGTGGCTAATACAACAACCCCCAACCTTAGGGACCCATAACAACTATTTCCAAATACTAACAAACCCCAACAACAAACCCTTAACAGGCTTACATTCCACAGGTAGCGTAGGGCAAGCAGAGAATGGCACAAACAAGCAGCACTGAATAAGCAGAGAATGGCACACACAGGCAGCACTGGGCAAGCAGAGAATGGCACACACAAGCAGCACTGAGTAAGCAGAGAATGGCACACACAGGCAGCACTGAGTGCTTAGGGTCCCATAACAACTATTTCCAAATGCTAACAAACCCCAACAACAAACCCTTAACAGGCTTACATTCCACAGGTAGCGTAGGTCAAGCAGAGAATGGCACACACAAGTAGCACTGAGTAAGCAGAGAATTGCACACACAAACAGCACTGGGCAAGCAGAGAATTGCACACACAAGTAAGTAGCACTGAGTAAGCAGAGAATGGCACACACAAGCAGCACTGGGCAAGCAGAGAATGGCACACACAAGCAGCAATGAGTAAGTAGAGAATGGCACACACAAGCAGCACTGAGTAAGTAGAGAATGGCACACACAAGCAGCACTGGGCAAGCAGAAAATGGCACGCACAAGCAGCACTGAGTAAGTAGAGAATGGCACACACAAGCAGCACTGGGCAAGCAGAGAATGGCACACACAGAGAAGGAAGGCAGAACAGAGCAAGAGACAAGGAAAGCTATCAGTCTAATATGTACTACATACAGTGACACAGTGCTGGTGCCCCATTAGCATTTTGAATAAAGTGTGAACAGGTGAACAATGTGGGCAGTTTCAGTCTGGGTTTCAGGTGTGAACAGTACAGGGGTTTAGGATGTGAACAATAGAGGTGTCACAAGTATGAACAATACAGGGGGATCACAGGTGTGAACAATACAGCAGATTCGATTCTGAATTTGAGGTTTAAACAATGCAGGGGCCAGTTATTCTCTGTAGTGATACCTTTTAAAGTTTACACATGGTAATCAGACACAGCATGTGGGGGGCCACAGAAGGGGGGGTCGCGTGCCACCAGTTGGAGAGCCCTGGTGTAGATGAACAAATCCAAGTAAACATCTGGTAATGGTAGAACACATCAAGACGTTCATCACACCATCTGGGACATATCTTGTGGGGGTTCAGTTTGTTAGGCCCCAGCCAGGTGGAATTTGCACACATTTATCATTCATTGCTGTGGCATATGGTATAGTCTCACCCAATTGCCCAACTCATTTTTTTGCAAACTTCATTGTCATACCCATTTGAAGTCAATTTGCTTGAACTCTGTGTAATCACACCCTCCTAGCATCTATAGAACAGTCAGTGGAGTCTTATAGCTTCCTGTAAAATGGCCATACTCTTTAAGCACCACTTGTTTGGTTGCCACATGATTGGATCTGTCCCCATTTTCCCACCTAAGGTGGACAATATTAGACTTTAAGACAGTAGATTAAAGGTGGGCATACATTATAAAATCTGCAGGCTTGGTAAGGTCAATATCATGCTAATCCCTAGGGCCAAATGATCAGACTACAACAACCGAAATATAGACTTTTGGGACGAGGGCTGCATCAACGATCCAATGCAGTCCTTGATCTGATGGAAAATTAAACCTGCACGATCAACATGTGGCCAATTTTTGACCAGATATCAGTTGTGTGGCCATGTCAGTTGACCCCATACATAGGCAGATAACGGACTCAACTCAGCATCTTAAATCTGCTCAGGTATGGCCACCTTTACTAACCCAACATCCCTTTGGCTTTCTGTTGAACCTAACCAATCCAGTGCCTTTTTTTAGGCAAACCCAATTGTTGTCCTTTAGAGGAATTCTTTAGAATCATAATGATCTAGTACCCATTTGGTGGAGCAGTTAATGGAGTCACTCAAATTTGGTAGCCATTTTTTGGAAAACTTCATGAAAACACACTAGATACATTTTAGGTAGGGATAGACTTTCACCACCCCATTTGGTGCACTCCACTGAATGGAGTTCAGTTTTAAGGTGGCCATACATGGGCCGATAAAAGCTGCCAACAGACCGAGTCGGCAGCTTATTGGCCCATCTGTTGGGCCGAGAGTTTGGCCAGATGTAGATCAGGCAGGGATAAAAATCCTGCCGGATCACGGACCACATCTGTTCGTTGATGCAGTCCCGCAATCCGACTGCCCTTGTTGCTTGCATTATGATCTGATCGTTTGGCCCTAGGGCCCATGATCGGATAAGCCTGATATCGCCTACCTTGAAGGTGTCCATATCTGGGAGAGATCCACTCGTTTGGTGAAATCACCAAACCATCGGATCTCTATGTGTATGGCCACTAGGCTTGGGCGAATTTGACCCATCTTGTTTCGCCAAAAATTCCCCGCTGGCAAAATGTTGACGACGTCCATCAAAGTCTGTGGGCTTCAAAAAAATTTTGACGCGTGGCAATTTTTATATTCTGTGGAAACAAGGTGAAAAAATTCACCCATCCCTAATGGTCACCTTTACTCATATGGCTTCCACTTGTCGGGAAGTTACATCCATACAGTGGTCATTTTAGGAGTCATTCTGTTCAGTTACATTTAGCCATCATTAATAGGTGGGGCAATCCATGCAATCCTTGTTATAATGTTATAATTATTGTTCTACCAGGTGTACCAAAATGTTTATATCATTTATTAAATGACTCAACATCTTATTATATTTTGGAAACCAAAGTCGTAAACGTTGTGGCCCTGGAGTGAAACACAAATACAATGCAGTGTTACCAATCTGGTGGCCATTTGTTGGCAGTTTCACGCATACAAGCTGTGCAGTTACACTTAATGGGAGACTATATGGGCCACTATATCCAATCAGCTGAACAACCCAAAGTCCAAACATTTATAGTATTTGGCATCTCAATTTTATTCCAAAGATGTCAAGTCTGTGGCCCTTGCGTATTTGTGAAATGCAGATCTTTAAATCCACAACAGCCTTCAGTAATGTATACTTAACACGGCTTATACTAGTCAAGTTATAGGGCTGCAGGCAGGAAGTCAGATGAAGACTTTTTCAAGTATTTCACATTTCGACTCTACCACTAAATAAAGCCACTTTAGACATATACCTACTGCTTTATACTTTAGTTCCACAACTGTCTTGCAAACACAGCTGCCTTGGCTTTAATTGGTCTCATCAGCACAAAGCTTCTTTTAGGCTTCTGTAGACACGGAGCAGACCTCCGTCCAGACACAAGGAAGAGATTATTATCCTGGAACCCCCAGTCTGACACCACTCTTCTCAAGAACAGCACAGTTAACACCTTGGAAGTTAAAATCACTGACAAGCACAACCCTTCCACAAACCCTCTCCCTAAAGCAGTCGAACTCCATTCTGTACTATAGGATATTAGAGCTCATCAACAGCACTGACCTTTAATGCCTCACTGAATCAATAAGCCATAGATAATGACCAAGTATTGCATTCAAATAAACATACCTCAAGTCAAGGGGGGATGTAAAAGAATATTTTTAATCACTTCTATTTCTATTTCTTTCTCTCCTATTTATTACCACCCATTTCAAAGGGTAAGGTTATAGTATGTTGCCAAACACAGGACAAAAAGTTTGTCCCTTCCATTGAGATAGAACACAATGTGTTTCCCAACTCAATATGAAATATAGATCTGTGATGTGGTTTGCCCTTGTATGTCCCTGGAAGGGTTCTTGCACTGATATTCAGCATTTCTGCTCTGCACAGAAGTTTATGTAAGAGAAACAAATGGTGACTATAAGAAATGGGGCAAAGGAACACAAGGGAAGAAAGATGAAAATGGGATGATGGGAAAGCTCACTGAGAAGTGGAAATGTTGGGACCTGGTAGTTGCAAAGCCCAATGCTGAAGAGGCCAATAGAAATGTACAAGATAGAGAAGAATCATGGACTGAGAAACATGAATTAGAGAGCAATGGGGAGAGGAATATGGGGAGCCCAAAAAACACAGTAGGAGAAAAGGAGACAACAGACATCAGGTAAAAGGATGGAGAACATAAAAAGAGAGTAGCAAGGATTAGGGAAAAAGTGAAGAATATAGGAATGCATTAGATAAGAAAAAAGGGAAGAATATTTAGGATGAGGGGAAGAATTTGGTTAAAGATGCAGAGAAGAGAATTGGCAGTAGGAAGGGAAGAGGAAAGCAGGAAATAAAACATAGAGTAAAAGAGAAGCAGGGAGTATGGAACAATATTGACTCTACTCTCTTGGCCTCAGCCCAATGCCCTAAACCTGGTGACAATACATACTCAAGGTCCTATTTATAACATTGAATATGAAACTGCTGCAGCGTGCCCTTTTTTCTGGTGTTCATGCTTACATATTCGGAAGAGAAGGGAAGACATGGAGAAAAGTGGAGGAGAGATAGAGAGAAGAAGGCGTCTCAGGAAACTATATTTGACATAAACTTTTGCCACTTTTATAAATGTCTATTCCATGCAACATTCCTTATAAATAGGGACAAGTAGGAAATGCTTTTATTTATTTGATTTTGGGCTCCACAAATATTACAGCAGCCTGCATTGTACATTTTTCACAGGTATCCTTTAAAAGGCCGTTATTAGAAGTTATGTATTTGTGGGGATGATAGCGAGTACAAATCCCACCAGTCTTATTGAGCCAAGCCAAGAGCCAGGAACATGACTACTTGTTCTGCTAAGCATCTTTCTTGCAAGGGGCAAGCTATGTCTGACCCCTGACACTGGGTCAATGAGTAATTGTTGTACTAAGGACAAAGTAGCTCTGTGCTGAGGAAATGAAAGCTAAACAGCAATTTGAAAAGACATTTCACTGCTTCAAATAAATGAGCTGATCAAAACCATGTGCCGCATTTAAAGGGATTCGGGTTTTAAACACTGTGTCCTTAAGATAACTGAAATCTGGAATCTTTTATCTAATGACTTCTTCTTTCTTTACAAAGAATCTCCCCAACTCTGAAGCCTATAGGTCATTTATAGAGAGACAACATAGTGCAGTTTATAAACAGACTGGATTAAGAACATGTAAACATAGCATAAAAGTACAATTCGGCTTCATAAAACACAGTATACATTATATGCAGTCGTTTTAAAGCTACTGTAAGTGGAAATGAAATTGCTGTCGCTTTCTGTACTGCTCCTCCTCAAGGAAGATTTACATCCAGAAATACAATTTGTGTATAGTACACGGGAATTCATATGCTTTCATATGCTTGTAGTAGTGTTCAAAAGAGTTGCTATTGACAGTATTTCATCTATTGGGATCTGTTTTAGCCTAAAGTTGGTCACTGCAAGTTTCAGGGTCACTAAATTAGTTGCCGTGAGTTGGGTGAAAACTCCCATTCATTAAAGTGCTCCTTCACTGGCCATAGACCAATGATCCCCAACCAGTAGCTCGTGAGCAACATGTTGCTCCCCAACCCCATGGATGTTGCTCCCAGTGGCCTCAAAGCAGGTGCTTATTTTTGAATTCCAGGCTTGGAGGTAAGTTTTGGTTGCATAATAACCAGATGTAGAGCCAAACAGAGACTCATGTAAGCTGCCAGTCCACATAGGGGCTACCAATAGCCAATCACAGCCCTTCTTAGGCAGTGCACCCCCAGGAACTTATGCTTGTGTTGCTCCCCAACTATTTTTACATCTGAATGTTGCTCACGGGTGAAAAAGGTTGGGGACCCCTGCCATAGACGCACAGATAATATCGTACGAAACAAATTTTCATACAATAATCAGTGAGTGTATGGTGGGAAACGAGCCGACCGGCAGAAGACTTGGATATTGGTCGGCTCGTCGATCGGGCTGGATGGAAAATTTTGATCGGATGCCTTTGAAGGCACCCAAACATCGGCAGTTGAATCGTCAGATACAGGTAGAATTCTATTGTTTCTATCTGCATCATCATCATCATCATCATCATTTATTTATATAGCGCTGTCAAGATACGCAGTGCTTTACTGCAGCTATAGCAAACAGGGAATAAATGGTGGATAACAAACAAGGATTACAGAGTACAATAGGGTTAGAAGGACCTAGAGATTAGAGTTTACAAACTAAAAGGTTAGGGTACAATTGAGACATTAGGATTATATAAACATTTTGTCATTTTTGATACAGCAATGATTAATTAAAGGAGAAGGAAAGCTACCGAAGCAATTTATTGCCAAAAGATTAGCCATAATAGTGCAAGCTATAACACTATATTTATTCTGCAGAATGCTGTACCATACCTGAGTAAACCGCTCTAGAAGCTCTCTGTTTGTTTAGGATAGCAGCTGCCATTTTAGCTTGCTGTGACATCATTTCCTGCCTGAGTCTCTCACTGCTCACTCATAGCTCTGGGCTCAGATTAAAGCAAGGAGGGGGGAAAAGAGAGGAGGGAAGGGGAGAGGAGCAAACTGAGCATGCTCAGGAGGTTTAAGATGAAAGAAGGAAGTCTGATACAGAAGCCCATGTGTACACAATAGAAGGAAAGAAATTCAGTGTTTCTTTTGACAGAGGACTCAGAACAGAATTACTTTGAGGGTTTACTGGTGTATTTATATAGACATTTCTGATAAAGCTTACTTAGTTTTAACCTTTCCTTCTCCTTTAAGGTACATCGAATAGGCCTCTTTAAACAGATGGGTCTTTAAGGAGCGCTTGAAAGTTTGGAAAGAAGGAGAAAGTCTGACAGCTTGTGGCAGAGAGTTCCAGAGAAAAGCAGAAGCCCGAGAGAAGTCTCAGAGGAGAAGTGAGGCGAAGATCAGAAGCAGAGCGTAGGTTTCGTGAAGGAGTGTATTTGGAGATTAGAGATGAAATATAGGGAGTGGTTTCATTATTAAGGGCCTTGAATGTGAGTGTAAGTAATTTGAATTTGAATCTAGAAGAGATTGGGAGCCAGTGAAGGGACATACATATGGGAGCAGCTGATGTTGAGCGGCGAGATAGATGAATGAGTCTAGCGGCCGCGTTTAGAACAGATTGGAGTTGTGAAAGACGACTTGTTGGAATACCTGTGAGGAGTAAGTTGCAGTAATCAAGGCGGGAGATGATGAAAGACCGAATCAGTGTTTTAGTTGATTCTGAACTGAGATATGGTCGTATTCGAGCAATGTTGCGCAGTTGAATACGGCAAGATTTTGCAAGTGTTTGAATGTGTGGTGAAAAAGACAGATGAGAGTCTAAGATAACTGTCGGTGTGGTGGAATGAAAGGTGGTGTTGTTTACGGTGAGTGATATCTGAGGGACAGGGGAAGATCTTGGAGGAAATATAATGAGTTCTGTTTTTGAAAGGTTCAGTTTCAGGTGGCGCTGTGACATCCAGGAGGAGACAGCAGAGAGACAGTCTGTATATAAGACGATTCAGCTCTACACGTGTGTAATGAAATGAATGATCTTTCATGGAAAGATCGTAATTGTTACGTCTATGGTCACCTTTTAGCACTGCTTGAGTGTTACCACATCCTTTTCTGAATTTTATTCAGTTGTGTCTACTGACGTAGGGAAACCCTGGAGCTTCTTCCACCTCCAGACCAGGCAGTTGCCTCAGGGTTCTCTCAATGACCTGCTAGGGTGCACACATCACTCTTCCACCAACCAGACATAAGTTCAATTGCATCCATATCCAGGGTCGGACTGGGCTGGCAGGACACTGGGAAAAAACCTGGTGGGCCCCACTGACTCAGACCAGATCCAGCCTCCTTTCTCCCACTGCCTTCCCTCCTAAAAGTATAATGTGAGGGGAAATTTAATTTGCTGATGACCCTTGTCACCAGTGCAGAGTATATCAACAGATGAGAAAGTGAGGAGGAGCCACCTATCTTCTTCAATTCCTCGTCAATGTTCAAAATCTATTAACCCTCAGTAACAGATACCATCTCATACTTGAACCAACTTTGTTGTCAGGAAGCTTTAACAGTTAAATCAAAAGAGAATAGTTCTATATCTAGAGAATCATTTAGGCTTACACAGTTTCCTTACTTTGAGGTTCCTCCATATGTAAAATAATGACAACCAAGTATTGCAACTTTTCCGAAAACAATGGATTTTATTTTTCTTTTGATTCCTTTTAAATCCACTGGCTTAGTTAACTTTTAGCTTGTTATTTTTATGTAGTTTCTCCATTCAATGTTATTGTTCTTTTGAAAATTAGCATGCTATTGTGTCAATTTTAACATGTTTTTCGAGTCTGCAAGGTATTAGCCGTCATGTTGATTTTTCCTGTTTATGTGAAAATCAAATCAAATTTTTTAAACAAATGAAGGAATGTAATAAAAGTCGCAAAGAGCAAAACAATTTGCCTAAATAAGAATAAAAAATTGCATTTCACAATGTAATATTCTTCCTTAAACTGTTATTGCATTGCGAATTTTCATTGTGCATTGTGAATTTTCATTGCGCATTGCCCACTTAAGAAGTTATCTTTTTGAGCAAACGCAACAACTTTTTCAGTAAGAAGTTTTATTACATTCACTGCACCCTGGCGCAAACTATAAAATTCGCAAACGGAAATGGTCGCTAAACAGTTTCCAGGTTCCCAAAACTCACGCAAAGGAAAATTTGTTTGCACAAAGGCATAACTTTTGCGAATATTTTTTCCGTTACCCACTTTTATTACATTCCCCCAATGATCTAATAAAACCTCACTCAAAATGATAAATTTCCAGATCTGAAAGCTTGCCGTGGGAGTTGTAAAGTTGCAAAATCCAAGCTATTTTTCAATTTGAGTCTTGACACTGTTTGGATATTATAGATTGAATGTGATTTTGATGAGTTTCCGGTTTATTTTTAAGTTTATGTGATCACGTTTTTGAGTTTTTTAATAAATTAATAAACCCATTTTTGAGTTTTTGTGGTTTTTGCTGGGGAAAAAAACCAAAAATCGAAAATCCGATATTTGAAAATCAGCCACCAGCATCACCACATGAACACCTGAATTTTAGTGCATAATTTTGGCTCATAAACTGAAGCTAATGAGGCTACAAGTTAGAGATTATAAAAGAATTGCCTTTATTGGGCGTTTCATTGGGTTTCCTTTGTGCATTAAGATAGAGTAAACCTGCTCATTATACTGTATATAAAGTGATTAGTCATATTGCACTGCCAGGAAGATCTAACTTTGAGTCTAGCTTTGATTTCTCAGGTGTAGCTGTTTCCCCGGTTGTCTTCCAAGAAATATATCCAACTGAACGGGAAATGCCACTCAATGTCTATTCTCTTGTATTTATCTAGAGGCGCGCTCATACTGTGTGTGACAGCTGAAGTGCAGCAGGCAGGGGAAGGCAAAATGAAAGGACCAACTCCCAGCCATTGTTCCCATTACCCACCCAACCCTGGTAACACTAACTGGAAGGAAGTTAGGAGGAGGCTCCCTTTTAGCTTTCATTTGTTTAATGAAATCCAACACATGGCTGAGTAACTCAAACACTTTTGTTTGGTTTGCAGACTATTCAGTGCCTGTGGGGTCTACAGCATATTAGGTTATGCACCACTTGGGGTTGGAAAGGAAGGTCAAGCTCTGCAGAGCATAAATGTCCAAAAGCTGTTCAGTCACATGAAATAAGGTCTGAGCGGGTGTATGATTTAAGGGGAAAAGGGATGACAAACTGTAAATAGCATGTGCAATTTACTTTTATAAACAGCTCTAGATGGCACAGGGGTTTCTGTTATAGGAGGTATCAGCGGTTTCATTGTAAGGGTAGCAAGTTCTCACCTTGGAGCAGTAGTGTAAAAACTCTTCCGGAAAAAATCTTTGGAAGGGCACATAGTTTGCAGCAGACACACACATTTTCAAACAGTAGAGTGGGTATAGAGTAGTGATCCCCAACCAGTCGGTCTTTGGATGTTACTCCCAGTGGCCTCAAACAGGTGCTTATTTTTGAATTTCAGGCTTGGAGGCAAGTTTTGGTTACAGAAAAACCAGATGTACAGCCAAACAGAGACTCTTGTAGACTACCAGTCCACATAGGGGCTACCAATAGCCAATCACAACCCTTATTGGCACCCCTAGGAACATTTTTCATGCTTGTGTTGCTCCCCAAATCTTTTTACATCTAAATGTTGCTCACAGGTGAAAAAGGTTGGGGACCCCTGCTATAGAGGAAGTAGACCTATGTCCCCCGGGACCCTGTGACCGCATTGTCTGCTTTCTCTATAGTTATGATACTGCCCTGGGGACTATAGGTCATACTGTTTTCTTGATATTTGGCCATTTGGATTCCGAGACTGACCCTTTTGCTAGCATAAGCGATTAACATACATACATAATAAAAAGTCGGTTATAAAAGTCGGTAACAGAAAAAATATTCGCAATGCGAAAAGTTATGCCTTTGTACAAACAAATTTTCCTTTGTGCAAATTTAGTATAGCTTTTACGAACCTGGAAACTGTTTAGCGACCACTTCCGACAGTGGAAGTTTGCGAATTTTATAGTTAGCGCCAGTAAAACTTCTTACTGAAAAAGTTGTTATGTTTGCTCCAAAAGACTACGACACCTTTAAGCACTTCTTAAAAGTGGGCAATGTGCAATTAAAATTCACAATGCCCAAATTAAAATTTGCAATGTGATAAAAGTTGAAGGAAGAATATTACATTGCGAAATTAGACTTTTTATTCTTATTTGTGCAAATTGTTTTGCTCTTTGTGACTATTATTACATTCCCCCAATAGAGTATTAATTTCAGCATGTGAGTATTGTTAGGAAGGTTTTATCTTCCATATTTAATGTCAGCAAATTATAGGAGCCATTCACTAGTGCAGTGTGCAAAATGCTATATCAGAAGCAAATTGGCATTTTTTAAAACTAATATTGCAAAGTTCCCTCATAATTCCAGCATAATTACAACCATGCTCTGGGTTGTCATGGATTCCAATAATGACAGGATGGAACAAAGTCCAAAATTTTTACATCCATACAAAAAACAAAGATATCAGCTTTAGGTCTGGGGCATGTACTCCTGGACCCACCAACCACCACAGTTGGGTTATTCTTTCAACTTAGCTGGCCTGTGCCACTTCTTTGCTCTGAGTTGTGTCCTTCATACCCGATACGTTAAAACAGACACAATTGTCCTTTTTTTAAAAATATGTCTAGCTTTTCATAGTAGGGTTTGGGTCACTTCCAGAGTGAATCTTTAAAATGACATTTGCATCCAATTCACTGAGAACAAATAGCAGTGGCGTAACTACCAGGGGTGCAGGGGGTGTGATCGCACCAGGGCCTGCACACCCTGTGGGGCCTGCTGGAGCCTAGAAAATTAATATTGCTGGTGGCTGGGCAGGGGGAGATTTTACAGCGTGCACGCCATCTGCAGTCCGTTGTGTAATTCATATGGGGGAGGGCCTGATAGGGGTACTCGGGTACCCATTATGTGCCAGGGCCCGTCGGTGAGTAGTTACGCCACTGGCAAATAGGATACGCCTACTGACGCAACACACTGTGGGAACCCCTGAGCTACTGCCAGATCCAGTATTGGAGTAGCTCCAAGGTTTCCCAGCATCAGTAGGGACAAATATGTGCCATTCATCAGAAGAGGCAGGATGGATGGATTGAAGTTTTATGCAGGTCAAACCTAAAAACCACACAAAAGTCCTTTAGTGACCCTGACTCTGCCTACTAACCCAGTGCTCTGTCATTCCCCTATAGCTGACAGCCTTCTTATACTTATATACTCTACCCTGCCCTACCTTCTCAGGTGACTTAAGCAATGGGTGGGTTAGGCCTGGCTATATATGTGATGTTGGCACGGAGGGTCTTGGATGGTTGGGTCCTAGTTTGGAGAGCACAAGCTTAAATTCTGCGTGAGTATACGAGTTATAACAGCACAGAGCATTGTGATGTGATGTTAACCAACTGACAAACTGAGTCAATAACCCGGATTTGAACAATTGTTATATGCAACATGTGTGCTGAATTGTGATTGGTTTTATTGTGGGGATGGTTTTTGAGAGCAATTATTTAAGGAGCAGAAGCAACTAACTTGTTAGAGATTGCCTATGACTAAGTGCTAGGTAAGCATGAAACGTGTTAGGTGCCATAATGGGGTACTTTTTGACTTTTATAATGTGAAATAAACATATACTTTTTATCTTTAAGCACATTTCTGGGATTATTTTTCAAAAGCACAGCGCGTTGGGTCCAGGTTAGAAGAGGACATCTAAAACTTGAGAGTTTATGTAGAAGTCACTTGGAGCTGGCCTAGGCCAAATTCAAGCCATTTTTCTAATTTGAGTTTTTCGCATTCTTTTGCACTAGTAAACTCACAAATTCAAGATATTTGAGATTTTTTCCACGATTGTATTTAATCACATTTTTCTGTTCGGATTCTTTCATAAATAAGCAAACATTCGAATTTATTCAAAGTAGAAGAAAACTCTAAAACCACACAAATTAAATTTTTGATAAATAAGCCCATAAGTCTTAAGCAACTGGACTATTGAGTCTTGTTGCTTTAGGGCAGAGACACATGTGAAGATTCGGGGAGATTAGTTGCCCAGCGACAAATCTCCTCTTCTTCGGGCGACTAATCTACTCGAACTGCCTTCCTCGTGGCGATTTACATTCTAGCACTCGGAGTGATTCATTGCCCAAAGCCACCTCATTAAGAAACTTCGGCAACTTCGGAAAGCCGAATTGATCCGAGTGCAATCCCACCGGCGATTTCCATTCTAGCCAGCTGGAAGGCATTTAGGGAAGATTAGTCGCCCGAAGAAGAGGCGATTTGTCTCTGGGTGACTAATCTCCCTGAATCTTCGCATTTGTGTCTCTGCCCTTAGACTTTTTTCTAGAAACTGTAAACTGTAAATCATGACCTGGACGAATGAAAATCTTCAGATATATTATTTTTATAGGTACAGCATATCAGGCGTTGTACACTGTACAATATGTGAATAGTATATGTGAGTTTATTCAACAAACTCTCTTGTCTATCAGCTCCAATGTAGTTTTTGGGTGGAGATTCTCTGTAATAGACTTTCACATATCACATATAAATAATGTATTTTTTACCAGCTCAAAGCACTAGACCATTGAAGACTGCAGAGTACCCAGCCTCTTATTAAGGTTAATGAAATTATAAATTGCCTACATATGAGATTATCTAGTTCAGCCATTTTGGGGGAAGCATAAAGTTACCATTCGTGCAGCTGAGATGAGAGTCAGAGATGGTGACTGGGTTTCTTTTGTTATCCAAGACAAATACAGTCTGTGTCTTTCAAATGTCTCATCATAGTTTACAATGGAGGAGCCACCAAATGAACAATGTTTTTAGAAGAGTCACTAGGCTTAAAGCAATTTCCTTTAATGGTTAATTAAGGGGAGTATTTTTCTTCTGTTCGTCTTCTTTCTTCTCAGTAGCCGGCCAGATCAAGTTCTTTATTTTGTTTATGCTTTTGTCACAATTCTTAATAGCTTTTTTTGAATTTTGTTTAAAAAGCCGGATCCTAAACCAGGAAACATTAGACAAACGATATGTCATATTGCCTGAAACGGTTATCTTCTGCTTTTAGATTGTTCTTCTCCAGCTGTGTATGGTGGGTAAGGATCTGCTCAGGAAGAGAAGAATAACATGTCTATCAAGGTCTTCATTCATCCAGGTCATGATATACAGTATCTGGTAATGATAATGAACTTGCAGAGTCATTTTTAAAACCTTTCACCACTTATCCGTGTGACTGGTAGAACGGGATATTAGCGACAGTGGATTTGTCTTTTGCATGATGCAACATGATCAAGTCTTTCCAATTTACAGGGTTTTTGGATTTTTTTGTAAATCTTCTACCAATCGTGTGTTTAAATTCAGTTTTTTCTAAATCAGAAAAATCCTAAAATTTTAATTTGATCAAATCAGCCTCCCTGGAAGCGATCTATTCAAAGTATGGTTTAAACACGATCACTATTATTTTCTAATTTGAGTTTTCTGGGCTCAAATGTTTAAAAATGTACCGATTGAAGAAAAAAAAACATGAATGAAACAATTCAGCAGTAGTAAATTCGTCAGATGCGGATTTGTGATGAATTTCCACGTTTCGCCACCGGGAAAAACATTAATGAAACTGCAGCAAAAATTTTCCGTGTCAAAAAAAATTTGGACGTGCGTCAGAATAGTCACGCGCATTAAAAACTGTCACACGTCAAAATAATACAGACACCCATTGACTTTAATGCAGGCGTCAAAATTGCTCGGGAGTCAACATTTGCGTTTCATGAATTTTTCGCCGTTTCGTGTATTTTGTGCGAAATTCACGTATTTTTCGGCGAATCGAAACAGGACTAATTCGTCATCACTATTAAGCAGCTAAACGGGGTTATTAATAATACACAATATCAAGAGACAATACACAATATCATTGTCTCTTGAGGCTTGAAGAGATTTTGCACCAGATGTTTTATCCATAAACCAGAAGTGGGACCATTATAATGGCTATACCTTCTCAATCAGTTTCTTATTGATTTTCATAAAGGACTGAAACTGCTGCGATTTTTTTTATTACCCCCTGGCATCTCATCACCATGATCTTATTCAGCAAAACTTATGAATTGACTGTTAGGGACAAATTTCTCAAGGGTCGGAAGTGAAAATTCAAATTTTCAAATTTGAATTTCTAATTTTCTTTATGGCGAAAACTGTCAAATTCAACTAGGGAATTGATAAAATTCGATTAGAGTTTTTTAAAAATTCAAATTAAATTTTCAAAAAATGTATCATACACTAGACCTTTAAGAATTCAAATTCGAATATTCGCCACCTTAAACCTGACGAATTGTTGGAGGACTTCCTGGGATCAATTTGGAGTTGTTTGCAGCCTTTGGAGAAAAAACTGGAATCTAATTTGATTAGAATTCGATTAGAATTCGATTCGAGTTTGCGGGTCGATCCTATTCACCCGAGTTCAGAAGATTTGATTTTTTTTAATAAATGGCAGTTGGTCAAATTTCGAGTTCATGGGAGTTTTAAATAACTCCCACAAACTCAAAATTCGACCCTTGATAAATCTGCCCCTTAAAGGGCATGTAAAGTCTAAAAAAGAATAAGGCTAGAAATGCTGTATTTTGTATACTAAATATAAACATGAACTTACTGTACCACAAGCCTAATCAAACAAATGATTTATGCTTTCAAAGTTGGCTACAGGGGGTCACCATCTTGTAACTTTGTTAAACATCTTTGCAAGACTAAGACTGTGCACATGCTTAGTGTGGTCTGGGCTGCTTAGGGATCGTCATAAACAAAGATAGAGTTCTGCATGGCTGGGAAGTAAGACGGGGGCTCCCCCTGTAGTTCATGAGTATGATTGTTTCCCTGCTCAGCAGTTAGGGACCATCTGACAATTCCTATCCACAGCAGTAAATGAAGGGAGAATTTCACTGCAAACAGTCAGGTTTCTTATAAAAACAGTACACATGTTTTAATTAAAATATATTGTAGATAGGTTTCTTTTTCATTAAAGAAAGTAAAAATGGGATTTTATTTTTTTGCCTTTCCTTGTCCTTTAATATCTGAGCCCTGGTGGTTCTTGGATAAATGAGCCCTTATATATGTTAGGGCAAGAGCGTGGCCCTTAGTGCTCATGCACGGTGCATTTCAAGGGGTTCTACAAGTGCAAAAGAAAATTTGTCTAATATCTATTGAGAAATGCCTTGCTGGTATCTACTAGACATGGTATTAGGCAGTGCTAACATTCTCCAACCAATGTCCACATTATTTGACATGCCACATACTTGGAGGCCATATTGAATATCATACAAAGAAGTCTATGGAGTTTATGAGCAGGCTTGCGGCCAAAAATCCCTTGTAGGGCCACGAACCTCCAGTTGGATCACCCTGGTATAGAGAAATATCGGTGGGGTCCATGCAAAGAGCCATTGACAATAACAATTGGATCAGGACCTTCAAATACCACTCACCACTGGAATCCAGTAGAGAACTGTGATTGAATGCACTGTAGATGTTCCTCAACGATATACAATTGTCTGTACAGAAAGAATGTAACCGTCTCCTTGGCTTCATGGTTCTGCGGTGATGCAAGGGCTCTCCATTGTGACTTGTCAGTTTCTCTCATGATAAAGCACCGACAAAAAAAAAGGTTTACAATAACTGGAGTCTCTGTTCTAACTCACATGTTGTCCTTGAGGTATACTTGTAATGAAGAATTCTTTCAGCGCAGCGGATAACATTCTATACAGGATACAAGAGTCCTATGTGAACCATAAAGTGCTGAAACTAAAATGTCATCACATGCAATCTTTACAATCTTTCAAGTGCCCTTAAAATGGTGTTAAGGACACTTTACAAGCTCTTTTGTCAGACGACATGAAGCCGCATTCCTTTGTTCCATTTGTTGCTATTGAACATCAGTTGGCTTGGGGATCATTTCATGGGCAGCTCTTGGTGGTTTGTTTGAGGAATAAATAAACCCCTTTTTTGGATGCTTTTAAACTTTTGCTTTTTTTGTGCAAAATATGAGTTGGTGATAAAGACAGAAGAGGGCAAGCAGTAAGGCTGGAGATATGATGACTAAATATAGAGCCAGTGCCTCCATAAAAAAGACTGGTTTCATTTAGGGTTGGAATAACCCTTTGAGGGATAATAGAAGGAAACATTACTATATCACTATAAATACATGTAAAACAACTGGCAATAGAGTTATCTGAAGCCAAAGACGGACACATTAAAGTGCACAACGAGTGCACGATATAGTGAAACAGCGCAGAGTTGCTCCGTGACCAGATCAGATTTACTTAAGGGTAAGGGCACACGCTGCTATTTCGGGAGATTAGTTGCCCAGCGATAAATCGTTACTTCTTCGGGCAACTAATCTCCTCAAACTTCCTTCCCGCCAGCTAGAATCGAAATAGCAGATGGACGGCACTCGGAAAGATTTGTTTTCCAAAGTCACCCAAAGTTGCTCCACGAGGAAACTTCGGGCAACTTCGGAAAGCCGAATTGATCCGACTGCCATCCCATCCGCGATTTATATTGTAGCCGGCAGGAAGGCAGTTTGAGGAGTTTAGTCCCCCCGAAGAAGAAGTGATTTGTCGTTGAGCAACTAATCTCCTGAAATAGCAGCGTGTGCCCTAAGAGTAGTTAAGAATGTGACACCGTTTGTTTGTGCTTTATCACCATGACCTTTCTCTAGACAAAACACTGGCAATTACCAAGAATTGCTTTCATCTCTGAACTATGGAAGTCACAGTATGGAGCATCTCCTTTTTATTGGGGCAATCATCTCCACTTTCAGTGACAACCCTGCAGGGGCCCAAGTAGATGTTCCTCTCCCATTCCCTGTTTTGTTGTTGATAATAAGCGGCAGATTAAGGGTTCGAATCGAAAATTAGAATTCTTATTTTCGAATTTTTTTTATGGTCAAAAGTCTCAAATTCACATTGTGAAATTCGATTCGAGTTTTAATTCGAATTGGAATTTCAAGATTTATCATACTCTGACTGACTACAAATTAGATAATTCACCGCAGAGAGAATTCAACCTGTTGAGTTCATATATAAGTCAATGGAGAGGTCCAGGGACCAATTTGGACATGTTAGTAGCCTTCCTGACATTCGAGTTTTTTTCGGAGAAAAGTTTAGTCTAATTCGATTCTAGTTTTCGAGTTGGTAAAATTAGTGCGAGTTGTAGATATTTGATTTTTTCATAAATAACCCCCTAATCGAATTTCGAGTATATTCAAATTTAAAGGATTTTAAAAAAACTCAAAATTTGACCTTTGAGAAATATGCCTCTAAAAGTCACAACAACAAATACCTACGTGCAGCTATTTGATGCTACAGATCTGGAGGAGTTGAAATGAAAGGCTATAGGTCTCATTAAGAAGCCAGGGGCAACATACAAAGGGCATAAAATGGGCACACGGCTCCCCGTTATTTGCACTTTACACGCTGACTAGAATGGAGCCCAAGGAGGGATTCCTGCATTGGTTGCAAGACGAGCAGTTAGTTTCTCTTCACTAGTTGGGTACCAAAGTTTCCATTATGATTTATGGTTTCGTGCAGTTACCTAGATGTTGCTAATATTATGAAGCTCTTTCAATAAGAAGCACCAATATCTAAGTAAGGGGGGTGTTATTGTTTTTTTGCCACTAAACCTTGTACCAGAGATCAGAGCAAATCCTTGTCCTAATTCAAAGGGGCAGATTCCCTAAAGGAGGAATTGTTGCCAGCGACTGCTTCGGAGACTTCGCAATGCGCAAATTCGTTACCACTACGCTAATTCACAAAAATGCAAGGTTGTGTCCCGGGTGCCGAACTCTGGCGACTTTTTTGCTAGTGATACTTCTTCACTGCAAGCATTTCATATCGAAGATTCACTAGCGTTCATTTGTGCCTAGCGAAAATTCATCTTACGCCTAGGTCAATTTGAATAGGAGAGGCGCAAATGTAAATGCTTGAAGTGGCCAATAAAGCTTAATAAAGACATAAAAGCCCCTAAAATGTGTTAAAAAAAACTATTTAATAGTTCAGACTTTTGAAGTGACATAAGACTGAGGAAGATGTAGCTTCGTTTCAGCACTTCGCCTGGTCTGAGGTGGCGAAGGAAACTCTGGCGAAAGAGGTAACGTTCAGTAAAATCCCCAATTTAGTGAATTTGCGGAGCAACGATGATTTACCAAGAGAAGTCGCCTGCCGATAGAGTGTGAGCGAACGCTAGCGACGGTCTCTTTCGCTAGCGAATTGTCGTCTGCGCCTGTAAGTGAATTGCCGATCTCCCTGCAGATGGGATTTCTTGCGAAAAGTCACTATTGTTAGCCACTTCGCCCTTTAGTAAATCTGCCCCAAAGACAGGCCAACAGTCAGTATTAAGGAATCTTACAGACGAGCGTTTTTAGCTGCGTTCTGGTTTCATGCATTTAGCCGCAAGGGAGCGCAGGAGTAGACGCACTGAATTGTTTTCAATGGGGCTGTACTTACACAGACACATGTAAGCGCCGAACGCAGGAAAAATGCGACATGCTGCATCCCAACCTGCGTTCGGCGCTTACATGCGTCTGTGTAAGTACAGCCCCATTGAAAAGAATTCAGTGAGTCTACTCCTGCGGCTGAACGCATGAAACCGGAACACGCAGCTAAAAACGCTCGTCTGTAAGAACCCTTAGGGGCACATTTACTTAGCTCGAGTGAATGAATCGAAGAAAAAAAACTTTGAATTTGGAACGTTTTTTTGGCTACTTCGAACATCGAATTGGCTACTTTGACCTTCGACTACGTCTTTGAATCGAACGATTCGAACTTAAAATCGTTCGACTATTTAATAGGCGAAGTACTGTCTCTTTAAAAAAAACTTTGACCCCCTACTTCGCCACCTAAAACCTACCGAGGTGCAATGTTAGCCTATGGGAAAGGTCCCCACAGGCTTTCTAACAAATTTCTGGTCGAAGGAAAATCGTTTGATCGATGGATTAAAATCTGAACGATTTTTCCTTCGATTGAACGAATTGTTATTCGAAATGCTATTCGATGTTCAAGGATTTAACTTCGACAGTCCAATATCGAGGGTTAATAACCCTCAAAATTCGACCCTAAGTAAATGTGTCCCTTTAAGTCTGATGATATACACCAAGGTGAGTATGATTTTGGATGATGATGGTTACCACTAATAAAGTGTTTGATTTAGATTAAAAACATTTTTTTCTGCTCTAAAATGACTCATTCCAGCACAGAAATAAAATGCCTGAATCCGTAACCCCTGCTTGGGATTAATGAATCGGAGGGGCGTTAGAGCTCAGTGCTGCTGCTGAGTTCTAATATCCCATAGGGCAGTATGGCATTCGGAAATTTGAACTGGTGGGAATCCTTTAGCGTTTACTGATAACACAGACTTCCAATACTGACTGTCGGCCCTTCTTTGAAGGTGCGACTGATGTAGAAATAATATACGTATGCTGTTCACTTAATGTTTTCTGAGCTGTTGAGATTACATTTCAAAGCAAATTATATCAGGGAGGAAACGTGGTTTCATTCCAAAAAAATATCAAGAATATCAAACATGATTGAAATGAATCATAGCCTGAATAACGTATGGCTTTCATATATCCCAGAACTGAACCGCTTCCAAGGTATATTGGCGTGTCACTTCTTTGGAAGACTTTTTTCATCTTTAATACGAGGGCAAAGACTGAAATATGGGCTGAAAGGAACTTCGACATCTTTGTTATTGTCATTGTAATCATCAAAGCCCCGGGTTCTGGCAAGCCATCAGTTGATTGGCCCAGTGATCGCTCGGCATTGGGAGACATTTAAAGGGCAGATGTGAAATTCATTATCCCATGTCAGCAGGACTCAAAGAGTTTAGCGCAGCTTCTCTCTTATTGTGCACTCGCTGTACGGCAATCTATTAACCACTTACAGGCCCCCAAAACTAAACAAAATAATGTGCAAAGTTGAATATTTCCCCATTAACATTTTCATTAAAAATGAGACTTGAAAAAGTGTTTCATTTGCGACAATCTAATGTTGAGTGAACTGCTGTCTCAGCTAACATGATATTCACCTAATATGTATCAATATTACACATATATGGAGTTAAAGGCTCTGTGTGACCCTAGGTATGATGGCAGCTCCAGGGTTCCCTCAGTAGCCAAGGGCGAATTTTTCCGGCAGGCGCTAATTTGCTGCTAATTTCCGTGTTTCATCACTGGCGAATAAATTTGCGAATTTGCAGCGAAAATTGACTGGTGTCAACGTTTTTTTGAAGCCGGTTTTGACGCAGGCGATAATTTAGACGATGTCGACGATTAACGGACACCCATTGACTTTAATGGGTGTTAACTTCGATGCCTGCGCCAATTTTGACGCCGGTGAATTGTTGCCGGCAGCAAAATGCACGGTTCGCTGATTGTTTGCCCGTTTCGCGAATTTCGGACAAATTCGCCCATCACTATCCCTCAGCAATCAAGGTGCACCATCTGTGTCAGACTGGGGTGTCTGGGGCCCAGCAGGTCTATCACCTTAGGGCCCCCCACCCTAGTAACTAAACTTGCAGCAAAGCTGCACCTCCTCTAGCTTCCAGTCTCCGCCCACCTCTACTTACAGCCACGTTGCACCGCAATTAGGGTGCGGCAGGAAGGAGTACCTAAAGTCTGGGATTGGAGCAGGGAACGGGCCTGGGTCAGAGGGGCCACAAGGGCTGGGGCCCATCAGGTTTTTTTCCCGGTCACCCACCGACCCAGTTCAACCCTGTGCACCATACTTGCACTCTAAGGGCAGATTCACTAAAGGGTGAATTGTCGCTTGCGGCCGCTTTTCACAAATTGCACCACTTCGCCAGGTGCAAATTCGCTACCGCTACCCTAATTCACAAATATGCAAAGTTGTGCCCTGGGCGCCGAACGCTGGCGACTTTTCATAGCAAAGATGCGCTAGCGTTCGTTTGTGCCTAGTGAAAATTCGCAAGTGATCTTGTGTTTAGGACAATTTGTATACAGCAGGTAATTTAAAGTTGTATGGACATCTTTATTATAAATGTTGATGCAAATGCTTGAAGTCACCGCTTTTTATCACTAATGTCCAAGGAACCTTAATAAAGACAAGAGAGTAAATATAATGCCCTACACATGAGCCCCCTGTAAAATGAATGTTCCATATGTTAGGAAATGTCTGGAGAAAACCGGTTCCCCAAAAAAGTTTGTTAGGACTTTTGCATGCAATCCCGCTTCAAAAAAAGAAAAGTCGCCAGCATTTTTGGAACTTTAATGTATTTTCGGCTCACAGAAAATAATGTAAGTGAAGGAAGATTGAGGAAGATGAAGCTTCTTTTTAACACTTCGCCTGGTCCGAGGTGGCAAAGTCAACTCTGGCGAAAGAGGTAACGTTCAGTAAAATCCGCACTTTACTGAATTTGCAGAGTAACGACCATTCGCCAGAGCGAAAAGTCGCCTGGCGATAGAGTGCGAATGAACGATAGCGAAGGCCTTTTTTGGTAGCAAATTGGCTCCTGCGTCTGCGAATTGCCGATGTCCCTGCGGGTGGAAACGATGACGAATTGTCGCTAGCATTAGCCACTTGGTCCTTTAGTGAATCTGCCCCAAAGAATTACACATCACAGTAGCAAAACTATAGAAGAATCAGACCCTGAGGCTATGGGGGAACCCAGCTCTGCTTCCTTTATATAGGGGGCCCAAAGGACATTTATTGTGCATCGCAGATGACCCCCCAATTCATTTTTCCTGGGGGTAAACGTTACGTCATTGACACTCTAACAAGGTTTTAACACCACTGGCCAAGAATGGTGCCATCCCCACTATAAACATTTTAACCATAACTTGCCCTCGGATCATGAAGAATGCTTGTTTTGAAGTATCAGATGAAATTAAGGCTAATGCAACGCTCTGCGCCAATGATGCTGGAATTGTGGGTGAAAAAACATTAACAAAAAAAAAAAACACAACCAATTTGTGACCGAAATTGCGCTTTGCACAATGAATTTGCGGTCATAAATAAGCCCCATAGAACAGTAAATTAAAATATTACAAATATCAGCTTCAGAGCAATCGTATATTTTGGGAGGTGAAAATGCATTATGTATAATGTAAAGTACTTGTCATAATGTAGGGCTGGAAAAATTGGGCAAGAAAAGGCAAAACTGTGAGAGGAGAAGGGAAGATTTCCTGGCAGGCAGATAGCGTGTGTGTGACCTGTTATCCAGAATGCTCGGTGCCTGGGGTTTTCCAGATAACGGATCTTTCTGTAATTTTGATCTCCATACTTTTTCTACTAGAAAATCATGTAAACATTAAGGGGGTTATTTATCAAGGTCCAAATATCCGAACCTTGAATAATTTGTGGTTTTCCGAGCAAAAAAAAAAAAAAGACAAATTTTTCAAGATTTATTAAAGTCTGATGGTCTAAAAACTCAGAATCCGAAACCCCGACATCTGAATGCTCTCGGAATCCCATATAAGTCAATAGGGAAGGTCCCAGTGTCTGCACTGATGTCCGTACCGATATCCGATGATTTCAGGGTTTCTTCGCAAAAAACTATGAAAGACTCTTCGTTTTTACAGGAAACTCCAAACAATTCCGAGTTTTCGGGGAGAGTTTGCCCAACCCTATTTTTTCTGGCTTAAATAAGGTCCAATCGGGAATTCGTAGTTGCTCGGATTTCTAACTTAGAAATACTGAGATAAATTCGGACCTTGATAAACAACCCCCTAAATAAACCCAATTTTGCTTCCAATAAGGATTATATCTTGAAAAAAAGTTGGATTATTTGGATAAAATGGAGTCTATACGAGATGGCCTTCCCATAATTTCGGATCTTTCTGGATAACAGGTTTCCGGACAATGGATCCTATACCATCAAGTTATTACCAGTAATTTTATATCCCAGATTTTAATGTGTAGTGTGGAAGTATCTTTCCACTGTGGTACCGTGCCCATAACATGCACCGATCCATATCGGAATATTTGTGGCAACATGTATCTGTTTTTAATAAATCCATGGGTAATCCTATCAGTGTTCACAAATAAAATAAGTAGGTGCAAAAGTAAATGTTTATCTCCTCAAACAGGCACATGATCAGCCAGGTGAGAATGAAGCCAATGAGGCCGGAGCAGGATTAATGAATTAACTGTTCTTCCACATGTAGCTGCTAAAAGTGACAAACTCTACTGCTAAATCTATAGTCTCGGGGAACATCAAAGCAGCACAGCAGGCACTGACTGATAGAGCTCACTTGCCAAAGCCCAGACCTCTGCTTTAACCAAACTATAAGATTAATGGCCCAGTTGTGTAAAGGAAAACAAAGCCTCGGACTGTAGATTTCTGTTACATTCATGGCTCTTAGAACTATTCAGCTGGAAATAAAAAAGATGTTACGGCTCATTCATTAGGTTTCAGGAGGAACATTAATACTATTTTAATGTACTCTAGTTAGTTAGGGTTTATTTCTAAACACCAATATAAATGTTTGCTTTTCCAGCCCAGGCCTGTTACTGTTTGTCCTGGATGAAGGATGGTGTATAGAGAGCAGTTGCCAGTAGTACATTCCCAAATTGGAGTATTGTTCTTACTGGGGTGCCAAAGGGTTTGCTATTGAGTCCACTTTGATTTAATCCAAGGCATTTAGTGCAGTTGTATGTGGTTCATGTTGACATCGAAGCTGTGGCATCTTGCAGAAGGATCTGGGCAAACCGGCAGTCTGGGAGACTAAGGGGCAAATTTACTTACCTTCAAAAATCCGCCAGCGTTGGCTTCGTGCACATCGCAACACTTCGCCAGGCGTAAATTCACCTGGAGAACGCTAAATTACAAAGATCCAAAGTTGCGCATAGGGTACCGAACGCTTGTGAAGTTGTGCTAGCGATAATGCGATCAGCAGTTCGAAGTTGCGCTAGCGTTGGCTAATTTGCATACGGCGTGCAGTTAAAGTACAATGGACGTATATGTTGCAGTAAATACATTACACTACACAAGGCCAGGGAACCTTAATAAAATAAAATAAAGTTGTTATAATGCCCTACACATGAGCCCAGTGTATAGTTTATGTGCAATATGTTAGGAAATGTAGGGGGGAAGCCATGTATCCTAAAAAAATTAACGCACTTTTGCAGCCTATCACCCTGAAAAAAGGAAAAGATGCCAGCAAAAATTTCAACAAAATTTCAAGTAAGTCCTATCTACTCTATTGCACTTCCCCTGGTCTGAGGTGGCGAAGGCAAGTCTGGCGATATAGTCAGTAAAATCAAAAACTTAGTGAATTTGCGTAGTAACGCTCTTTCGCCAGAGCAAAAATTCGCCTGGCGTTAGAGTGCAAATTTGCACCAGAGTCTATCTCCTTTGCTAACAAAATTACGGCAGTGACCGTTTGTAAATCGGCAAAGTGCTGAAATGACGTCACACTGGCAGATTTTCGCCAGCATTAGCCACTTCGCCCTTTATTAAATTTCCCCCTAAGGGCCAGATTTACTAAAGGGCAAATTGTCGCCAGCGACTGCTTCACACTCATCGGAACACTTCACCAGCCGCAAATGCGCTCAGACTACACCAATTCACTAAAATGCAGAGTTTCGTTGTGGGCGCCAAACGCTGGCAAATTTCTGCTACAGTTACTTTGGGAATGCGAGCATTTGATAGCGAAGATGCGCTAGCCTTCATTTCTGCCTATTGAAACTTCACTAGAGATCTTGCGCTCACGTCAATTTGCATAGGGCGGGAAATTTAAAGTTGTATGGACGTTGTTTTAAATAAAACACATGTCCAGGGAACCTTAATAAAGACAATTGAGTTATTCTAATGCCCTACACATGAGCCCACTGTGAAATTAATGTTCCATGTGTTTGCAAATGTATGGGGTTACCCAAAAAAAGTTTAAGTTAGGTCTTTTGCAGGCTATCAGGCTGAAAAAAGTTAAAGACGCCAGCGTTTTTTGGACTTTAGTAAACCTGCCCCTAAATGGCAGATGAGATTCAATGTTGATAAATATAAGGTCATGCATTTGGGGTTTAATCATATGCAGGACACTTACTTGTGATTCATTTAGGCAAATCCTCGATGGAGAAAGGACATAGGGGCCTTCACCAGGGAAAGATGCAGCTGATGCATTTCTGTCTTTTGTATTCAAAACAAAGCAAAACTGCACTGCAATTGTACCAGTTCCCCCCAGAAAGCAGGTGATGGGGGGCCTATCCTTTGCATGCCATGAATATTGTCTTTTTGGAGAGAGCACAGTCTGAGCACAGGGAAGTTGGCTCCTGGGGTGACATACCATGGACAACATTTATCCTGCCTTTGGGTTTAAAGGTGTGATATAGATTTGATGTAGAAATGTGTATTGGGTAACGCTGTCCCTGATTTATATTAAGAAACTATCAGCAGGGTCTATTCTGCGTATTCTATTCTTTCTTCTGTTATTGATTTAGTGCGTGTGACGTACCTGATCCATTTTGTACTTGTGTTTCCTTTGTATATTTGTGTCGAATACCCGAGATAAACAGTAAATGAAAGTAATTTGCTCACAGTGAATGAATTATATTTCACAAATGGATTTGGCAACTGGTTCTCACTGTAAAGGCGGTTTCAGCCGATCTGCGAAATATAAAACAAGCCCCAACAGCAGGTTTATTTTAACAACCTCCCGAGCCCTCAAGTTCATTCTTTTACATGGCTGCCAATAGTGTGGGGTGAGGAATGGGCCCTTCTCTATCCCCGGCCTCTGAAGTGGGAAGGTAATATCAATATTGTCAGTTTGGTTCTCAGAGACCCTTTAATTCTGTCCTGAGCATCGGGGGATCCAAAAGTCAGGGAAGGGCTGATGGGATGCAAGTGGGAGTTCACATTGACCCCAATCCTTTCAACTAACTCTAATGTGCCATGGGACTAATCTCAAACTGCCTTCCTGTCGGCTATAATGAAAATGGCCGGCGGGATGGCACTCGGAAAGCTTCGTTTTCCGAAGTCGCCTCACAAGGAGACTTTTTATTTTATCTTATCAATAAAATTACTTGAAAAAAATTAGGTTGGAAAAAGACTCGAAATCGAACGAAAATCTGAATTGTACAAATTTTTGGATGTGACACTCCAATCGCTCGATTTTTTTTTGGGTTATTGCCCGAAAACTAGGGATGCACCTAATCCACTATTTTGGATTCAGCCGAACCCCGAATCCTTTGAGAAAGATTCGGCCGATTACCGAACCGAATCCTAATTTGTATATGCAAATTAGGGGTGGGAAGGGGAAAACATTTTTTACTTCCTTATTTTTGGACAAAAAGTCATGTGATTTCCCTCACCACCCCTATTTTGCATATGCAAAATTCGGTTCGGCCAGGCAGAAGGATTCAGCCGAATCCAAATCCTGCTGAAAAAGGCCGAATCCTGGCCGAATACTGGATCCCTACCGAAAACCCAAAATTTTTCAGGTTATGGGAGGAAACCCAGTGCAAATCACAATATCTTCAAACTGTAAAGGGGACAACTGCCATCGACTTCTACATAACCTGATTTTCAGCTTCGGAGTTTACTGTAAGTCTCTAAAAATTCAAGTTTTTTTTTAATGAGTTTTTGCCCAAAAAAACCCTGATCAGAATAAAATGAGATTAACTAAATAACCTCCTAAAAGTTGAGAGGTGAATTACCCTTTTAATAACTTTTTCTTTGTGTGTCCAACACAGTTATACCAAGTAAGTGCGTAATGTAAATACACAAGACCAACAACCCAGCCCAGACACAACAACATTTTCAACATCACACTGAGGTCAGTTGACATTTAGTCGCACATTTTCTACAATCTCAGGGGGTAAAAATGCAACAAACATTCAGGCACTCGGAGCAAGACCACACTTGTCACTTTCTCTCCGTGTTTCCACTGGAACCACATGCTCTAGTTCATACTCTGGGAGTGCAAGTAGAGGTACCTGCAATCCATCTTGAGATATATATATGTTTATATTATGGTTATTATAGATATGGTAGTAAATAACACAACTTTGTTGTTTTGTCAATAGGGGAAAGATTCCATGGAAATTCCTTGTAACGGCTGGAGACCACTAAAAGGCCTAAATATTAAGACTTACAGTGATGTTACTGGTATGATATCTTTTAGTTTTAGTGATGGGCGAATAAATTGACCAGGCGCAAATTCGTGGCAAATTTCTGCATTTCGCGAGCGAGCATCAAAATTTTTGCCCGTGCTTATGAAAAGTCGCTTGCATCATTTGGACGCCCATTGATTTTAACGCCGGCATCAAAATTGACGCAAGCATAAGAAATGTCGTGGGCATCCTAATTTGCATTTCACAAATTTTACACTGTTTCGCGAATATCGCGGGAAAAACTGGACAAATTCGCCCATCACTAGTTTTAATGCTTGGGACCTGGAGGTTTTAGGATAAGAGATGTTTCTGTGATACAAAGCACCCTGCCTTTAACCTATGAAAAAACATTAAAATATAAACGAACCAATGGAATTGTTGGCCATAGGTATGGATTTAAGTTAGCTTAGTTATCATCATATATAAGGCACTGTCTTATTATTACAGTTCCTGCTTCTTTAAACTGCAATCGTGTACTCAGAAGAAGAGTACACAATTCCAAAACTATAAAAAATAAACAATGAAGACCAATTAAAAAGTTGCTTAGAACTGGCCATTGTACAACATACTAAAAGTTAACTTGAAGGAGAACCACACCTTTAATTTACCAGCTTTTCTTTTCCATTCACCTATTTCTCTAATACTACAGGTATGGGACCTGTTAGCCAGAATGCTTGGGACCTGGGGTTTTCCGGATAACGGATCTTTCTGTAGACCTTAAGTCTACTATAAAATCATGTAAACATTAAATAAACCCAATAGACTGGTTCTGCTTCCAATAAAGATTCATTATATCTTACTTGGGATCAAGAAAAAGGAGACAACAGCCTTGCCGTAACCTTTTGGATAATGGATTTCTGGATAACGGATCCCATACCTGTATTACTATTTCTCTAGGCAGTCTGCACTGTTTTGAGCAAGTCAACTGGATCAGTACCGAAGTGTGGCTTATCCTTCCCCAGTCAACTTGATTTTCAGCAGCATCTGTAGAGGAACCATTATATAAATAGATATAATACACAAGAGCCATGAACATCTTGTAAATTATATCCTTATAAGCGGTGAGTAGTGATGTCATCAGTTATAAACGGTGAGTAGTGATGTCATCAGTTATAAACGGTGAGTAGTGATGTCATCAGCTATAAACGGTGAGCAGTGATGGCATTTTTGTCACATGACTCACTAAAACGTGTGTATTATGATAAATAAAGTAGGCAAGCACCGAATCCAGGATTCGGTTCGGTATTCGGCCAGGATTCAGCCATTTTCAGCAGGATTTGGATGCGGCCGAATCCTTGTGCCTGGCCGAACCGAATCCTTAAAATCATGTGACTTTTCGTCATAAAACAAGGAAGTAAAAATCTTTTTAGCCGCACACTTCGTGCATGGCTCTCTTTTTCCCCTGCCCCTAACTGATTTGCATATGCAAATTAGAGTTCGGCTGAATCTTTAACTAAGGATTCGGAGGTTCAGACGAAGCCAAAAAAGTGGATTCGGTGCATCCCTAAAATAAAGTACCCCTTGTTGGAAAATATGAGGATATTAGAAGTCAACTCTGAGTTCCATGACCTGTATTTATATGGTCATATCCTTATATTTTACAATAGGGGGTACTTTTTTCACTATATAAAAGCTCAACGATTGGACCCTCCGTGGTCATTCAGTTCATCAGTGCATGGCGAGACAGTTTTCTACAAAGAACAGAGAATTACAATACAGTACTCGCTACTTGAGAAATTCTTATAGCAGCCACACTCGCTGGAATCAATCAGTATCTTTATTAAACACATTGATTGGGAACATTTTGATACAAATTTTAAAAAGTGCATCGTATTTACATACGTACAAATAAAACATGGCACATTTATAGCCTCTGAAATTCATAGAACCTATAAAAACGTTGCAAATACAGTACTCATCACTATCGCTGAACACAGAACCCTTGGGACCTGCAAATCACATTGTTAATAGAGTTGGGATGAAGACATCTGCAGAGGGTTTTCATGACCTTCTAGTATTTTATTCACGGATATGAGATTCCTACATGAACTGGAAGGTAAGTCATTCATTACCAAATTCTAAACTGCAACAATGAGACCGGTCTACTGTTTGTAGGTGGGAATTATCATCTACTTGTATGTAGTATAAGTAAATCTAAAACAACTGGAGTTGCTGAAGACGTTTCACTCCTCATCTTCTGAATGATAAATAGTGAAACGTCTTCAATGATTACGTAGCAAGTCCAGTTGTTTTAGAATCACTTATACTCGATATATGGTGACCTGAATGAATGAAAATAGTTCATAGTCACCACCTACTTGTGTTTGATTGTATAGTCAACATATTCCATATAGTCAGGAAAACCTTTAACCAACAGGTACATTTTTTCGAGCTACTAGCCACGGCAGAAAGTCAGATTGTGTTCCGTTGTGATCCTATATTCTATTACTCAGGCCTGGACTGGGAGTCAAAATAGGCCCTGCCATTCCAAGTACACAGAGGCCCAAACAGCCCCCTACCAGCCCACACAGCCTCCTACCAGCCCACTATATGGTAACTTTCTATGGAACCATACAGCAGCCCCTCTGGCATTTGCCAGAACCCACAGATTGCCAGTCCGGGCCTGCTATTACTTTATATTCAGGTCCTTTCTGATTCATCCTTCTATTTGGCCAGTAAGCAAATGTCAGAGACAGGAAACCTAGCACATAGTTCTGATTGTCATAAAATCTTGTATACTAAAGCCATAAAATGGTTTGGCCTCGAGGGCTCCAGGTAAATTACCAAAAATGCACATAATTTCCCCATTATAGGAGCTGCCTTACCAGCATGCCATACTACAACTTTAAGGGGTGGTGAAATAGAGAATTATTTTCTGAGACAACTTCTAATTGGTTTTCAATTACGGTTTTATTATTCGTGGTTTTCGAGTTATTTCGCTTTTTATTTAGCAACTCTCCAGTTTGCAATTTCAGCAATTAGGTTTCTAGGGTCCAAATACCAGACCTAAGAGCGCCCCCAACTTGCAGAAGTGACGGCATGTGCATGGCTGCACGTGATGTCACTTCCTTTGTGTGTGACATCACTTCCACCAAAACTCGTCTGGTAACCCGTCACAAGTAATGTGCGAAAAATTTGCGAAATGCATTGAAGTCAATGGGCGTCACAATTATTTTGACGTGGGTCAATATTGGTGCACGTGACAATTTTTATACGCGCGCCTATTTTGTCCAAATGCATTAAAGTCAGTGGGCGTCTGAATAATTTTGACGCGCAACAATTTTTATGCGCAGTGGATTTTTCGCTGGTGAATTTTCTATACAGTTTTGTGAATTTATTCGGCAGCGGAAATTCAGCGCAAATTCACACCTGCTGAATTTATTCGCCCATCACTACTCGTCACCCCACCCCCACCTGGTAGCTGTTGGTCACCAATTATGCTCCTGTAGGAAATGACAGAAGATATTTCTAGCTATCTATAAATAGTATCTACTTTTCCTAAATCTGACAGCTAAAAGCTGACACTCTTTGCAATGTTGCAGTGCAAAATATTTGCCCATTTCTGAAAATAAAAAAGATCTAACATTTGGGCAAAATTATACAACTGGAGGTCTAGTTTCCAGACGTGCAACCATCAAGAGTTTTTAATGGAGCCCTGCCTCAAGTCAAGAGTTCAGTGCCTTGGATGTAGGACATCATCATGTTATTGTACTCCCCCCCCCCGAATTCAGGGTAAATGGTACAGTGGATAACTATTGCTTGGAGACATTAGCACTGATTTAGGAAATTCTGTAAACTGAAAAACTGAACTAGTGGTCAGATTGGATTGCATCATTTGCCACAAATAAAGCAATTAGCGGCGTAATTAAAGATTCACTAAAAATGACCCGTCGGAGATAACAAGTTCTCAGTGCAAAGCAACGAGTACCAATACCCACTGATACTTTAACATTCAGTGCAAAACAGCAATAACTTCCTTGGCAGGACTCCCAGGTAGAGTCCTGCGCGGGTCCATTTTTTTGGGACCTGTACCCACAACCCGAACCCGCAATTTGATCTGCATATTCCCGCTACCTGACCGACCCGCAATAGGCCAAGTAACCTTCCGACCCCGGGGGACATGCAAACCGGAAGTGGTGTCACTCCAGCTTCACAAAAAAAATTTCAAAAACTAGAAGAATCACAAAGGAGAGTGGGGGGATCAAGCTTGTGCCTTTGTTGGGTACCCAGCCAGGTTACCTGCGAACTGCCCGTACAGACAAAGAATCAGGGACTTTTTGCCCGAAACCCTGTGGGTATTTCGCAGGTTCCCAACCCGATGCAGGACTCTAACGCAAGGCTTCCCATAATACATGTCTGTGATCATCCTTGAATCAACCTTAAATGGAGCAACAGATCAGCTTCCATCATAACATAGTTCATAATAAAGCACATTGTTCATACGGCCATAGGAAAGGCAAAGTAAAATTAGAGGCACTCCTTGGTTAATTAATGTGAATATAATGTCAATATGTACACTCTCATATAATAATATATCATTATATATCATATAATTATATAACATTGCTTTATGTACATATTTACGAATGGCTTCAGTATTCCTGAACAAAACCCTCATGTTAGCTCAGCATTGCACCATGGGCAGCACATTTCCTATTCAATGGAATGGCACTTGGATTGCTGATGTTCTCCCTGAGAAGAGCGCAGTGTCCTTTTCCCATTTTGTATGAGCCACTGGGGAGACCAGACCTTCTCTGATTTATTCTGCATACAAAGGAGCTCAATGATAGTGATGTAAACATAAAACATAGCAACATAAGAAAGCCACATTCATAAAGAGGTACAATGACTTTGAGCAGCTGGAGGTTCCAATGGAAACCCAAGTCATGGACCAGAGAGACACTAATATTTAAGGGACCAGTAACATGAATGAACATACAGACTCTCTTTCTGTCTAGTACTTAACCATGTGTAAAGTGTTTTTTTTAAGCCAATAGTCTGGTTTCATTGGCAGTTCATACATTGGAAAATACATCTAACACCATGTGCCAATGCGTTTATATGCAGAAAGAGCAGAAGCCCATCATTCATTCATTCACAGTGTTGGTGTTTTTATTCAGATATTACAGGTCCTTTAATCAGTACTACACATCAAATGAAAGAGTATACCACACCTTCACTCAATACTATTTATATGAAGTATTAAGGCACCAAATCAAATTTGAATACACACTGGGGGTTATTTATAAACACTGGGCAAATTTGCACCTGGGCAGTATCCTATGGCAACCAATCAGACTGTTGCTTTCAGTGTTCAACCTGCAGCTGTCTGTCTAAAGCTAATCACTGATTGGTTGCTATGGGTTACTGCCCATGGGCAAATTTGCCCAATGTTTATAAATGAGACTCACTGAGTGACAAAACTCATATTTAGCTAGTGCTAGTCTTTGGTACCCATGTTTTTTTTTCAGGGCAGAATATAGAAAGAATCAGCATCAGACTGGCCCACCTCTAGTTGGTACTGTGATTGGAACCGGGGGGATTGGGGGGCAGCATGGGGTCTCAGAAGGGTGTGGGCCTGGTTTATCAAGGCCCATGAGGGCAGGGGCCCACTTGGGTTTTACCACTGGCCAAGTCCGATCCCGGAAATATATGCCCAATAGGGACCCTTTGGTCAAAAAATAACATATTATTTTTCATTTTATTATTATATTGTTTAAAAACAATTAGTAATTGCAATATAATAGTAAATCCACAAGAGCTAGACAGAAACAGGATTGCTGCCTTGTAGTTTTGGGGTCCTGGGTTTGATTCCAATGTTCTCCCAATGCTTGGGTGGGTTTCCCCTAGGTAATTGGAATACCTGGAGGAAACCCACCCACCATTGGGAGAACATACCAATACATTGTAGATAGCACCTTGGCTGGAATCGAACCCAAAAATATACAGGAAAGTTAGTTGGCTTCTAAAAAAATGTGTGTAAAGGTGATGGGGCATTAGATTGTAAGATCTACTGGGGCAGGGAATGATGGTAATCTCTGTAAAGTTCTGTGAGATACAGTGAAATACTAATGAGTGGTGTATGTTGAGCCCATAATGAGGTTCAAAATAAAGTTCAAGGCACCTCATTGTGTATTATAGGCAATTTGTTTTCAAAGTAATAGTCCAAGGGAATTCAACCATTCACCCCAGTCCATGGGTGTATGGAATAAATTGGAAAATAAAGGTATTTGGTGGATTTTTCCCAAGAAAATGAAACAAAAATGAATTAAGAATATAAAGCCATTTATTAGGACAAAAGAGGTTCTGAATCTCTTTTGTCCAAATAAATGGCTTTACATTTTTAATACATTTTTGTCTTTCATTTTCTTGGGAAAAATCCACCAAATACCTTTATTTTCCAATTTGTTACTGTATGTTGGTGCTTAAAGGAAAACTATACCCCCCAAACAATGTAGGTCTCTATGAAAATATATTGCATAAAACAGCTAAAATGTAAAACCCTGCTTCATGTAAATAAACCATTTTCATAATAATATACTTTTCTAGTAGTATGTGCCATTGGGTAATCATAAATAGAAAATTGGCATTTTAAAAAATAAGGGCCGCCCCCTTGGATCGTAGTATTCACAGTGCACACAAACAAACCAAACAAACTTTACTTCTTAGGTCACATGAGCCAATTAACAGACAGGGTTCTGTCTTTTGCTTCAACACTTCTTCCTGTTACAGTTAGAGCTGCAGTATTTCTGGTCAGGTGATCTCTGAGACAGCACACAGACCATCACAAAATGGTGGCTCAAGGCATGAGATGTAAAAGGGCAATGTTTACTTAAATATACATTCCAGTTTGGTAAGATTTTTTAATATGTCACTTAATATGATATAAACTACCGGTATCTGTTGCTTAAGTATTCATTTTGGGGGTATAGTTTTCCTTTAACTAGGATAATAATAATTGGCATCCCTATTTTCTCAGGTCCTGTATCCCAAGGACCCCTTCATCTCTGACTCTGGTTCTTCCTGTTCCCCTTTTATTCATTTAGGATCTGTAATGGCAGGCACTCCTAGTTTTGGCTTTTGAACATTTGTATCGTGCATGAAGATTAGCAAGTGCCATTACTTTTATTACAGCGCTTAGCTGGGCTTGTTTGAAGTGAGCACGTCATGGTGACAGCCGATACTGTGGAATGTGCGGTAGCTGATTTTCAAAGCTGAGAGTCTGAGAAATCAGATGGAATTGAATGTGAAATGTGAGTTCTAATGGTTAACCCCCACATGAAACTGCTTTAACAAGCGGATATTTTGTTTCAATTGGTGCACTGCTATTAAGCCGATCCTTTTCAAAATCCTATAATACGGCAGAGGTTACATCTGACCCCATCTTCGCAAAATAATACAATGCCTGATGGTAAACACATGCCGGGGCATTTGATTTAGTTTTGCTGTGCCTCTCGGGAGTTGCTGAAAAACAGTGTTTAATCCGCAGTTTTTTCATTCCTCTATTCCAAACTGTTCTAACGAATACAAATAGATTTCCAGGTATTCTAGCATTTGCACAAACCACTGATTCCTGGGCACCGTCACTCCATACATAAGAAGTTAATAATTTATGCTTCAAATCTAACGTATTGAAAAACCATATCAATATCCAATATAATAAATAGCAGCAAAAAAATTAAAAGACCCTACACCAAGAAAAAGGCCCAAAAAACAAAGCAAACAAAAAAGTAGTTTAATTAACATCAGTGCTTAGCCATTTTCAATGCCCTGTAGTATTCAGACGTGCTGATTTAAGGAGTCCTTTTTTTGGGGGGTAAAGGTGATAGGGACGTTAGATTGGGGGGATTTGAGGGAACCTTTACTTTGGGTAGATATAAGCACTAGGTGCACTAAGAGCTGCAAAAAAAAGTGGCACTTGCACCTATTCTACAAGTTGGTAACAACAGAGCCCTATATTTAACACAGGAATTAAAGGAATACTGTCATAGCTTTTCTTGTGTTAGGGAGCTGCTATCTGGTTACCTTACCATTGTTCTGTTGTTAGGCTGCTGGGGGGGAAGGGAGGGGGTGATATCACTTCAACTTGCAGTACAGCAGTAAAGAGTGACTGCAATTTATCAGAGCACATGACTGGGGGTAGCTGGGAAACAATATGTCTAGACTCATGTCAGAATGCAAAATTAAATATAAAAAAATCTGTTTGCTCTTTTGAGAAATGGATTTCAGTGCAGTATTAACTGATGCATTTAGAAAAAAATATTTTTACCCATGACAGTATCCCTTTAAGTACAGGCCTCCCTTAATGTGTGAGCCCTTATTTTTCACCCTTAAGTTCTCCTTCTTTGAACCTACTGAATAGCAGGCACAACCTGCACCGCTTTAACAATCAAGCATTAGGCAAAAACCGTGGCAACTTGCAGGGCCAGACCAAGCCGACTGGGCGCCCTAGGCAACCCGGCCTCCCCGCCCCCCCACGTACGTGTGCGCGCACACTTCCCAGATGAACCGCAACTTGCATACGCAGGATGGGGAGAGAGCGGGTAAAGAGGTGTGAGCAACGGAAGGGAGAGGACGCAGGGGAGGAGATCGACGGAGGGGCAGAGCGACAGAGGGGAGAGAGCGGCGGAGGGTGGGAAACCAAAGAGAGCTGTGATAACGGACTAGTGGTAGGCAGAAGACAGTTTAAGAGGTACCTGCCCAGCGCCCCCTGTTGTTGCGCCCTAGGCAGGTGCCTCTTCTGCCTACCCCTAGTTCCGGCCCTGGCATCTTGCACTAGTCTTTTGCATTTTTCCCAGTATAGTTAATAAACCCTCCAGTCTATTAAGAGAAGACGCAAGCATGGCAGCTTTCTTACAATATATAACAATTGTTTATTCATATTAGCCTATACAAAGTCTCCATTTCTCTCCCAGCAGCTATACTTTAAAGGGCTCATTTACCAAGTGCACTAAATGGATGCAAATCCATAAATGTTTTTTTTACCCACAATGCAGCATTTTAATCCTAGAGCAATTGCTAATTTGTTAATTTTTTATTGAATCGTAAGCAAGTCGTGGCACACATTTTCACACCAACTTGCTTGGAGCAAATTACTGGGGCCAAATAGAGGATCCCTGTGTGCATTTGGGTGCAGGCTGAAGCATTGCATGGGTGCAAGGGGCTGCTAGAAGCATGTATGGGCATATACACCTTTGGCTCTGTTCTAGCCCTTGAAATTGTGCTTGTGTTCATATATATATGAGCCCTTGAAAGCTTGACCTGGCGACCTACACCTTTAGTTACATCGGAAGGCTTGTTCTTTCAGCCTCACATAAATACACGCACAGATATACACATAAATAAAACTCACAGCATGAACTAGAGAGCTCTGAGGGTTTCAATCTGCACAGGAAACATGGCGAACCTCTATTATGCTATTAAAATTGTTTATAGCAAAACCACTGTAAAAAAAAAATAATACACAACTAGAAAAATCTAATTGTATGAGTTCTCTAATGAGAGAGTCAACATTCATAAAGGTTTAGCGGCCAGAGCAACCAATCAGTACTAAGAATTTACTCACCTACTGCAAACTGAATGATGGGAACCGACATCTCATTGGTGACCATAGGTAACTACACCTGGACACATGTATACTCATGAACCGATACACACACTATGAATGAATTTATGATAATGGGTACTAAAATTGTTACTATAGTGAACAACAAATCTAACCCCCTCCTTGATACATTGATATCAGTCTACAATTTTCTAGGGATGTACCGAATCCAGTATTTGGTTCGGGATTCGGCCTATTGCAGCAGGATTCATATCATCATATCGTCATGCATATGCAAATTAGGGGAGGAGAGGGAAATCGCATGACTTTTTGTCACAAAACAAGGAAGTAAAAAATGTTTTCCCCTTCCCAACCTTGATTTGCATATGCAAACTAGGATTCAGTTCGGTATTCAACCTATTCTTTCGCAAAGGATTAAGGGGTTCGGCCGAATCCAAAATAGTGGATTCAGTGCATCCCTACAAATTTCCCACTGCCAATATTTATGCTTAAACTAGAAGAAGAGTAGAGGAGACAGAAAGCTTGTTTTCTTGCACTAAAGACAAGTATCTAGAGTCGTCCCTTTTCATATTGCCAAACGAACCCTCTCTTACTGCCAGGTAAATGCATTCAATTATACCAGCTCAATACCACTATCAATACAAAGCCAGTTTGTCAATTAAATATATCTGACTTCTTATACACAGGTATGGGACCTGTTATCCAGAATGCTCCGAACTTGGGGTTTTCTGGATAACGGATCTTTCCATAGTTTGAACCTTCATACCCAAAGTAGGAAATCATGTAAATATAAAATAAAGCCTATAGGCTGGTTTTGCCTCCAATAAGGATTAATTATATCTTAGTTGGGATCAAGTACAATGTACTGTTTTATTATTACAGGGAACAAGGAAATCATTTAAAAAAAAAAAAAATTGCTTATAATGGAGTCTATGGAAGATGGGCTTCCTGTAATTCGTAGCTTTCTGGATCGGGTTTCTGGATAACGGATCCCATACCTGTACTTGTAAATTCACAAAATTATTTAAAAGTAGAACGTAGTTGGACAGAGGAGGGTGATGTATCCCCGTCCCCAGGATGGTTTTACGTAGGGTTATTCTGCTGTTAGAATTCTTAAAGGGGACCTGTCACCAAAAAAAATTATTCCAAATCCTATTTTATCATGTCAGTCAAGCAAAACTTTAATTACACTGTATAAATTATTTAAAACTTGTTTCCATCAGTGTGGGAACTCATAATTACAGCAAGCAGGCAGGAGCCATTTTGTGGACGCTGTTATTAAGACAAGTCTTGCATCATCTCAAAATCTTGTTTGTGCACCAGAATGGGGGACCTGATGTCCATCCCCATGTCCTGGCTACACAATCAAATGGTGAAGAGAACTGCGGGAATGTGGGGAGAGCAGTGACATGTAGGAAGTGCTGAATGGGAAGTGAAAGTAATTGCTTGCCCCGCCTCTATGCCTAGGAATAGAGGAGAGGCAGGCAATATTTGATTGACAGCTGAGATTTTTAAATGAGTTTACAAAAGCTATGAATGCTTTAATAAAAAAAAGAATTTGGATTTCATGTTTAATTTGAAAAGGACTTTTATTATACAGCTTTTTATGTCTGGGTGACAGGTCCACTTTAAACTGTTCCAAGTCAGGGATATAGGCCAGCAGATCAGCAATAAATGGGAATCAATGTGGGGTTCATTAGTAGGATGGAGAGGGCTTCCCAGAGAGGCTCCTTAGATATATGAATCTAAATAAAAGTATAAAGAACAGACTGTGTAAAATTTAATAAACTCCCAGCAGCCTCCAATATATCTGTAGGCCCTCAGGTAGTATATCTCCGATTTGTGTCATATTTTTCCATCCTTTTATGGGGGTCAGGGACCCTTTATAACCCCAGCCGTATCATTGTTCTGATGTATGTACATTAGCTTAGCAAAAGGATGTTTTTGCTTATGAATTTCAGAACTGTATAATTGTTTTTCTTTAAAAACAAATAAAATCCAGACTATCTGGCCATAAATAAACTGGACGAACCCTTCTAGGCCCGCATCAAACAAAGACAATAGTTTTCTCTAGCCGGCTTTCTAGGTCTTTCAAATGGTTGAGGAACGCTGCAAAGAACACCCATATGGCATAGTACTTACTGGCTCCTCAACATATTGAATTCCCACATGCAAAATGGAACATGCCCAAAATGCACTTCAGCATTTTTTAATAAAGAAAAAAAAAAATCACAGTTTATTTTGTCAGTATGTAATTTCTTAAAAAAATATTTTCTTAAGTTAAGGAGGCTGCATTAATACTTTTGAGGTACGACAGCCTATACGTTTGACAGATGAGTTCATATGGAATTTGTTTCCTTATAAAGGAAGGACAGTTATACATCCAGTTTTCAGTGCATGGCATTCACACAAACAAATTAACACTTGGATAAATAAAAAAAAAAAAAACACAAAAAACAAATTAGAATTAACAAAAAAACCTGGAAGCTGAAAAGTCACGGCTATAGTCGAAGGATAGTGATATAAGAGTTGCAACAGTGGTTTTGTGCACAAACATTGGAAGAAATGCAGCGGCCATGACTCAGGCATCAAGATCCAGGTTCGTCTCTTCATCTGCAGAAGAGCGGACTGATTGGGAATGCCGGGAATACTTTAACTGCAGGAAGTCACCCATTTCATCAAGGGCATCAAGAACCTGAGGGAGAAATAGATACAATTAGCTGGAGCAAATATATCAAACATAACATAAAGGAAGAAACCTGTCAGATCCAGACCCTCCATTTGTTTAATCTATCAAATCAGTTAATCAATAGGTATATCATAGGCCAGGGGTCCCCAACCTTTTTTACTAGTGAGCCACATTTTATGACTCACAAGAGTTGGGGAGCAACACAACAGTTCCTGTAGGGTACCATATTAGGTCTGTCATTGGCTATATGGTAGTCCCTATGTGGACTGGAAGCCTCCAGGAGGCTCTGTTTGGCAGTACACCTGGTTTTTATACAACCAAAACCTGCCCCTAAGCCAGCAATTCCAAAATAAGCATCTGCTTTTAGGCTACTGGAAGCAACATCCAAGGTGTTGATGAGAAATCATTGACATAGGCTGTATTAAATCAATTCAGCACACTCATTCCAACTCATATGGACAGGCAGCTAAACCATAGAAATCATTTTGATTATGTTCTTGCCCAATCTCAAAGCCCTTACTCACTGAGGTTCTAGAACCTGGAGACCCACCATCCTCCCAGGAACCAGAGAAGGCAGTCATCATTATAGTATGTTATAAAGGTCTTGGTTACAGGTTCCTGTAGGTTGGAGACTCTTTCTATAGATTGGAATTTCACTATGGTTTTATCTAGGATTAAGCAGCTTTTCTAACTGGAATAACTATTGACTTTTCACCTAAAGGTGGTCATAGACCGATAATCCGTACAAAACTAATTTTTGCACGATATTCGGTGCCTGTATGGTGGGATACGAGCCAACTAATATCGGCAGAAGACTTGGATATCGGATTGTTGATCTTTGAAGGCACCTGAACATCAGCCATTGTTAGTGCTGAATTGTCAGATACAGGTAGAATTCTATTGTTTCTATCTGTATATCTGACAATTCAGCTCTACACGTGTGTTGTGAAACGAACTATCTTTTCCAGGAAAGATCGTAATTGTTACGTCTATGGCCAACTTTTCGTTTGAGTTTAATGGGGCCAAAGCATCACTCCCAACAGTCCATGGACAGGTGTTTGGGAATCTTATCTCTGGATCAACTTTCACCATCCCGATTCACTGACAAAAATGCCAAAGCAAACACTGGACAAGCCGTTGCTCTAGTCAACTTTGCGTGCTAATGGCGTTCTCAAAATAGTTTTCTTTTAAATGTGACTCATTCTAATGCCAGACAGGACCACCACAAACATTTTTAGTTGAATACGTATTTTCTAAATGACTCCCTCCTTTGTTCTTCACCACATACTGCCATTCTCTTCATGCCTTCCCAAACAACTTTAAAACCCAGGTGGAAAGCAGCAGGAGAGAAGCTACTTCAGTTGCAGTTGTCTCCTGGACATAAAAATGTGCTTCTTACTGAACATGAAAACTTTTCCCACTCTATCGCCACATCCTCTTAAAGGAGAACTAAAGCCTAAAAATGAATATGGTTAAAAATGCAAATTAATCCATCTCGTCGAGATATTCTAAATAGTCAAGGGACCCCGCTGAAGTCGCCAGCATCTATGCTTTATATATAAAGTTACACCTATGTCAACTGTAACATGTCATCACAAGTTATTACTATCATTGTTGTAGCTCGTCTCTCTCCCACTTCTGACAGAATGTCTGGAGGGGGGAGGATGAGTTCATTTCATTATCTTTCTCTCTTCTCTGTTTTCCTCTGTTTGGAAATACCTGACGACACTGCTTGCTTGTAAAACCATTTTCTTTTCTTGGAAAATCAATAAAAAACTATTGAAAGAAAAATGCCATATTTTATATACTGAACTTATTGCACCAGCCAAAAGTTTCAGCTTGTCAATAGCAGCAATGATCAAGGACTTCAAACTTGTCACAGGGGGTCACCATCTTGGAAAGTGTCTGTGACACTCACATGCTCAGTGGGCTCTGAGCAGCTGTTGAGAAGCTAAGCTTAAGGGTCGTTGCAAATTATCAAGCAGAAAATGAGGTTTGTCTGTAATATAAGCTGATGCTACAAGGCTGATTATTAAATTCTGATGCTAATTGCACTGGTTTATGTGCTGCCATGAAGTAATTACAGTATCTGTATTAATTATTAATCAGCCTTATATTGTGACATTTCTATTCTATGTGTACTGTATATTGTGAGTGGGTCCCTAAGCTCAGTAAGTGACAGCAGCACAGAGCATGTGCAGTGAATCAGCAGAAAAGAAGATGGGGAGCTACTGGGGCATCTTTGGAGACACAGATCTTTACTGCTAAAGGGCTGTGGTTGCCTTGGGCTGGTACAGAAGCACAAAACATAATGTACAACATTTCTAACTACTTCTTTACTTAGGCTTTAGTTCTCCTTTAAGTGGGTTTAATTACAGTTTATTCTCCTATAAGGTGTTTAAAGTGTAAGAACATTAAAAAAAAACTAAATGTTCAATATGTTCATATAGCATTCCTTAAAACCTTTATAAACTCTAGGGAACATGATGTCAAGCATATAAGCGGGTGTGCATGTATGATTTAGGATGGGTCAACATCCAAGGGGTTGGTGAGCAACATGTTTGGGATCCAGAAACCTGTTATCCAGAAAGCTCTGAATTACAGAAAGGTTGTCTCCCAAAGACTCCATTTTATCCAAATAAACCACATTTTTCAAAGTGATTTCCTTTTTCTCTGTAATAATAAAACATTACCTTGTACTTGATCCCAACTAAGATACAATTAATCCTTATAAACCTATTGGGTTTATTTAATGTTCACATGATTTTCTAGCAGACTTAAGGCATGAAGATCTAAATTACAGAAAGATTCATTATCCAGAAAACCCCAGGTCCTGAGCATTCTGTTTAACAGGTCCTATACCTGTAAGTATGAGCCACTGTTTGGCGATCACTGATTTAGGATAATCCCTATAGGGGTATCAGACTGGAAAGTAAACACCGGGATTTTAGATGAAAACTAAAAACATTCATTTTTCTGTGAATTTAATTACAGTTTTAGCAGCATTGGTGCATAGGGCTGCCACCTTTTCTAAAATAATTTACCGGCGGGAACAAAAGGGGACGGGCCTTGACGTAAAAGGGGATGGAGTCACGCACAGTGACTCAAAAGGGGCGGAGCAACACACGCGATGGACAGAAACCTGGGAAAAAAGGTAAATACTGAGCAAATTTGGGGCCGGGCCAAGGGCTTTTTTAAAATTAAAGTAAATTTGTAATACCGGCCCCGGCAGGTGTTTTACCGGCTAGGACGGTAAAATACCGGCTGGGTGGCAACCATACATTTGCATAGAAAAGTGGCAAAACGAATTCAACCCCTCATATTACTCATCTTGTGTATTTGAATTTTCTTCCCTCCCTTTTAATAGGACGCAGGCTTTTGCCAATTTCCATGGGATTAATGACTTGTCCTATACAGTATGTCGTTCCTTCTTTTTCATCCTGTAAATCCTACTGATGATTGTGATGGAGGGAAACCTCCGGGAATATTTATTTACAATATCGACAGCGCCATCTAGAACACTGACTTATGCAGAAGTGCTAATGAGGCTCGTATTATATTTCTGAATGTTTTGATTTTATAAGAAAAGAAGTATAAGAGAACATATAAGTCCCGTGAAGTGAGATGAAAATATATCTCGGCTAAATCAAACCACTCACGGAGCTTTCATCATATTCTAAACACTTACAGCTCATTAAAAGCCTATTATGCACCACAGTTGCTGACATATTTACCAAGGGCTCTCTCGTTTCACTGAACGCGGACTCCTTTTCATCTCCCCATTTTAAACCTAGGAAAGTACAACACTGGAGGACATAAAGACCTGACACGGGCCCAGAGGAATGCTATGCGATCTATTAACTTTAAACTCAGCAAAACAAATGCTAAAAATACAGAACATGGAAGCACTTCAGTAAAGAGATGTTATTTGCCGTGGAGCAACTCTGACATCAAGCCCATGAGAGGAATTAATCGGTATTTTATCCCCCCTCTTAGAAAGGTAAAAAAAATCCACATTTATAAGGAGAATTTGCCTTCACGTTATTTTTCTGTAAAGCTTCAGGAAAATAAAAGTGAAAGACATAGTAGCAGCCTTGTTTTACCCAGCAAGCCTTGCACAATGTCTCTCACAGACTGAGATGCCAAACATAGAATCATCTCTGGTCACTGTTATCATAATGCAAAATAGGCTTCTTTCATAAAGTCATTATTTCTAAGGGGCAGATTTATCAAGGGACGAATTTCGAATTAAAAAAACATCGAAATTCGAATAAAAAAAAAACAAAAAACAGATATTTATTAATAAAGTCAACGTTTTTTTCCCGGCTGAATAGGCCGTTTTCGTTCGAATTCGAATCTTATGAATCGAAGTAACATCATAATCGATTGAATTAGATTCGAAGTTTTTACAAAAAAAAAAAAACAACTTCTATTTTTCAAAGTCCACCAATTGACAGGTTTCTAGGAGGTCCCCCATAGGCTAAAACAGCAATTCGGCAGGTTTTAGATGGCGAATGGTCGACGTTGAATGTTTTCAAATTCAAATTGAATTTAGACTATTCCCTAGTCGAAGCACACAAAAATTAGATCGAAATTAGAATTTTCACTTCGACCGTTGATAAATCTATCAAGGATCGAATTTCGAATTGAAAAAAACTTTGATATTCGGATTCAAAAAGACCAACCAAAATTAAGTCAAAGTTTTTTTTTTGGTTCGATTTTTCAAAGTCCACCAATTGACTCCAAATAGGTTCTAGGAGGTCCCCCATAGGCTAAAACAGCAGTTCGGCAGGTTTTAGATGGCAAATGGTTGAAGTCGAATTTTTTCAATATTCAAATTTTTTTCAAATTCAAATCGAATTTGGACTATTCTCTAGTCGAAGTACACAAAAAATAGCTTGAAATTCAAATTTCTTTCATTCAAAAATTCACTTCGACCTTTGATAAATCTGCCCCTGTCTAGAGAGAACGCCAAACGCTACTGAATACAATTTTAACATTTAATACACAAGAGCTTTAACTGTACAGTGAAATATGTAACGAATGATGGAAACCCTCCAATGTAAAATATAAATATATTACAAATCACAAAGTCTCAGGTCCCAAGCATTCTGGATAACAGGTCCCATACCTGTACTATAAAATTGGTGGCATAGTTATGGGATACAATATCCAGAAACCCGTTATCTAGAAAGCTCTGTATTACGGGAAGCCATCCCCCATAGACTCCATTACAATTAAATAATTCACATTTTTAAAAATTATTCCCTTTTCTCTGTAATAATAAAACAGTGCCTTGTATAATTAATCCCTATTGGAGGCAAAACAATCCTATTGGGTTTAATTCATTATTAAATGATTTTTTTAAGTAGACTAAGTGTGTTGATCCAAATTTTAGAAAGACCCCTTATCTGGAAAACCCCAGGTTCCGAGCATTCAGGGACCTGTATTAAACATAAGTTTTAATAAGTAATTTACACAATCACTAAGCACCAATAATAACTCATGACATCACTAATCACTGTTGATATAGTGAATAAAGTACCCCCTCTTATAAATTATAAGGATATTATAAGTTATCGAGGAGTTTTATGAACATATAAAATAGGGATGCACTGAATCCAGGATTCGGTTCGGGATTCTACCCTTTTCCCCAGGATTCGGCCGAATCCTTCTGCCTGGCCAAACAAAATCCTAATTTGCATATGCAAATTAGGGGCAGGGAGGGAAATTGAGTGACTTTTTGTCACATAACAAGGAAGTAAGAGATGTTTTCCCCTTCCCACCCCTAATTTGCAAATGCAAATTAGGATTCGGTATTAGGCCGAATCTTTCACAAAGTATTCGGGGGTTCGGCCGAATCCAAAATAGTGGATTCGGTGCATCCCTAGTATAAAAAATGCATGGAACTCCGACAACAAGCCCTTGATAAAGGGCTGGTATAGCCCGAAATGTTGCCGTGTTATCTGCACAAATAAAAAGTTGAAACCAACAATCGGAGTGCTGCTGCAGTAATTGTTTTCATTTCTAATAGCCTCATATTTTACAACTGGGGGAACTTTATTTACTATAATACACAAGTTTCAGTGAGTCATGTGACAGAAATGACATCAGAACTCACCGTTTATAACTGATGACATCAGAACTCTCCATTTATTAGGATATAATTTACAAGATATTCATGGCTTTTGTGTATTATAAGTTTATTTTTACGTTATTCATGGCTCTTATGTATTATATTATATATTATATAGTGAATAAAGTACCCCCTTTTGTAAAATATAAGGATATTATAAGTCACCGAGGAGTTTCATGACCATGTTTTTATACAGGTCATGGAACTCCGAGGTAACTTCTAATATCCTCATATTTTGCAACTGGGGGTACTTTATTTATTATAATACACAAGTTTCAGTGAGTCATGTGACAGAAATGACATCAGAACTCACGTTTATAACTGATGACATCAAAACTCACCGTTTATAAGGATATAATTTACAAGATATTCATGGCTTTTGTGTATTATTATGTTATATTATATTGTCACTCAACAGCAGCAGCAACTTCAACCCACCCTTCTCCAGTTTGCCATCACCATGCCCACAATCACTGTCCAACAGCATTTGGGAAGCATGTGAAAATACATTGGTGGTGGGGAGGGAAAATGCACCCACCCACCCTCTGTTGAGTTCTAGGCACCCACCTATATTGCCTACCCCTAGTTCTTGCAATGCTTCTGTGGGGTCAGTCTTATCCCTGGTATGTGCAAAAGGATGGAAAGGCGGTAAAAAGAAGAAGGTGGTTTATTGCAACGGGTCACCAACCAACATCACCTGACGCGTTTCGGGAGCAACTTATCCCTTATATGGAAGTTAGTATGGTACACTTTTAAGACATATAACTAGGGCAGTCCTTCAGGTTCTCCTGCCTCCACCACCAATGTCCTACTATACAAACATATCAGCAAATTGTATGTGTTATGCCAGGAAAGAAGCCATATTGGGGTCATATTACTTTTGCTGAAACATAAGAACATTTTGAGGGAGGCTCATGGCATTCGTGGTATTTAGTGCATATCGATACCCTGACATCAAGTTAGAAAAGATTTTCTTTTTCCTTTTAAGAAACATTATTCCAAATAATGTCACAGCAAAGCTTGTGGATTATCACTGGTGCATATTTAGCATCACTGAATAATGGCTGTGGTTTCTGTGGCTTATCACAGTTAAACGAAGGTCATTTTAGAAGGGATGAAACAGGTGTGTGAGAATCAATGGCAAGTTTATTGCATTCCCATTCTTAGCTATACAGAACATATACTAGAGATATATCAGGTGCCATTTTTATGTTCCGGGGGGAAAAAAAATGTATAATATAAATCTTGTGGTAAATGCTTTGCTGGAATCCTTTTCGGCACCAGACTTTTATGCTTATCAAGTTGGGGTTTTCTCGGTGGACTGTGGACTATTATAGATTTGCATCCGTGTGCTATGCTCTACAAACACATACAAATTTAAAGGAGATGGAAAGGTTAAAATTAAGTAAGCATTATCAGAAAGGTATATATAAATACACCAGTAAACCCTCAAAGTAATGCTGAGAAGAAACACTGCATTTCTTGTCTTTTATAGTGGATTCTGTATCAGACTTCCTGTTTTCAGCCTCCAGGGCACAGGCCTGAGCATGCTCAGTTTGCTCCTCTCCCGTCCCTCCTCTGCTATAATCTGAGCTCAGAGCTATGAGCGAGCAGGGAGTGACTCAGGCAGGAAGTGATGTCACACCAAGCTAATATGGCAGCTGTCTAGAGCTGTTTACTCAGGTATGGAAAAGCATTATAAAGAATCAAACTTGTGTTCTAGCTTGCATTATTGTTACTTATCTATTTGCAATAAACTGCCTTGGTAGCTTTCTTTCTCTTTTAAGGGAAAGTTTTATCATTAGAGCTTATCTTTAGTGTATTTTTACATTTAAGGGTAGGGGCACACTGGGTGATTCGGGAGACTTTGGGCGACGAAGCGCCGAATGTGCCATGCCGCAGGCGACTTTACATTATAGCCAGCGCAAGACAGAGAGAACGCGTTCGCCAGGCGACTAAATCTCGCCCAGTGCGCCCCATCCCTAATAGAGAGAAGATATGAGGGCATTGCTTGTTGGCTGCATGGTACATTCCTTGACTAACTGTGATCTGCAAATGTACTTCCAGTACTATCTGTATAACTAGCATGCTGCCTCCTAGGGAAATACTTGGGTTCGGTTATTTGGAAAATCAGGGCTGATTGTAATAAGTGCAAGTTGTTGGGCTTCATTGATTACAAACTGATTGAATCTGAATCAGCGTAGCTCTTTTAGATGCACATTCTAGATGGACATTCTAGACATATTCCCCCATACGTTTAGAAATAGTAACCTGAGATAAAAATGACCATGGCTAGGAAGGAGTTTAAAGGGATTTATGTTTTCCATATTTCTACAGGATCTGGTAAAATAGAGTTATCTATCAGGCAGACACACCTGGGATTGAATTCTTGGATATTACTGTAAAAATGATTTGATGGCTCAGTGGCCTTATGTTGTCCCATGCAATGCAACACCAGCCAATAAAAGGGCCAGGTTTAGTCATTAGTTGGTCCTGTTTTAAGATCTGGCTTGTTAACGTAAGCATGTTTATACCAGAGACTGATCTGCAAAATCAATCAATTTTGGAAGTCCACACTCGCAGGATCATAAACTGAGGTCAGACTCTGACCAAACTGCACACATTTTTGGCCAGCTTTAGGTAGGCTCATGTTAAAGCCATAATGTAAGCACCCAATATTCTTTTACAATAAACCTTTAATGTCGCTAGGTAATTAAAGAACCCTGGACTTTCAAATACAGGAACTCTGACACAGTATTAACAATTGTTTTGATGATGCTAACCTAGATAAAATGATATACAGGTATGGGACCGGTTATCCAGAATGTTCGTGACCTGGGTTTTTCCGTAATTTGGATCTTCATATCTTAAGTCTACTAGAAAATCATGTAAACATTAAATAAAGCTAATGGGTTGATATTTGCCTCCAATAAGGATTAATTATATCTTAGTTTGGATCAAGTACAAGCTACTGTTTTATTATTACAGAGAAAAAAGAAAATCTTTTTGAAAAATATGGATTATTTGGATAAAATGGTGTCTATGGGAGACGGCCATGCTGTAATTCAGATCTTTCTGGATAATGGGTTTCCGGATAATGGATCCCATACCTGTACTTTGAAACTGTATATGGATATGTATCACCCATGCTGCCCATTTGAATTCCTAACAAATATCGTATACGTGTGGAAGGACACGTGGGAAAGGTGCACCCGTGAACAAAGTTGCAGACAAGTGAGTGCGACCTAAATTGATTTCAATATGTATCACCTAAAACAACCACCAGGAACACAGAACACCTTAAGACATCATATTTAAACGGAACAAGACTGCTCTGACTTGAGTAATTATCATGTAAAATATTTTTGTTGACAAAAAAAGGATGAAATAGCAGGGCGCAATAACTTACTTTGTCCAACATTTCCTTTGTATGTGCAGCTGAAATACAAAATCTGGCTCTGGCTTCAGTGATAGGAGTTGCTGGAAACCCAACTACAACAACACCGATTTTCTTCTCAAGCATGTGCCTTGCAAAGGCCCTAAAGGGACAAGAAGAACAGATTGAAGAGCAAATAAATTACACATTAAATAAAAAAAAATACAAATTTGATAACGGAGTCTAGTAATCTCTTACCGTACACATTGAAATGAAGTATGACTGCAGAGAACCTTGATAGGCTGGGTTGTTCACATTTGTTTTTATTTGACTGTATCTTGATAAAAGATATCTGTTACTATTTGTGTTGATACTGAACAACAAAAATATTTGTCCTCCAAATATGTATACTAAAAGCTATCCAAAATGATTTCATACTGTTTGGTCTAAAGGTGGCCATAGACGTTACAATTATAATCTTTCCAAAAAAGATCGTTTGTTTCAATACACACGTGTAGATCTGAACCATCAGATTCTACTTATATCTGACGATATAGCACTAACAATGTCCGATCGAGGAGCCAACCGATATGCAAGTCTTCTGCCAATAATGGTTGCTTGTCTCCCACCATATATGCACCGATTATTCGTTTCATACGATATTATCAGTCTATGGCTGCCTTAAGGGGATTCTACTCTGAGGAACTCCCCCATTTGGATGCAGCCAAATCAGTCTCTCAGTGTATGTCTATGTTGTTTTGCCTAGGTAGCAAAATGGTTGTGGCATGGTTGTGGGCAACGACAAGAATAACAAACCGCATCCAATATCTTATTGTCTGCCATCCTGCCCCTCTTCTACCACAACTTATAGGGGACCAGTCACCCAAAAAAAATATTTCAAATCCAGAATCTCAGAATCTTGTTTGTGCACCAGAATGGGGGACCTGATGTCCATCCCCATGCACTGGCTACACAATTAAATGGTTAAGAGAAGAGGGAATGTGGGGAGAGCAGTGACATGTAAGAAGTGCTGAATGGAAAGTGAAAGTAATTGCTTACCCCGCCTCTATGCCAAGGCATAGAGGAGGGGCAGGCAATATTTGATTGACAGCTGAGATCTTTAAATGAGTTTACAACAGTTATGAATGGTTTAATAAAAAAAATAATAATAATTTAAAAAAGGAATTTTATTATACAGCTTTTTATGTCTGGGTGACAGGTCCACTTTAAACATATAGGTGCTTTTTTGGAGCATTTAAGCCGCACTGATACTTATTTCCCTTGTTTTTGTTTTCACTTTCTTTTGTGAAGGTGTAAATGACTAAGCTTGCGGTTTAATTTTCTCCTACGCCTACATTGTTGGGAAATGGTCTGTCCACAACTCCTTGTAGCCAAGAAGTGTGGTCTTGTGGACTGGTGGTATGGCCAGTCAAAACAAAGCTAGTTAAGGCTTTCCATAAGTTCAAGTGCAACAGTGACAACTAAACAAATTTGCTCAGTAGTAACATGGTGTTACTGTATCCTAATTTGGATCTTCATACCTTAAGTCTACTAGAAGGTCATGTAAACAGTAAATAAACCCAATAGGCTGGTTTTGATTCGAATAAGGATTAATTATATCTTAGTTTGGATCAAGTTCAAGCTACTGTTTTATCATTACAGAGAAAAAGGAAATCTCTTCATAAAAATTTGATTATTTGGATAAAATTGAGTCTATGGTTAGATAGCCTTTCTGTAATTTGGAGCTTTCTGGATAACAGATCCCATACCTGTACAGTAAGGCTTTATAAAAGTGAACTACCATACAATATTCTATAGCATGTCGATACACAGGCGATATTACTGCCAATGTTTTTGACTGTCAAGTTTTCCAGCGAGTACATTTTTAATAAAACAGAAAACAAACAGGAAAGGTAATAACCGCTGATACTTATTAGCTGATTGCTGACTCCCCCCCCCAAAAAAAAAGATTTTACAAATTAAATCTTTGGTATGTACTGCAAACAAAACAAAATATGTTTTTAACATTAATTCAAGGCAATTTTCCCCTTCTTTAGAATCCAATGTGCCGCTAATACTCGCTGTTACTCATGAATATGCATCAGTTGCACAAACACAAGATTCTAAGCACATATTAAACTTGATTTAAGCCTGGACATGATGTCAGAGGCCTGCTGCTGCTTAATAACAGGGTTCATCATTAATGCCATTCATAGCTGGGATGGTTTTGATTAGTTTTACCAAATGCCAATGAGAACAAATCTCCAGAGACTTAATCATGCTAAGTCAGACAACAAGGAAAGATTAGAGGAGATCCATACGGGAAAACTCTTCATCTGTTTTTATAATTCGATGCATGTACTTGCATTCACTAATTCTATGTAACTACACACTCCTACCTGTACTATATATAACAATGAGTAGACATGCACTCAAATGGTTCCAGGTGCAATCCAGTTGTTTCTTAGACCAAGTTGTCCAACTGACCCTCTGAATGGGGCTTTAACTGATAATGTCACATTATTGGTTAACTGTAAGTCTGTTGGGCCTGAAATAAAGGCTGTTTCGCATTAGTATATATGAAAAGTCATATTTTGACCTTGGGCCTGCACTTTAATCCCAACTCCTGTGCATCCTTATCAAAGCAAAGCTCAATTCATGTGGACTATGTCCACCAGACAGCAGTCAGATTGCATAGAGATTGGTCTGTGTGGCTGGATTTCTAATCTACTACAGCAGGAAGGATGGTCATGATTGTAAAACTATATTCTATAACTATAAAATTAACCAGCGTCGGACTAAATGGGCCAAGCAGTCCCAGATTTGTGTAAAGGCCACCAAGGCTCGGGCCTAGGATGGGAGGATTTTAGGGGCAGGCATGCTGCCCACCCACACCGGTTCAGAAACACTGGGGATGCACAAGACATAAAATAGTTTTTTAAATTTCCCGTGAGCCAATCCCCATTGCTCCGGGTTCTGATGAAAATTTGCGTTAATAAAAGAGAGGGGACGGGGGTGACGAACGTCAGCAGTGCCCACTATGTAAATCCGGCCCTGGGTTCAAGGCCCACTTGGCTTCTGCCACAGGGGCCCCCTGCGGGTCCCCCGCCCCAGCTGCAACTCCCCTCAAGACCCCCCACCACAGCCCGAACCCCACCCCCCGAGTGCATACCTGTACTCTAGTTGCGGCTGCAATCGGGATCAGGACGCAGCTCGGGGTCTCAAAAGGCTGTGGGTCTCGGTTGGCGGGGCCTACCAGGTTTTTATCCTGTGTCCTGCCACCTCAGTCTGACCTGACATTAACTTAAATGAATGGTACAGCCACTATTATGGTCTATGGAAAATGCCCACCTTGAAAAGCAAATGGCTTCAAGTTCCAGAATCCACCACTTCAACATGGAGCAAGGTGAGGGAGGAGTTGCATGACTTTGCAGCCTAAGGGGGGATGATGACCCCTGTAAGCAGAGGCAGACTACATTGGTTTCCTTTCATGTATATTTGTGTCTAGATATATCTATATATATATATATATATATATATATATATATATATATATATATATATATATATATATATATATATATATATATATATATATATTTTGGCAGTTAAGATTGTATTTAGGCACCTTTCATGTAAAAAGTTCATATAAAAATGGGGTGTATTTTAACCCTTCAAGTGCCCTTCAGAATTAATAGATATGGAAAAAACAAAAACGACACCAAAACTTCTATTCTGGGATTCAGCACCCATAAAAATCAATCATAATGTGACACTGAACCTGTTGCTAAACTACATCTCCCAGCGTTACAGTTTATCTGAAAGTGGAAGCCATGAATAGTATTCCTGACAGTGGAAAACATCTGTGTCAGGTATTTATTACAGTATATAATCCTTTATCCAGTAATACTTACCCTACTTTAGCTGGCATGTACAGTAAAACTGGGATGACAGGTGAATCCTCATTCCCATAAGTGATGAATCCCATGTCACGCAATCTCTGCCTAAAGTATCTGGTGTTTGCTCCAAGCTGCTGCACCCTCTTCAGTCCTGAGAAGTAAAACAAAATTTAGAAGTTGCCAAAAAAAACAAAGCAACATATAAAAAGGGCAAGATACACTTGTGTTATACATGCACCCAATACAAACAGCTTGCATCTGGGGCCTTTTATCCAGAATGTTTGGGACCTGGAGTTTTTCGGATAATGGGTCTTTCCGTAATTTGAATCTTCATACTCTAAGGGGCAGATTTATCAATGGTCGAGGTGGATTTTCCAAAAAAAAGAGTCAGCCCAGTGTGCTATAAGCCATACTATAGCATTTAGCTTCTCGTAAAAGGACTTATGCTAAGTAATTTTTAAGTTAGTCTTCATTATTTTCTTTATATGGATTCTATATGAATAGCCTTCTTATTCTGGATCTTTACTGCCTGCAGCTGATTATGCTGTCTGACTATTGGGGGGCCCAGAAGCTGAAACACAGACTACTGTGCATACATGAGTCTAAGATTGTACTAGAGAAACCTGGGAAAATTAAAAAATAGTGCTGCTATTTTCCTGAGGAAAAAAAAAGGAGCACTGGCCTGGGTGAAAACTTAGCAATCGGATTTCCTGATATATGAATTGGGTTTTCCCTGTCCTTTAAATTACAAGCTTTAGCGCAGCAGAACCAAAATTTACCCGCAATAACAAATAAAAATTATCATACACAACTTCTGCCAAGATTAAAAAGTGCCCACAGATGTCTACCCTTTCATTAGTGTGTGTAGTATGTTGTCGTTCGTGGATGACAGAACCCAATGAGGAAAGTAAACAATGGCTTTGTTTTGTATCACTGAAAGCACTAAATGGATGCCCCAGGCAGTTCCTCTTGCAGGATGTTCCAGCACATTTTTATTGTGTAACAAGACATCCCCATCTGAATAGAATAGTCATTAGATTTCCCTTCCTCTCTTACACGGTGCTTATATTCATGGGCGCAAGAGCAGAACGTCATGGGAATTGTATACAGACACATCCCCGTACCAAACTAAATAAATTATATAATGTGACACAGGTAGTTGTTGGGGATGAAGGCCGCAGATGACTTATTAATTTAATTTCACAGGTAAAATGATCAAGACCCCATGATTCAACAGCTCATTAACTGGCCAACATAGTCAATTCTTTGCACCAGCCAACCCCTCAAATAACCTCAGGCTGCCTTGTTATCATAAAGGCCCCATACATGGGAAGATATAAGCTCCCAACAGATTTAATGTGGCTATAAAAAGAGAGATCCACTCGTTTGGCGACAACACTGAGAGATCAGCTCGTTTGGTGATGTCGCCAAATGAGCGGATATCTCCCCGATATGCCCACCCTGAGTTGGGCAATATTGGGCTGATCCGATCGTGGGCTCTAGGGCCCAATGATTGGATCATAATGAAGGGTAAATGGGCAGTCGGATCGTGTGACTGCATCAACGAACAGATGCAGCCGCGATCCAACGGGATTTTTAGTCCGATCGACATCTGGCCCCATACATGGGCCAATAAGCTGCCAACTCGGTCTGTCTGCAGCATTTATCGGCCCGTGTATGGCCACCTCGAGTTGGCAGCTTACTGGGCAGTGCATGGGGCCCTCCAAAAGGCTTCCCAGATCGATATCTGGCCGAAAGTTGATTTTAAAAAACCCTTGATCAAGGACTACATGGTTTTGTTTATGTGACCCTTGATCCGACTGCCCCGTATCCTTTTCTTTGAGAAGGCCTGGATTTGTGGAAAGGCCACCTAGGCCGAGGCCTAGGGTGGCAGGATTTTAGGGGGCCGAATCCTAACCCTAATTTGCATATGCAAAAGGAAGGGAAAAACATTTTTTACTTCCTTGTTTTGTGACAAAAAGTCATGTGATTTCCCGCTCTGCCCCTAATTTGCATATGCAAATTAGGGGTTGGATTCGGTTCGCCCAGGCAGAAGGATCCGGCCGAATCCGAATCCTGCTGAAAAAGAATGTGAGTTATATCCAGCAGCACCATCTCTATAAAGTGCTTGCAAAATGCTGGGTTTTGATTGGTCATTGTATCTGGGTTGCCAAAACACACCTGGATATATATCTGCCATGTGCCATGTTCAAGCTTCCTCTGATATGGACATTATCATATGTATAGAGAAACTGTCTGCCTATCTAGATATTCAGTGTGAAAGGCTGGATCTGTGTATGGCCAAATTAGGGTCTTCTGAAAGAGGGTCTTCATTCACAAATACAGTGTACTCAACATGGTAGCTATTTTCTTGGCTTCCTACTTTTAAAGAACTGGCGGCATACAGTTTCTAAATCACATTACTATAATTTGGAAAGATCACCATAATGTACCTTATTGAAAATGTCATGATTTTGTTCACGTTGCCTAACCTGCATTCCATGATTAGGAATGTACATTTTTTTAAATATTCCAAAAGTTTGGGAATAAGCTAAACTATAAAGAACGCACCCCAAAAATCCAACTGCAATCAGTTTTGGGACATCCATAAAAAAAAAAAAACAATACGCAGAATACCTTTCCGGCACATATTGAATACATGGCTTGGTGAATATAACATATGTTTTACTAAAAGCAAAAAAAAAAAAAAATGGAATTAGATATCATAAAGTAAAACGGTTTTGCCTGCTGTATAATATGTTTTAAAGAAATGATTTACTGATTAAAATGTGTAACAGTTGGCTGCAACCTGCTGTTTTAAGTTGCTCCGACTAGTTCATGTTTCATCATACTGGGCGAGTTGAGGCCACAAATGCTTTGTAACTTTTCCTGTCTAAAACAAAACATCTGCACCATCGTTAAGATAACAAATTAAGTAAAGTCCTCTACTAAAGATTTCTCCAGGCCTTAGAACAAACAGAGGTCTGTGGTATTTTTAAAAGAATACCTTTGGCATACAGTGTGCCCACAGAAATCCACTCCTCCACTTACAGTTTCTCTAACAAGGCAAGATGGCTAATAAAATATAGTTATGGATGTGGACCTCTTCCACAGGCATGAGGTTTCCACCATATTAAGTCAACCAGATGTATAAAGTTGTCCATGGTGGTTTTCCAAATGGTTGACCTTTGTAAATACATTAAAATAATGATATAAATTAAGTCCAACGCATGATCACAACTAGGGACCCATTTACTAACATTTGGATTTCTTTTTGTGATTTTTTAAAATTTCTCTATAACTCTAAAAATTCAAGATTTATGAAGTTTAAAAACCACAAAAAAAACTCTCATACTATGCTTCGCAAAGTGAAAGTAGTCATTCAGACTTTTTGGATTTTTTCTGCTAGTGATTGTCTGAAAAACTCAATTTTTTTTAGAGGTTTTCATATTTTTTAGTGCATTGTTCAGCATGCACTAATACAATGAATCGTTATTGGAAACAAAAACAGTCTATAGGGTTTATTTCATGTTTATGTGCTTTTCTAGTAGACTTAAGGTATGAATATCCAAATTACAGGAATATCCGTTTTTCGGAAAACCCCTGAGCATTCTGGATAACATGTCTCATATCTGTATAAATGACTTTGCAGTAAGAATATGGGTCACATACTGATAACTAAAAGTATTGAAAAATAATGAGTGGACTGGATATTTGAAAATAGCTGGCTACATTGAATCAGTTTTCTACCACAAAAAAAGAAAAACAAGATATGTATTTTTATATAGTTTCTTGAAACTCACTTATTGTTTTTATCATGCTTTCACTGGAATGTAATTAAAAACATCTGGACAATGGTTCCAAAAACCCCAAATGTTTTATCAGGTTTTTATTTCATTTGGTTATCAATAGAGTGTATTAAAAGCCAATTAGTGCTGGCAACGTCTCACTGCTGATAACAATAAACATTCCGAAAATATTACGCATACATTAACGTGGAAGCCAAACACGTTCTGCTACATTAAAAATGACAAAATAAAAGGAAGTGTATCGTGAATAAGATTTATAAATGTAGTGCAAAGTGGAGATTCCGATAATGGTTCAGTAAAACTGGAAATACACCAACATGCTGGATTAAAGAATGACCACATCAAATGGCGAATAACTACTCAATCATATTTTATCACACACACACAGTAAAAACATAGGCATTGGGTTAGTGTTCATTTATATTAGATCACATTGGTCCAGTACTGAGTCCAAAGAACTGTTAAACAAAAAAAAAGTGCATACTATGGCCAAAAGTGTCCAGGCAGGCCTTCTAATTAGTGGCGTGTATTTAAGCCATGGAATTTTGTGGTTCCTACTTTGTGGCAACACTTTAAAGAAAGTCAATTTCCTGTTTCGCATTATGCTGTGCACAGTGAGAGGTCCATACAGAATAGGTTTGCAAAGATGGAAGCGAAAGAACTTGACTGGCCTGCACAGATCTCTGACCTAAACCCAAATGAAGACCTTTTTGTTGAATTGGAATGCCAAATGGTCTGAGCCAGGTCTGATTCCCAACATTAGTGCCCAGTCTTACGAATGCTGCCCCCACGGGAAAATGCCCCTAACGCTTTACTTACCCCTCAGTGCAGATTCTGTCCAGTGGAGTTCACGGGCACCATCTTCAGCTGCTTTAGTAATCGGAATGAGACCGGTGAGTGAGTTTCAGAGCATGCGCAGTTGTTGCAAAACAGAAAGTTGCTCCAACTGTGCATGCACCCCTTCCACCGGTCTCATTCCGAAGATTACCGAAGAGAAGAAGATGGCACCCGTGAACTCCACTGGACAGAATTTGCACAGAGGGGTAAGAAAAGAGTTAGGGGCATTTGCCCAGGGGGCAGCTAGGCTGGGGGGAGGAGGGAGGGGGTCTATGTAGGGTGGAGGGTAGGTTTTTTTTTAACTAAGGGTTTGTTTATCCTTTAAAATAGTGATCCCCAACCAGTGGCTCGTGGACATGTTGCTCACCCTCCTTGGATGTTACTCCCAGTGGCCTCAAAACAAGCTCTTATTTTTAATTTCCTGCTTGGAGGCAAGTTTTGGTTGCATAAAAACCAGATGTGCTGCCAAACAGAGTCTCCAGTAGGCTCACAGTCCACATAGGGGCTATCAAATATCCAACCAGAGCCCTTATTTTGCACCCCAGGAACTTTTTTAAACTCTTTTAACATTTGAATGTGGCTCACGAGTAAAAAAGGGGTTGCCTTCAAGGCAAAAAAATCTAAAATGGGCATTTACTTTAAGGTGACTGTGAGCAACATCAATCTGAGTGGTGAACAACTAGGCCGTGTAGTTTGCATTCTAAGGCCCAGTTATGGAGGACAGTAAACTGAACAACACCTTCAGAAGTAGCTTTTGAAAGATGCACCAAGCGTACTGATGTGACAGGCAGTAGACAGTCGACCTATTGAGACTCGTGGAAGAAACTACCTCAAGATAATGGAATGCTTTCCAGTCAAAGACAATCCCTTTATTCATTTTGCTGTGCCAGTAGGCCTGCAGTCATACTGTACACTGTTCTGCTGCTTCTTGCTACAACCACAGAAGTACTAGAAGCATTTTGTTTATGTAGGACACAGCACGCTCAATTGAAGCATTCGAGAGAAGGCTTAAGATTCAAGCAAGAATCCTGCGACTCTGTCTTCCAAACATCTTTCTTGTAAAAGAGTCTTACAATATGCGCATTGCTCTGAACAGGTGATTAATCACAAATAATGTCAGGTCCTCAGCAGAACTGAAGCCAGCACATATTGTACTACATCTGGTACCTATTACCTATTTCTGAGATGCCAACATGCCAAAACTATTTGAAACGTTTTCTCTTTTGTGTGTTTAGAACTGGTAACAGATTGCCAGCTGGATCTATCATTCTTTACAAAAAAATTCCAAAAACAAAGAATTATAAATGTTTCCAAGTCTTTATATTGTGAATGCAAAAGATGTCCACAGTTTTTTGCTTACATATGCCAAGTATAGGGGGTTCAAAGTGCTATTTAAAGCTTAAAGCTTTATGTTTATGTTATGAGTAAACATATAGGGGTCCGACCTGTCTTTCCAAAGTCTGTTCTAAGCTATTATTTGCTATGTCCTCTATATAAGGCCAGAGACACACGCTGCTATTTCGGGAGATTAGTCACCCAGCGACAAATCGTTCCTTCTTCGGGCGACTAATCTCCCCAAACTGCCTTCCCGCCGCCTAGAATGTAAATCGCCGGCAGGATGGCACTCGGAACCATTTGTTTTCCGAAGTCGCCCGAAGTTGCCTCACGAGGAAACTTCAAGTGACTTTGGAAAGCCAAAGTGATCCCAGTGCCATCTTGCCAGCGATTTACATTCTAGCAAGTGGGAAGGCAGTTCGGGGAGATTAGTCTCCCCAAAAAATAAGTGATTTGTCACTGGGCGACTAATCTCCCGAAATAGCAGCGTGTGTCTCTGACCTAAAGGTTTCTCCATCTAATATGCTGACAACGACATCAGAATATAGGATACACATAAAGACATCCAATATGGCCTGTTTTTTAGCAGACAGGCCAGATCTTTTTTTCTGATTTTTTAAGTAAAAAAGTCAGACCAAACTAGAATCCATGATTTTCCTTATTTATTATTGAAAAAACTCTATAAAATAGGTTTGGGAAAAAAAAAACGAGAAAATTTGTGTTTTTTGTGAAAACCCCTGATTTTTGGGTTTTATGCCTGAAACGCTCAAATTTTCGGTGAAATCTCTTGAAACCCCCCATTTTTTCAGATTTTTGGCTGAAACTCAGTGCAGACCAAGATATTTTCATATTTTAAATGGGACTTTTGCCATTGACTTCTACAGGACCCCAACAGCTTCGAGATGGAGTATTTTCGGATTGAAACTTTTAGCAGCCTCGGGGTATAATAAATTCCACTAAAATTTGGATTTTATAGTATAAAAAAACTCTTATTTTTCGAGTTTTTGGCAGTCAAACTTTAAAAAATAAACAAAGCGTTTCGTGCCTCTACAACCGGGCACTTCCTCAGAGTAGCACACCCACTACTATAATTTTACCACCATGTATGTCCAGAATAAAGCCACATTGTTATTAAAAACACCCGCCTCCCGCGGAATTATCGGTCAGCGCTGACAGCGGGTAAAAATTTTGTGCATGTATTGGAGCTCTCATTTGAAGTGCGACCGCTGAGAAGAGGCCATGTGTGTGGGTAAAGCTCTGCCATTTTTCGCATCTCCTATTGCAGATTTTAAAAAATAACCGCCTTAGTGTGCTTAGATACGTTTCCCAATGATCTTGAAGACCAATGTTTGAAGCCAAGCAGGCGGATTACTCCATGTGTTTCCAGCTATGGCTTACAAAACTGCACACAGGCTCTGGGAGGAGATGATGATAACTATGGGACCAAAGAACTGTTTTACAAGCATGACTAGAACCTGCATGTGGTTAGAGACACCAAAGTAGATTCAACAGAAGCTCTCTACCCTAAATCATTTCCTTAACAAATACAAAATGATAGTCATTTAGTAGAGGGAGTGCTATTAACAGCAGAATGCTCAATATCATTAGCACTTCATTCTGGATTTTCCCTGGTATTGCCAGGTTCTGTTCTTTCTCACATAGTTGGGAAGGGCTGCATTACCTAGAAAGCAGTACAGCATGTCCTATTCCATGTAACAGATTCCTAACTTACTATGGGATATTTGTTCTCTTTTAGGAACATAATTCAATGTTCTGAACTCCAAAATGTTTTTTTTCCAATTAGTTAGATAGTTGACCATCTATGCAGTTGTTAAAACAAATCCTCCCAGTCCTGCAACAGTGTCGTAATGGAAAATACTACACGTAGACTCATGAATGAAATTGTTTCTGTATATCAGTGTTGGTTTGTTTTTTTTCTTGAGACTAAACAAGTAAATCCCCCAAAAAGTTCTGAAGATTATGTTTACCGTTAATTTCACAGCATTGAGAAACCAAAACACCTTATGAAACAATGCCATCTGCTGGAACATTGCTAACTAACGAATAAAACAAAAGGAGAGTAATGCCAGATAATCTCCTGTACTAAATCATTTGTGTAGATATAACACACATGTTGCATGCATGTGTATATTCATACTAGAAAGGTACTAGAAAGGCATGTGCCATTGGGCACATCATTTAGTACTTAATAACAAGTAAAAAGTGCTGTTCTTTTATTCTGCATTTATATATACAGCGTTAGCACCAAATTCTGGATTCATTGGAATGCTAGCACTCAGCCAAAGCCCTAGAATGCAGTCATACAGAAACGTTCACTATTTATAAGCCCAATTACTTTTTTAGACATTTTAAATGGGTATAACGTTTAAAGGGGCCTCTTATCTGTCATCCAGACATAAAAAGCTGTATAATAAAAGTAATTTTCATGTTAAACATAAAACCCAAATTCTTTTTTTATTAACACACCCATAACTGTTATAAACTCGTTTAAAAGACTCAGCTGACAATCATATTGTATATTGTTAGCCCCTCCTCTATACCTTAGGCAATTACTTTCACTTTCCATTCTGCACTTGCCTGATATCACTGCACTCCCCACATTCTCCTCCCTCCTCTCCATCTAATTGTGTTGCCAGTGCATGGCATCAGATGCCCCATTCTGGGGCATAAATAAGATTTTGCCTTAACACTTTACAAAAAATGGTTGCTGCATGGTTGCTGCCCGCTTGCTGCGATTGTGAATTCCAAGACTAAAAGAAACAAGATTTAAATAATTTATACAGTGTAAGTAAAGTTATTTTGCTTGACACCAAAAAATATTTCTTAGGGTGACAGGTCCCCTTTACGAAATCTGGATAAATTGGAATATAACAAACTGATGGACAGTGATTCTGGATTCCCCAGTTTGATGATGAAAAGCCCCTAGGTCTTAACATTATACCTTTAATGAAAGGACAAAACTCTTACTCCTTTCCCATTTCTTTATCTGATATAAAAGCAGTGTTGGATTGGGATGCCTCAGGGTCACCAGGGCTACAACCCCAAGGGCCCACCCTCCTGATGTCCATGCCCCACCCACACCACATAGTGTTGGTACCACCTTCCTCTTGCAGCTGTGATCGGGGGAGAGTAGGGTTGCCACCTTTTCACCCTGTGGTATCTGGGCAGGAGGCTGGCGGTAATGCGGAGGGTGCAGGTCGTTGACGCGGTGGGGGACCGTGATATCAGGGGCTGGGCTATGACGTATCGATCGCCGATTGGCTGGTCGACAAGTCAATTATAAGAAATTCTGCCCGGTTGTCCTTATTTGGATAATTTGGCAGGCAAATTTGACCCGGGCAGCCCTTCAAAAAATCGGGCCGTCAAAGTCAAAACCGGGCAGGTGGCAACCCTAGGCGAGAGGGGGGCAGCCCTCAGACTGGGAAGAATACAGTATACAGCATCTTAGGTGAGTGGCCTGTGCCGGCTGGACTCAACAGGACCAGGTTTTTTTCCCACCGGGCCAGTCAGACCATGTATGAAAGGCCCAACACCTTTCCATTACACTATATGAAATAGCTCATACACCTCATAGGAAGATGATGATCTGCATATTAATATATGTTTTCCATCTCTTTGGGGACATTCGGCTAACCATCAGGCTGGGGTCGGGGTATATGATCTGAGGTTGATGTAACTGCAAAAGGCATATGATCAGGCCATTGGTCAAAAGGAAAACAAAAACAACAGTAAAAATTTTTGTACTTTAGGCTGTCACAGAAGTTAGGCCAAAAAACTACCTATGGGAGGCGGCATGGGCAGCTTTTCATGTGTTTCTCTGCCAACGGACAATCCATTTGGAGTGACAGTAACCTTAAAATTGTCAGCTTGCCTGAAGCTACAATACACGGATTCCAATATAATGTATGCTCTGTGCCTCTTAAAAAAGCAATGTACCCTTCACAGAACAGATATTTGACTCACTCTCACTGAGCTCGGCAGTACAAAAAGGCCATTGGTCTGCGTGCTTTCTGGGGTTTGATCTGATTTCCAGATGAAAGTTACGACTGAAAGAATTCTTCTGTGGTTTGCAAATCAGGGCAGCGAGATACTTTCATCCCAAAGCCAATTGTGTTTCTCCTAAGCAACGTTTAATGAATTTGTTTTCTTGTCATGCTCCCAATTCCAAAAGAAAGTGTTTATTTTCAGCTATAACAGGCTTAAAGGAGAAGCAAATCCTAAATTTAAAAACCCCTACCCCCCTACCCTACATAGACCCCCCTCGCTCCCCCCCAGCCTAGCTGCTACACCAGGCAAATGCCCCAAAGTCTTTAATTACCACTCGGTGAAGATTCTATCCAGCGGAGTTCACGGGCACCATCTTCAACCACTTTGGTAATCTTCGGAATGAGAACAACACTTCCTCAATTCTCGTCGCATGCGCAGAAACTGAAAATTGCTCCAATTGTGATTGCGTCTATACGGCACTTACTTCCCGAAGATTACCGAAGAGAAGATGATAGCGCCCGTGAACTCCGCTGGACTGAATCTGCACGGAGGGGTAAGTATAGAGTTAAGGGCATTTGCCCGTGATAGCAGCTAGGCTGGGGGGAGGAGGGTCTATGTAGGGGGTAGGGGTTTTTTTTTATTACTGGTTTGTTTCTACTTTAACTGCTTTGCCAGATATTAAAGTAATACACAAGAGCTATGATTATCCTATGATTATATAGTGAATAAAATACGCCATATTGTATAATATAAGGATATTATAAGTCACGGAGGAGTTCCATGACCATATAAAAGCACAAGGCCGAAGGCCGAGTGTTTTTATACAGGTTATGGAACTCTGAGGTGACTTCTAATATTCTCATATTTTCCAGCAACGGGTACTTTATTATAATACACAAGTTAAGTGAGTCATGTGACAAAAATTATACCACTATAATTGACATCACTAGTCACAGTTTATAAGGATATAAATGACAAGATATTCATGTTTTTTGTGTACTATAAGGATATAATACACAAAAGCCATGAATATCTAGTAAATTATATCCTAATAAACAGTTCTGATGTCATCAGTTATGAACGGTGAGTTCTGATGTCATTTCTGTCACATGACTCACTGAAACTTGTGTATTATAATAAATATAGTACCCCCAGTTGCAAAATATGAGGATATTAGAAGTTACTTCGGAGTTCCGGAGTTCTGCCTTCGGTCTCGTGTTTTTATATGGTCATGAAATTCCTTGGTAACTTATAATATCCTTATAATTTACAAGAGGGGGTACTTTATTCACTATATATTTTAGAATACGGGCTACTTTATTCACTATATAAAATGGTGCTTAGTGATGTCATCATTTATAATCAGAGCTTAGTGATGTAATTTCTGTCACATGACTCACTGAAACTTGTGTATTATAATAAATGATGTACTCCCTGTTCCAAAATATGAGGATATTAGCAGTCACTTTGGCCTCTGCCTTCAGCCTCATGCTTTTATATGGTTATGGGACTACTCGGTGACTTATGATATCCCTATATTTTAAAACAGGGGGTACATTATTCACTGTATAAAAGTAAACTCAGCCAAAGGTTATATCAGACATGATCAAACAGAGTAACTTAGTTGCCTGTAAGACTTAGGGCTGAGGTTCGAGACAATGGGGTTGTCTGGTTTCAAATATTGGTCATGTTCTACATCTAGGGGGTTATTTACTAAAACTTGAATTTATCTCATATTTTTAGTAGACCAAGCTCGACCAAACTCCCATCCATGATTTTGAATGATTTATTGATAAAATAACTAAAAATTCTTCAGATTTGATGCCCGAATCACGATTTCTTTTCAGGTTACTACCCGAAAACCCAGAATTTTTCAGATTATTGAATTATCTTCAAATTGTAAAAAGGACATCTGTCATTGACTTCTACATGACCTCGGCAGGTTTGAGATGGCGGATTTTCGGATTCGAACTTTCAGCAACTTCGGGGTACAATAAATCTTGAAACATTTGAGGGGTTTTTTTCCCCAAAAAAACTTTGACCAGAAAAAAAATCGAGTTTTAGTAAATAACCCCCTACAAGTACCCGCAGAGAAAGCTTAAATACCGTCATTTTTATTTTTAAATCAGAAGCACTGTAGGAGCCACGGCTAATAAATCAGCACAAGCCGCAGGCTGAAGTGAACATATGTTGTCAATTACTTGTTTAAAATAAAGCCATTGCAGTGAGTTGTGAGCATCACACATGCATTACAGCCGTCACTGCTTCATTACATATGGGGGAATAATTCACTGAACAGTAGCAGTTTTTGGTGCACCATAACAGTTAGTACCAGACCATAGACAAACAACTTTTCATCAACCAATGGTCCCAAATTATGAAAAGGAAATAAAATGTATTTTTAATTTAAGTGCTGAAAGATTTACCCTTCATTTACAATAAGCAGAAAACATACACATTTACTAAAGCTCTCTTATTTTGACTTCATATCATACAAATGGCTGTACATGCAAGAGGCCAAGTGACTAACAGCTTTAGAGAAATGAATGGGACGTAAAAAACATACATTTAAAGGAACAGTGACCCCAAAAATGGAAAGTATCTCAAAGTAATTAAAATATAACGTACTGTTTCTCTGCACTGGTAAAACTGGTGTGTTTGCTTCAGGAAGATTACTATAGTTTGTATAAATAAGCTGCTGTGAAGCCATGGGGGCAGCCATTCAAGGCACAGGATACATAGCAAATAACAGATAAAACATCATTGTATTGGACTGGGCTTATCTGTTATCTGTTATGTGACCTGTGCCTTTTCTCCTTTTTTTCCAGCTTGAATATCAGCCCCCATGGATACACAGAAGCTTATTTATATAAATTATAGTAGTCTTTCTGACAAACACACAGTTTTTACCAGTACATGTTAACATTATATTATATGTTAATTACTAAAACTCATTAATTTTTTGGTGTTATTGTTCCTTTAACTCTCCATATGTACAGCTTACAAATAACAATGGAAACCTAAAAAAAATGTTGGCATTCTAGGCAGTAGCTTGCACTTATCTGTACTAGCACTGAGGACCATTCCTCCTACTGTGGCACAAGGGACCCTATATTATACAAAATAGTGCTGACAAGTATATACAAACCACCAATTTCAAAGCAAAAGAAGAAAAACAAACCACAAGGGACGTATACACTTTGCCAAAGGATGAGAATACTCCAACGTTTCGACACACTAGCCTTGATTCTGAATCCAGAATCCCCCTTGACAAAGGCTAGTGTGCCGAAATGTTGGGCTATTCTCATCCTTTGGCAAAGTGTATCTGAAATTTACTTTACCACCTTTTGCCTGTATATTATTTAGAGTGTGCGAACCCATTATATGCGATATTGAGTTTTGGGTTACTTGTTGGTGTTATCCCTGGGTTATCAGCACCTCTTACATTTGGTATATTACTACAGGTATGGGACCTGTTATCCAGAATGCTTGGGACCTGGGGTTTTTCCGTCTACTAGAAATTAATTTAAACATTAAATAAACCCAATAGGCTGGTTTTGCTTCCAATGAGGATTAATTATATTTTAATTTGGATCAAGTACAAGCTACTATTTTATAATTACAGAGAAAAAGGTAATCATTTTTAAAAATTTGGATTATTTGGATAAAATGGAGTCTATGGGAGACAGCCATTCCGTAATTTGGAGCTTTCTGGATAAGGGATCCTATACCTGTACAGTACTTTAAAAAAATCTTTTTTGCTATTTGGAGTGCCCTCCTTTGATTTGTGTTTCCATTTATAGAACACTGTCTGATATCTGGCTGAAAATATACCAAATATTGACAACACAGATGAGCTCAATTACCATGCCGATAGCAGATAAGTTCTGTAGAACATAATGGTGTTATCTGTTATCCACTATTTGTGCCATCAATTTCCACCATTGCTACACAGCAGCTATGAACTATAGTAGTGTTTCTGGAGCAAACAGACAAGTTTTATCAGTGCAGGGCAACATTGCATTATATTTTCATTACTTTAAAACACTTTCATTTTTTGGTGTTACTGTTCCTTTAATAAGACCAAAATTGGAGATGCTGGTCTCCTGTCCTTAAAAGAGAACTAATCCTAAAAAATGAATATGGATAAAAATGCCATGTTTTATCTACTGAACTTATTGAAACAGCCTAAAGTTTCAGCTTGTCAATAGCAGCAATGATCCAGGACTTCAAACTTGTCACAGGGGGTCACCATCTTGGAAAGTGTCTGTGACACTCACATGCTCAGTGGGCTCTGAGCAGCTGTTGAGAAGCTAAGCTTAGGGGTCGTCACTAATTATCCAGCAGAAAATGAGGTTGGTCAGTAATATAAGCTGATTATTAAATTCTGATGCTAGTTACACTGGTTTCTGAGCTGCCATGTAGTAATTATCTGTATTAATTACTAATCAGCTTTATATTGTGACATTTCTATTCTATATGTACTGTATATTGTGAGTGGGTCCCTAAGCTCAGTAAGTGACAGCAGCACAGAGCATGTGCAGTGAATCAGCAGAAAAGAAGATGGGGAGCTACTGGGGCATCTTTGGAGACACAGATCTTTACTGCTAAAGGGCTGAGGTTGCCTTGGGCTGGTACAGAAGGCCAAAACATAATGTACAACATTTCTAGCTACTTCTTTAGTTAAGCTTTAGTTCTCCTTCAAGCACTATTATTTACTGGGAGGGTAACGGGAGACAGCTGTCACCAATTATTATTGCTTCATACCTAAATATGTCCCCATGAAAATGGCTTTAATGAAATTTTCTCTATGCTGTAGCCCCTTTTGGAAACTGGGGCAACCTACTGGAAAAAGAGATTAGTAAACTGCCTTATTTGAGATTTTTCTTTCATCTGGGTCTGTTATTTCTTCAGTCATTCAGAAATGCATGTGATGCATTTAAATAGTTTAGTAGGCGGCCACCCGATTTTTGAGACGTAATAGAAAGAGACAGAATGACCAGAATAAGTAGTTCACAGAAAGGTGCCTGAAAATGATACCGTTGGCAAAACTTATGGTTGCCTTCACTGTGCAAAAGTCAAGGAACCAAGTTATTTGCTAAATACATAAATACCGGTTGCCATATTTCCGCTGTAGAAATTACCTTGAATCAAGAAATCTTACCAATTAATGACCCATCGAGTCCCATTATGCACTTCAGGACCCTGATGATTTGTTCAGTTATAGGCGGAGGCATAGCCGCTGCATAAACTGCACTGTGGGAATGTGTTCTCAGGTAGTCCACAAGGCTCTGTACAAGAAAGCAAGGCAAAGTTAAGGCTGATCTATTCTTGTTTCTTGCTCAATGCCAAGGAGCATGGTTACCTATAAAATATCAGTATATTTAAGAAAAATAACAGATTATTGTTTTTCTTTGAGATATGTAATGTTTTATTACTACCGGTATTGGATCCGTCATCCAGAAACTCGTTATCCAGAATTACAGAAATAATATCCAAATAATACACATTTTTAAAAAATAAATTCCCTTTTTCTCTGTAATAATAAAACAGTATCCTGTACTTGATCCCAATAAAGATATAATTAATCCTTATTGGAAGCAAAACCAGCCTACTGGGTTTATTTTATTATCCAGAAAGATCTGAATTACTGGAAGGCCATCTTCCAGACATTTAAAATTAATCAAATAATTCACATTTTTTAAAATTATAAATTATATAAAGTCTAAAATAGAATACGGCTAGAAATTTGTATACTAAACATAAACATGAACTTACTGCACCACAAGCCCAATCAAACAAATGTGCTTTCAAAATTGGCCAAAGGGGGTCACCATCTTGTAACTTTGTTAAACATCTTTGCAAGACCAAGACTGTGCACATGCTCAGTGTGGTCTTGGCTGCTTATTGATCATCATAAATGATCAAAACAGCACAAGTCAAATAATATCTGCCAGAAGCCGATACAGCAAGACTGAATAATAATCAGAATAGGCAGTCTGACCTGGGTCCAGTGTTGTCATGTAATCTAATGTGGATTTTATAATTTTTGTATTGTTTAATACAAACTTTCCCTAACTCTGCAGATCCAGTAGCTGCAGCAAAATAATCCTCCAAATAGATTCCCAATTTATTTGTTTAAATCTGGCTCCGTGATCTTTGTCCCTGCAGCTGGAGTTGGAAACAGTAAAGGGGATCTAAAGGCAAAAATAAAATCCAATACAAACCTCCACACAGTCGCTGACTGCTCTACAGGGAAACAAACAAAGCTGCTTTAATTCTGCATGGCTGGGAAGTAAGGCGGGGGCTCCCCCTGCTGTTCATAAACATGATTGTTTCCCTGCAGAGCAATTAGGGACAGTCTGACAATTCCTATCCACAGCAGTAAATGAAGGGAGAATTTCACTGCACACAGTCAGGTTTCTTACAAATATGGTACACATTTTTTAATGAAAGTATATTGGAGATAGGTTTCTTTTTCATTAAAGAAAGTAAAAATGGGATTTTGTTTTTTTGCCTTTACATGTCCCTCCACCTGAGCATAACATTTTTTTTCCTGATGAAACAACACAATATCCTGAACTTGCACATCATTCAGATGCATCAATTGGCCCCTTTGGTGGACACAGGGTGCAAATGGTCCCTGTATTTACTAACTACCCTATAGCTGGACAGGGTGCAAGTCTCAAAGTACTGCAAGATTTTACTTCATAGTAAATGTCTAGTGATGGGCGAATTTATTTGCCATACATCAATTGCAGTGAATTTCCGCAGCTGCAAAGTGTTTTGTGAAAATGCTAAGAAAATTCGCAGCCGAAAGTATTAGCTGCGACAAAAAAGTCGCTCGTGTAAAAATTGTCACGCGTGAAAATAATTTTGATGCCCATTGACTTCAAAGCGTTTTGCAAATTTTTTGTCGAAGCGAAATGGGACATATTCGCCCATCACTTAAAATGACTCCACAAATATAGGGCAGCTAACACTGCCAAGTTATAAAGGATTACCTTGCTACCAGCAATATATCCTCCTGCTGCTCCAAAGCTTTTGGTGAAGGTGCCCATCAACACATCAACATCTGTCGGGTCCATGCTAAAATACTCAACCACTCCTCGGCCTGTAGCTCCCACTGCCCCAATACTGTGTGCTTCGTCCAAATACAAGTAGGCCTTGTATTTCTTTTTTAAAGCTACGATCTCTGGAAGTCGAACAATAGAACCTTCCATGCTAAAAAAAGGAGAGAAAAAAACCAAAAGACAGCAAACCTGTAAAATCTTGATAAGGTCCTTGAAATATTTATCATCAAAAGTCTTTATCAACTGAGAAAAATGTGGTATGAATTAGAACTAAAAAGAACCAGACAAGACAGAACAAACCAAGTTCTTACTGCAGAGACAGATCAAAGCACAACCCGTAATCATTCACATTTTATACTCCCTCGACTGCTTACAGAAGAGGAAAACAAACTGTGCAAGAAGAGAGTTTGTCAACTAAACCCCCCCCAAAAAAGTCTTGCTTTTTGATAATTATTTTTGAATGATATATACTGATTAGTAACAAATTGGTAACATTGTAGTGTTTCCTGTTAGTGACAACCTCTAACCAGCTCCCATCATGGTCAGCTATTTTTTTCAGCTTAAAAAAAAAAATCATTATAGAGGACAGATGTGTTACAGTAGGCCTCCCTTGCCCTGCAGATACAGACTCCTATTCTCAGAATAATGCATTAAACGGAATGAAACACATATTTCTTTAACCCTGTTTTGGCCTCCATTCTCTCTCCCTTTAAAAAGATTAATTTGACAGACTTTGAGATAAGGGGAAGCTCATTATACAAAGGGTGTTCAGCACAAACCCTACATGCTTGACAAAGAGTGGGTGTCACTCGAAACATTGTTATCCTTTTTTTTGCCATGATATAAGATAAAATATAGGCATTTTTATGGAACAACGGAGTGCTGTCTATTGGAAGATTTATGTTTGTTGGGGAGAAGCCCTTGTGAACAGGCTTCATGACGTGCACACGGTCTGAGAATTGATCCGAAGAGTAACTGGATCGGACTGGGGGGGCCCGGGGCCCACAGGGGCTCCTGTTGCAGGCCCCCTCCTCCTGCACTGCCCGACCACTGTGTTTGCGCGCCCGAACCGTTCTAATCAGAAAAAACCCACCCACCCAGTCGCGTCCCTGCTCCCCCGGCCGATCGAGACGGAAAAGGCAAACAAGCGGATTGGTAGGGGGGGATTTTCTAAACTATAGAGGAAGCCGACCTACAGTTTCCCAGGTCCTGGGTCTGCTTCCACTTTAGTTGCGCCAGTGCTACCAAAACCACAAATGATAAAAAATGAAAACCAATTGTCTCAGAATATCACTCTCTACATCATACTAAAAGTTAATGTAAAGGTGAACAACCCCTTTAATAGCAATTTTTACTACTAAAATATACTATATATGCTGTGTAAAACTAATTTTGTCAAAAAAACGGTGTAAAAAGTGGAGTAAAATAATTTATCAAGCTGTGTTTTATTTTGTGCCATGTGAATGCCTGATTTTCCACCATTCTTTTACACTGCTTCAGACCTCTGTAAATAAGTTCCGGAGGATGTTGCTCAAAAAAAAACATGTAAATCCCCATTTTTACTCTGTTTATTACACAATGATGCCTCGTGATGTGTGGCAAATTATTTCTCCGTTTTTAGGGCCAGATTTCCTCTTAAGGCGCCCCTAGGCTGCCTGGGTCCTAGAGCCTGCCTGCAAACGCGAGCACACACTCCCCAGTTCTCCCTCTAGATGCCGTCCCTCAAATGTTGCCGTTCATGGCCCAGGTAGGGTTGCCATCTTTTAAAAAAAAAATTACTATCCAGTGGTGGGGGCGGAGCAGATGAGGTGCCCTGCAAAAGGGGAGGAGCCACGGGGTAGCATCACAAAAGGGGTGGGGCCATCGCCCCAAAGCCAACGAAAATGTAAGTTTTTATCGGCGGGCAAGTGATTTTCTAAATGGTATTACAAATTACTGGCAGCTACATTGCTGGTAAATTTGTAATACCGGCCCCGGCCCTGGCAAGTGTTTTACCGGCTAGGCCGGTAAAATACCGGCCGGGTGGCAACCATAGGCCCAGGCCTTTATGGCCTTGTCACAAATCCGGGCCTGGCCGTTTTTTTACACCATATAATAAATATGCCCCTAAGTGTGGCAGTTGCACAAAAACATCTGCCTTTGTAATGCTTATCCAAATAGTATCTTACAGGAGTTGCCCCATTCTGCTAATAGTATTTTCCGTACTATTGAAGTCAGCTGCAGAACCCACCACCTAAAGTACGACCACAGTAACACTCAGAAATAGCGGCAGAAATCCTCATAGCCTACATGGGCCTGCAGATGCCCATGAGTATATAGCCAGGGGTGTAACTACGGAGGAAGCCTGCAGCTGCAGGGGGGCCCAGGAGGTATAGGGGGCCCCATGAGGGTCAATGTGAGATTTTAATATATATTGGTGAGACTGAAAACCTCTGGGGCCCTAAAATGAATTTTCTGTGGGGCCCAATAACATCTAATTACGCCACTGTACATAGCCGTACATAATTGTGACGTTAGAACTTGTATGCTCCAAATTACATAAACAAGTAGCTGCAGAAAGCCTGCCCTCGAAACCACCATCGAGATGCCCATGTGTATATAGCTTTACTTTATTAGGGTGGAACTACTGGAGGAAAGCTGGGGATGTGATTGCACCAAGACCTGCCCCACAACCCATTGGGCTAGCCAGAAATGCTAGAAAGCATTTAGGTAAATGGGATGGTTTGTGCAGACATAGGAGAAGGCCTCGGTACTTAAATTATGATACTGCACAAAAAGCAGCGAGTTTTACCTGATATCCTAAAACACACACAACTTACAGGGGTAGTTGTCAAATTTAGCCGGCGTCCAATTGTGTTTTCGGCCCGGCGGTTGGGGACTCCTGCTTTACATGGTCTTTAAAAGGGGTTGTACAACTTTAAATTAACTTTCAGTATGATGTAGAGAGTGATTTTCTGAGAAAATTTGCAATTTTTCATTTTTTATTAATTGTGTGTTTTTTTTTACTTATTTAGCTTTTTATTCAGCAGCTTTCCAGTTTGCAATTTCAGCAATCTGGTTGCTAGGGTCGAACAGTAATAAAACATAGCAATAACAATAAATTTGTAGCCTTACAGAGCATTTGTTTTAGATGGGTCAGTGACCCCCATTTGAAAGCTGGAAAGAGTCAGAAGAAGAAGGAAAATAGTTCAAAAACTATATAAAAAAAATGAAAACATGAGACATTCTGTAACACACTAAAAGTTAACTTAAAGACAAACATTGCTTTAATATGATGTAGACCATGATTATCTGAGATGATTTGTAGTTTTTTTCATTTTCACGTTTTTTGTGGTTTTTGAATTATTTAGATTTTTGTTCAGCAGCTCTGCAGTTTGGAAATTCAGCAGCTATCTGGTTGCTAAGGTCCAATTTACAAAAGCAGTTGGGGAGTAGTTTGAGTGGGCAACTGGAATTTGAATAGGAGAAGGTCGGATTGTAAAGAAAACAGTAAAATTGTGACTGCTGGGGATGGTGATCTCTGTAACAATAACACCAAAAAATGTAAGTGTTTTAATGTACTGACAATATAATGTAATAAAACTGGTTTGTTTGCTTCAGAAAAAATATTATAGTTTATATAAACAAGCTGCTGTGCCGCTATTGGGGCAGCCATTCAGGCACAGGACACGCAGTAGATAACAGATAAGTTCTGAAGAATCCCACTGTATATTACAGAGCCAGTGACGTAACTAGAGGGGGGCGGGCCCTGGCGCAGGACGCGCTGCCGGGCCCCCTCCGTACACCCGGAAACTGCCGGAATCGTGGCGCGTGAGCTGCCGGGGGGGCCCTGAGGGGGTGCGGGCCCTGGCCCAATCGCACCCCCTGCTCCCCCGGTAGTTACGCCACTGTACAGAGCTAATCTGTTGTGTATCCTGGTCCTTTTCTCCTTTTTCAGCTTTGAATGGCTGCCCCCATGGCTACACAGCAGCTTGTTTATATAAACTATAGTAGAGTTTCTGAAGCAAACATGTCAGTTTTACCAGTGCAGCACAATCATGACATTATATTTTCATTACTTTAATGCACTTTCATTTCTTGTTGTTACGGTTCCTTTAAAGAGCTCCAAAGGGGCAGAAGATGGAGTCACAACATTAAAAAGCTAGAAAAAAAATTAAAACAAATGTAAAAAGCTGCTAAGAATACTTTACTTAAAGGATAACTAAACACTAAAAATGAATATGGCTAAAAATGAAAAATTTTATATAATAATCTCATTGCACCAGTCTAAAGTTTCAGCTTGTCAATAGCAGCAATGATCCAGGACTTCAAATTTGTCACAGGGGGTCACCATCTTGGAAAGTGTCTGTGACACTCACATGCTCAGTTGGCAGCTGTTGAGAAGCTAAGCTTAGGGGTCGCTGCAAATGACCAAGCAGAAAATTAGTTTGGCCTCTCATATAAGCTGATGCTACAAGGCTTATTATTAAATTCTGATGCTAGTTGCACTGGTTTCTGTGCTGCCACGTAGTAATTATCTGTATAAATTACTAATCAGCCTTATATTGTGACATTTCTATTCTATGTGTACTGTATATTGTGAGTGGGTCCCTAAGCTCAGTAAGTGACAGCAGCACAGAGCATGTGCAGTGAATCAGCAGAAAAGAAGATGGGGAGCTACTGGGGCATCTTTGGAGACACCGATCTTTGCTGCTAACGGGCTGTGGTTGCCTTGGCTAGTACAGAAGCACAAAACACAATGTACAACATTTCTAGCCTACTTTGTTTCCTTTAAAGTGAACTACCGCTTTAAATTGCTGTGAATTAATTTTTTTTTAAAGGCAAACATGTATAAAGGGTGAAAGCCACCTAGCTATAGCATCAGGCCCAGATGCTGCTGTCCTAGTAAGAATAAAGTTCAGCTCAGCTGCGCTGGTTTCTGTGTCCCAAGTACCATACAGGGAGTTTGACATTAACATGTTGGTGGTCCCCTGACTCTTTTTTGATCAAAGAACTTGAAAACTTAAAGTTTCTCTCTGTTGTGCCAATTTCTGTTTATTTAGTGTTTAATCAGATTAGAGAGAAAGAGGAGACTGCTCGGAATCAGCAGGTCAGTGGTAATGCTGTCCCAGCTATGAATGACAGGTGTTTAGATAAAAGTCGGCTTGTGCTTTATGTCTGCAACAGATAACACTCCATAACCGGGACAGATAAGCAGCATGCATTCAAACAAGGAGTAACAAACACAAGTTACCCTTTCCTGGAGTCCAAACAGTGATACAGTCTGACTTGTAAGTACAGCGAAACCTCGATTTTAAAGGAACAGGAACACCCAAAAATTAAAGTGTTTTAAAGTAATGAAAATATCATGCACTCTTGCCCTGCACTGGTAAAACTGATGTGTTTGCTTTAGAAAATCTACTATAGTTCATATAAACAATCTGCTGAGTAGCAATGTCGGAAATTGAAAAAAGTCTATATGGCACAGGATAAATAGTGGATAACAGATAACACCATTATGTTCTACAGAGCTTATCTGCTGTGTAACCTGAGCCTTTTCTCCTTTGAATGGCTGCCCCCATTGCTACACAGCAGCCTATTTATATAAACAATAGTAGTGTTTCTTATGCAAACACAGTGCAGGAGAACACTGCATTATATTTGTATTACTTTAAAACAATTGAATTTTTTGATGTAACTGGTCCTTTCAGTTTTCCCGCATTTTACATTTTTTTGTTGGTGGTCCCACCAATTTATAATGCATTTCAATGATTTTAAGTAATGTTTTCCCGGATTTGACATTAACATTTTGTCCTGATGTACCCAAAAACTGCTTATTTTTCCCTTTATGAATGTTATTATTTGTGAAATAAAGAGGTTTAAAATACTAACCAGATGTATATTTTGCCATGGTTTTGCCTGTAAATGGTCAATTCCAATTAGTCTGCCCTTTATACAGTCCTGCACCAATCACTTATTGCTTTAGGTTGTGTATGTGACTGACAGAGAGGCCTTGCACATGCCCTCCATAGTGTAACATTAACACTGCAATGCTTAACCCTTGTTATTAACAGTAAATATTGTATCACAAAGTAAAATGGACTCCTGTGCGTATATCCTTTCAGTACATGACGAAAAAGTTCCTTTAAGACATTTCCCTGATTTTACGTTTTCTCTGATTTTACATAATTTTTTCCTAGTCCGCTAAAAAACATAAAATGTCAAGGCAACATCGTTGATTCAGCTTGTACAAAGTACAGTTATAAAGAAATGATGTTACAGTTTAAAAATCACTGGGTGTCATTTCAAATCGGCCCTTTGATCTACTGTAAAACATTTTTCCTCTAATTGCACCGTATAAAGTAATAAGACTCAGCGCTACTGATAAAAGAGTGACAGCATTCCCATAATGTTCAACGAACTGATGGTTGTCCTACTCTTTGCTGCATTCATAGATTTAATCATAACAACGTGGTGCTTTACTAAGAGCATATAGGCAAGTAGGACTCAATGAAATGTTTGGATTTACCTGTAAATGCCTTCAACAAGGATGAGGATTTTTTTCCAGGCCCGGTGGGTCCGTGGCTGCCCATTTACCACTGCGTCTCGTAATACCTTTTCCAGGTTGTGCATATCTAAAAGTTCAGCAAAAAAAAAAAAACATGAACTGCTTTTTCTGAACAAAACATTTAAAAAAAATAATTAAAAATTTTAGCTTGTGTTAAGCTGGCCATAGACGCAACGTACAATTCGTACGATTTTCGGACCGTAAGTGGAGAGTCCCGACATTTTTCGTCCGGTGGAGATCGGTCATTTGGTCGATCGGACAGGTTAAAAGATTTCTGTCGGCTGCCGATAATATCTCTGCATGTTTTGCCGATCGTACGATTTTCAGTGGGAGACTGTCACTAGCTTTGTCTGACAACATAACTATCGTACGATTGCTGTCAGAGGTAATACATTGGCTGATCTGTTCTTTTACTACTTTATTTGATCGGAATGGTAACACTTTGATCTGAATGGTTAGTGGAGGGTCGGGAGATGGGAAAGTCCGATCGTACGTTGATTCGTACGATCGGATCTTTGTGTCTATGGCCAGCTTTAGGGAGCAGTTATCTGTAAAGATCAATAAAAGCAGCAGCACTCCGGTATTATTGAAAAAAGTGAAAAACTTTACTCAAAACGCCTTAAAGAGATATTGACATCAGAAAATAACCTTTTTTTACTATCTATCATAACATTATCTTTGAATGCTATTTATAATTTTGCCATACAAGTATTTGCCTGATGCTTTTACATTACCTTTCTTACCCCCATGTTCCTCTATGAGGGGGCTGCCATATTTGTGCAGGAGGAGTCCGTTAGTATTAGAAACTTTAACGGACAGGCTGAGATGGGACAGTCAGGTTGGCAAAACAGTCAGGTTTGGGAACTTCAAGTGACAATTACAAAAGCAAAACTATCAGCGAAAAACGATCAACATGACCTATAGGTAACTTTTAACGTAGAATAATATTTTAAAAAGAAAATTTTTACTGTCAGTATCACTTTAAGGCAACGTTTCTGGCTGCTATGGCACTTTGTCAAGCCTTATTCATGTATGTTGAATTTCATATTCACTAATAACATTTTACATTGCACATGTCACATAACTCAACCATATAAACGGTACATTTGTAAGTCCTATTTCATTTTGTCTAAAAGTTAATTGTTCAAATTCATGTATTAAAAAGTTTATGTGACATCACAGTCCATAATTTTGGTATTTTGTGGCTCGCTCTTTTTTCTTCATCGTGGACTTTAATTATTCAAAGTGGAGCCGGTAGTACAGTCAATTTATTTAGTTTCAATTTCAATTTAGTTATTCAATTAAAGGGCATGTAAAGGCAAAAAAAATAAAATCCCAATTTTACTTTCTTTAATGAAAAAGAAACCTATCACCAATATACTTTAGTTAAAAATGTGTACCGTTTTTATAATTAACTGTATGCAGTGAAATTCTTCCTTCATTTACTGCTGTGGATAGGAATTGTCAGACGGTCCCTAACTGCTCTGCAGGGAAACACTCATACTTATGAACAGCAGGGGGAGCCCCCGCCTTACTTCCCAGCCATGCAGAGCTCAAGCAGCTTTGTTTGTTTCCCTGTAGAGCAGTCGGCGACTGTGTAGAGACAATTATTATTACAGTGAAAAAGGAAAATCCTTTTTAAACATTTGGATTATTTGGATAAAATGGAGTCTATGGGAGACTACTGAGACTACCTTTCCGTAATTTGTAGCTTTCTGGATAACAGAATCTGATGGGGACAAAAGATGATGTAAACCTACACAGAATGAACTCGTACAATTTGGCTGAAAGTGGAGAACATATTGCTGTGTGTATGGCCACGTTAATTGAGCATGAATACAGGCATCCAGTCTCATCCTGGAACATACATTCTAGCTCCTCTGCAAGAACCCCTAGTCTAATCAAATACTTTATCCTCTATTTCACTTAATTGTTCCCTCAAGACCAGCATTTCTCAACTTCAGGACTTGGTGGCCACCCAGAGGGCACATTTCAGAGATTCTCCTGTGTCAAAGGAGCTGAAGCAATGGCTGCTGAGAATGCGGCTCAGAATCACTGTTCTTAATTATAATGAATAGCCTTGCAGTCATTTTCTACTTCTCTCTTTGTGGCCAATGTAAAAATACAGTCATTCCCTCTTGCCTTCCCTTTCGCTGTCTCACAGCAAAGCTATGTCTGTTTCTCACAGTCACCACTTCAAAAACGTCCAGGCTTGCCCTCCCTGTCTCCAGCATTGATTACTGCAACCGTCGCATTTTATTTGGATTGCGGGCTTTATACCTCTCGTTAGACTCGTTACCTAAACGTGGAGATGCCGGGAATCAAGAGCATTAGGGGAAAAAAGAAATCTGCATTTCAGCTTTAAATAAGGATGCTTTCTCTCCACATGAATGAAGCTCAGTTAGCCATATTACTGAATTGCCCGGAAATCTCTAAACCAAAAGAGACTTTATAGTTGTTTTATGGTATGTTTCCAATTGCCAGTTGAATAGAAACGTCACATATGTAATGGTTATGGGTTAAACGTTAATGCCAGAATTGTGGATGTATCTTAAAGTAACTTTTAGTAGAATGACCAATTCTTAGCAACTTTCCAATTGGTTTTCATGATTTATTTTTTATAGTTTTATAGTTATTTGCCTCCTTGCAGATTTCAAGTGGGCGTCGCTGACCCCTTCTAAAAAAACAAATGCTCTGTAAGGCTACAAATGTATTGTTATTGCTACTTTTTATTACTCATCTTTCTATTCAGGCCTCTCCTATTCATATTCCAGTGTCTTATTCAAATCAATGTATGGTTGCTAGGGGAATTTGGTTATTATCTATACTGAAACCTCAATAATCATCTTGTTTCCCAACGGTAGCTCAGCAGTGCTTCTAACTTTGGTTAAAAGACCAGTAACATTTTTAAAAAAAAATTTGTTAGAATACATCGGAAAAATAAATAAAAACCCACTAAGACAAATTGAACTTTCAAATCGCAAAGTCTTTATTACGAAATAACTTAGTGAAACTCGGCTTGCACTCCTCTTCAGAAAGCGATTGGGCGATCCATCGTGCGGCACTCGATTTCTCCTCCCTGCCTTCCTTATAGGAGATAGCCAGGGAGGAGAAATTGAGTGCCACACGATGGATCGTCGCTGTGTCGCCTTTTCTGAAGAGGAGTGCAAGAGGAGTTTCAGACAGTTATTTCTTAATAAAGACTTTGTGTTTTGAATGTTTCATTTGTCTTGTGCTTTTTTCGATGTATTCTAACTAGTTTAAAAAAATTGATGTTACTGGTTCTTTTATGTGAGGGAGGAGGAGGTCCTAGTTTGCTTTCTATGGACAGGCTGTGTCTGTATTTGGATCAAGAGACTAGAAACTGAGTTTTTTTTTTGCATTATATATATATATATATATATATATATATATATATATATATATATATATATATATATATATATATATATATATATATATATATATCATTAAAATATATGTAAGAAATGTAAATTGCAATGTAAAATTGCTTACAAGTTTTTCAAGTTTTGCAAGTTACATGATATTTTTGTCCCCTTGATTTTAAGGTATTTGCAAATTCTACACTGCTAATATTATGAAACTGAAACAACAGTGCCGCCTGCTGGTCAGTTCTGACAACCAGGCTGACAGTCGGGAGAAAATTTCAGAAAAAGAGCAGGAAAGCCTTCTTCATCTTCTTCCGTAATTTCAACCCGACCAGCAGGTGGTGCTATTGTTTCAATCCCATTGTATAAGCAGTGGAAACCTTTCTATTATCTTGAAAATGAAAAAAAATGAAAGTTCATTGCAAAATTGCTTAGAACAGCAGTCACAACTTAGGAGGGCTATGCTTGCAGTTACCAGCAAGACAGTGATGAATGTAGGATTACTTAAAATTGCAAACTGAGCCAGAAGCAAGGGAAAACAAAGCAAGGAGGAAACAACTGCACATTCATCTCTCAATATTTGCATTACAAAAAGAGTCCACTTGAAAGGCCCAGAAGATAGGTAGTCATGTACAACTGCCTTCTGCATTTCTAATATCTCTTTAGTAGGGCCAATTTATAATTTACACCTAAAAAACCCATTTATCCAGAATTTTTAAAGCTGCTTTGTTGACATACAGTGAGAAACACTTCCACGCTTCCCCTCAGTGTAATGTGAAAGCTCCCATTTACCTATTTCATAATGTGCATAAGCATAATGTGCACAAGTATTTTCATGGGACAGTCCCTATTTTGACAGCTCAACCCAGATTCCCGGATTGTTAATAAAAAGTCCCGGCTTTCTCTTTGATCTCCTGCACTGAACAGCCAAAAAAACATACATCGTTTCTAACTTAATTGGCTTTTGGTAGAGAGTCCAAAACACTCCACGGGTCCATTTCGATACTTTTGTAACAATTCAAGATAAGCAAAGACACAATTATAACAATTTAAGATAAGCAGGTCTCTTGGGGAAACTGTGACTTGCAGCTGAAAGGGCAATTCACCTTCATTAGCAAAACTGTAATAACACATAAAAACCACAGAAATGAGTTCAATAGGGATGAGCGGATTTGACCCATTTCACGTCGCCAAAAATTAAAGTCTAAATTGGCGTCAAAAAATTTTTGAATTTGTGTTGACGCGCGTCTTTTTTTTTTGACGCACGTCATACAAGTCTATATGCGTCATTTCTGTGGCGAAACAAGGCGAAAAAATTCACCCATCCCTAGTGTTCAAACTTTCATAACCTGCCAAATATTTTTAAAATGAACATGGTCATTAGGGGGTGTGGCCACAAATAGGGGAGTGGTGAAAAAGAATTGTCGCGCTCCACACGCCAAATATTTTGTCGCTCTTTCAGTTTCCAAAATATTGAGAGATATGCATATGGTATCCATTATCCAAAAAGCTCTGAATTACAGGAAGGCAATCTCCAGTAGAACCCATCTTAATGAAATGTATTTCATTTTCTCTCTGTAGTACTAAAACAGTAACTTGTACTTGATCCCAACTAAGATATAGTTAATCTGTATTGGTGGCAAAACAATCCTACTGGGTTTAATTCATGTTTAAATGATTTTATAGTAGACTTAAAGGGGTTGTTCACCGTTGCGTTTACTTTTAGTATGATGTAGGCAGTAATATTCTGAGACAATTTGCAATTGGTTTTCATTTTTTATTATTTGTGGTTTCTGAGTTATTTCGCTTCGTATTCAGCAGCTCTCCAGATTGCCATTTAAGCAACTTGGTTACTAGGGTCCAAATTACCCTAACAACCATGCACTGATTTGAATAAGATATCAGAATATGAATAGGAGAGGGCCTGAATAGAAAAATTAATTATAAAAAGTAGCATTAAAGGGGTGGTTCACCTTTAAGCTAACTTTTAGTATGTTAATAAGCATCTTTTAAATTGGTTTTCATTATTTATTTGTTATAGTTTTTTCATTATTTGTCCTTTTCTTATGATTCTTTCCAGCTTTGAAATGATGGTCACTGACCCCTTCTAAAAGCAAATGCTCTGTAAGGCTACAAATGTATTGTTATTGTTACTTTTTATTAGTCATCTTTCTATTCAGGTCCTATCCTATTTATATTCCGTCTGTTATTCTAATCAGTGCATGGTTGCTAGGGTAATTGGGACCCTAGCAACCAGATGGCTGAAACTGCAAACTGGAGAGCTGTTGAATAAAAAGCTAAATAGCTAAAAAAACACAAATAATAACAAATGAAAACCGATTGCAAATTGTCTCAGAATATCACTCTCTACATCATACTAACAGTTAACTCAAAGGTGGACAAACCCTTTAACAGTACATTTGTAGCTTTACAGAGCATTTGTTTTTAGATGGGTCAGTGTCCCCATTTTTAAAGCTGGAAAGAGTCAGAAGAAACATGAAAATCATTTAAAATAAATAATGAAAATCAATTGAAAAGTTGCTTACAACTGTCCGTTCTATAACATACTAAAAGTTAACTGAAAGGTGATCCAAATTACAGAAAGACCCCTTATCTGGAAAACCCCAGGTCCCGAGCATTCTGGATAACAGATCTCATACCTGTACTACATCCCTAGAAACATATAACAAGGCCTACGCACATTTCCATTCAACGCCACCCGCTGTCAGTTCCGTGTACTTGCGCTGCTTCTCCATTGGCACGTGCCATCAGATCTCTCTCAGAAAAGACATTTTTAGCCACCAAGAAGAAACAAACTTGTAATGTGTGATATGATGAATGTAAATAACATGCTCATTTCGGGGCATTAACTTGATTTGTTTAACATCTGGTTAGACAGAGACATAACACTGACTTGTGAAGTCTTTTTTTATGAGGATGATTTGGGCCGGCTCCCATCTGTATGCAATTATCACAAGCAGCTCTTTGATCAGGGCGCATGAAGCACAACAGAATAAAACAATCCCTTAGATGATGTTTGGACAGAAGAAAAAGAGAGCAACCTGTCTCAATAAATGGGACAAAGCATTATAATCAGAACATAAAAGCCAGGCCTGTAATATACCAAGCAGCTTATAAGGCAATTATGCAGAATGCCTGTAATTTAGATCTCATTTCAGCATCTTTTTGCACAGGGGAAACAAAACCTTAACGTCATAAGAGTCCTGCGCGGAACCAATTTGTTAAACCCACACCCCGCATTCTTACCCGCTTGGACCTGCTACCCAAGTACCTTATCCACAACCCGATCTGCGACCCGCTGTCCATCAAGAAACAGGAAGTGCTGTCATTGTAAACCGGAAGTGATGTCATTAGAAGTAGGCGTGATCAGAAAAAAAGGAATGACAACAGCAAGTGCTGTCGTATACCGGAAGTGGCGTCATTAGAAGTAGGCGTGGTCAGAAAAAAAGGAGTGAAAACAGGAAGTGCTGTCATTGTAAACCGGAAGAAACGTCATTAGACGCAGGCGTGATCATAAAAAAAGGAGTGAAAACAGGAAGTGCTGTCATTGTAACCCAGAACTGACGTCATTAGAGTAAGGCGTGATCAGAAAAAAAGTAATGAAAACAGGAAGTGCTGTCATTGTAAACTGGAAGTGACATCATTAGAAGTAGGTGTGATCAGAAAAAAAGGAGTGAAAACAGGAAGTGCTGTCATTGCAAACCTGTAGAACCGCCGACCCGCGTCTATACCCACTCCCGAAACTTCTACCTGCAGGGTACCGCATGTTTTTGCGGGCTACCCGACCCGCTGCAGGACTCTATCACAGATCTATTCATGAGCCGGCTTGTGCTATTTCGTTTTTATACTGTCATTGCACTGAAATTATATTTGCAAATACATTTGAAATTGTTGAAAATGTGTGATGAACGTATATTGCAAAGATGAACAGTTTTAGACTGCAGCTACCAGGCTTTTGTCTAAACAGCGAAAGTTGGAGAACCAGCAAAAAAAGGGTTAACGGACTATAAGTGAAAGTAATAGAATGTACATAGACAGTTAGGGTCACCTCACCCATTTAAAACCGAACACATATGGAATCCACAGCCTGTATGGCTAATTAGCAATTAATTTAGATGCATGATGCACGGCTGCACATAAATCAGTTTAGTCTGCAGCATGCATCTAAATGAATTGGTAATTAGCCATGCAGGCTGTGTATTCCGTATGTGTTCGGTTTTAAAGGGGTGAGGTGGCAACCCTATCGCTGACACTCTGACCTTTAGAAAGCTGGTGAGCCAAAAGCCTGGTATTAGCAGTGTAAAACTTTTAAAGGGGTTGTTCACCTTTAAATTTACTTTTAGTATGATGTAGAGAGTGATATTCTGAGACAATTTGCACTTGGTTTTAATTTTTTGTTATTTGTGGTTTTTGAGTAAATTAGCTGTTTATTCAGCAGCTCTCCACTTTGCAACTTCAGCAATTCAATTGCTAGGATCCAAATTTAGCTAACAATAATGTACTCATATGAATAAGAAACTGGAATATTTATAGGAGAGGACCTGAATAGAACGATGAGTAACAAAAAGAAGCAATAACTATAAATTTGTAGCTTTACAGAACATTTATTTGAGATGGGGTCAGTGACCCCAATCGTCTGAAAGCTTGAAAGAGTCAGAGGAAGACGACAAATAATTCAAAAACGATAAAAAAAGAAAAAATGAAGGCCAGTTGAACGTTGCTTAGAATTGGCCATTCTATGACATACTAAAAGTTAACTTACAGGAGAACTAAAGCCTAATTAAAGAAGTAGCTAGAAATGTTGTACATTATGTTTTGAGCTTCTTTGCCAGCCCAAGGCAACCACAGCCCTTTAGCATCTGTGTCCCCAAAGATGCCCCAGTAGCTCCCCATCTTCTTTTCTGCTGATTCACTGCCCATGCTCTCTGCTACTGTCACTTACTGAGCTTAGGGACCCACTCACAATATACAGTACACATAGAATAGAAATGTCACAATATAAGGCTGATTAGTAATTAATACAGATAATTACTACATGGCAGCACAGAAACCAATGCAATTAGCATCAGAATTTAATAATCAGCCCTGTAGCATCATCTTATATTACAGGCCAACCTCATTTTCTGCTGGATAATTAGTGACGACCCCTAAGCTCAGCTTCTCAACAGCTGCTCAGAGCCAAGTTTGAAGTCCTGGATCATTGCTGCTATTGACAAGCTGAAACTTTAGGCCGGTGCAATACGTTCAGTGTATACAATATGACATTTTTAGCCATATTAATTTTTAGGGTTTAGTTCTCCTTTAAACAGCTGCCTGGTAAGGACACGTCTAGCTGTGCCTCCTGAAGCTTCGCTCATCACCGAGTGCCCAATTTTTCATCCAGTGCTCAGTCCAGAGCATGCTTGCACTTGCACCCCTAATAAAGTGTATATCTTTTTTTTAATATAATTTATTTTTATCAGCGTGACATGAGGCTTTATGCCAACATTATTAATAGGAAAGAAAGATAAAAATATAGGAAGGTCATTATTTTTTCCTACCCACCATTAGTAAATGAATTCCAGACAGTCATATAAAGCTACAGCACAGGCCAATAAAAAGTATTGATAATGTCTTATGAAGACCATGAACAGACTTCGGGCCATAAAATTGCCTTTCATTTATTTCAAGTTACCCTGCTCCCTATTTTCTTCATCATTCCTGACGCTGTTTTTTTTTTTACGGTCGTTATTATGAGTTTATTATATTTATGCTTCAATACTACATTTAAGGCACAAACCTCTAGATGGTGCTAATGCTCAGAAAGTGCGAGCAGGTTTACAATAATACTAATAATAGCCATTGCTCGGATATTCCCTGGGGCTCAGCATTTTCTCTGTCTCTCCTGCTAGTAAGTAAAAAAGTCCAGGGTTAACTGGTATAGCCCTTGGGAAACTTGTAAGGCTAGCTTCGGTCTAAAAAAAAAACAAAGGGATTTCAGTATCCCTCTAAATGGGCAATACACGGGCTGAAAAAATAGGGTTAAGTCCACCAATTCTAAGAAACTTTTCAATTGTCCTTTATTGCTTCTTTTTTATAATTCTTGAATTATTTGCTTTCTTCTTCTGACTTTTTCCAGCTTTTAAATGGGGGTCACCGACCCCATCTAAAAAAACAAATGCTCTGTAAGGCTATAAATGTATAGTTATTGCTACTTTTTATTACTGATCTTTCTATTTAGGCCTCTCCTATTCATATTCCAGTCTCTTATTCAACTCAGTGCATGGTTGCTAGGGTAATTTGGACCCTAGCAACCAGATTGCTGAAATTGCAAATTGGGGAACTACTGAATAAAATTTTAAAAAAACCACAAATAATAAAAAAATGAAAACCAACTGCAAATTGTCTCAGAATAGAATGCTCTACATCATACTAGAAAGTAATTTAAAGGCGAACAACCCCTTTAACATACATTTTCCCTATTCTTTTAATTAATACTTATGGTTTTTGTTAGTGCACTAAAAAAAGAAAATGAAACCACTTTCACTTTCTGACTTCCCTTTCACCTGAGTTGCTATTTGCAAAAAAAAAAAGAAACACAGATAAAGGCCTCTGTATAATGAAATGCTCCTTATTACATCTCCACTTTAGGGAAAGTAGGGGGTTTGTTTATACAGAGATCACTGTCTCCTTTTAACAAATACCCTGTTTATAGTGGGAGATGGGTGAGCGAGTTGTAATGGGAGAGGGGTGAGCGAGTTTGGTACAGTTTTTGTGCTTTATTTTTTTTAATTGGCAGATTACATTTTCAACATAAGTCCCAATGCATTGTGCTGAGTTTCTCTGCAGAATGCCTCAGTCAAGGCCAAGAATAGGCAACACCCAGGCTTCACAGTAAAGGATTACCTATAAGTACAATAAAATAAGTTCTATTCTCTACTATATTATTATGGGAACCCAAGCTGAAAGATGACCCCTGCTCAGGGTACCCCTGTGCTGCACTGCTGCTTGAATGTTTGCTTAATAATACAAAAGTCAGTTTAAAAAAAAAAGTTCAGGGTTGTTGATTGTGCCATCAATAAGCGGAAAAATGTACAGGTCATCTTCCCAGAGACGTTGTGCAATGGTACGGACTGGAAGAGAGGTTGCAACACAGGGAATTGATGATATATATATATATATAAAACCTCCATGTTGCCGGCACTCTCGAAAATGTAACTCACATGCCTGGGTGCAGTGTCCAGTCAATTAATCTAATCGCATCCAATAAAAGGTCCGCACTCTCAGGGCTTTATGATATGTTGAAAAGATGATTTTATTGTAGTAAGAGACTAAAGTAAGTAGTCTCTTACTACAATAAAATCATCTTTTTAACTTATCATAAAGCCCTGAGAGAGCGGACCTTATTGGATGCGATTATATATATATATATATATATATATATATATATATACACACACAATACTGCCTAGACTCATGTGTTGTAAGTGATATATGAAGCCGACGGGAATACATTTACTGACTGCTCTGTCTCCTGATTCCAGCTGATCTGTAACAGGAGAGTGACTGTCTGGCCTCCCCACCCAAATAAAGCAGTCTTTCTTTCGGAGTTTTTTAAAGCACCAGGGCCTGACTGCATTTTACACATTTTAATGAATGCTCAGACACCCGTGCTTGCATTTTCCCTTATATGTGTCCAGTGATTTATATAACACATGGGTGAGAGAAGCACCAGGTGCCCAATGACTCGTACAAATGGAGTTTTATTTAACTCTTTTTTAGTTGTTTACTAAATTTCATATTTAACTCATATTGTTATTAAACCAAGTTCAACCAAACTCCCATTCGCGATTTTACCCTATATTTTCAATAACTCGAAAAAGTCAGGCAAACACTAGTGATGGCCGAATAAATTCGGTAGGCATGGATTCTCGGCTAATGTTTTCGCTAAGCTGCAGCGAAAATTCGCTAGTGAAAAATCAAAAAAAAAATTGATGCCCGTCAAAATAATTCGGATGCCCATGGACTTTAATGCATTTGGACAAAATTGACGAGAGTATAAAAATTGACGCTCGTGTCAAAAATTGTTGCATGTCAAAATTATTTTGACGCCCATTAACCGCAATGTGTTTACCGAATCACAGATTCTCCCATCACTAGAAAAGACTCAATAAAATCGAGAGAAAACTCGAATCATACGAATTTTTCGTATTTGATGCCGGAATTGCTTGATTTTTTCAGTTTATCGCCTGAAACCCCCAAATTTTTTTGATTATCAGACAAAACCCCAACGCAGATCGTGATATCTTCACATTGTTAAAGGGACATCTGCCATTGACTTCTGCATGACCTCGGCAGGTTTGAGATGGTGGATTTTCAGATTCGGATTTTTAGCACCTTCTGGGTGTAAATTACAATCCTTCATTTATTATATCACAATAAGATGAAATTTTGGATTTTGGCAGGTTGTGGAATGTTTGAAAACATTTCTGGAGGTTTAGGGTCAGGTTTTATGTATTACAGTTTTGCTAATGAAGGTGATTTGCCCTTTAAGCTGCAAGACACGGTTTCCCTAAGAGACTTGCTTATCCTAAATAGTTACAATTGTATCTTTGCTTATCTTAAATTGATACATATAGTCACGTGGTTAAATTAGGTTGAAAAAAGACAAAGTCCATCAAGTCCAACCCCTCCAAATGAAAACCCAGCATCCATACACACACCCCTCCCTACTTTTAATTAAATTCTATATACCCATACCTATAGTAAACTGACTTGTGCTAGGGCAGTTTTAGCTACTTTCCTTGGTGGGCTGATACCACAGATGAGCTCTCTTTCTCAGGGGTAAGCCCTCGCAGCGGGGTGGAGGCAAGGGTGTAGTGTAACTGTAACCTGATGCGATAGCACAATGATGGGCGCCAGTAGTTCTTTAACAGTTGAACAAAGAACAGTATTTATTGAACAATAGCACAGAGATCATCTAGCACATTGATCCAAAATGGAGTATAGAACATACACAGCAGCATAAAGGAAGCATATACTCACAGCACGTATAGGCTGAATCCCCACAGGCTAGGGAATATACAGCAGAGAGTAAATTGACAGCATATGATGGGTATTGCCCAGTTTTCAGGATATCTTCCAGTGGCAGACTAGGGGAACTCCTGACATCCCTATCTCAACACTTGGTTCCTTACTCTGGGTCAGTAATACCCGGGATCTTAATCCCTCTAATCTCCTCGGCGGAGCCTTGAGCTGCTCAACTAAATAACCTCTCTATCACTCCTAGAGCGATCTATAAAACGAGTATAGCTGTCTAATTACTAGGGCCAAGGCGCCTAGGGTCAACACTACCCATTCCCTTCCAGCCTGCTTGGTTGGGCTAAAGCAATGGAACCAGAGCACATGGTTCCTAAACCTTTTATACTCTGGCACAGTGCCATCTGGTGTAGACTGTGTGAACTGCAGGGGTTACATAAGCACAAGGTCCCCATAAGGAACCACTGAGGTGTCCATATTACTAGGGATGTGCCTGTCTGTAAAGTGTAAGGGTGTCTGAGATTTTCACATCCCTACACCTATACTAACTATAGAGCTAAGTATCACAATAGCCTTTGATATTATGTCTGTCCAAAAAATCATCCAAGCCATTCTTAAAGGCATTAACTGGATCAGCCATCACAACATCACCCGGCAGTGCATTCCACAACCTCACTGTCCTGACTGTGAAGAACCCCCGACGTTGCTTCAAATGAAAGTTCTTTTCTTCTAGTCTAAAGGGGTGGCCTCTGGTACGGTGATCCACTTTATGGGTAAAAATATCCCCTGCTATTTGTCTATAATGTCCTCTAATGTACTTGTAAAGTGTAATCATGTCCCCTCGCAAGCGCCTTTTTTCCAGAGACAAAAGATGTATCTGTAGTGCAGCTGCCAAGTATTCTGGGCTCTCATGTTATATTTAATTACATGAATTTTTAAATTACATTTCAGAAACATTGTATCTTTTTCTGGCCGTTCAGTGCAGAAGATCAAAGAGAAACTCTGAACATTTCAGTAACAATCTGAAAAGTAATATACTGTGCTACTGCATGGTGGGGGCCATTGGCCTTTTATGGTGAGGATGACTATGTTACAATGTAGCCGTACGGAGCATGTTGAAAACATTTAGTTGGTGTGGTCTCCCGTAATGTGTGTGGTCCCTAAAAGTACCCATGGTCTAGGAAAGTATGGCACCCCCAAGTCATCGCATTTACTTAGCCGGTGCTCCTATCAGCAGAAAACTGCACCAGACTCTTCCATTGAGCACCACGAAGCGATTCTCTTATTGCTTCTTCTTTCTTCTTGTCCCTCCGCATGCGAATTAGAGCGGTAAGCCAAACTAAAAAGCCGGATATTTAATTCTACTGCGCATGCGTCTGCCCCGGGAAATTTGAAGAAAGAAGAAGCAGGAAGCCGATTGCTTTGTGGTGGAAGAATCTGGTGCAGTTTTCTCCTGATAGGTGCACCAGCCCAGGGTGTCAGGTAAGTAAATGCGATCACTAACTTTTGGAACCCCCAAGTAAAAATAACTTTCCTTCTTCTTTAACATGCTGCTATAATTCCTGAAAAGTTACTGTTCCAGGCCATTAAGTCTATGAGTCTATGTGGAATGTACTCCAAGCCACTGTAGTTTATCTGTAAAGAAGGTGATAAGAAGAATGCTGAGAGGGTTGGTTTCAATGTCGTCTGGAACCTTTGGAGCAATGAAATTTTCCATTGATTTCAGAAAACAGTTTGTTTCCGATGCATGCTCAGTCTAGCAATAAAATGCAGAATCTATCAATAAATAGATTGATCTTATGGGTTAAATTATATATATATATATATATATATATATATATATATATATATATATATATATATATATAAATATATATATATATATATATACACACACAAACACACACATACACATATAAATATATATATATATATTCACATATACACACACACATAGATATATATATATGGATCAGTTATCTGGAAACCTGTTATGCAGACAGCTCTGCACTTGCTGTCGTAAATTACCCCTTTAAATCTATATTTCATGCAGTCCTGGTTCAGGACTCAGAAGGAGGACTATTCTTCACACTCCCCACACAGTGTGCCATGTGCAAAAAAAATGTCAGATTTTGGTTTTTTTTTTTACATACTGCACACCGTGTGGTGTAAAAAAAATGCAGTATTTTGCACCCCTTGCCTTCCACATAAACCAATGGGATCACAGTCCACCCAACCCTTCCCCTATCTATCTATCTATCTATCTATCCACCCATCAATTATCTATCTATCTATCTATCTATCTATCTATGAATCAGTCATCTATCTATCTATCCATCCACCCATCAATCATCTATCTATCTATCTATCTATCTATCTATCTATCCACCCATCAATTATCTATCTATCTATCTATCTATGAATCAATCATCTATCTATCTATCTATCTATGAATCAATCATCTATCTATCTATCTATCTATCCACCCATCAATTATCTATCTATCTATCTATCTATCTATCTATCTATCCACCCATCAATTATCTATCTATCTATGAATCAATCATCTATCTATCTATCATCTAAATATCAAGGCTCAAACTAGGGGTAGGCAGAAGAGGCACGTGCCTAGGGCTCAATGATGGGGGTGTACCAGGCATGTACCTCTTCTTTCCCTACCCTTGATCCGGGCCCTTGTTCCTCCACTGCCACTTGTCTCCGGTGTTGCCTTAGCTGGGTCTACTTTATAGGATCAAAGCCCTCCCAACTCTCCCCCATCTATCTATCCACCCATCCATTATATATCTATCTATCCACCCATCCATTATCTATCTATCTATCTATCTATCTATCTATCTATCTATCTATCTATCTATCTATCTATCTATCCATCCATCTATCTATCTATCTATCTATCTATCTATCTATCTATCCACCCATCAATTATCTATCTATCTATCTATCTATCTATCTACCCATCCATTATCTATCTATCTATCTGTCTGTCTGTCTGTCCACCCATTCATTATCTATCTATCTAATCTATCTATGGAGTTGTTCGAACGTAGGTTTGCAAATAATTGGCAACACAAATTGGCAATTGGAAGCCTTTTTTCTACAAAGAACAGTTGCAGCATAGGGGGAAAGAGCTTCTCTAGCAAGGCAGGGCAATGTATATGCTAAATAACAACACGTTAGCCGCAATGTAATTATACCTTCTTGCTGATTTCAATGCAAATGGCAACATTTTGCCATTTGCTGGTTTTTCCACTGTTTCCCAAATTTTTTAGCGATGCGAATCGTCCCATTTTCGCAAATCTCTACTAAAGATCAGTGCCTGGATTTGCTTTTCACCCCAAAAGAGATGCAAGGTAATACGAAAGGGCATATAAAAAAATGGACAGACCAGAGAACAGCTCATGAATGTGACAGAAAAGAGTGAAGGAAGGAGGGAGGATAAGAGAAAATCTAAAAATAAATAAAGGGCAATATAAGAGAAGTAAAAACATAACAGTGGCTTACAAAATGAAAAGTTGGAATGGAGGAGATGAAAACCAGATAAAATCACAATCTGTCAAAAACACATAAAGGCAACAGAAACCATAAGGACATAAGAGAGAGAAAGATCGGGAAGGTGTAAAATACAGACGAGAAGAGGAAAAAAAACAACATCAAATGGAAAAGAAAACACAAAACCAAAGTAACTTCTTGTGAACATATTCTCCATTTAATGAAAAGGTCGGCAGCAGCTTTATGGTAGTTCTCCACACTACTTTGGATGTTTCAGCAGCCAAGAAAAGCAGCAACAGTCTTAAAACCCATGTGAGAGATCCCCCCAAACAATGCCATTACACATCTACTGCTACTAACATAACTTCAGGTCATGATGGGCCACATAAAATGTTGGTGGGGGTCATCTGAAACGCATGTAAATACTTAAGTCAGGGTCATTTACAGTGCTAGTAATTTGTGCTTTACTGCTGCACGGGGTAAATATTAGCTGAACCAGCTCGAAAAACAAACAAAAAAAGGTCACACGTGGGAATTAAAACGCCCTCTCAGAATACGGACAATGAAAGACATTTTTAAGAACCCACCTCCCCCCCTTAAAAATATTATCTTACAAAACAGAAGTTAAGGTTCAAAGTGAATTCTTTGATTGGAATGAGAAAATAAAGGAGGAGGGAAAAGGAAATATTTGCAGAAGAAGTAAATTATACCACATCTTAAAGGGGCACAGCAAGAGTTTTGAGAAATTCTCACCGGGATCCCAAAAGTTTCACATCACACAAAGTTTAAAGGGCAACAAGGAGCTCTGCATACCGGCACACATCTCTTACACAAACCAAGTTCGTTTTTATTAGAGGAGACTGGAGCCATCAGGGAGTAATCAGCTAAAATATCTATAGAGAGGTTAGAAGAAAGAAAGGCATTCCCCCCAATAATCTGTTCCAAAAAAAGAAATGGAGAGGGAGGAAGGAAGGAGAGATAAAAGATCTTGACCACAACGTCCCAAATCACCTGGTCTTCTGACAACATGATCAGAATGATGCGGGAATTCTTTTTTCAATAGGGTTAATATGCTGCATTAATAACATATTTTAAGGGGGACCCGTCACCCAAAAAAATTATTCAAAATCGTATTTTATCACATTAGTCAAGTAAAATGAACTTTAATTACACTATATAAATTATTTGTATCTTGCTCCCTTCAGTCTGGGATTTCAAAATTATAACAAGCAGGCATCAGCCATTTTGTGGACACTGTTATTAAGGCAAGCCTTGTATCATCTCAGAATCTTGTTTGTGCACCAGAATGGGGGACCTGATGTCCATCCCCATGCCCTGGCTACACAATTAAATGATAAAGAGAAAAGGGGAATGTGTGGAGAGCAGTGGCATCTAGTAAGTGCTGAATGGAAAGTGGGAACTAATTGTTTTCCCTGCCTCCATGCCCCCCAGGGCATAGAGGAGTGGCAGACAATATCTGATTGATAGCTGAGATTTTTAAATGAGCATACAACAGCTATGAATGCTTTAATAAAAAAAATAGAAATTGATTTCATGTTTAATTTGAAAAGGACTTTTATTATACAGATTTTTGTGTCTGGGTGACAGGTCCACTTTAAGAAAGCAGCCATCCTTATATGCAAATCTGAGGAACATTAAAGAATTTCCCTGCCCGGGGCAAGGAGGCACATATAAGGAACATTCTGATTTCCAATCTATTGCTGGAGAAGCTCATGATTACACTGTACATAGAAGAGCCACATGTGAGTGACCAAATGGAAAATGGAATGCGTGTAAAAACTTCCATGTGCTTCTTGAAATTTCTCAGTTTCGCGCATTTTTCAACGGACAGGACAGATTCGCTCATCACTAGTGGGGATTTTTTAAAGAAATAAAGTGAAATTATTTATCCTAACTGAAAAGAATTTCATTGCCACACGATCCCGTACAAATCAATCAAAGTACTACTCTCACGAGTAGATCCCATCCTAATACATCGATACGAGCGCCATTTACCGAATGCAAGTAAGCCTTTGACTAAACGGGACACCTAAAAAATTAATACACTATCGGCATATTCTTCTTTTTATAGGTACGCACGGAGAATTATAAGCCCACCGCCACCTACTACCTTTTATTCTAAACCTAGGGACTAGTGGGTCCCGAGATATACACTGGTGCTGCTACTAAACAATCACTGACACTATATAGGGGCAAATTCATTACCCTCCGAAAATTCACCAGCGACGACTTCACTCACATCGCAACACTTTGCCAGGCGTAGATTCGCCAGGACAAAGCTAATTCACTAAAATCCGAAGTTGCGTCCAGGGCACCAAACGCTGATGAAGTTGCGCTAGCGTTACTGCGGCAAGCAAATCGAAGTTGCGCTAGTGTTGGCTAATTTGCATACGGTGGAAAGTTAAAGTTGAATGGACATATATGTTGCAGCAAATACATTACACTACACAAGCCTGGGAAAGCTTAATACAGTGATCCCCAACCAGTAGCTCGTGAGCAACATGTTGCTCCACAACCCCTTGGATGTTGCTCCCAGTGGCTCAAAAGCAGGTGCTTATTTTTGAATTACAGGCTTAGAGGCATAAAAACCAGTTGTACTGCCAACTAGAGCTTTCTGTAGGCTGCCAGTCCACAAAGGGGCTACCAAATAACCAATCAAAGCCCTTTGTTAGCATCCTCAGGAACTATTTTCATGCTTATGGTGCTCCCCAACCCTTCTTACATTTCAATGTGGCTCATGGGTGAAAAAGGTTGGGGATCCCTGCCTTAATAAAATAAAATAGATTTGTTATAATGCCCTACACATGAGCCCAGTGTATAGTTTTTGTGCCATATGTTAGGAAATGTAGGGGGGAAGCCGGGTACCCAAAAAAAATTAGGGATGCACCGAATCCACTATTTTGGATTTGGCAGAACCCCCGAATCCTTTGCGAAAGATTTGGCCGAATACCGAATTTGCATATGCAAATTAGGATTCGGTTCGGCCTGGCAGAAGGATTCGGCCGAATCCTGTTGAAAATGGCCGAATCCTGCCCGAATCCCAAACCGAATCCTGGATTCGGTGCATCCCTAAAAAAAAATGTTCGATCTTTTGCAGCCTATCACCCTGAAAAATGAAAAGTTGCCTGCGTTTTTTGGGACTTCGAAAATGTTTCAACTATTTTTTGAAGAACTCCTATCTACTCTATTGCACGTTGCACTGGTAACGTTCAGTAAAAAAAAAAAATCTGCATCTTATTGAATTAGCGAAGTAAAGCTCTTTCGCCAGAGCTTTAGAGTGTGAAGTAGCGCTAGAGTCAGAGTAAATCAGCGAAGTACCGAAATGACGTCACGCTTTCGAATTTTCGCCAGTGTTAGTCACTTCGCCCTTTAGTAAATTTGCCCCTAAGCGCAGAGTTCACCCATATATTTTACTGATATTCTATCAGTTATTCTATGTTGTGTCATTGCATAGGGTTATGCCTGGTGTTCCCACCACCCTGACCCTATGCAGCACAATGTAATAGGTGCCATTCTGTTTATACTAAAACACAATGATGCAAAAAAAATCTGTATCAACAGAAATAAAAACATTCCCCCGTGGGAGGCTTAAAATGGGCCCATTAAAGTCAAGAAGCTTTGCCCAGTTTCATGTAAGAGTGCACAGCAAAGAATTACAGATCAATTCCACTCAAGCACAAAGCTCACCTCTCCTGCCAATGACCTCAAATATTTGTACAGTCGATGCAGAAGGGCCTGCCGTTTGCTAAGGACGCACCCTCGTTACAATTTTACAATTTTTAACTTTAAGGAATTTGGTGAATGCACTCTAATAAATGTCTCAAGTGAATCATCGACAGCTAGAGCAATTCTTTCCATGTCAGTTGTGTGCAGTGCAAGAGACTGAGAGTGAATGTGACCATGACCCATACAGAGAAGCTCCCCCAATATTCAAAACAATAAGACGAATCAGGAAAATGTGACCTTTGTCCCACCTGCTATTGTCTTATTAAAACTTGACCATGCATGTTTAATACAGCATTAACAATATATATAAAATAATAACACACCAGGACAATAAAACATGTAGGTATGATATGGTGACTCAATTCTTAAAGGGGTGCTTCACCTTTAAAGGGGAACTATTACGAAAATGAAAATGTTATATAAACATCAGCATACTGAAATAAGAAACTTTGTAAATACAATCAATTAAAAATTCTGTACAGTTCCGGAAATAATCCGGTTTATCTTCACTATTACTCTCTCAGCATCCGTTTCTCTTCATTCTGTCTTCGTGCAGGAGTTGGGTATCTGATAGTCATAGACAGTTAGATCCAATATATTTTATAGGGGGCTCCTTTTTGCCTAGAAGATGTATTAGAGCTCACTCTATTAAAATCCTGTCTCTCCACATGCAGAAGTTTTGCTAAAGGCAGTTATTTTGTTAGATTTTGTTTGTATTGGAATCACTTATTTGAATGAGCGATAATTCATCTGCTAGGAAAGGGAGCCCCCCTAAACAGATGCTAAGAGAAGGATAGTGAACATAAACTTGATAATTTAAAAAACGATGTCGAATATTTTATTGACTGTATTTACAAAGTTTCTTATTTCAGTATAATGAAGCTTATATTAAATTTAAATTTTCAAGATAGTTTCCCTTTACATCAACTTTTAGGATGTTATAGATTAGCTAATTCTAAGCAATTTTTCAAATGGACTTCGTTTTTTCTTTTTTTATAGTTTTTGAATTATTTGCCTTCTTCTTCTTCGTTCCAGATTTCAAATAGGCGTCAGTGACCCGTCTAAAACATAAATGCTCAGCAAGGCTATACATTTATTGTTATTGATACTCTTAATTACTCATCTTTCTATTCAGGCCTCTCCTATTCATATTCCACTATCTTATTCATTTGTAATTTGGACTCTAGCAACCAGACTGCTGAAATTGCAAACTGGAGAGTTGCTGATTAAAAAGCCAAATAACTCAAAAACCACAAATAATAAAAACCAATAGCAAATTGTCTCAGAATATCACTCTACAGAATTCTAAAAAGTTCATTTAAAGTTGAACAACCCCTTCAAAGCACTTAGTGGTTAGACAGTTAGTTTTATTGTTCTAGTGGCATGATAACAGCACTCACTGTTGTGTTTGAAAATTCGTATTGTTGCTCCGGAGAGTCTTGCGCCGAGTATCAAAGAAGTGTGGTTCAGCTCATCGCTTAATATAAGGCAGCCCTGCAATGGGAAAAAGCAAGAAGTAGATGATTACTGAATAGTATATTACAATTAAAAAAAAAACATCCTTAAAATAGGAAGCCAGAAATAACAACAACTGGTTGTAGAGCATCAGCGGCAATGCTTGAAAATAACATGCGGAAATAATATTTTAAAAAGCCAAAAACAAGCAACATATCATCTTATGATGTGCAACGCAATGCACTGAACTATGGGTAAATAGCCAGGTTTCTTGCTCACTCATCCACCACTATTGTTGTGTGAACACTTATTGATATATTCCATAGCCCTGTACAGAGATTGTTCATCACTGATATCAGTCCCTGCCCAAGGGCCCTAAATATATATAGTGAATTGAACACCATGCCTAGAGCAGCGCAGCTTTAAGGGGGAATTGTTGTCTTTTTCTAATTGTAAAATCTTCCTTTATCTCAAGCTTTTAGAGTTTTTCAGGTTTTTTTCTTGTTTGTATCGGCCAACGTTTACTGCTGAATCGTTAGATACAGATCGAATTCTATTGTTTCTACCAGCATATCTGATGATTCAGCTCTAAATCGCTGTAATGAAAAGGAACGATCTTCCCTATGACCAATGGTCACAGTCTATGGATGCCTTAAAGGAAAAGTACACCAAAATGTTGTAGATTATGTTTTGGGCTTCTGTACCAGCCCAAGGCAACCACAGCCCTTTAGCAGTAAAGATCTGTGTCTCCAAAGATGCCCCAGTAGCTTCCCATCTTCTTTTCTGCTGATTCACTGCACATGCTCTGTGCTGCTGTCACTTACTGAGCTTAGGGACCCACTCACAATATACAGTACACATAGAAATGTCACAATATAAGACTGATTAGTAATAAATACAGATAATTACTACATGGCAGCACAGAAACCAGTGCAATTAGCATCAGAATTTAATAATCAGCCCTGTAGCATCTGCTTTTATGACAGGCCAACCTAATTTTCTGCTGGATAATTAGTGACGACCCCTAAGCTTAGCTTCTCAACAGCTGCTCAGAGCCCACTGAGCATGTGAGTGTCACAGACACTTTCCAAGATGGTGACCCCGTGTGACAAGTTTAATGTTCTGGATCATTGCTGCTATTGACAAGCTGAAACTTTGGTGCAATAAATTCAGTACATAAAATACGGTATTTTTACCCATATTAATTTTTAGGGTTTAGTCCTCCTTTAAATAGTGCATAACAGATTAACAACATTATGTTCTACAGAGCTTATCTGCTATCTGCTGTGTAACCTGAGCTTTTTCTTCTTTAAATGGCTTCCCCCATTGGTACACAGCAGCTTATTTATATAAACAATAGTAGTGTGAAGCATATAGCTTTTAAAAGTACAGGGCAACACTGCATTATATTTTTATTACTTTAAAACACTTTCATTTTTTGATGTTACTGTTCCTTTAAGACTTTTGCAACATTGTTTGAAAAGTAACAATTAGGGAGCTAGCACACGGGCAGATACGGGGAGATTTAGTCACCTGGCGACTAATCGCCTCTTCTGTGGGGCGACAATCTCCCCGAACTGCCTTTCCCCTGCTATAATGGAAAAAAAAAGCGTCAATGCACTAGCGGCACTTCGATTTCCGAAGTTGCTTCGGGAATTGAATTTCCGCGAGTGCATTCTCTCTGTCAGGGAGAAGGCAGTTCGGGGAGATTGTCGCCCCACAGAAGAGGCGATTAGTCGCCAGGCGATTAAACCCCCCCGGAATCTTGCTTGAACCCTAAAGAATTAAGTAGGGATGCACCGAATCCAGGATTCAGTTCGGGATTCGGCCTTTTTCAGCAGGATTCAGATTCAGCCGAATCCTTCTGCCCGGCCGAATCGAATCTGAATTTGCATATCTAAATTAGGGGCGGGGAGGAAAATCCCGTGACTTTTTGTCACAAAACAAGGAAGTGAAAAATGTTTTCCCCTTCCCACCCCTAATTTGCATATGCAAATTAGGGTTCAGATTCAGTTCGGTATTCGGCCGAATCTTTTGCACAGGATTCGGGGGTTGGGCCGAATCCAAAAAAGTGGATTCGGTGCATCCCTATAATTAAGCAAATGCTGTTTTCAATAGCAATTGTTTTTACTAATAACTTTAAAAGCACTGCAAATGTACAATAAATGTGCATTGGAAAGTTGCTTAGAATTATGTTGTCCTTTTTTAGGCAATTTTTCGTGTTGGAGTTGACTTTCCCTTTAATGGGGCGCAGAATCTAAAAGTCTATTTTTGTTTAAAAAGTTCTGTTATTAATTTGATCTCTTCGTGTTCAAAACAACCGAGAATTTGTAAATGTATGCTAAATATGTGGTTAAATCTTCTGCTAGCAATCTGTTGGCTTGGAAATGTCCCTATGTTGACTATTGGGAAAGTTTGCAGACTGATAGATTTCCTGCATGTTAAGGCTCTGAGCTTGGGTTACCTGGGGAACTACATTGAAAAATGTTTCCGAGATCACTTAGAGAGCAACAAGTATGACAAATTGCTGGCACACAGCTGAGTTGGCTGCTTTTATGCACAAGGGGAAGGGAAACTAGCACTGAAGAAACAAGGTCCATCGCCCTTATGATAAAGGCAACACAAAGGGTGTGGACAGAACTTGATTTATTGCAAAATTTGTAAGGTTGCTGGTTTTCCTCCAGTGTCATATTCCATGTAGAATCACGAGTAAATGAATCACGCTATAGTGTGTTGCAATATACCATTGATTGCACCGTATAAAAGATAGGGCCATTGAGAATTATCCACAGTAACTGAACACGTAACAAAGGTAGCAAAGTGATAGGACGATTGTATTGTGCAGTGATCGCTTTATGGCTTATGTGGTAATGCAAGTGATAAACCATCGAGGGATGCACTTCTTTGCATCCACTTTTTTGGATTAGGCCGAACCCCGAATCCTTTGTGAAAGATTTGGCCGAATACTGAACCCTAATTTGCATATGCAAATTAGGGATGGGAAGGGTAAAAATTTTTTACTTTCTTGCTTTCTGACAAAAAGTCACGCAATTTCCCTCCCCGCCCCTAATTTGCATATGCAAATTAGGATTCGGGTTTGGTTCGGCCAGGAAGAAGGATTCGGCCGAATCCGAATCCTGCTGAAAAAGGCCGAATCTTGGCCAAATCCCAAACCGAATCCTGGATTCGGTGCATCCCTAAAACCATCTTCCAATCGCCATAGATTTCATGATATGTCCGTCAGAAAGGGCACAGCATTTTCATGAGCTGGAAGAGCTCACTGTTCAGGGGCTGATTTATCATGAAATCAAACTAGGGAATCCTGAAGGTTTTCAGCATTTCAAGATGTTCCTATTTTTTTCAAAATCAGATTCCCATCAGAAACATTTTCCCAAATTGAGGCAAAAGATTATGGTAAGGAAAAACAAGGGCTTTGTTCACTCAGGCTGAAAAGCCAGGACATGTGTTGGGGTTTTTTTTTTAGTTTAGGAACTGAGATGCAAGTTGGTGCAGCTTTGGGTAGCTGAGCTATAATGTAAAGGAATACAGACTGCAAGTGGACCAATCTGTTCTGGTTTCCGAAGAATAAACCGTTGTTGTTTGTGAGGAAAACCTGCTGTGAATAAAACACACGCTTGAACTTAAAGGAACAGTAACATGAAACAATAAAAGTATTTGAAAGTAAAAATATATAATGCAGTGTTGCCCTGCACTGGTAAAACTGCTGTGTTTGCTTCAGATACACTACTATTGTTTATATAAATAAGCTGCTGTGTAGCAATGGGGGCAACCATTCAAAGGAAAAAAGACTCAGGTTACACAGTAGATAGCAGATAAGCTATCTAAGACCATAATGCTGTTATCTGTTATCCACTATTTATCCTCTGCCATATAGCCTTTTTTCAATTTCCGCCACAGTTTGTTTATAAGAATTATAATAGTGTTTCTTAAGCAAACAGATCAGTTTTATCAGTACAGGTCAACAGTACGTGATATTTTCAATACTTTAAAACACTTTTTGGTGTTACTGTTGCTTTAAAGGAGAACTAAACTCTTAAACTGAATATGGCTAAATATGCCATATTTTATATACTGAACTTATTGCACCAACCTAAAATTGCAGCTTCTCAATAGCAGCAATGATCCAGGACTTCAAATTTGTCACAGGAGGTCACCATCTTGGAAAGTGTCTGTGACACTCACATGCTCAGTTGGCCCTGAGCAGCTGTTGAGAAGCTAAGCTTAGGGGTCGTCACAAATTATCCAGGAGAAAATGAGGTTTGTCTGTAATATAAGCTCATGCTACAGGGCTGATTATTAAATTCTGATGCTACTTGCACTGGTTGTTGTGCTGCCATGTAGTAATAATCTGTATTAATTACTAATCAGCCGTATATATTGTGACATTTCTATTCTATGTGTACTGTATATTGTGAGTGGGTCCCTAAGCTCAGTAAGTGACAGCAGCACAGAGCATGTGCAGTGAATCAGCAGAAATGAAGATGGGGAGCTACTGGGGCATCTTTGGAGACACAGATCTTTACTGCTAAAAGGCTGTGATTGCCTTGGGCTGGTACAGAAGCCCAAAACATAATGTACAACATTTCTACCTACTTCTTTAGTTAAGCTTTAGTTCTTCTTTAAACCACCTGGTGTCACTGGCTCTTTCTTTGGATAAGGTACTGCAGCTTCTGCTTCCCTAAATTCCCACAATGTACATATACAAATAACAAAAAAGTGTTATGACGAACCTTTCCAACCAATGCAGGGATATTCATGGAGTTGGTGGCAAAACCCATGCTAAACACCATAGCTTCTTCTACACCAAGGAACTCAGCTACCAAGTCTTCCAGTTCTTTGTGGTTATCCAAGTGACCTGATAGAGAATGAAAAAGAAATGAATGTCATATCAATGGAAACAATCACTGGCATGGGAAGAAAAATTGACTGCATATGCCTTAAAGTGGACCTGTCACACAGACTCAAAAAGCTGTATAATAAAAGTACTTTTCAAATTAAACATGAAATCCAATTTCTAACAGTTCATAGCTGTTGTAAGCTCATTTAAACATCTCAGATGTCAATCAAATATTGTCTGCCCCTCCTCCATGCCCTAGACATAGAGGCGGGGCAGACAATTACTTTCACTTTCTATTCAACACTTCCTAGATGTCACACATTCCCCCATTCGCTTCAATGTTTAATTGTGTAACCAGTGCATGGGGATGGACATCAGGTCCCCCATTCTGGTGCACAAACAAGATTCTGAGCTGATGCAAGGTTTGTCTTAATAACAGTGTCCACAAAATGGCTCCTGCCTGCTTGCTATAATTATGAATTCCCAGACTGGAGGAAACAAGGTTCAAATAATTTATATAGTGTAATTAAAGTTCATTTTGCTTGACTTATGTGATAAAATAGTATTTTGAATCATTTTTTTTGGGTGAGGGGTCCCCTTTAATATGAAATTGGCCTAAGGCATCGATTCCCAAACTGCAGTGGAGGTCATAAACTTACTTTTTGTTCAAATGAGTTTGTATGGCTGGTTTTGGATAGGCATGAAACATGCAACAGTGTCCTCTTGGTACATATATTATTTTTTGGTAGTGCTTCCAGAGGCCAATTTCTTATGAACTGAGCAATACTCACGTGATGAAATTGGTTTTTCTAGGTCATCGAGGTTTAGCTAAAGCATTACACACAGGCCAAGTTCATCCAGAATTAACAAGTGTAAATGTTATGTTGATGCCTTAAGGGAGTATTGTTAAATTTTAACCTAGTTTATATTTTTTCTCTAGAAATCAGGCATATTTTAGCCATTTAAAAAAAAAAAGTTTTATATTCGACGAAGAGAAAAACAGATCACGGGCCTTTAAACATTAACTGAAAACAGTTGTGCAGGTTGGAATACTAAACCTTCTTTCTTCCCCAAGAGTCAGCAATGTATTCCACGGATTTAATATTAGAGGGGAGCAAAATATCCACATTCTAGAAACTTTTTCTTTAATTATATCTTTAAATCACTGCTGTTTACATAACAGGTGGAATCTATTACCTGCAATCCTTAAAGCTCCAAAATACTGTATGGGAATGCCATTCATTTTTAACTGATACACATTTCCTTTGTAATTTATCATGCCGCTTGCAATTGAAAGAGGGTTGTTCCTTTAGATTAACTTTTTAGTATGGTGTAGAGAGTGAGATTCTGAGACAATTTGCAATTGGTTTTCATTTTTTATTAGTTGTGGTTTTTGAGTTATTTAGCTTTTTATTCAGCAGCTCTCCAGTTTGCAATTTCAGCAATCTGGTTGCTAGGGTCCAAATTACCCTAGCAACCATGCATTGATTTAGATAATGGACAATGCAACCATGCATTGATTTAGATAATAGGAGAGGGGATGAATAGAAAGGTGAATAATAGAAAGTAGCAATGAGAATAAATTTGTAGCCTTACAGAGCATTTGTTTTTTAGATGGGGTCAGTGACCCCCATTTGAAAGCTGGAAAGAGTCAGAAGAAGATCAATTGTAAATTTGCTTATAATTGGCCATTCTATAATATATTAAAGTTAACATAAAGGTGAACCACCCCTTTAACTATTCAGAGGTGTGTTCAAACCCAGTGCTACTGCAGGGCTCTAACACCCCACAAAGCAGAAATATCTGGCTGCTCAAAGCTGACTGTCAGGAAAGTGGTTTAAATGATAAAAATATCTAACTATTAGGACATCTTCTAAATCTGCCCAGTACCTTCTACTGAAAGGCAACTAAGCTTGCATAAAATTATTCAGATGGCAGAACAATCTTATTATATTTTCAATGTTTAAATAGTATTTTAATAGTCTTAAGGCGCTGTGCTCTACATTACAGAAATATCCCTTATCTAAAAAAAAAAAAACAGGTCTCGAGCATTGCAGTTAAAAATATTCCATACCTGTGTGTATATGACATGTACAGTAAGAGATATGTAGTAATGTGACTCTCATTAAGCTGTTCACAAACACACCCTCATAGATAATGGGAATATGCAGACGGGTCAGGGCAGTGTTTTATCAATAGAAGATAAATATTTTTTGCAGCATCTATAGCCCTAGTAATAATATATTTTTTTTTAACTAACAAAACACTGTTATGACCTGTCTATATCACTGCAGGTTGATTATATCTATCTCTGGCGCTCTCTCTCTCTATTGATGGTCAGGGGCACCAGGGCCCCCATTACAAGTTAAAAAAAATTGGGCGGCAAAGAATATTTTTTTGAAAAACATTGGCGCCAGGGCCCCCCTAACAAGTTAAAAAAAAATGGGGCCCCAGAGAATATTTTCTCTGGCCAGGGGATTAAAAAAATAAAAAACACAAATTGGTGTTCAGTAGAATAGAACTCATGGCTTCAGGACTTCGACTTCGCCTCCTTTCGTGACTTTGGGTCTTTTCGCCACTTCAGAAATTCAATTTCGGCTGTTTTCCTGACTTCGGGTTTTTTCGCTGCTGCAAGATTTAAATTCCGGCTGTTTTTGTGACTTCGGGTCTTTTCGCCGCTTCGGGAGTTTGGCTTTAGCTATTTTTGTGACTTCAGGTCTTTTTGCCGCTTCGGGAGTTCGGCTTTGGCTATTTTCGTGGCTTCGGGTCTTTTCAACGTTTCGGGAGTTTGGCTTCGACTATTTTCGTGGTTTTGTGTCTCTTCACTGCTTTGTGAGTTCGGCTAATTTTGTGGCTTCGGGTCTTTTTGCCGGTTCGGGAGTTTGGCTTCGGCTATTTTCGTGAATTTGCGTCTTTTCGACGCTTCGGGAGTTCGGCTATTTTCGTGGCTTCGGGTCTCTTTGCCGCTTCGGGTCTCTCCACCGCTTCGGGAGTTCGACTTCAGCTGTTTTCGTGTCTTTTCGCCGCTTCGGCTTTTCGGCACTTCCGCATTTCGGCTGATTGTGATATGGAAATGGCCAAACAGCTTAGGCACTATGAAGGGGGGCCAGGCTTTTTCGAAAGTGCAGCACTGCTAGGCCCCCCTTCAGGCCCGGGACACCTGTACCCCCTATCCCCCCCCCCGATGGCGGCCCTGGTATACACTGTATATATAACCACAGTGTGTGGAGCGCACAACCATAACATAGATAAACCCAAAACTGGAAAAGTCAAATATCCAGCAGTTGAAAGAACTCGAATGAAGATTCCAGCAAGATAAATAATTAAAGCAAATAAAGGTTTATTGTATCCAACGTTTCAGTTCCATACAGGAACCTTTGTCAGGGAAAGTGTACCAGTGCACAGAAGAACGCTGAAATCAGCAAAGTTGGCGCCTTAGCTACAGCTTTTTGGCGCCAACTTTGCTGATTTAAGTGTTCTTCTGTGCACTGGTACACTTTCCCTGACGAAGGTTCCTGTATGGAACTGAAATGTTGGATACAATAAACCCAGAGACCATGGCAATTGCTAAAAGGAAGGCTTCATACCCATCTCTTGCCTGGTGCTACAGACTCCAACTCCATAGTTTTGTACCACATCCTTCACCGTAACTAGAGACTCGGGGGCATTCTCGGCAAAGCCAAGGTAGTTATAAGACCCCATGTTTACAACGTCTTTAATCACTTTTCCTGTGTACCTAAATAGATTTAAAAGAAATAAATACAGTTTATTACCTATGTATACTGTAACTGAAATAAGAAGGGACATATAGAATAAAAAGGAAGGGACATATAGAATAAAAACGGACACATACAGGCACACAACAACAGGTTTTTTCGAGTGTGCATAAAAGGAACATTCTATCTGCATTGCTTGTGTTGATGTGACTTCATGTTTCTACTAGGGGTTTCATTAAATAACATGGGGGCTACATTGCATCAGTGGCATTACTCAGTCATGGGAAATAGTGCTGCTTCAGCAGAATTTCTCAAAAGAGCAAACAGATTTTTTTATATTTAATTTTGCCCCCAGTCATGTGATTTGTGCTCTGATAAACTTCAGTCACTCTTTACTGCTGTACTGCAAGTTGGAGTGATATCACCCCCCCTTTTCCCCCAGCAGCCTAACAACAGAACAATGGGAAGGTAACCAGATAGCAGCTCCCTAACACAAGATAACAGCTGAATACTGTAATATTAAAAAAAAAATAGCATGTTCCTATTTTGATTATAATCTAAGAAAAGCACTTGGTACAAAAATCCAGGTCCCACTGCATCACATTCAGTTACATTGAGTAGGAGAAACAACAGCCTGCAAGAAAGCAGTTCCCGAAAGTGCTGGCTCTTTCTGAAAGCACATGACCAGGCAAAATGACCTGAGCTGGCTGCCCACACACCAATATTACAACTAAAAAAAATGCGTGTTTTTTTTTTTTTTTACTATGAAATCGAAATTATTAGTGGGAAAAAAAATTTTCTCCGGAATTCATTAGACCCCGAGGGTGTCCTGAATAAAAAAGTAAGCCAACTCAGACCTGCCAAGTTCATGTAGAAATCAATGGGAGAAGTCCCAAAGATATCCTGATCTGAGCTAGGTTTCGTGGAATAATCCGAAGATTTTGTGATTTTCTGAAAAAATCTGATATGAATTTTTTCACACTTTTTTCTATTGTTTTCCAGCACAGGACATTTTCTGAAAAACGTATTGCTACATAAGGGGGGAAAAACTCCGGATTTGGTCTAATTAGCTTTCAGAAAATAATGATCAATTTTTGGATTCTGATAACCTCCCCAAGTGTCATTAATGTAGAACTTGGCTTAGCTCAGGGATACGTGCATGTGAACAGCAAATTCCTAGAGAACTTTTCATTAGAATATCAACAGCTTTTATATTTTTTTAAGCCTCTTTCTTCTTTCCATGTAGGAGGCCATATCCTACAGCAGGTTATAAAAAAGCACGTTTCCTCTTGTTTAAAAACATGTATTCTGACTTTGTATGGTCAGTGGGGTTTTTTTTTTCCGGCACCTCCCATGTGGAATGTCAGCCTTTTTGATATCAGCAGGGTGTGTCTGAATTCTATTACGGGGCAGAATAACAATGACAAAATAGGAACATGCTATTTTTTGTGATATTACAGTATTCAGTTTTATAAGAAAATTACTGAAATGCTGCTGAATACATTTAACTTTTCATAAGAAAACAGCAACATTCTACATTCTTATAGAAGCTTAGACAAACCACCTATCAGCCATATTTGATAACATTCTGTACTGATAAGTTTGCCACCTGGCCAATATTTTCCTGGTCAAAGAGGTGATCATTAAACAATACCCGCTGATTGGTTGCTATGGGTTACTAGACCTGTTGGAAACTGTGTGACTTTTAGAGGGTTATGTAAGTTTGCCACAGAACTATCAGAAGGAGGATTTACTTGCTACTTGAAAGCTAACATCTTACTGGTTGCCATGGGTTACAAACTGGTCCAAATTCCAAAAATGGAACAAAAATAGTTTTGAATAATACATCACAATATACAAACAACATCAATATTCTGTGTTACATAAATTAAGGGCCTTATTTATCAAAATCCGAGTATTTAAAATAAAGTATTTAAAAAGGCCAACCAAACTAGAATCCACCGTGTGACCTTATTTATTATTAAAAAAAGCACAATTTAATTGGATCAGGGACAAACTCGATAAAATTGAGTGAAAATCCATATGTAATTTTTTTCTCAAATCGCTAGATTTTTTCGGGCTTTTTCACGAAAGCCCAGAATTTTTTGGATTTTTGCCCGAAAAGTCCTAAATATTCTGATTTTCGGGCTAATTTCAGTGCAGTCCAAATAGGATAAGGCTTTCCCATTGACTTATAAACAACCATGGCAGATCTGAGATGCCGGATTTTCGGATTCTGACTTTTTCCATCGTCGGGGTATAATAAATCTCGAAAAATGCAAGTTTTTTTTTCCCACTAAAATTCGGATTTTATAGTGAAAAAAAACCCCTGAATTTTTCTATTTTTTTGGCATTCAAACATTAATAAATAACCCCCTAAGTGTTCTGCGAGAGAACTTACGGAGGCTTGCTTACATAGATATTTTACAAAAATATGATCATTCACCTGTATGTCCAGTTATAGTCGTCTGTCAAACGCTCCATTAGGTCAAACTGAGGCCCAGGGACACTGCAGATGGGGCGGTTCCAGTTATCTCGCACCCGCATGTAAAGGTTTCTTGTATAAAAATTTTCAAAATCTTGATACAGAGGCACAAAGCCCTACATGAAAGAGAAAATGCCATTTATAAGGCTTATGAAAGGGACATTAGCATGGCCAGTTATAGATTTGGAGATCTCTTGAAAATGAAAACAAGGGTAATTTCATCTAGGTTTGCCACCTGTCCGGATTTCACATGGACAGCCCGCTTTTTGGTAGGGCTGCCTGGGTGAAAAGTTCCTGTCCAGATTTTCCAAAATAGGAAATCCAGACAGGACATTGAAGTGAATGACATGATCAGCCAATCGCTTATCGCCAAGTCATCAGTCCCGCCCCAACATCATCCTTTCTGCCCCTGATGTCATCATCCGCCCCTGATGTCACCGGCCCACCCCCCGACATCATTGGCCCGCCCCCTGCCCCTTTTCCCCAAAGAAAAAAGCTGCCAATTCTAATTGCATCTTTGATTTTGGGTTTAAATGGTTTTCTTTATTAAGAGGCTTTTATTATGCAGAATAAATATCATGACACACATTATTAAATTCATTTATAATGCACCAACATGAAACTGATATAGGTATGGGACCTGTTATCCAGAATGCTCCGGACATGGGGTTTTGTGGATAAGGGATCTTTCTGTAATATGGATCCCCAAGCTTTAAGTCTACTAAAAAAAACAGCTAAACAATAAATAATCCCAATAGGATTGTTTTGTCCCCAATAAGAATTATTTATTTCCAAGTTAGGATCAAGTAGAAGGTATTGTTTTATTATTACAGAGAATAATTTTGAAAAATAAGAATTATTTGATTAAAATGGAGTCTATGGGAGATGGTCATTCCTTAATTCATTGCTTTCTGGATACTGGGTTTCTGGATAACAGATCCCATACCTGTACAGTAGAAAAATTAGGATTGTGCTCCTCTTCTGCACCAGCATAGGATGCCTACGACACTGGAAAAATATACTCCAAGCTGGTGCATGATACATGAGGCTTCTTTGGCCTCTTAATATTGACTTAATCCCTACATACTGAACCCTAAAAGACCAGAACAGCTTCCGTCATCTCAATACTTCTAACTAGATCTCTGCAAGTGACTTTGCACTTGATAAAGGGCCCGGAGGGGTCAGAAATGTTGCCCTTTTGTGATGTATATGGGCTTAATAAACCACTTTTGATACAACTTTAACAAAAAGGTGTACATCCGATTTTTTAGCAATTACTCTACTGACTCTAATGCAATGGGAAAGGTCTTCTGGGTAAGCACCCTGCACTTTCAACAAATGTTATTTTTGGAATTAGGTTGAGCTCTCCATCATCGTGCTTTGCCACCCAATATTGGAAATATTGTAAAGATGTCATGATATCTATAGACAATATATGCAATAACTTATGCACCACAGGTCGGACTCTGTAGTGGTGTCCTCAAAACATCAGCCTACACAGATTATAAGATATTGAATGTAAAAACGTAACTATCAAAGTAGTTAAAAGGGCAAATGAATTCTTACTTTTTGCTCTTCCCTTTCTTCAGCCATGTGACATTTTTCCAGCCCCCACGCCCTCATAAAGTCTCGCAGGTAGCCAAATAACGTGACAAATCCAAATCCTAAGTAGGTGAACACGGCAACGTACATTGGGGCTTCTTCAAACGATTCCAAAAACGGCCGCTTGTACAGGGTGCCATTTGGTGTTCCATTATGCTGCAAGAGGAAATACGGTTCAAGTGTTAGGTGAATGCATCAGTAATAGGTAAGAGTTACAGTATAGGGCATTATTAAAGGGATACTGTCATGGGAACATGTTTTTTTCTCAAAACGCATCAGTTAATAGTGCTGCTCCAGCAGAATTCTGCACTGAAATCTGTTTCTCAAAAGAGCAAACAAATTGTTATATATTTAACTTTAAAAGCTGACATTGGGCTAGACCAGTGCTGTGCAACTTCTATGGTACCGAGGGCCGGAATTTTTCCAATTTACATGGGCGAGGGCCGATAACGGAAGCCAGTGTTAGCCAATCCCTGTTTTTAGACCACACCCACTTTAAACCATACCCATGTTACCGCAAGACCAAATGGTTGGTGCTCACTGCAGGGATCAGGGCCAGTACTAGGGGTAGGCAGAGTAGGCGGCTGTCTAGGGCGCCATCATTGAGGGGCGCACTTTTTTCAAGTTTTTAATAATTTGTTTCAGTAATCATGGTCACCCAGTTGGGTGGAATCCATCTCCTTCCCCTTCTTGCCGGCTAGTAATAGCTCCTTCTGTGCGGTGCACCGCGATGTGCATACACGCGTCAATGTCGTCACTGATGTGATGACAGAGAGAAGCAGAGAACTGACAGCCTGCTTGGTGTGGCTCTCGCTGCTCTCAGCCTTGCACAGTTGCACTGAACTGAAGACATTCTTTCTATTACTGTAAAGTGTGAAGCTTCCTGCTGGCACAGCCAGGTACAGATTTGGGGCCCATATGTTTGCTGTTGCTGCTGGGCGCTGGCACAGGTACATAAATACTTGGGGGCAATATGATGTGATCAGATTTATTTTTGGCTGCTGCTGGCACAGGTAAAGATTGGGGGCAATATGATGGCTGCTGGAGGGCTGTATGATGGATGGTTGCTGGCACAGGTACAGGCGGGGTGTATGATGGATGGCTGTTCAGCTTGCTGGTACAGGTACAGGGGGCAGTAATATAAATGAAAAAGTGTTGTACACTTTCTTGCTCTCTTTATTTAAAAACTATCATGTTAAGGAGGGAAATGGTAATGCAGGACAGGGGGCACTGATTGAAGCTCTTGCCTAGGGTGCCAAACTACCTTGTGCCTGCCCTGGCAAGGATGTCACTCATATGGGAAAACAGCTAAGTCATATAAGACATACCCATAAATCCATATGCCTCCTCCTCCCCTGTGTATAATACAGTACCCCAGCATATGATTAAACACCTTAGGGGCCACTAACAATAATTTTCAAATGCTAACAAACCCCCAGAACAAATACCAAAGTATGACACACACAGGGAGCATGGGGAAAACAGAACAGAGCAGGAGACAGGAATCAGGACCAGTCTAGAATGTACTACATACAGTGATACAGTGCTGGTGCCCCATTAGCATTTTGAATAAGGTGTGAACAGGAGAACAATGTGGGCAGTTTCAGTCTAGGTCTCAGGTGTGAACAGTACAGGGGTTTAGGATGTGAACAATAGAGGTGTCACAAGTGTGAACAATACAGGGGGATCACAGGTGTGAACAATGCAGGGGATTAGTTTGAATTTGAGGTTAAAACAATGCAGGGGCCAGTTAATCTCTGTAGTGATACATTTTAAAATTTACATATGGTAAACAGACACAGCAAGCAGACTCTGATGTGGAGGGCCACATGAGGGGGGGTCGCGGGCTGCATGCGGCCCGTGGGCCGCCAGTTGGACAGCCCTGGGCTAGACATATTGCCAGTTTCCCAGCTGCCCCAGTCATGTGACTTGTGCTCTGATAAACTTCAGTCACTCTTTACTGCTGTACTGCAAATTGTAGTGATATCACCCCCTTCCTTCCCCCCCCCCCCCAATGACCTGAGATGGCTGCCTACACACCAATAAAAAAACTAAAAAAAACTAAAACTAAAAAAAAATACACTTGCTGCTTCAAGAATGAAATGTTATATTGTAGAGTGAAACATTTGAAGTGTAACCAGTGTAATTTAGAAATAAAAACCACATGATAGAAAACATGACAGAATCCCTTTAACAAATTCATTATAAGCCAAATGATCTATTAATAGTAACAAATGCATTATACTCCTGTATCTACCAAACTGGCATTCGTTATTAAAAATCCCAGCGACATGTCCACTACCCTTCTAAAACTTTTAGGTGAACAGGAATAATGTTTCATCGAAGCTGAATCTCCTTGTGATAACAGTATATAACTGGCATATGTATAGCAAATGTACAGGTATGGGACCTGTTATCCAGAATTCTCAGGACCTGGGGCTTTCTGGATAACGGATCTTTCTGTAATTTGGATCTTCATACTTTTAGTCTACTACAAAATCATGTAAACATTAAATAAACCCAATAGGCTGGTTTTGCTTCCAATAAAGATTAATTATATCTTAGTTGGGATCAAGTACAAGGTACTGTGTTATTATTAGAGAGAAAAAGGAAATTATTTGGATTATTTGGATAAAATGAAGTCTATGGTAGATGGCCATTCCGTAATTCAGAACTTTCTGGATAACGGGTTTCCAGATAATGGATCCCATATCTGTACTGGGTTTAAGACACTAGTATCTATATAGGCATATTAAATTACATGGAAAGCTACTCAAGTGTCCTTCTAACATAAAAAAATAACTAGACACTTGAACACAAGTAAGAGCAAATTAAAACTAGGACTAAAAGTATGATATTTAACTGATCAGGGCCAGGTAACCCCCCCCCCCCCCCCCAACTCCCAAGAATAACATTTCCTTTTAAAAATGACTACAAAAACAACTTGATTTCTTTAAGAAGTTCCATTGAAGTTTCCTTGGTGATGACAGTTAATCTGACTAGGTCAACTCACCATGGAAGAAAAAAACAACCATATATTCTGTAACAGATGTGAAAAGGCCATACGTTACGATTTATGAGCTAAGTCTGTTACTTGTTACAGGACATTATTGTATTAGAGAGGGTACAGAGAAGGGCAACTAAGCTGGTAAAAGGTATTGAAAATCTTAGCTATGAGGAAAGACTGGCCAAATTGGAGATGTTCACGCTGGAGAAGAGGCGCTTAAGGGGTGATATGATAATTATGTATACATATATAAGGGGATCATATAATAATCTCTCTAATGCTTTATTTACCAGTAGGTCTTTCCAGCTGACACAAGGTCACCCATTCCAATTAGAAGAAAAGAGGTTCCGCCTAAATATTCGGAAGGGGTTTTTTACAGTGAGAGCTGTGAAGTTGTGGAATTCTCTCCCTGAATCAGTTGTACAGGCTGATACATTAGATAGCTTTAAGAAGGGGTTGGATAGCTTTTTAGCAAGTGAGGGAATACAGGGTTATGGGATATAGCTCATAGTCCAAGTTGATCCAGGGACTAGTCTGCCATTTTGGAGTCAGGAAGGAATTTTCCACCCTCTAAGGCAAATCGGAGAGGCTTCAGATGGGTTTTTTTTTGCCTTCCTCTGGATCAACTGGCAGATAGGTAGTTAATATATATAAAAAAAAAAAGGTTGAACTCGATGGACATGTGTCTTTTTTCAACCTTACTACAGGTATGTTAGTATGTTGTAGAACTAGAAATTCTGGTTGGCGGTGTTGTTAGACAAAACTCCTCAAACTAACAATCCTATAACTGATTATCAATATAGAGGCGAGAAATTTGTCATTGGAACAAAAGTAACAAATGCAGACCTAGAAGTTTCAAGTGAACAAAAGTAATGAATGGTGACGGCATCACTCCCAACCTGAAGGCCATAGTTCCAAGAATATCTTGGACAGCAAATACTTATTTACTCCAACTCTCAACCTAACCGACCTTCTAGCTGGGCTTTCAGGTGCATCTAGGAGAGCAAATGGACATTAAGTGAAAAGGCCATAAGTTACCATTCATGAGCTAGGTCTATTACTTGTAGAACTAGTAATTCTGGTTGGTGATGCTGTTAGACAAAACTCATCAAACTAACAATCCAATAACTGATTATATATAACTATCAACCTGATGGTCATAGTTCCAAGAATATCTTGGAGAGCAAATACTTATTTACTCCAACTCTCAACTTAACGGACGTTCTAGCTGGGCTTTTAATTGTATCTAGGATAGATAATGGACATTAAAGGAAAACTATACCCCTCAAACAATGTAGGTCTCTTTAAAAAGATGTCGCATAAAACAGCTCATATGTAAAACCCTGCTTCATGTAAATAAACCATTTTCATAATAATATACTTTTCTAGTAGTATGTGCCATTGGGTAATCATAAATAGAAAATTGCCATTTTAAAAAATAAGGGCCGCCCCCTGGGATTGTATGATTCACGGTGCACACAAATATACCAAACAAACCATACATTAAAGGAGAAGGAAAGGCTTGCAGCACTTGGGGGTGCCAAATGAAAGTCACCCCCAAGTGAATGTATTGACTTACATGAAACCCCGGGCCGGTGCTCCTATCAGCAGAAAACTGCACTGGCCCGTGGTTATACCACTAAGCACCACGGAGCGATCTTCTTCCGTCTTCTTCTTTCTTCAAATTTCCCGGAGCAAACACATGCGCAGTTGAACAAAATAGCCGACTTTTTAGTTAAAGTTCGGCTTTTCGCTCTACTGCGCATTCTCAAGAAAGAAGAAGCCAGAAGAGGATCCCTCCGTGGTGCTCACTGGGGGGTGCAGTTTTCTGCTGATAGGAGCACCGGCCCGGGGGTTCCGGGTAAGTCAATACAATCACTTGGGGGTGCCTTAAATTTAGCACCCCCAAGTGCACTAAGTCTTTCCTTCTCCTTTAAGAGCACATGAGTCAATTAACTGTCTTTTACTTCCACGCTTCTTCCTGTTACAGTTAGAACTGTAGTATTTCTGGTCAGGTGATCTCTGAGGCAGCACACAGACCATCACAAAATGGTGGTTCAAGGCAAGAGATGTAAAAGGACAATATTTACTTAAATATATATTCCAGTTTGATAAGATTCTTTAATATGCCACTTAATTTGTTGCTCAAGTATTAATTTTGGGGGTATAGTTTTCCTTTAAGTGAAAAAGCAATGTTACCATTCATGAGCTAGGTCTGTTACTTGTAGAACTAGAAATTCTGGTTGGTGATGCCGTTAGACAAAACTCATCAAACTAACAATCCTATAACTGATTATATAGAACTATCAACCTGAAGGCCATAGTTCCAATAATATCTTGGACAGCAAATACTTATTTACTCCAACTCTCAACCTAACTGACCTTCGAGCTGGGCTTTCAGGTGTATCTAGGAGAGCAAATAGACATTATGCCAAAACTTGCCTTCGGTGATTTCCCTTATCTAAAACAGGCAATAAGGACTATAATATCATTAACTTTTTCTTACACACTGCAGCTACATGATTACAGTTCTGCTGTACAAGTTTACTAAGGCAATGTCAGCCTAGCTGTCCTACTCATTTACTATTCTACAGAGTCAATTATTAGTCCCTTCCCAAAAACATAAATGGCAACTATAATGCTGGGTCATGTGGTTAATGGAATGCCCCACCTATACAGTTTTAAATTGAATTTGTTGCCTGAGTCCTATGGAAAGAAAAACAGGTAAATAAAGTAAAATGTTAGGACCAGGAGAGGCTGACATGGAGGCACAAGCATTTTTGTTGGGCACACAGTCCTGTAGCCTGGAACTGTAATAACCAACTGATTCCAATGAGGTTTTTTTTTTAATTATGTCAGTATTATGATCTTTGTATGTAGGACCATTCACTGAAAGATACATTGGATAATTTGAAAATCTTCTAGTTTTCACTTGAAGAATTTCTTAATTCCAATATATTAAGGGATACATGTACTGTTAACAAGAATTCATTTTATTACCACAGCTCCACCTGCTAGTGAGTTTTCAAAAATTCTGACCACCAAGTAGTCAAGGAAGTTGTCAGGAGAAAGAAAGAGGGCTGGTTTGATGTTCTTCTGGTTAGGAAAGATTTGAGAAAGATTTCTAAATGTTTTCCAAACCAGAAGAACATCAGACCATCTCTTTCTCCTGACAACTTCCTTGATTCCTTGGTGGTCACAATGGTCGGAAACTGACCAGCAGGTGGTGCTGTTGTAACAAAATTCATTCATGTTAACAGAACATGTATCCCTTCATATCTTGACATTTTAAAAAAAAAGTAATAATGAATGTACATTGTAAAAGTGCTTAGAATAACACTCATCAATTTTACATTTACTTATTTTAAAGGATTACTTATCCCATGTTAGGATCCAGTAATAAAATGTATTTAAAAGAAACTGATTTTGCAATTAGTAAATATACTTTGTCTATTCATTTAGTACAAAAACTGTAAAGGACGATGTGAGTTAGAAAGAGCCACCTCCCCCTAATCTCTGGCTTGAAGAGAATTACAAACACACTACTTTCATTGTGCAAAGAACGTAATGGCCAGAGGGAACCACCACTCTGAAAGCATGGGGTGAGCGAGTCTGTCATATGTTTACAAATATTTATATTCAAACACAGCAGAGAAAGCTTTATTGAGTATGCAGTCATATGACAGCAGCGTGCAACAGGTAGAATGCATACAATGCACGGAATAACCAAACAGAAACACTGGTGTTAGGAAAAAAAGTTGTACATATTCTTTTTTTACTTTAAAGGAGAAGGAAAGGTTAAAACTAAGTAAGCCTTATCAGAAAGGTCCATCTAAATATACCAGTAAACCCCCAAAGTAGTGCTGCTCTGAGTCCCCTATCAAAAGAAACACTGCATTTCTTTCCTTCTATTGTGTACACATGGGCTTCTGTATCAGACTTCCTGCCTTCAGCTTAAACCTCATTGCCCTGGGCAAGAGCATGCTCAGTTTGCTCCTCTTCCCCCCGCCCCCTCCCTTCTCTACTGTAATCTGAGCCCAGAGCAGGGAGAGACTCAGGCAGGAAGTGATGTCATACCATGTTAATACTGCAGCTCCTATCCTAAACAAACAGAGAGTTTTTAGAGCTTTTTACTCAGGTATGGTAAAACATTTTACAGAATAAATATAGCATTCTAGCTTGCACTATTGCAGCTAATCTATTGGCAATAAAATGCCTCGGTAGCTTTCCTTCTCCTTTAAAACTTACTAAAGGTGGTGATACATGGGCCGATAAAAGCTGCTGACTTGGACCTTTATTGGACAGATTATTGGCTTGAATATGGGGCCCACATAAGGGCCTGCCTGACAGATATCTATCGGGCAGGTTTGATTTTCCCACCTGATGAGGACTGAATTTCCCCCTCCTGGTCAAAGATCGGCCCAATTTGGTCCAGTGTGTGGGTGGCTAAAGTGGGCCCAGATCTAGAGTTGCCACTTTACCCTGCTGGGAACTCCGGTCGGGGAGGGGGGCAATGATGTCATGGGGGCAGGGTGGTGACATTGCATGGGAGGGTTGGTGGGCGGAGCTATCCAAGTATACTGTTGTGTGTGCTTCAACCACCTCACATAAGTTCCTTTCGGGCAGAGTGCAAAGCAGTGTATAGGCCCTTGCCATGGGCCAATTATACAGCAAAAAGGAAAAATTGCAGCACCTCTTGTTTGCAAAATGTGAAAAATTTATTGCAATTGGTCAGTAACAGGCAACGTTTCGGGCCTTGTCTTGCCCTTTCTCAAGCCTGCCTGATAGTGTGTGATACAAACATTTATCCCCCACACTGGGGGAGTGCACAATATCAGGACCCACCCCCAATCAAGTTCAAACCAATCAAGTGAGGACATCGTGAAAGTCCAGTAAAGTCCAAGTATTATTCATTTTTCGTGTGTCTTGTTAGTCCATATTCCTATGGAATATGGACTAACAAGACACACCAAAAATGAATAATACTTGGACTTTACTGGACTTTCACGATGTCCTCACTTGATTGGTTTGAACTTGATTGGGGGTGGGTCCTGATATTGTGCACTCCCCCAGTGTGGGGGATAAATGTTTGTATCACACACTATCAGGCAGGCTTGAGAAAGGGCAAGACAAGGCCCGAAACGTTGCCTGTTACTTACCAATTGCAATAAATTTTTCACATTTTGCAAACATGAGGTGCTGCAGTTTTTCCTTTTTGGTGGGCGGAGCTATGACGTGGCAATTGGCCAATCACCGTGTCAGTCATAAGAAATCCTGCCTGGTCTTCCAAACTAGGAAAACCGGGCAGGCAGTTTTGACCCAGACAGCCCTCCCGAAAACCGGGCTGTCTAGGTCAAAAGCGAACAGGTGGCAACCCTACCCAGATCTTCTGTGTAAACTTTTAGTATGTTATCGAATGGCCAATTCTAAGCAACTTTTCATTTGGTTTTTCATTATTTATATTTTAGGTTTTTTTTTGACCACACCCCTTTTTGCGGCCACACACCCCCTAATTACCATGCCCTTGTTACAAAATTTGTCAGGTTATGAAAGTTTGAACACATTTCGGTAGTTTTTATGTTTTATTACAGTTTTACTAATGAAGGTGAATTACCCTTTAAGCTGTGAGTCTAACTTCTCCCAAGGGACAAAACTGTTACAAATGTATCTTAAGTATCTATTGTGGGCGGCTTTTTTTGGCCAATTTTTCACGAAGAAATTCGCACATGGCGAAATTCGGAACTTTGCCGCAAATCCATGGCTAGTGAATAAATTTGTTCATTACTAATGATCAATGTTGAGGGTCGTATAGGCATGGTGACATGTTCCTGCTCAAACCTGTAATGTTTTATTATCCCTTTAAATTTCTGAAACAGCCAGATTGCGGTAGGTTGCCAGTACATTTGTTCTAGATGGGGCAGTGACCTCCAGTTGAGAGCTGGAAAGAGTTAAGAGTATAAAAAAATAAATAATGAAGACCAATTGAAAAGTTGCTTAGAAGTGACCGTTCTATAACATACTATACTAAGTAACTTCAACAGGGTAGTAATTAGTTTATGCTATTACTATTTGCCCTGAAAACCCTGGAAAATTCCTGGTGTTCCACAACCCTCCGATGTTCAAAATCCAGACTCACCGTTATTGGTGCAGCCACGTGTTGTACAATCACGTGCGAATCTATTTTGCTTGATAAAACAGTGAATGCCTAAAGGAAGCGTTCTGTTAGTTGGACATTATATTTTTTTTTCCTTTCCCCCTCCAGTTGTTACTTGACACTTTAACTAGCGACTGAGTGTGTTTCAACAGTTTGTCGGTGAACTTTACTCCAGTTTCGGGTTCGGCATTATAATGTGCTTAGAGGACAAGGCATTTCTAGTATTGGAAGTCTGACGAGGATCCACAGAACAGAAGTGATTTCCATAGCACTGAATATTCAGTTTGTTTCAGAAGCTGCTTCATGCCATGTCTTTAGCAGAGCTGTCACAATTATAGCTTACAGAATAGAACTGTCGAATGCTTTACATTGGGAATAAAATATTTCATTACAAAGAATATAAAAGGAAATTTCCCTCACCCAATAACAATGTTATTATATATGTCTGAAAATACTGTTGGATAAGACATATTGCTATACTAATATGCAGGAGAGTAAATCAGCATCTACCCCAATCTTCACCCTAAATGACCTTCAAACTGGCCTTCCAGAAGATCAACCAAACTGCACCCTGAGCTGCTATGGGATAGAGTCACCCTTTGGTCAGACCCTCTACTTACCTCATAAGAAGGTTACAGATATTTAAAATCATTGTCCCATTGTTCTCAGGATATGTTGGGTAATAAATATGTCTTAAAGGGGTATTTCACCTTTATTTTAACTTTTAGTATGTTATAGAATGACCAGTTCTAAACAACTTTTCAACTGGCCTTCATTATTTATTTTTTAAAGTTTTTTCAATTATTTGCCTTTTTCTTGAACTTCTCAAGCTTTTGAAAGGGGGTCACTGACCCCACCTAAAAAGCAAATGCTCTGTTAAGGTGGCCATACACTTAGAGATGGCAAAATCGAGCAGATTTCTCCCCAATATGCGCACATTAAGGTGGGCAGTATCAGGCTGATCCGATCGTGGGCCCTAGGATCACAATGCTGGCAATACGGGCTGACGAATCAAAGAACAGATGCGGCCGCTATCCAAGAGGATTTTTAAGCCTGCCCGATCAACATCTGGTTGACTTTCGGCCATATTTCGATCGGGGAAGCCCGTTGGAGGGCCCCACACACAAGCCAATTAGCTGCTGATTGAGTCGGCAGCTTTTATCGGCCCGTGTATGGCCAACTTAAGGCTACAAATGTATTGTTATTTCTACTTTTCTCTTACTCATCCTTTTATTCAGGGCCTCTCCTATTCATATTCCATTTACTTATTCAAATCAATGGATGGTTGTTAGGGCCCAAATTACCCTAGCAACCAGATTGCTGAAATTGCAAACTGGAGAGCTGCTGAATAAAAAGCTAAATAACCCATTAACCACAAATAATAAAACATACAAATCAATTGCAAATTGTCTCAGAATATCACTCTCTACACCATACTAAGAGGTGAACAACCCCTTTCATTTCCATATTTCACCCTAACTGACCTTCAGGTTGGACTGCCCTTTGATGGGGTTTTTTTGCTACCAAACAATGATTTCAAATTTTGTAACTTAAAATTAGTAATGGGTGAATTTGTTCGCCTGGCATGGATTTGCTGCGAATTTACATATTTCACCGTCCACGAATGCATAACGGCATAAACGCATAAAAATTGCCGCACGACAAAATCTTTCGGATGCCCATTGACTTTAATGCATTTTGACAAAAGAGACGCGAGTAAAAAATTGTCGCTCATGTCAAAATTGACGTTCTTTAAAATTATTTTGACACCCATTGGCTTCAATGCGTTCTGCAAATTTTTCGGTGAAGCGGGACAGATTCGCCCATCACTACTTAAAATATTATTTCGCAGGTTACTATTAGGCTTTAGATAAATCCAAACTCAAAGCTTTACATCTGTCTTTATTCCCCCTGTATGAATATCAGTAGGGCTTGTTTACTATAGGGGGACAAGGAACCAAAATGTTGCCCATAATGTACCCTGTGCATATATTTGTGCCCACTGCTGATTGGTTCAAAATAGGCGCAAAGTTTTGTGCAGCGTGTGTTAGTTGCACTTGCCCTGGAAGCCCATACGTGTCCTCCTGTACGCACCCTAATTGCAGGCCACTCCACATGGGCTAGAAGGGACAAGGCACATTTATCAAAGGTTGAACTTCGAATTCATGTGAGTTTTTAAAAACTCCCACAAACTCCCGTGAACTAGAAATTCGACCAATCGAAATTTATTAAAAAAATTTAATTAGTAAAACTCAGGTGAATAGGATCGACCCGAAAACTTGAATCCGATTCAAGTTTTAAAAACTCAATTCGAGTTTTTTCTCTCCAAAAAAAAAACTTGAATGTCAGGAAGGCTGCAAACAACTCCAAATTGGTCCCAGGACATCTCCCATCGACTAAAACAGCAATTCGGCAGGTTTTAGGTGGCGATTAGGCAAATTCAAATTCAAAGGGCCAGAGTTGATAAACCTTGAAAATCAAATTTACATTTTTTTAAAAAAACTTGAATAGAATTTTAACTATTCCCTAGTTGAAGTTGACAGTTTTTGCCATAAAAAAACATGAAAATTCTAATTCGAAATTGACCCTTGATAAATCTGCCCCTAAATAAGGTACTAGGCATAAAAGCTTAAGATGGAGGCCACTTTTTGGCCATATTACAATACACTTGTGAGAAAAGATATCCATACTCTGTTAAAAACATGTGCAGTGTGAGACTTTTCTGTTTTTTCTCACTCTAGGTACATGGACTTAGTATGAACTGGTATGAACTGAGCAAGCCATTTATTTACTATAAATATACATTTCCAAACAAGTCGCACATTTCAGCTCATCACTAGATCAGTTCCTTGCCTTCCTGGGTCATCTGATGTGAGTCTGGAACTAGCTGTACCAGGCTGAGGATAATCATATAAGGTGGAGTATGAACCACATATCTCCAACCTTGCCTTGGGTGCCAAATCCTTGTGGCTCAACTTTGAGCAGTGGAAAGAGAATCAGACCAACTGGATTGAAAGAAAAGGGAAAGTTGTGCTCACTACTAATTTTTAAACCATTAAGCTGGGGTGCAATGAGGCTCTGACCACCAAATTCACACAGACAAATACAAGAGTCCTCTGCACTCAAACTATTATCAATGTATATAGGACACTGAGACATTTTATGCCATAAGCGGCTAAAAAATGCCTTACCCTTTAAAAAAACAGGGAATGTCCATATATTGCAATATATTTAGGTAGCCAACTACGTCAAAGTCATCCCTGGTCTGGCCAGTCCTACACTCAACTTGCATCTGAATCATTAAAGGAGAATTCAACCTGTAATATAAAAAAAAAACCCTCCCCTCTACCCTGGGTAGACTCGACTCCCTCCAGCCTACCTGCCCCCCGGGCAAATGCCCCTAATTTTTTACTCACCCCTCCATGCAGATTCTGGCCTCGGAGTTTACAACAACCATCTTCTTCTCCTCCGGTAATATACGTGTCTTGATGGCATTTTCGGCGTATGCGCGGAGTAAATTTCTTGTCCCGAACCACTGTGCATGTAATGGAAGTCACGAAAAATCTTCGGAAATTTTCATGACTTTCGGCACAAGCGCACTGGTTTGGGACCGGAAATTTACTCCAACCGCGCATGTGCCAAAACTTCCGAAAAAGACAGAAGAAAGAAGATAGCGTCCGTGAACTCCGCGCCAAGAATTCGCACGGAGGGGTGAGTAAAAAATTAGGGGCATTTGCCCGGAGGGGCAGGTAGGCTGGGGGGAGGAGGGAAGGGGGTCTACCCAGGGTAGGGTTTTTTTTAATTACAGGTTGGATTGTCCTTTTACACAGGGACAACTTTTACCTGCAACTTAAGCTGGCCACAGACACAAAGATCGATCGTACATATCCTCGATTCGTACGATTTTCGGACCATGTGTGGAGTGACCCGACATTTTTCGTACCATGAAGATCGGTCATTTGGTTGATTGGACAGGTTAAAAGACTTCTGTCGGCTGCCGATAATATCTCTGCATGTATTGCCGATTTTACTTGTGTCTCAGAAGCAATAAAACAGTGTAACACATAACTAGTCAGAGTGTGGGTCTAGGCTAGACTAAGCAACATATACCCACCCACACAACTTCAAGGTAATGTAAACCCCTTGAAACAAATGAATGTGAAATAGCTCAAAGTGCTCTTATGTGCACATATATGATTGATATTTTATTCTAGTTTTCAAGAGCTGCTTGTATTTGAAAAGTTGGTGCTTTGAAAAAGCACCTCCTGCCTTTTATTTGGCCAACATCACCGTCGACAGAAAATGAAGTTGTCCATGTGACGTTTTAAACGGAATGTTGCTACTCCTAAATCAAGTCAACAATTATAATGGATATATATATATATATATATATATATATATATACTACACAAAAGCCATGAATATCCTGTAAATTATATCCTTATAAACGGTGAGTTCTGATGTCATCAGTTATAAATGGTGAGTTCTGATGTCATTTCTGTCACATGACTCACTGAAACTTGTGTATTACAATAAATAAAGTACCCCCAGTTGCAAAATATGAGGACATTAGAAGTAACCTTGGAGTTTCATGACCTGTTTAAAAACACTCGGCCTTCGGCCTCGTATTTTTATATGGTCATGAAACTCCTCGGTAACTTATAATATCCTTATATTTTACAAAAAGGGGTACTTTATTCAGTACCAGTTCAGTTTCATCTTTACTGAAAAATGCATGTAACCAGTAATGTTTGAATCAAACAAATGAGGGATAACATTCTGCTGGTCTCATAGTATGAAGGTCCCATATAATCCTAATGTGATGTTTCATTACTAGTGTAATAAATTCTAGTAATGTGAAGGCTGTGTACATGGAGTACAAAGAGCACCTTCTGTGGGGGTTGATCAAAAACTGTGTGTGCAGTGCGGTGGAAGGGACCGAAAAATTAGCAAGTGAGTAGTTAAAAACTAAATGCAACTTTTAACCCGGCCCCTGAACATATGCTATAATAAAGTATGGAATCTCATCAGGAACAGATTGTTGAGTTGACTAACTCAGGAATCAATAAAGGTGATCTCATGAAAGCACAAGGGACAATAAAATACTAATGCACCTACAAGATACCAGCTCAGCAAAGTAAATACTGAACCCTGTGAACTCAACATCATATATTTTATTGTGAGTTAGCAATCTAGTTTGCACAGTACTGAGCTATATAACACTGCATGGAAAAATGCACATGTAAGCAGCACTTATCAAATCCAGTGCAAATGTAAGTGTAAATGTGAGCATGAAAGCCGATTTGACTATTTTACTTACAGCAGTTGGTCTCCTATTTTGGAGGATACCTTCCCCCTGAATACGTATGCCACTTACAGGCCATGCAATAAACTGATTCACAGACCAAAAAGGTGTCTGCCTCTATAATGACCATTTGTTCGTGCAAAGAATATCAACAATTTGAATAGCACGAGCTGAAAAGGAGATATGGCTGCACCATAGACTGGCCGACATGGTGCATCACATGGAGCTGTGGAGTCTGAAGCAATTTTGGGTATCTGGAGTCGGAGTTTTCAAAAATGTACCGACTCCTAGTAACTTTAAATACAAGCACTGAAAATAATCAAATCAAATTTAAGAGCTTCTATGAAGGACGATATGGCAGAAGCAAGCAATTTTGTTTCTAAGAACACTACTTTGGTTCATTTTAGATTGTGTATAACAACTATTCTACAGCTATATGCCAGGTTCAATTAATATATAAGTTGTTTTAGGTTTTCCAATTGTGTTTGGATTATGTAGTTTAACTCTGACTTTGGTTTAGAATGACTAAAGCATGCTGTTTATATTTTTGAGCATTGGCAGTGATAAAATGCCTTGTATGTTGTGTACATAACATGGAAAATACACAAGTATATTAAAGGAGCAGTAACACCAAAAAAGTGTTGTTTTAAAGTAATCAACATATAATATATTGTTAGCATGTACTGGTAAAAGCTGTGTGTTTGCACAGGTTACATAACAAATAACATATAAAACACCATTGTATTGGATTGGGTTTATCTGTGTTACCTGTGCCTTTTCTCCTTTTTTCCTGCTCAAATGGCTGCCCCCATGGCTACACAGCAGCTTATTTATATAAGCAAATATGCTAGTTTTACCGGTGCAGAACAACAGCACATTCTTTGATGCACTTTCAGTTTTGGTGCTACTGTTCCTTTAAAAACTTTGGAGTCGGAGTTGGAGTCAGAGTCAGAGTTGAGGGATTTATGTACCGACTTCACAGCCCTGGTGCATCAGCAGATGACATTTTCAAACCTGCCCACCTGAACCGACCAATATCCATGGAACAGGTTTCATTTGAAGTTAATGTGTATAGCCAGCTTGACTGTCCTCTGGGCAAGCCTGATCAATGCACGTATACCCAACATTTAGAGGGTCATTTACTAACAATCAGATTTAGATTTTTGCCCACGAATCTTTAGAAATTTGTGAGTTTCTCCTTATTTTTAAAAGCTCTTAAAATTCGAGATTTATTAAGAGTAAAAACCAAAAAAAACCACTAAGAAAACGTCACAAGGTAAAATTTGGTACGGTCCTAAAGAAGTCAATGGGAGCTGCGCTGATCTTTTTGAACCGCTCCAAAGCAATTCAGAATTTTAGAGGTTTTCGTATTTTTTTCGCAAGGAATTGTGTGAAAGACAATTTTTAGAGGTTTTTGAGGTATTCAATTTTTTTAGAGAAGAGGTCAGTGTAATTTTGAGGTTCGTACTTTTTTACATTTTTTAATAAATCTCATGACATTCGTAGATTTAGGGAGTTATTTATCCAAGGTCTAATGTAAGAGCTATGTGAGCATTTTTTAGACATCAAATGAACTCCTGACTTGAATGGTTTCTAACTTAAGAAAAAACACGAATGTAAAAAAACTTGAATCAGTGCAGTCGGGGCAAAAAACTCTAATTAATGATGTTTTCGAGTGAAACCCACCAAAAAGGGACCTCTGCCATTGACTTCTATATGACGTTGACAGGTTTTAGGTGGTGTATTATCAGATTCAAGCTATTTCCCGCTTCAGGATATAATAAACCTTGAAAATGTTACGTTTATTTATTTTTTTTTTAAAAAACTCACATATTTCCAGTTTTTTTTTTAACCCAAAAAATTCGAGCTTTGACTGAAAAATACCCTTGAAAAATATTTTCTTTATGGAAAAAACAACCTTTGATAAATAAACCCATAGAGTTTGGTCAGTCTTTCAAAAAACACTAAAAACCATAAATTGTTGATAAATAGGCCCCCACACGTTTTGCCTTTTATAGGGTCTGTACATGCTCAGATAGTTGGGCAAAGAAAATTATTGGAGGCATGGCCTGGCATCTCTGCAATGAATCATTTCTACCTTATTTGCAAACAAGCTGAAACCTTGTTTTTTTTATAAAACGCTGATAATGCTGAACTAAACCTTGGACCGGTAAGATTGGTAGAGAACATCAGGTGTCATTCAGTCCCCTGCTCCGTGCTTGTTATGCATCTGGCACCGCAGTCTGTTTGCTCTCAGGCCATAAATCTCTGCTTGCACTTAACTAAACAATTCACTTATCGTTCACTAATCCAATAGTAAAGCAACAAAACTAGGTTTCAAGCGATGTACTGAAACATCACATTGTTTGACAGGAGTATTAAAACCCAAGCATACAAGGCAACGTATCCTTGTAAACAGATATACAGACATCTAATAAAATACTCCACAACGTTTATCTTGACAAAGGTCTCAAGTGAAGACCAAAATACTGTTAACTTGTTAACTTTCAATAAGAAATGTAAGCACAGGGCTGTGTATTTAGATGTGTATCCCTTCTTACAAATGTGTTTGCACACGTAGTTACAGCCCCAATGTAGTCATTATTAGTAGCTTTAATTTGGTTACAGACAGGTCATTTATAGGGGTCTTCCACCCAGAAAACAGTTTTTTGAATGAAGAAAGATTTGCAGGTTGTCAGGCTCTACTGGGATTCGAGACATGTGCCTTTGGGTTTCTGGCTCTGCACCTTAACCTTTGGGCCAGGTAAGCAGCCTGAAGGGTTGCTCACAATCTATTACCTGGTCTTTGCATCCCTAGCCCAGCAGTAGCCTGATTGGTGGATTGGGGGTCACCCAATCAGGGCTGACCGTGCCCTATTTAAAGCCAGCCCTCCTCACCCTCCTTGCCTGAGCATTACCTACACTAGCACTGTCGAATTGGCCCTAGCTAAAGGTTCCTGCTCTAGCCTCCTTCCTTGTCCTGTCTTTATCTTTAACCTTGTCGTGTTTACCTTGCATTGTTCTGATCCTGTCTTCCTTAAACCTTGCTTTGTTCTGCCCTGACCTTGCTTTGCCTGTTCCTACTCCTGTTACAGTCCTTGCCCTTCCTTGTATTCTTCGCTATTCGGAACTTTGCTCTGCTCCTCGCTCCAATCCTAACCTTGCATTGACCTTACCTGGCACCTTTCCCTATTTTTCCTTCTCCTGTCTGAATCTTGTCTGCCTAGCCTGATCCTTATCCAGTCCTCCTGTTGTCCAGTCCTCCTGCTATCCAGTCCCCATCCTGATCTGACTCTTCATCTGCTCTGTACTTGTTCCTATCCAGTCTGTTCCTGTCTATGCCCGCACCATCCTGCTCCTACCCAGTCTGCTCCTGTTCTGACTTCTCACCCCCATCATCCGGTCCAGTTCTGATTCTACATCCTCTTCACCCTGTTCCCGTCCTTTCCCTTTCTGTGTTCTGTGGGCAGTCAGTTCTTGCCTAAAGAACTCACCTTCCTCCTCTGCCTCCACAGCGCCCCGTACAGTATTGGCGGAAAACTACCGGGGATGCGACTGCATCAGGGCCGCACCCCTCTGGGGCCACCAGTGGTTCGGTGCACAAGCAAATCCACTGCAAAAATATCTTTTTATCTACCCCCCCGCAGGGGGTAGTTACGTAACTGCTTATTATTAACGCATGGAATATCAAAGCAAAAGATCTACACTTTGACATTTTGCTCCAACATTTACAGCAGACCATAAAATTTGCTAAAGATTTAAGGACTAACATTGCTGGGACACCATAAGGTAGTTCATTTTTATAGCCATTAGTTAACCAGAAACCAGATGGGTAAGATAAATATCAACATTAGGATATAATGAAGTTAATCAGTAAAAGATTACTTCCTGTAACTTCCAAAGGCATACGATAACAATGTGCCAAAAGCAGGTTCAAAATGAAGCTACCCATGTAGCTTACCCATCTGTCATATCCCATCATGCAGCATTGCTTTGATCTGACCCTCTTCTCTTAGAAGAGGTGCCAGAACCAGATGCCTTTCATGTAAATACATGCAAAAGTAAGAAGTGTACTGGCCAATGAGCAGTAGTGATAATCCAAACTACAAAATTTTTTTCAGGTGCATTGAAGTCAATGGGCGTTTTTTCATGCATCATTTTTCATCCCTCAACGCTTAGGGAATCATGTAGCTGAGGAATTCCATGACCAAACATAGGGACAATGCTTTTGGACTGGTAAAATCCTCACACTTGGGGGGTTATTTATCAAAGGTTGAATTGTAGAGCTATGTGAGCTTTTTTAAATCTCGAATGGTTTCTTATTTAAGAAAAAACTCGAATGAAAAAAATCAGAGCAGATCAAATTGAGTTTTCAACGAAAAAAAACTCAGATTGTTCGATGGAGTTTTCGAGCGAAGAAAAACTTGAACATCATGAAGGCTATAAATATATAAAACAGGTTTTAGATGGAGTATTTTTGGATTTGAGCTATTTCCATGGTCAGGGTATAATAAATCTCGCAAAAAACTATTTTTTGGTCAATTTTTTACTTGAAAACGTGAGTATTTTGTTGAAAACACAACTTGATCTTTAATATATCTGTCCCTTGATGGAGTAATAGAGTAATCTGTTATTTACAATGAAGCCCTGATCTGCATGTGATGCTGTATCTAAGCCAGTCTGTCTGAATGGGACTTTGCAGTCGCTCACCAGGATGCATTGTGGGCAATAAGGGCACTGCTTTCAGCAATGGACAATGAATGGACACAAAAAAAACCCAGAACTACATTTGGTTAGTTTTGTCAGGCCCAAAGGCACTGATTGGAATTACGGACCAAGGAGGAAGCAACAGGCACCAACACAGATCACGGTATCAAAGGGGTTGAGAAGTAGCGAAGTCCAGTCCAGGCAAAGGTCAGTTCAGGCAGCAAGGTTCTTAGTCAATAAACAGGCTGAGGTCAATATCAGGAAATTAGAGACAGAATAAGTAGAATAACACACCCAGGAAAACACTAAGTTGAACCTAAAATCGGGCAATGATTGCAGGGCTCTGGCGTCTATTTATGGGTAATTTGATGTTGCGTGCTGAGGCTGCACATTATGATGCACAATTGTCATGACACCGTGCATGTTTTGACGCACTAGCGACGTCACAACTTGCTGTGCTCTCCGGCTGAGCGCCACCATCTTGCTGGTGCTGCCGAAGAGGAGGGGAGCGCCAGAGGGCGCTCCTTACAGTTTTGTTGGAAATCATTTTCTCTGATCTTTGTGGAATACAGTAAATGGGCATTTTATCTACATGAGCCATGCATCTCAGGAATGGCAAGGGAGTGGAGAGAATGGGTTATTGGGAAAGCAGAGTGAATATAGGGTTAGTAAAGGTCAGTAATGACTCTTGCTCCAATTGGAAAATGAAATGTAAACAGTTTATCCTGGGGAGTACTCACACCCATATTTGCACTTAAAGGGGGCTATTCACCTTCCAAACACTTTATACTTGTTTTAAAATTGTTCTCCAGAAGAAGACTTTTTAAAATTGCTTTCCATTTTTTATTTTTTACCGTTTTTCCAAAATCTAAGTTTAAAGTTAAAGGGGAACTACACAAAAACATAACGTAAGCTTTTTGAAAAGTAAACACAGTTTCAAGCAACTTTGCAATATACATCAATTAAACAATATGCAGACTTTTCATGATTTGTAATGGTTTGGAACAGTTCCCTAAGCCTAGCCCCCTGCTCTCCTTCTGATCTCTCTGACTACTTTGCTGAGCTGACTGACTACTGTTACTTTGTATCAGCAGCCATCTGTCCTCAGCCCGCATTCTCCAAACCCCACAATTCCCTGCACACGTGATTTTAATAAGGAATGGAACATCACCGTGCAATGCATTGTGGGTTATGTAGTTCCTGCATGCTGTCTGTAAACTGTGCTACAATTTGTAACATCAGTGTTTAGTCCCTTCTTCCCTGTCAAGATTTCAAATGATGCAGAAAGAAAAGAACTGTTAAACAGCTTCATTTCAGCACAGAAAATGGCATTTATTCATACTTTTTGAAGAAACCGATAACGGTGATGGGTATATTAGGGGTTTCTGTGTTATGTGGGCCTCTTTATTACATTTTGGTTTGGAAGCCTGAGTTCCCCTTTAAGGTTCCTGTCTCTGGTTTTTCAGTCTGGCAGCTCAGTAATTAGGTGCAGATTCTGAACTGTTACAGTTTAGCAACTTTTATTTAATACAGTGGTGTGAAAAACTATTTGCCCCCTTCCTAATTTCTTATTCTTTTGCATGTTTGTCACACTTAAATGTTTCTGCTCATCAAAAACCGTTAACTATTAGTCAAAGATAACATAATTGAACACAAAATGCAGTTTTTAAATGAAGGTTTACGTTATTAAGGGAGAAAAAAAACTGGAACAGTGGTGAACCTTCCCAGGAGTGGCCGGCCGACCAAAATTACCCCAAGAGCGCAGAGACAACTCATCCGAGAGGCCACAAAAGACCCCAGGACAACATCTAAAGAACTGCAGGCCTCACTTGCCTCAATTAAGGTCAGTGTTCACGACTCCACCATAAGAAAGAGACTGGGCAAAAACGGCCTGCATGGCAGATTTCCAAGGCGCAAACCACTTTTAAGCAAAAAGAACATTAAGGCTCGTCTCAGTTTTGCTAAAAAACATCTCAATGATTGCCAAGACTTTTGGGAAAATACCTTGTGGACCGACGAGACAAAAGTTGAACTTTTTGGAAGGTGCGCGTCCCGTTACATCTGGCGTAAAAGTAACACAGCATTTCAGAAAAGAACATCATACCAACAGTAAAATATGGTGGTGGTAGTGTGATGGTCTGGGGTTGTTTTGCTGCTTCAGGACCTGGAAGACTTGCTGTGATAGATGGAACCATGAATTCTACTGTCTACCAAAAAATCCTGAAGGAGAATGTCGGCCATCTGTTCGTCAACTCAAGCTGAAGCGATCTTGGGTGCTGCAGCAGGACAATGACCCAAAACACACCAGCAAATCCACCTCTGAATGGCTGAAGAAAAACAAAATGAAGACTTTGGAGTGGCCTAGTCAAAGTCCTGACCTGAATCCTATTGAGATGTTGTGGCATGACCTTAAAAAGGCGGTTCATGCTAGAAAACCCTCAAATAAAGCTGAATTACAACAATTCTGCAAAGATGAGTGGGCCAAAATTCCTCCAGAGCGCTGTAAAAGACTCGTTGCAAGTTATCGCAAACGCTTGATTGCAGTTATTGCTGCTAAGGGTGGCCCAACCAGTTATTAGGTTCAGGGGGCAATTACTTTTTCACACAGGTTTGGATTTCTTTTCTCCCTAAATAATAAAAACCCATTTAAAACACTCATTTAAAAATGTGTTTGATGATCAGAAACATTTTGTGTGACAAACATGCAAAAGAATAAGAAATCAGGAAGGGGGCAAATAGTTTTTCACACCACTGTATATTTCTCAGCAACTATTGTATCAATTCTAACAGCTGCCTTTAATAAAACTCAGAGATTAATATAACAAATGGATCAACTAAATGTATCCAGTTTAGAGAGTCGGCGACCAAAGCAGCTTTAGAAAGGAGAAAAATCAGACTTACTCTTCAATAATTTAAAAACAACTATACTGAAAAAAGTGTTGAAAGATAAACAACTTCTTCAGTGTGATTATAAGAGCCTACAATAATTACAAGTCTGTTATTTTTTGACCATGGTGTAAATATTTTTGGACCTTGTTATAGTGAAAAACCCATTGAGGTACAAATCCAATGATGGGCGAATCTGACCCTTTTCCTTTGCAGAATATTCACAAAACTGGAAAAAATTCAGGTCAATGGGCATTTTTTCACCTAACAGTTTTTCAAACTGTGCATTATTTTTTAAACTATCCATTAGAGTTTCTGGATGTTTATTTCTCGGCGAAACCTAGTGAAATATTTAGCTCATTCCTAATTTCATCTATAGCTAGAGAACTTACTGACTATGTATTGGGCAAAAACAATGCCTTCTCTGAACAAGGCTTGTTCATGTATCAGTTTGAAAGGCTGGAAAACACTGTTGGGCCATGGAAGATCTGCCCAAGCCCCTTAACCAACCATTAAACCAACTTAATCCAACCATTAACCAAGTGGCTAAACATTTTGACAGCTAAATTGGGCAAAGATCCTCTTTGTTATGATCAGCCCTTGGAATCACTCACTTGTCACTCCAGCCTAGGGGATCTGTGCACCTTCTAGGGTTGCCACCTATTCTTACTTTGGACTCCGGACCAGTGATGTCAGAGACGGGCTGGTGACACAAAGAGGTGGGGCTGATTACATGAAGAGGCGGAGCTGATGACAGGAAGGGGTGGGGCAATGACAGGAAGGGGCAGGCCAATGACATGGTGGCCTGTGATTGGTCATATTGCTCAGGAAGCAGGTCTGCCCGATTTTCAGACTTTAGAAAACCGGGCAGGTATTTTGTAACTGGACAGTGGATATAAAAACTGGGGTGCCCCGTTCAAAACAGGACAGGTGGCAACCCTAGCACCTTCCCCAAGTTCAGAGTGAGGGAAATACCGTATCCAGGGTACAGTCTTCAAACAACAGGATGGGTGAACCTTGCCAACGAGTGTTTAGCAATCACTATTGTATTTCAGCAATAGCAAAGTCCAACAACTCTGGAAATAAAACATATCACTAACGATAAAAATGACATGCCAAAGTGAGTTTCGCCAGGCAGCCTTCCAACTAGTGGATTATCCAGACCTCAGTGTTTTTCTTCCATTACCGTATATACTCGCGTATAAGCCGAGTTTTTCAGCACCCAAAATGTGCTGAAAAACTCGACCTCGGCTTATACGCGGGTCATACGCACATACTGTAGCCAATCCCTCACCGGATACTGTAGCCAATCCCTCACCGGATACGAGGCTCCTTCTGCGGCCCCAACACACCTCCCTCTCCCATAGCGCATCAGGACTCTGTGACTGACTGTCACGATCGCCGCCCGGAGCAGGTCCAGGAGCTCCGGGCGGCGCGTCCTTCCCTGCCGGCGTCCTTCCAAAATGGCGGCGCCCATGGCCGCCACGTGGGTAGAGGCGCCGGCGCCGCTACCCACGTGGCGGCCATGGGCGCCGCCATTTTGGGAGCGACGCCGGCAGGGAAGGACGCGCCGCCCGGAGCTCCTGGACCTGCTCCGGGCGGCGATCGTGACAGTCAGTCACAGAGTCCTGACCATATTCAGGCATGGAGGTAGCAGGACCAGGGCCCTTTTGTATAAAGTGTTGTGTTATTTCCCAGCACCCACTGCTAGCCCTGTATTCTATATGGATTATCTTCTCCCTACAGGAACCAGCATGGCAGCACCAACTGCTAAACAGGGGCTTATTTATAATAATGGGATTATTGGACCCCCTTCCCCCATCCAGGCCATATTCTCCTAGAAGAGTTTGTGACCAAAATAAGCAGAGGAATTTCAAAGCTCTTGCTGCGGACTGTAAACATTTACATGTGTCCTGCACACTGTTGGGGCCGCAGAAGGAGCCTCGTATGTAGTTGCTGCATCTCTCCATCTCTCTGCCCCTGGTTGAGTTATAAGTTATTTTACTGTGACTGGTGTGCTTACAATTTTTTTTTTTTAAACTGTGGGCAGGCCTACCTTTCATTGTTATTCAGTGGGTGCAGGTACAGATTGATTTTCAATCAGCCCCTAGGCTTATACACGAGTCAATAAATTTTTCCAGTTTTCTTAGGTAAATTAGGTACCTCGGCTTATACACGGGTCGGCTTATACACGAGTATATACGGGTAAATCCATACGAAATTAAAGGGCAACTATCACAAAAATGGAAATTTAATATGCGCTTCCTCATTCTGAAGTAAGAAACTTTCTACATACAATCAATTAAAAATTCTGCATTGTTTCTGAAATAATCAAGTTTATCTTCACTATTCCTCTCTCAGCATCTGTTTCTCTTCATTCTGTCTTCATGCAGCAGTTGGGGGTCAGATGAAAAGTATATTTTATAGGGGGGCTCCCTTTCCTAGCAGATGCATAAGGGCTCACTAAAATAACTGATTCCAGTACAAACAAAATCCAACAAAATAACTGCCTTTTGCACAAATTCTGCATGTAGAGAGACAGGATTTCTGGTGATTTTAATAGAATGATCTCTAATACTGTACATCTTCTAGGCAAAAGGAGCCCCCCTATAAGATATATTGGATCATTCATCTGACACCCAACTCCTGAATAAAGACAGAATGAGGAGAAACAGATACCGAGAAAGGAATAGTAAAGATAAACTTGATTATTTCAGATATGGTACAGAATTTTTAGATTTTACATTTAGAAAGTTTCTTACTTCAGTATGCTGAAGCTTATATTAAATTTTCATTTTCACGATAGTTCCCCTTTAAAAGAAAAAAAAGAAGCCAGCGTGAGATAATGCGGTTGCACAACATGTAATGTACTGCTTGTGTAATTGTGAAAAGTCAACTCACTTCCTCATGTTTTCTCAGAAGGCAATTGAAAGAGAACAACATTGCAGGGAATGTGATAGGGAGGCGTGTGTGATATTGTGTGATATTGCACTGGCAGAACAAGATCATTACTAGATGTGCAATCCCATGCCTGGGGTTATAGAAGAGAGGGAGACTGGAATTCCAAAAGGAGTTCCCCATCTAAATGGATGAAAACTATATACAGGTATATGGACCTGTTATCCAGAATGCTTGTGACCTGGGGTTTTCTGGATAAGGGATCTTTATGTAATCTATATCTTCATATGTGTGCTAAAATCATTTAGACATTACATAAAACCAATAGGATTGTTTTGCCACCAATATGGCTTCATAAACCTAGTTGGAATCTAGGACAAGGTACTCTTTCATTTCTACAGGGAAAACGAAAATCACTTCGAAAAATTTAAATTAACTGCTTAAAATGAAGTTTATGGGAGCTAGCCTTACAGTAATTCAGAGCTTTCTGGATAATGGGATCCTATACCTGTATACTGTAATGCAGGGAAATCCAACCAGCAACATCTTACTTCATAAAACTACAACCCCCAGCATCCATAGCTATTTCTCAGGAAGGCGTGAATAATAATTAAGCCACATATCTACAGTATATCTAAGTTGCCAACAACTGAATGATTATCTGTTAAAGGGTAAGTAAAGCTGCAACTAAATATAGGCCTGTTTTATTAGTATTAGGGCACAGGGCTGCTGCACCGTAATGGGATATTTTATGCCTCTTACATTAAAGGGTTGTTTGCCTTTAAAGGAGAATTCAACCCATAATAAAAAAAAACCTCCCCCTACCCTGGGTAGACCCCCCTCCCTCCAGCCTACCTGCCCCCCCCCGGCAAATGCCCCTAATTTTTTACTTACCCGTCCGTGCAGATTCTGGCCACTGGAGTTCACAGGCGCCATCTTTTTTTCGGACTTTTTCTGAAGTTTCGGCGCATGCACAGTTGGAGTACATTTCCGGTCCCGAACCACTGTGCATGCGCCGAAAGTCACAAAAATTACAGAATTTTTTTCTAAAATTTTCGCGACTTTCGGCGCATGCGAAGTTGTTCGGGACCGGAAATTTACTCCAACTGCGCATGCGCCGAAACTGTCAATACACAAAGATTACCGGAGAAGAAGAAGATGGCTGCCGTGAACTCTGAGGCCAGAATCTGCACGGAGGGGTGAGTAAAAAATTAGGGGCATTTGCCCGGGGGGGCAGGTAGGCTGGGGGGAGGAGGGCGGGGGGTCTACCCAGGGTAGGGGGGAGGGTTTTTTTAAACTACCGGTTGAATTCTCCTTTTGGTTAACTTTTAGTATGATGTAGAGAGTGTTATTCTGAGACAATTTGCTATTGGTTTTTATTTTTTGATCATTTGGGGTTTTTGAGTTATTTAGCAGCTCTCCAGTTTGTAATGTTGGCACTCAGGTTGCTGGGGTCCACATTACCCTAGCAACCATGCATTGTGTGGCCTGAATAAAAAGAGGAGTAATAATAAGTAGCAATAATAATACATTAGTATTTTGTTTTTAGATGGAGTGACCCCTATTTCGAAGTTGCAAAGGGTCGAGAGAAGAAGGCAAATAATTCAAAATCTATAGAAAAGAAAAAATTAAGACCTATTGAAAAGTTGCTTAGAATTATTCACTCTACAACATACTAAAAATGTTAACATAAAGTTCAACCTCCCCTTTAAATTCACTGTTCAACCTTTATTTACTGCCGGTTCCTTTAACTCTACTTTTTTTTGGCTGCAGTGATGTGTATACACCATGCACCTAAGATACATGTTACCAGTATGTGTTCTTTGGCAAGCTGCACCATAACACTAATAAAACAAGCCCTTAATTAGGTTTGGCTTTATTTGCCTAAATTATATAAATAATAATAAATCACTGTTATTCATGTCACATGTGGATTAATGTCACTACCACCTCTATCAGTAAAAAAATCACTGTAATAAAACAGAATATTGTTACAGCCAACTTGTCATTATAATAATGGAGATTATCATGGGTGGAGGCACTTTTATTGCTATAAATGCGGACAGGGGAATCTCCAAGAGAAACTCCTTATGTGCTTTACTCATGCCAGCACCCAAACAGTTTAAAAAGGGGTGGTTTGTCTTTAAGTTAACTTTTAGCATGTTTTAGAATGGCTAATTCCAAGCAACTTTTCACTTGGACTTATTTTTTTCTGTTTAATAGTTTTTAAATCATTTGTCTTCTTCTTCTGACTTTTTCCAGCTTCTAAATAGGGGTCACTGACCCCATCTAAAAACAAATGCTCTGTAAGGCTAAAAATGTACAGTTATTGCTACTTTGTATTACTCATCTTTCTATTTAGGCCCTCTTGTATTCATATTCCAGTCTCCTGTTCATATAATTACATGGTTGATAGGGTAACTTGAACCCTAGCAACCAGATTTCTGAAACTGCAAACTGGAGAGCTCCTAAAAAATGATAGAAAATGAAAACCAACTGCAAATTGTCTCTGAATATCACTCTCTAAATCATATTAAAAGTTAATTTAAAGGTGAACAACCCTTTTAAATGAATCCAGAATGTAAATGACAGGACATTGATATTAATACTAATTTGAACTAAATATTAAAACAATCTAAGATTAAGATTAGGATTTGGTAAGGCACAAGGATTTGGTCAAATTCAAATTCTGCTGAAAAAGGCAGAATCGATTCGGTACATTCAATATATATATATATACCTTGAAAAAGCCGAAACGTCGGTGATACATATGTTGTAATACAAAAGTTTTCATTACTAAAGACCCTTGGTGCTGTTTTTTTCTTGATTGGACTATACACTAATTATGTCCGTGCACTCCGGGCAGCCACAGCATGGCTTTTTTTTGTGAAATGCTGTCTGATACTCAAGTATATATTTATATATATATATATATATATATATATATATATATATATATATATATATATATATATATATATATATATATATATATATATAAAAAGCCATTGGTTGCCGGCACTCACCTCCGCCATTCGATCATTTCGCCGGGTGCTAACCCAATTCAATATAAAGTCCAAAATAAAAGGAAGCACTCACGGCATAAAGGTTGTTAGAAGTCTTTAACTGAATCATATGTCATATGATGTTTATATGATTCAGTAAAGGACTTCTAACAACCTTTATGCCGTGAGTGCTTCCTTTTATTTTTGGACATATATGTATATATATATATATATATAAATCTTAACATAGTTTCGGGCCCACCTTAGGGCCTTTATCAAGGACAGATTGACTTTCGTGTATTTATACCCAACACCCAATTTTTGGCCCTGTCCCCTCAAGCACCCTTTTCCTGGCATTTAGCTATCAGTAGAGAGATGTGTTATGCATATTTGTCTGCCCCCCTCCCCAATCCAGAATGCTAAGGGTGATGGCACACAAGGCAATTTCAGATGGTTTTCCCGCCATATTTTTTCTGAGCCTGAATATGTGACACTAAAATGCTTGAAATGGCCCTGCCTTGCCCTTTGTGATGAAAGCCTGATAGCTAGTATTCTCAGAATATTCTCATATGAGACCCTGACTTTGGGAAAAACTCCCCCGCCCCCAAGCCGCTAAACCATTGCCCTAAAGGTACCCAGGGGATGGTGTTTGTAAATCTTTTTAGAACATTGTACAACTTTGGCAGTTATGGGTATCTGTCTCTCTGTTCTCCATGGCAACTGTTAATTTTTGATGATAGTTCCTGTTTATCTCAGTGAAGGAAAGTGCTAGGTTACCTATCTGTGCTGCAGCAGGTTCCTTGGTGTGTGTGTGTTAATGGTGCAGTGTGATTGTGTGTCTAATTATTGTTGCTTTATCTCTGCTTGGTTGAACAGTTGAAATTATAACAATAAGTATCTGACTGCGTGTGTATAAGTTTGTGTGTGTAGGCATGTGTATGGGTGCCAGTGATAGGTAGGACAACCCAAAACCCTCCCATGGATTTGGTCCAAGAACTCAGCCTTAGTCATGGGTCCACTTTTGTCTTGGTGCTTCAACTGCAACTCCCAGCACCCCCAGCTCAGCCTCTAACTTGTCAATGGATACTGGGAGCTTTATGTCAACAAGAGCCACACTACCTGGAATTATAGTCTTTGGATCAGCTGTTTAATGGGTTCTGGGAACTGTAGTCCAACAACAACAGAAGGAGGGTTGAGGCGGGCAGGATGGGGCTGTTTTTATACTTATCAGTTCTAGGTACTGTACTTTAAAGGAACAGTAACACCAAAAACTGAAAGCATTTTAAAGGAATGACAGTATAATTTAGTATTGCCCTGCAGTGATAAAACTGGTGTGTTTGCTTCAGAAACACTGCTATAGTTTATATAAACAAGCTGCTGTGTAGTCATGGGGGCAGCCATTCAAGCACAGGACACAGTAGATAACAGATACGTTTTAAACAATCCTATTGTATACTACAGAGCTTATCTGTTGTGTATCTTGAGCCTTTTCTCCTTTTTCAGCTTTGAATGGCAGCATGTTTATATAAACAGAGTCTTCTGAAGCAAAAAGACACAAGTTTTACCAGTGTAGCACAACAGACATTATATTTTCATTACTTTAAACGACTTTTATTTTTTGGTGTTGCTGTTCCTTTCATTCTCAACACACAAGTTATTGTAAGATCCAGCAGTTGGACTAGTTGCTAGAGGATGCTGGGAGCTGTAGTTGAATAAATAACTGAGATTGCCATCCCAGGTATAGAAATAGCCTCTGGTTGGCTGTGCATACTAAGGACACATTATATATATATATATATATATATATATATATATATATATATATATATATATATATATATATATATATATATATATATATATATATATATATATATATGAATAAACTAAGTCCTGTGAGTGCGGTTACTTTTTCGGTACTATTAAATTTGCATATAACCAGCACCCAGGCAGTTGATTCTTACAGGTTGTCGGTGCACCAGCTTAGACTGTGTGTGTGTGTATGTGTGTGTATATATATATATATATAGATATATATATCTATATATATATATATAAACAGAAGTAACACCCTGATCAGAGTTGCTAGTTTGGCGAGTTTTACGGATTGGGGCTACTTTTTGGGATTTTGGCTGGTTTGTACTTTGGAAACCAGCCAAAGTTTTTCTTGCCCTAATGTGCCAAGCCCATGTCTCCCAGTGCATCTTGGGTAGTGTAGTTTTTGCTTGATTTGCAGACTGCCAAGTTTAATGTAAGACTGCAATGTGCCAAGCCTGTGTCTCCCAGTGCATGTTGGGTGATGTAGTTTTTGCTTAATTTGCTGTCAAGTTTAATGTAAGACTACAATACCCAGCTGACTTGTATAGTTACCAGATTTTAGGCTCTGTACCCCAGTCTCCCGTCGCTCTAAAGCAGGGATCCCCAACCTTTAGAACTCATGAGCAACATCCAGAAGTAAAAGGAGTTGGGGAGCAACAACAGCATGAAAACTGTTCCTGGATGCCAAATAAGGGCTGTGATTGGCCATTTAGTAGCCCCTATGTGGATTGTCAACCTACATTGAGACTCTGTTTAACAGAACACATGGTTTTTATACAACCAAAACTTGCCTCCAAGCCTGGAATTCAAAAATAAGCACCTGCTTTGAGGCCACTGGGAGCACAATCCAAGGGGTTGGGGAGCAACATGTTGCTCACAAGCTACTGGTTGGGGATCACTGCTCACAGCATTCTCACATTTTCCGGTGACTTTCCTCAATTTTACAATTTTGGCGCAAAAACCTACTGGCCACCAAAATGTCTAGAGGTTGACCTGTTTTACCAATCTTAATTGAAATTATTGGGCCCCTATACCTCCTGGACCCCCGTTGTAGTTACGCCCCTGGTGACGGATGAATTTGTCCCATTTTGCTTTATGGAAAAATTTGCAAATCAGTGAAAAATTAGAAAAAAGGCTTATTTTTACATTTATTAATTTTTTTTTTTTTTTGACTTTTTTTCATTGCACATATTGTGCTACTTTTGGGCTACTTTTGAAGCGCCTCTTGGCTAGTTGTGGGCTGGTTTTGTAAATTAGACTTGGTAACACTGCCCCTGATGCAGAGAAACTTTATCCTCTCAGTGTTGATAACACAGGGGTGCTTGATCATCCTACAGTGACCCTGATCTTACTGAACTACAACTCTTAGCTTCATCCACCTGCTGCTGCTGCTGCTCTACAACTCCCAGAACCCCGTGACAATGCGCTTAATTCCTACTGTCACACATTCAGGCTGAAGAAGGGAGAATTGCCGAATCGTTACCTGCGCTGCTTTGCACAGCCCGTTCTTTTTGTGCAGTCCGTTCTTCAGAGGTTCCCTGTGTCCTGAGTGGGTTCCATTGCAGTGGGAGATGCGGGCTTCGGCCATGAGAGAGGGAGGTTTAGCCTGATGCAGCAGTCATGAAGCAGAAAGCGATGAAGTAGTAGGTGCAGCAGCCACAGGTATCCAGTAACCAGTCTGTCAGGCTCATCCAGAGGAAGGGTGGGGCTGCCCGGGGAGAGGGAGGAGCCAATAGCGTTTCCTTATAACACACGCCTACAACTGTCACCTTTGCACACCTAAGCGCCTGGGAAGCCGGAGCGCGTGGTAACGGGACGAGCCCTGTGATTTGCTGCTGCTGTAAAAGCTGCTCTCTATCTCTTACACAAGTGTCACTGGCCTTCTAGTGAATGGCACTGGCGGGCGGGGGCTGCGGTGCAACTGATTAACCAGCCCCTCTGCCCTAGGAACCACTTACTGACAGCGCTGTGCGTTCTTTAGCAGCCACATTCCGTGCTTCTCTTCTCCCTCGCAGTCGCAGTGTCACACCCCCTAGAACGCAGACACATTAGAAATAAACTTCTATTGGCCACAAACTCCTGCTAAAGGGGAAGTAAACGGACGAGAACAATGTAATCCTACTCAGGGCGCTCTTACTTCCGCAGTTTGCCTTCATTTTCGGCTTTTAAGTGGTTTTCTGAGACGTCAGCTGTTTCAGGGGCAGGGACAGACTGTGGGCTGCATCAGGAACTCACTGCAGTTTATATAGCAGTCCAAAAATGTCACAGAAAAGTGCCCCCGGGCCGTTTGTTTGCCGCACAGTGGAATGGAAATCACCTGACAAGTGCTGATGTCACAGAATCAGGTGACAGCAACCAGGAAACGTTTATTGATTGTTTTATAGGCGACTGTCACCTATTGAGTGATATTGTCAAGCAATTTATATTAAAGGAACAGTAACTTTAAAGTGTTTTAAAGTCATAAAAATATAATGCAGTGTTGTCCTGCACTGGTAAAACTGCTGTGTTTGCTTCAGAAACACTACTATTGTTTATATAAATAAGATGCTGTGTAGCAATGGGGGCAGCCATTCAAAGGAAAAAAAGGCTCAAGTTACACAGCCAGTGTCTCTGTGGGCCCCAGGCTCTTGTGGGCCCTGCCGACCCAGATCCACGATTTTCAAGCTGCTTCCTGCTGCACCGCTAGGGTTGCCACCCGGCCTAGCCGGTAAAATACCTGCCAAGGCCGGGCCGGTATTATAAATTTACCGGCAATGTAGCTGCCGGTAAATTTGTAATACGATTAAAAGGAGCCCTCGGGCTGCCCCCAATCCCCTGGAACTTACCTTTTCTTTTGCCTCTTCTAGCGTCCGTGGCGCGGTCCCGCCCCTTTTGACATCACGGACCGCCCCTTTGTGTACCCGCCCCCACCAGCCGGTAAAGCAGTTTAAAAAAGGTGGCAACCCTATGCACCACCTGTAGAACGAAGTGCGCATGCGCGTCATTGCATACGCGCACACACTCGTGGGGGCACAGTCAATCAGCGGCGCACCAGAGGGGGCCCTGGACTGCAGGCCCGGTGGGCCCCGGGCCCCCCAATCCGACCCTGTACACAGAAGATAAGCTCTGTCGAACATAATGGTGTTATCTGTTATCCACTATTTAACATGTGCCATATAGACTTTTTAAAATTTCCGCCATTGCTACACAGCAGCAAAATCATTTTTGTGTTGTTTTTTCGCAGTCTCGCGAAAACATTCGCAGTTTGGGAAGTGTGGAAATTCAGCACAAATCCATGCCTGGTGAATAAAATCGCCCATAACTATTTATCTGCCATAGAAGCTGAAGCTACCGGGCTGAGCTGTCATTTAAAGGAGTAGGAAAGGTACCAAAGCAGTTTTTTGTCAGTAGTTTAGCCACAATAGTGCAAGCTATAACACTATATTTATTCTGCAGAATGCTTTACCATACCTGAGTAAACAGCTCTAGAACCTCTTTGTTTGTTTAGGATAGAAGCTGCCATATTCACTTGATGTGACATCAATCCTGCCTGAAGGTGGCCATACACGGGCCGATAAAAGCTGCCGACAGACCGTGTCGGCAGCTTATTGGCCCGTGTATGGGGCCCCCTGACGGGCTTCACCGATCGAGATCTGGCCGAAAGTCGGCCAGATCTCGATCGTATGGGACAAAAAATCCCGTTGGATCGCGGCCGCATCTATTCGTTGATGTGGTCCCGCGATGCGACCGCCCCTTAGGCATCGTTAGGATCCGATCGTTGGGCCCTAGGGCACACGATCAGATCAGCCCGATATTGCCCACCTCAAGGTGGGCATATCGGAGGGAGATCCGCTCGTTTGGCGACATCGCCAAATGAGCGGATATCTCCATGTATGGCCACCTTAAATCTCTCCCTGCTCAGTCATAGCTCTGGGCTCAGATTACAGCAGGGAGGAGAGGAGGGAGGGAGAGAGGAGCAAACTGAGCATGCTCAAGCCCTAGCCCTGGCGGTTTAAGATGAAAACAGGAAGTTTCTTTTCATGAAACATGCGTGTCTTTTGACCAAGGACTCAGGGAAGCATTGCTTTGAGGGTTTACTGGTGTATTATATAGACCTTTCTGATAAAGCTTACTTAATTTTAGCCTTTCCTTCTCTTTTAATCTGCATGTTAATGAATACTTAGCCTTGTATTGTGACTTTTATATAATAGATATACTGTACATTGGGTTAGACCACAATTCTTGGTGGCGGCTCTATGTAGAAACAACAGACCCCAGCACAACCAAACCCTACCAACCTTTGTTTGCCTATAGCTGTATGGATATCTAGTTGAACAATAGCTGGAGGCTGCAGTTTCCATTGAAATGAGGATATTTAGGGTGCCAGAAACAAATGCCAAAAGAACAAGAATGTTTTCTTATCTATCATTAGAGATTGAACCGCAAACCTGCTCTTCTTGTTACTCCGGGGAAGGGAGACCATAGCTGATGCCAAAGGTTTGCTTGTTGTGTTGGTATTTTATGGTCAGGGATTACTGTCAGTTAGTAGTCTCCCTTACCTGTCAGCACCAGAAGGCTTGTTTACAGAAAAAGCTACCCCTCCCTTTTTTCCTTTAGCTGTTTATATTTTGCCTTCACCTAGGGAATGTATTGTAATGAATGCATAAAGGGACTGGGATTCTGAAGGCTAACGTAAGTGCAATTATGCAGCAGCCCAGCAACCCACAGCAACCCGAGAAGCAATTAGAGCTGATTTGTCTAGTTCAGTTAGGGCCCCCCAAGGGATGTATTTTCTGTGGGCTTTCTGCAGATCAACTAGTCAAGATAACACTTGAAGGCTTATTAATGAGTGCAGATGTGATTTGCACAAACTGACAAAAATGCTCATTTGGGATGGCCTGGGGAGTGCCTAAAGTGTCACCTTTGAGTTAACTTTTATTATAGTGTATAAAATGATATTCAGAGACAATTTATTATTTAGCTTTTTTTATTCAGCAGCTCTCCAGTTTGTAATTTCAGCAATCTGGTTGCTAGGGTCCAAATTACCCTAGCAACCATGTAGTAATTGAAATAAAGAGACTGGAATATGAATAGGAGAGAGGGTCTGAATAGAAAGGCAAGTAAGCAGCAATAACAATAAATGTGTAGGTTTACAGAGCATCTATTTTTTTTAAATAGGGCCAGTGACCCCAATTTGAAAGCTGGGATGAGCTGGAAGAAGAATAATTCAAAAACTATAAAAAAAGAAATAATGAAGACCAATTGAAAAGTTGCTTAGAATTCTATAACATAATAAAAGTTAACCTAAAAGTAAACTACCCCTTTAAAGTACCCCATCTATAGTCCCTTGTGTATCTGGTAGGAATGAATAATATACAACTTTGCAGTGACTCTATACAAGTGTAAACTTGCTAGGGTCAGTGAGGCTACAGTTAAATTCCTTGTTTTTTTTCTTGAGGCTTAGCTTCCTTGCAATTATATTGCATTTCAAAATTTAAACTACTCGGCTGGTTGCTACAGTCAAGGAAGGAGCCTAGGAACCAACAACTTTCCAGACAGGGGTGTGGCCATACCTCCCAACTGTCCCGTTTTCATCGGGACAGTCCCACTTTTGTCAGCTCAACCCGTAAAAGTCCAGACTTTCTCTGCACTGAACAGCCAGAAAAAGATACAAAGTTTATAACTTAATTGGCTTTTGGCAGAGAGCCCAGAATAGCCACAGATGCAGTTAGGGTAGAGACACACGTGGAGATTCGGGGAGATTTAGTCGACTGTCGACAAAACGCCTCTTCTTTGGGCGACTAATTTCCCCGAACTGCCTTCCCGCCGGCTAGAATTTAAATCTCCGGCGGGGTGGCTCTCGTTTCACTTTGTTTTCCAAAGCCGCCCAAAGTTTCCTCGAGAAGCAATTTTGGGCAACTTCGGAAAACAAAGCGAGTACTATCATGCCGGTGATTTCGATTCTAGCCGGCGGGACAGCTAGAATGTACTTTTTTTGTCCCTCTTTTTATTTCCTAAATGTCGGTAGGTATGGTGTGGCCTCATGGTTTATCAACAGGCCAAGACTTGCAATCTGGAATCTATGAATCATTCACTTTTGCTTTCATTCGCTTAAATAAATAGATAATAAATGCTGATGGCATCATGTAGTGCGGGCACAGAACAAACCTTTACATAACTTTCTTATAACTGTATTGGTGCCACCTATAAGGGTTTCCCAAACCTCCCTTTCTATGATATATAGTATATATAGTTGTATGTCTGTCAGCATGTAAGTCATTATTGCCTACACTGGCTACACAAATCACTTCCTGTATCCCAGAATTCCCTGCAGATGGACTTCCTGTTCCCAGAAGGTGCAAATGAAGCCCTAATTTACTCCCTGCCTTAAACAAAAAGGTCTGCGCTACAGGCCGTACCAAGAAGTGTTGCTTGTTCCCTTAAAAGATTTTTTTTTAACCAATAAAAAAGTATAAATATAGTCAGCTTTCTATCTCTCTGCTGGTATCAATGGATCTCCCACCATCTGTTTTAAAACAATTCAATAGTCAAACTGCATCGCTTCAAGCTAAGATACAGCAATAATGATATACCTGGTGTAGTATTTTAATGATATTCACTCACCATTTGTCCAGAAAAAAAGAGATAGAAATTTTGTGCAAATAGAGAGGCGCTAAGAAGCAGGGCCGGAACTAGGGGTAGGCAGAGTAGGCATGTGCCTAGGGCACCTGATAGGCCTGGCCCTACGCTGCTAATAAAACCTGGGTATTTATCCCAATATTCCAAGGATAAGGGATTGGGTGACCAATCTTGAACAGAGTTTGAGAGACTGAACTGGATAGATTTAGGGCAGTGACACACGCAGAGATTTGGGGAGATTAGTGGCCTCTTCTTTGGAGTGCCTAATCTCCCCGAACTGCCTTCCCGCCCGCTAGAATCTAAATCTCTGGTGAGATGGCAATCGGAGGGCTTTGTTTTAGGAAACTTTGGGTGACTCCAAGTGCCGATTTAGATTAGATTGTAACTTAGACTTTTCGCCTGAAAAAGAGGTGACTAAATCTCCCCAAATCTTCTCATCTGTCTCTGCCCTTAGGGAGTAAGTAATGGGACTATAGCCACACCATTTATACGATAAGATCTACAGAACAGGGTCCTCCTTCCTACTGTCTCTCTTACAACTATAACACTTAAACTCTGTGAATTCATATAAGCTCTATGTACACACACATATATATATTATTTATTATGTAACTTGTCCCCCTGTGTGTACTTTTATATATTGTACAGCGCTGCATCTCCTTACAGCTCTTTATAAATAAAGTTATACATACATTCTGTATACAATTATATATATAGCTCGTGATGTCATCAGTAGACACCAGGGAAGGTACTCATGGGTGTGAGAAGCACCAGCACTTGATTCCAGCTCTGCATACACCGACCCAGACCTCAGTTAAACTAGTGACTTTTGAGTGCCTACGCTTGCATTAATGTTTTGTGCAATACAATTTTAATATCTAATTTTTAAAAAGTTTTTCTTTTTTTTTCTCCGCACCTGAAGTTTTAACACACACCCAACCCTAACCCGCAAAATGTTGCCATTGTAAGACTGACACCTGACCTATACCTGTGTCTTTTTGCTACTTCTGTGCACACCTCTCGTTCCAAGACAGGGAATCTTCAGGAGCAGTGGAGGAGTGTACTTCCCAATCTGATCCACACCCAACTCTGACCCTCAATAGTTAGCCAAAAGTCAACCCAAACCAGCACAACTGGTGGTCAACTCGCGGGTCACCGCGGGTTTCAGTTTAAACCACACATGACTAGTGCCCCCATATCTATAGGATCCAGTTTGAAAATAACTGAAGGGATTCACAGCCTTTCCAGATTGAGAGATGATTACTATATGCTTATACCTCTTAAAGGTTGCACGTACCAAACTATACTAACTGCAACAGGGGAGATTGCTCTCTCTTTTGAATCCCTGAAGTATGACTATTGTATTGTTCCTCAAAAGACGCCAGGGGACTGGCCTGCAATTGGCACTGACAGTGTAATTAGCACATTAAAAAAAACCAGCAAACAAACAGCAATTGCCCAAGGGACTATATAATGATAGCTAGATGTCTTGTAAACCAAGGGTTCATGGTGATTAGTGACGTACGATCGTGGTAGCAGCCAGTTGGTGTTCCGCCACCCGCCCATGTCCCTCCTCTGGGGGCAAATAGACAGCCTGAGCCCAGCCCAAACCATGGTTAAATGACCTTTCTGTTTTCTTTTTGTTGTTCACATTTAAGTACATTTTTTAGAATGTTATAAAATGCTCTATTTATTAGCTTTTCAGTTGGTCTTTACTTTTTATCTTTTATAGTTTTTGATTTTGAATTATTTGTCTTTTTCCTTTGCCTCTTTCTGTATGTCAGGTGGGGTCACTGACCCCAGCAGCCAAAAACAATTGCTCTGCAAGGCTACAGTTTTATTTTTATTTTAACTTTTTAATACTTTCCATTCCAGCCCTCTCCTATTCATCTTCCAGTCTCTCATTTAAACCATTGCTTGGTTGCTAGGGTAAACAGGACCTGAAAACCAATTGCAAGTAGTCTCAGAAAAGCAATGTCTTCATTATTAATTTGAAAAATGGAATGTAATAAATAATGTGTTAGTTTTACTAAAAACGAAATGAATTTAACTGATTTAAGTTACATTTTCTATAGCCTTGATAATACCTTTGCAGCTATATATTGATGGTAAAACACTAGACACATTTGTAACAATTTAAGATAAGCAAAGATACAATTCTAACTATTTAAGATAAGGGGGGGAAGTAGTGATACTATTTACTAATGGGCGCTGGCGAAAATACGCTAGCTAAGGAGATAGACTTTAGCGCAACTTCGCACTCTAACGCCAGGCGAATTTTCACCAGGGCTAAAGATCGTTACTACGCAAATTCACTAAGAAGTTGATTTTACTGAACGTTACCTCTTACGCCAGACTTGCTTTCGCCTGCTTAGACCTGGCGAAGTGCAATAGAGTAGACAAGACTTAAAAAAAAATTTTTTTTTCTAAGTCCCAAGAAACGCTGGCGTCTTTTCCATTTTCATGGGTGATAGGCTGCAAAAAATTTTTTTTGGTACCCTGATTCCCAGCTACTTTTCATAACATATGGCACATAAACTATACTCTGGGCACATGTGTAGGGCAATAAACCATCTCTATTTGCATTTATTAAGGTTCCCTGGGCTTGTGTAGTTTTATGTATTTGCTGTAACATATACGTCCATTCAAACTTTAAGTTCCTGCCATATGCAAATTCCCCTTCGATAGCGCAACTTCGCTTTACCTGGCGAGTTTTCGCTAGCGCAATTTTGCTTCACTGAGCGGAACTTCACATTTTAGGGAATTTGCAGATCGTTGCGAAAATTCGCCACACAAAGTGCGGCGAAGCCATCGCTGGCGCAACTCCGCAGGTTAGTGAATTTGCCTCAAGGTCTCTTGGGGGAACTGTGACTTGCAGCTTAAAGGGCAATTCACCTTCATTAGCAAAATTTGAATACATAAAACCCAACCCTTAAACCCCCAGAAATGTGTTCAAACAAATATAGGGGGTGTGGCCATAAAATTGGCCTGGTCAAAAATTCTCCACGTGGCAAATTTATTTCTTCTATTTTGGGAGGTATGGTTTTACTTTTTTTTTTTTAAAAAAGGACGTGAAGCCCCCACCTTTGCTCTTTATTTGAGCTCTGCCCAAATTTTAGGATTCTTCTGTGTGGCCCACGTTATACAGGGGCAAGCTGCTCTGGTGTGTTCAAGCTCAGGTTGGAACACACCAGAGCATTGGTATTGCTCTTTATTCCATCTGTATTAGTGATGTGCATATAGGACCTGTGGGGCAGATGGGTTCAGGTTGAAATTTGGGTAACTATTGTGCAGGGGAATAGCTACAGAGGAAGCCCCCCTTGGTTGCAAGGGGGGCCAGTGAGGCACTAATTATTGAGCAATTTTAATATATCTTTGTAGAATAGACTAACATCAATATTTTGGGGCCCTATATTGAATTTGCTGTGGGGCCCAGTAATATGTATTTACGTCACTGCCATTGTGGTTTCGGGTTGGAAATGGGTCAGACTGGAGAAGTTCACTCCTTCTGTACTCCCGAAGATCCCCTGTGTTGGAACCAAAAGCACATTCAGAAGAAGCCTACTGATGGAAAAAACGAGGGTATAGGTTGGGTGCCATGGCAAAATTTTGTGGGTTAGGGTTTGGGAGCCGGTTTAGGTATTGTAGGTTAGGGTTGAGAATTTTTCATAATGCACACATCACTAATCTAAATGTACTTGCTGGTAAATTTGTAATTCCTTTCCTTACCTCCCTGAATGATTCTGCCAGTGATGTAGCTAGATGTTACTGGGCCCCAAAGAAGACTTAATTTAGGGTCCTAAAACATGTATAAATTGACCTATTCTACCAAGATATATTGGAACTGCTCATTAATTAGGGCCTTGCTGGGCCCTCTACACTCCTGTAGGGGGACACTAGCCCAAGTGATTTAATCAGCTTTCTCTCCACAGGCTAGAGAAATATCTCTGGAAAGGTGCTAAATATATCAAAATATCAGCTCAAATCACCAGGTTTTTTTTATATGTACTGCTAATTTTTTTCAGGTGGACATTGCACTGGCACCAAAGTTGGGCACTGCTTAGTGTGCAGTGTCTATAAAGATGTTTTTGTGTGAATGAACTGGTGCAAAGAGGAGAGCCATCAAGCACAATATGCAAAGGGAACTTTGGAATAACACCCACTCACGGCAGATGGAAGGAAGGGGGTCATTTAGAACTAGGAAGGAAGTGTGCAAAGTGCAAAAATGTCACAATATACTTTTTTTTTTTTACAAACCTTTTGCCTTCCTCTCTACTTGAATTTTCTGGGGGGAAGTGTACAGTAGAGCCAAACCCTTGGCAGAAGTGCTTTTTGCATGAGCACTATGGGGCACTCTCTTGCAGGCCTTGCATTTGTGTAATTTTTTTTAATTTGAATAAACTCACATTTTAAAAAAAAAAACTTGAATGCTTGTTTATTAAAAAATCCAAATATAAAAAAAGCAATTGAACAAAATTGTGGGGAAAAAAAATCGTGAGTTTACAAGCTCAAAAAACATTGGAAAACTCAAAAAAAAATCGTAAAACTTACATTTTGCCTAGGACAACTCCCAGTGACATCTATATTAACTCAGCAGCTTTTGGATGCTGAATTTTTAATTTCCAGTTTTCTGATTTGTCTTGCTTACTAAGGGGGTTATTTTATCAAAGGTTGAATTTTAGAGCTTTGTGAGTTTTTTTCATACATTGAATGAACTCACAACTTGAATTTTTTCCAATTTAAGAAAAGACTCGATTGGAAAAAACTTGAATCAGTGTGAACAACCCGAAAGCCCGAATTAAGTATTCTGCAGGAAAAACCTTTGCCATTGACTTCTACATGACCTCAACAGGTTTTAGCTGGGGACATTCTGATTCAAGCTATTTCCAGCTGCGGGGCATAATAAATCTCGAAAAATGACAAATACTCATAAAATTTTAGTTTTTTTAACCTTAAAAAAATTAGAGGGTTTCTTTAACCTGAAAATTAGATTTTTGACTGGAAAATACCCTCGAAAACTCAAATTTTTTGGGTTAAATTTTATAAATCCGCCCCATAATCTCTAAAATTCAAGGTTTTCAGAAATTCGAATTTGTGAGTTTTAGCCAAAGAACAACATGAATCGTTGCAAAAATTCAAATTGAAGCATTGATACAGTAAATCACCCCCTGTTTTTGCACTTGCACTGCCCAGGGTCAAGGAAAAGGAATACAGTTTAGGCTGAGTTTTACACCGATCATAAATTATAAGAATGCATTTAAAAGGGTAGTTCTTTTAGTATGTTATAGACTGGCCTATTCTTAGCAACTTTTTATTTTTATAGTTTTTGGCTTATTTACTTTTCTCTTCTGCCATTTTCCATCTGTACTGCATTCAAGCATTCTGTAGGCTAACCATTAACCAATGCATATCTTTTTATCCCTTTTCTCTTCCAATGACCGTTCACCTATAAGTTAACTTTTAGTATGCATAGGATGGCTAATTCTAAGCAACTTTTCAATTGGTCTACATTTTTTCTTTTTTTATAGTTTTTAAATTATTTGCCTTATATCTTCTGACTATTTTCAGCTTTCAAAAGGGGGGTCACTGACCCCATCTAAAAAACACATTCTCTGTAAGGCTACACATGTATTGCTGTTGCTACTTTTTATTACTCCTCTTTCTATTGAGGCCCCTCTCCTATTCATATTCCAGTCTCTTGTTCAAATCAATGCATGGCTGCTAGGATAAAAAGCGAAATAACTCACAAACCACATATAATAAAAAATGAAAACCAATTGCAAATGGTCTCAGAATATCACGCTCTGCATCATACTAAAAGTTCATTCAAAGGTGAACAACCCCTTTAAATTATTTTAAGGGCTGTGAACCCATAAAGGTTTATTGTGCTGGTAGGTGTTTGAGCAACTCTTCAAATAAATAAGAGACCCTGTTTTTTTGTAGCAGGGCAAATAGAATGACCAGTTTTTTCTTTGTGTCTGGTTTCATCTGCAAAGCCTAAAACTCATGGGTCTACTCTGGCACATCCGCATTCCAGAAACATTGTCAAAAGCTATTTTTCAGGGCATTCAAATGAGTGTTCCATTTGCTGCATGTCTATCATTTCGATACAAACATTTGTACACAGCCTCGCCCAGCTCTTTTGTTGAGGAGGGACTGGTTAATTAATATGGCGGTCAGGAGGGTGTAGTAGAATATGGTGTGGCTATTTGGAAGTGGCCCTACAAACAAACCCCCTAACTAAGCAAAAATGTCTCACAGATCATTATATTACATTTTACCCAACATCTCAGTAAAAAATCTGATTGTTTAGACCAGTGATCCCCGACCAGTGGCTCATTAGCAACATGTTTGCTCCCCGAAGCCTTGGGGGTAAATTTATCAAAAAGTGAAGTTCCGCCACTAGAGTGAAATTCCGCAGCTCTCAATTAATTTCTATGGGATTTTGAAAGGCGTATTTATCAATGGGTGAAAGTGAAAGTTCACCCTTTGATAAATACGCCTATAAAAATCCCATAGAAATGAATGGATAGTGGTGGAATTTCACTCTAGTGGCGGAACTTCACTATTAACTTTACTCTTTGATAAATATACCCCATGGATGTTGTTCTCAGTGGCCTCAAAGCAGGTGCTTATTCTTGAATTCCAGGCTTGGGGGCAAGTTTTGGATGCATATAGAGCTTGCTGTAGGCTGCCAGTCCACATAGGGGTTACCAAATAGCCAATCACAGCCTAATTTTTCATCCCCAGGGACATTTTTTCATGCTTGTGTTGCTCCCCAACCCCTTTTACATTTGAGTGTGGCTCATTGGCAAGAAAGGTTGGGGACCCCTTGTTTAGAATATGTCATTCAATATTAAATAGGTATTCGGGAGAAAATGTTAATTTATATTAATAATAAATTATATTATATTAATAATATGAATTGTATGTTACTATGATACATTGAACTTAAAAAACTAATTATGTTCAAGGAAATGTTATTGTGAAATAATAAAAAACAAATAAAAAAAATAAAAGATGTTACTTTTAGTAGGTTGTAGCATGGTCAATTCTAAGCAACTTTTCAACTGGTCTTCATTATTTATTTTTTATAGAATTTTTTGCCTTCTACTTCTGACTGCTACTTTCAAATCACTTGACCCCATCTAAAAACAAATACTTTGTAAGGCTACAAATTTATTGTTATTGCTACTTTTTATGACTCACCTTTCTATTCAGAACCTCTCCTATTCATATTCCAGTCTCCAGCTAGGGTAATTTGGACCCTAGCAACCGGATTGCTGAAACTGCAAACTGGAGAGCTGCTGAATAAAAAGCTAATTAACTCAAAAACCACAAATAATAAACAAGGAAAACTAATTGCAAATGGTCTCAGAATATCCCTCTCTATAACATACTAAAAGTTAACTTAAAGGTGAACAATCCCTTTAACTCCCAAAACTTTCACTTTAAACAAACGTTTCAATAAAATGTGTTTATTTATTTTTTTAAAAAAGTACTTTTTAAGTGGAATTGCAACTGAAGGCAAAAGTTGTCTGTCCCTCCCTGCACTGCTCATTCTGACTCTTAAAGGGGTTGTTCATCTTAGAGATAACTTTTAGTATGCTGTAGAGAGTGACATTCTGAGACAATTTGCTATTGGTTTTTATTTTTTATTATTGAAGGTTTTTGAGTTATTTAGCTTTTTATTCAGCAGCTCTTCAATTTGCATCTTAACCACTCTGGTAACTAGGATCCACATTACCCTAGCAACCATGCATTGATTTGAATAAGAGATTGGAATATGAATTGGAGAGGGTCTGAATAAAAAGTAACAATAACAATATACTGTACTTGTAGCCTTACAGAGCATTTGTTTTTTAGAAGGAGGTCAGCGACGCCCATTTGAAAGCTGCAAAGAGTCAGAAGAAAAAGGCAAAAAAAACTATAAAACTATAAAAATAAATAATGAAATCCAATTCAAAAGTTGCTTAGAAGTGGCAGTTCTATAACAGAATAAAAGTTACCTTAAAGGTGAACCACTCCTTTAAAGTGGACCTGTCACCCAGACACAAAAATCTGTATAATAAAAGTCCTTTTCAAATTAAACATGAAATCCAATTTCTTTTTTTTTTCATAGCTGTTGTAAGCTCATTTAAAAATCTCAGCTGTCAATCAAATATTGTCTGCCCCTCCTCTACCTCCATCTACCTGATCCCACAAGTGCTGTCATGTCTGGGGCAGATTTACTGAAGGAGAGAAATATTTTACTTTTTAAAAATGTAATTCTACATAACTGATCAGCTTGCAGCCCACCTTACACCCTCAGGGTGCACCGAACTGTCCATATGTTTCTTTCCTGGTTTATTCAATATTGTTGTTACAATCAGAACTATAAGGCACTATAAATACTTCTATTTACAGTACTTATAGTTACAGTATTTACAGTACAAGTGTGGTTTACTGTAAATGAAAGCATGACAAAACAATGCCTATGCTAAACAATAAAGCATACCAGCAATTTCAGACACCAATTTACAGGAAACAACAGGGTTCATTTTACCAGTAGCTAATTAAGCTGACTGTTAACACTGAGGGATGAGCCTGATGAAGGGCAAAGGCACACTGAGCAGATGCATTTTGTACGCTGGCAGAGGAAAGCTGATCCGATGTCATGTAGCCCCATTGGTAGACACAATGTTGGCCTGTCTGGAGCTACAGTGAGCAGTTACAATATCTGCTCAGTGTAGCTCCAGATGACAGGCAGGGCCGTCATCAGGGGGGCACAGGGGGTACAAGCCTGAAGGGGAGCCCGGCAGTGCTGAATTTTTCAAAAGAGCCGGGCCCTCCTTGACAGCACCAAAGCCGTGCCGCCTCCTTTCGAAGTCCTGAACAGCCGAAATGCGGAAGTGCCGGAAAAGCCGAGCAGCCGAAGTCCTGAAGTGGCAAAATGACCCGAAGCGCCTAAAAGACCCGAATCGACGAAAAGACCCGAAGCCAAAGTCCCGAAGTGCCCAAAAAACCCGAAGTCGCGAAAACAGACGAAATTGAAGTCCTGAAGTGGCGAAAAGACCCAAAGTCACAAAAGGAGGCAAAGTTGAAGTCCTGAAACCACGAGTTCAATTCCTCTGAACACCAATGTGCATTTTTTTTCCCAAAAAATCCCCTCCACCACCACCTCCACCAATGTATACTTTAAATACTCTATAGGCCCCTGCCACCAATGTGTTTTTAACTTGTAAGGGGGGCCTTGGCGCCAATGTTTTTTAAAAAAATATTGTTTGAGGTCCCAATTTTTTTTAACTTGAAAGGGGGGCCCTGGCGCCATGGTTTTTTAATAAAATATTCTTTGGGGCCCGTATTTTTTTTAGCTTGTAAGGGGGGCCCTGGCACCAATGCTTTTTTAAAAAAAACTTTTATGGGGGCCCTGGTCCCCAATAGCTTTTTATAACTGGGGGGTTACCTTTTTTAGCTCTGATGTCTGTGTGTTCTTTTAACTGTGATGTGAACTGGGCAGGATCTGGGACGGGGCTTGGGAGCATGAAAATTTTGTTGTACGGGGCCTGTGATTTCTAACAGCGGCTCTGACGACAGGACAACATTGTGGCTGTGGATGGGGCTTTGACTTCGTACAAAATGCAGACTGAGGAAATCAACTGATTCACTACAAGCAATTTCATTTTTTTTGTGAAACCGTGGCAAAATTAGTAGGGATGCACCGAATTCAGGATTCGGTTCAGGATTCGGCCAAGATTCGGCCTTTTTCAGCAGGATTCAGATTCGGCCGAATCCTTGTGCCTGGCCGAACTGAATCCGAATCCTAATTTGCATATGTAAATAGTGGGGAGGGCTGGATTTCACGTGATTTTTTGTTACAAAACAAGGAAGTAAACCAATTTTTTCCACTTTTTCCTTCCCCGCCCCTAATTTGCATATGCAAATTAGGATTCGGTTCGGGATTCGGCTGAATCTTCCAAGATGGATTCGGGGATTTGGCCGAATCCAAAATAGTGGATTCGGTGCATCCCTAAAAATTAGAGATAACTTTCGCTGCGATAAACAAAAGAGAAAAAACACTGTGGAATAGAACTCAGTGAAAAACACCCATAGACTAAAAAAAGGAGAAAAAAAATGGGCATTAACTTCAATACATTTTACACCAAAAAATTTACCCATTGACTTCAATGTTTTTTGCTATTCTTCTGTGGTTTCATGAATTTTTTGGCAAAGTGAACATGACAGATTTGCTCATCAATAGTTGTTACATTCCTTGCGCACAGTATATACTAAAAATAAATATTTATTTCCCATTAACATGTCCCTTGTACTTTTTTCCCTATGTTTCTACACCAAGGGGCCTCTTTTATCCTGAGGACACAAGGCAAATGCCCTTTGCAGTCTACCTTAAAACAAGCTCCACTAATGTGAAAACAAAATGCCGTGTTTCATATCTTCATATCATATCTTGTGCCCAGAGGCCGATTAGACAGCATTACTGGGGAATTCAGCAACCTTAAAGGGACGACAGGACAAAAAGATAGTTGATTTAAACTTACTCTGAGTGCTTCTCTAAGCGCCTTTGCATTTACATTTTATTTTTTCTGATATATGTGCAGTTTTAGATCGTCAATACCATCGACCATTAGATCGTCTAAGGGTTGCCATACATGGGCTGTTAAAAGCTGTCAGTCCTTTTGGAGCCCTCCGCATCATCATTATGTACAATGACATCATTGCGCACCCCAAGATGAAATTAATAGCGTTGGACTGGGAGGTCTGGGGCTGCTGCCTTAGGGACCCCCCCACACATACACACCCCCGGGCCACCGCCCCAGCCATGAGGCCCACCTGGCACCCCAGTTCATATCTGATTACGTCCCTTGTTTACATATGTGCTGTGGCATTAGGGGGAGGTCAGGGGACAGCGCAGTGGGAGGGAGTCTGGTTCAACGTTTTTTTCCCGTTGTCCCACTGGCCCGACTCTGGATATTGCTCATAGTGTTTGTGCCTGTAATAGCAAGCAGTGATGTCATAGGTCTCTCGCTAACTTAAATTCCTCTCCTTTCCGCCTTCAACTGCCCAATCTAAGCATTACCTTGTATGACTTTATGTCTAGATTTGCTTCTCACCAGACTACAGAGATGTTGGGTGCACTGGCAACACCTGCCCTGTTCTTCCCGGCCCACCCCTGCCCCGCTGTGCTCCCTGATTCAGACTGATGTCGGAGGACTTTAGGTGAATTTTCTATGGATTTTAATGGAGCAGATACGTTTTGGGTGCAAATTACTGACAGCGCGTGGCCGACTTATTGCTGTGAGTGAGGGGGCTTAAAGGAACAACTCAGTGTAAAAAAAAACGGGGTAAATAGATAGGCTGTGCAAAATAAAAAAAATTTTTAATATAGTTAGTTAGCCAAAAATGTAATGTATAACGGCTGGAGTGACTGGATGTCTAACATAATAGCAAGAACACTACTTCCTGCTTTTCAGCTCTCTAACTGAGTTAGTCAGCGACTTTAAGGGGGGTCTACATGGGACATAACTGTTTAGTAAATTTGCAATTGATCCTTAGCATGCAGGTCAGCAACAGTTATGACTAATGTCCCCACCCCCTCTAGTCACTGATTGGTTACTGCCTGGTAACCAATGAGTGGAAAGCAAGTGAGGAAGTAGTGTTCTGGCTATTATGTTGGACATCCAGTCACGCCTGCCTTTATACATTACATTTTTGTCTAACTAACTATATTAGAAACATGTTTTATTTTGCACAGCCTATTTATTTACCCAGTTTTTATTTTTACACTGAACAATTCCTTTAAAACAGGATAACTAAATTACTGAGACTGAACTACTACTAAAGGCTGAGCTGCTCTCTTTTTCACTCTAGTACAATCAGAGCACAGTTTACCCCCTATCCCTTAAAAGGGGTCGGTTCCAACCCCCGGTATATTGGCTGGGGATAGCACTGCGGCACTCCTGAATTGTGTTCAAAAAATCAATGTTTTATAACTTTAAACATGTTTTAATGAGAATTAAATGTGAGGATGGAAACACTATTGGAGGCACAGAACAGTTAATTTTATCATCCCAATTACAATATTCAGCTTCTTGTTTCTTAGTGCCCCAAGGAAAAGATTTACATTCAGGCAGAGTCCTATTCATTTACTGACCTCTTGTGGAATTCATGCAGAAAAACAGCAGCGTTAACTGCAATTAAATAACCTCTCTGCATGTTAATCTATTCTATAGCCCAGGGCCCATTGGTCCAAGAGGAGTTTGGTGCCTTCTAGCTTAACTGTAGATGAGAGAACCAGCGGTTTTATTTTAAATACAGTACTGAAAAAATAATGTTTATTACAAAGTCGCCTGTTTTCCCCTAGTAGCAAAACCAACACAATTTTTTAGATGACAGTAGAATGCCTTTCATTTCCAGTTTTTCAACGTAACGCGTGTCGTTACCCACCCAAACTGGGTGGGACCTTTACTGGGTTTTAGCCATATCTTCTGTATATTTTCTATGTGAAGTTGAATATACAGTATTATATATAATAAATGCAAGTATATTTTTTCAATAAAAAAATAGCTTAAAGGGGAGGTCCACTTTTAAATTAACTGTTAGTTTGATGTAAACATTGATATTCTGAGACAATTTGCAATTGGTCTTATTTGTTTATGGTTTTTCACTTATTTCAGCTCTCTAGTTTGGCATTGCACCAGCTATCTGGTTGCTAGGGTTTTATTTCCCCATAGCAACTAAACAGTGGCTTTAACGAGAAAGGGGAGTATAACTAGGAGAAGGCGCGCATTGAAAGATAAGTAATAAAAAATAACAGCAACAGTACAATTGTAGTCACATGTGGCAATAGTTTTTGGATGCAGGGGTCAGTGATCCACATTTGTAAGCTAGAAAGTGGCTGAAGAGAAAGGCAAACAATTAAACAAACTATAAAAAAAATGAATAATAAAAGCCTATTGCAAAGTTTCTAGGAATAGGGCACTCTATAACATACTTAAAGGCAACCACCTCTTTAAACATGGGCACTACCCCACCATACTTACTGTATAATCCATGTGCTTTAAATTGTTTCTGAATCTGATTTTGCAGATAAAAGTGGCAGTAGTTACCTTTAGACCAAGAAGTAAGTAACATACACTGTGTTCATAAATTGTTGATAGCAAGTTTCCCCGGTAAAGGTGTGTATAATTACTATTCATTTGTAACTATACATGTGTGCCAAGGGTATAATTACAGTTCTTACTGTTCTAAAACTGGAAAGTAAATGTACTGGAAGTGCAAAGAATTAATTTAATTCCAACTAAGGCAGAAATGGGTTTTTAAAGGAAAATGAAAATGTTGCCATGTTTTTTTTTAAATGTAGAACTATTACATTGCTCCACTCCTTAACCACAGAAGTGAACGTTTACTGTGCTCCCTGAATGGTAGTCAACATGGCAGAGCTGCCTGGCATTGTTGGTAGCTGCCATCTTGGCTTACATCAATTCTTGTGCCTTTGCTTTAAAGCTGTGAACAGGTAAATGCGCAATGGCCAGGATCTTAAAGGACATGTAACCCCTCCACACACACAAAAATGTAATCAGTGAACAGCCTCTTTGAAATCTTTAGTTAACTGCCACTCTGGTTGTTAAACGTTAACAGTAAGGCTGCAGCATCCCCTTAATCACTTAGAATTCCTTCTCCTCCTCTAACCCACTCTGCCCCTCCCTCAGGAATTTGCTTTGGCTGTTAGTTTAGGGGCATGCTCAATTCTTCACAGCTCAGATTACTAAACACACCCTCCAGTCTAACAGCCAATGAAGAGATAGCATTGCTGGTTCCCATAGAAACTCTAGCTGTCTGATCCTATTTTTTTCTCCTAACCACCTCTCCTGAGCTCAGCTTAACCATTACAGTGCTCAACCCAAGCAGAACTGTGATAACTCACCCTGGTGGTCTAGTGGGAGGAGGGACGCCCGCCACGCTGCCGCTCCTCTGGGCCGCAAAAGTGTAACAGTTAAGACGTGTGCGGCACGCCGCTTCCTGGTTTATTTGCGCATGCGCGCTGGCATGTGACGCCAGCGCGCAGTGGTTTGAAATTTAAACGTATTTAAAGCCACAAAGCATTTCTTCACATTGCCCGTTATAGGATTTGTTCCTGGAGTTTTGTGCTTGTATTCTGTATCCGGATCCTGATTCTGTGTCTGATTTCCTGTTGTGACCCTGCCTGGCTGTTGACGATTCTACATTCTGTATCCTGACCCCTGCCTGATATTCGACTACCTCTTCTGCTTAACCCCTCTGATTGACTTCCTGGTTTGACCCTTGCCTTACTGACTTTGTTTGTACTCTGCCTGCCCCGACCCGGCCTGATCTGACTACTATTCTGTCATACGCCTTGAACCACGACCTTCTGCCAAAAGACTTTGCTTTGCAGTTGTGCGCCTTTGCTTATTTAGAACCCTTCGCCTTGCACCTCTCGTTTTAAGACCTGGTGGCATCTGAGTAGCTGAGGGCTCTTCCCGAGGCCAAGGGCATGCTACAGTCAGAAGCCGAGCCGAGACCAGGGTGCTTGGCATCTGTTCTGAATTTAGGGTGCCAACCGTGACAAGAACTTTTTATAAAAGTATGTTGTGCCTGTGTAACCTGCATTCTGCATTGCATGAACTTTACAGAATACATGTCCTGTTTGCAGATGTCAATATTACTGATGTCAGAGGGAAAATGGCCGCCGGGTGAAAGCTGCTATTAGTTTTAGGAAAATGTGATGACGCTGGCAAATGTGCCCAACCTATATACATAGTAGTAAAATGTAGGTTTTACATGTCCTTTAAGGGGCTGGTTCACCTTCAGTTTAACTTTTATTATGTTATAGAAAGGGCAATTCAAGGCAATTTTTTAATTGATCTTCATTACTTTTTTTATATATATTTTTTTTTATAGTTTTTGCCCTCTTCTTCTGATTCTTTTTGGCTTCCAAATGGGAGTCAGTGACCCCATCTAAAAACAACTGTTCTGTAAGGCTACAAATTGTTATTGATACTTTTGATTCCTCAAACATTATATTCAGGTCCTCTCCTTTTCATATTACAGTTTCTTATTTAAATCAAGGCATGGTTGCTAGGGTAATTTGGACCCTAGCAACTGCATTCCTGAAATTGCAAACTGGAGAACTGCTCAATAAAAAACCTAAATAACTCAAAACATGCAAATAGCAAAAAATGCAAACCAAATGCAAATTGTTTTAGAATATCACTTTTAACATCATACTAAAAATCAAAGGTGAAACAACCCCCTTAACTTCCAGTGCTCACCAGTTCCAATCTTCCAAGCAGGAATGGAGGAGATGAGTGTTATGTTTTGGGTAGCCGAGGATGAGGAGACTATAACAGTGCTTTATTAGCAGGCTCTCATGCAGCCATTACACAACCATAACTTTCACTTTTAAGCTACCAGAAAGTATGCACAGTATAACTAGGAGCACAGTGACATCTACAGGCCATTTGCATGAACACCACATATTCCCCCTATAGTAGGAAAGCATTTTGAATACTATAATAAACAGCAGCATTAAACAGTATACATTTTAAAACAATATTATGTATTATTCACATCACATAGTCCTGGGTCCATGCAGGTAGTTTTCTGATTCTCTCAGTACGCCCGAGCACCAAGATGGCAGCTGTTAATAATGTTGCACCGCTCTGCAGTTCTCACTATAATACAGGGGTGTCCTTGGGTATTCACACATCTAAATTATTTGGCTTCAAAGGGGTCCTAGAGCCAATGTTATGGTGGCACACCGGCTACATAGAGCACTGTAAGTGGCACGTTATTCATTAATAAGTAGCCCACAATTGATATTAAATATAATGTGCTCCGATCAGATCATTTATTTAATTTTCTTACATTGAGGCAGAATACATATGGAAGTGTCACTATGCAATAAGTAAATGTTGTTCTGCTTACTGTTATAAATTAAAAAAACTTGCTTAAAGAACATATTTTGCTAATTTCAAAGATTGTCTGAGGGCCTGACCACAAGCGAATGAAAAGATTTAGCTTTAACCCCGAGTAATGAAAATTATATTTTCCTATCACTTTCCATCACAAGGTGGCACTGTAAGTATTTTCCAGTACCCGAATACAATTGTTTCTTCTGAAACAGTTCACTTATCAGTGTTGTATTGTATTTATATAGCTCTGCATGTTGGCATTTTATGTTCATAGGGCTTTAGCACAGCCACAAACAGGGGTATAGTAATTAAAAATAAATACTAAGGTGCACTAGGTGTTTCAATTAGGGTTGCTACCTTTTCTTCAGGCCAGTACTGGCAGATAACATAAGGGATGAACCCAAGAAGGGGCAAAGTTGTGAAGTCATGAGTGGTGCTGTGACATCACCAGGAGGAGCTGTGACATCACATTGCAGAGCCATGAAATTCCAGGGCCAGGAATAGAGGATCCAATGCAAATTAGACCGATATCGGCAGAAGACTTGGATATCAGTCAGGTAGTCGATCGGGCTGGATGGAAAATATAAATCGGGTGCTTTTGAAGGCACCCAAACATCGGCCATTGTTAGTGCTGAATTGTCAGATACAGGTAGCATTCTATTGTTTCTATATGTATGTAGGGGCCCCTATGGGTTAATTTGCCTTACAGGGTTTGGGGTATGCAGGGAGGGGATGGAAGCAAGGGTTTTGGGGTCAGGGGTGGACAATTAGGCCACCAGCTTTAGGGGCTAGGCCAGTGAAATACTGGCCAGGTGGCAACCCTGCAGGGGCCCTATGCCAATGAGATGAGTTGAGAAACATGAAAGTAAATGTGATTCTAAGCAACTTTACAATATGTATTAATAACACATTTTCAATAGTTTGAAAGTTATCTTTAAATGTACATAAATGCTACTGAAAGTCATTTGTCTGCCTGTTTCTTCATTGCTGCTTCTGACTTCGAAGATATAATTCTAAGCAACTTTCCAATACACATTTGAAAGCAATATTTGTTTCTCCCTTTCTGTTCTCTGAGAAGCCAGCTGAATTAGAAAAGAATTGGCTTCTGCTATTTTGTAGAACCAGAGAAGAGAAAGGGATAAACATATGCTGCTTTTAATGTAAATCAAAAAGTTGGTTACAATGACAATGACTTTACTTGGCTGGAGATCCCCTTGAATGTAATATAAAAATGTACAGCTCAACTATAAAACACCTTTAAGCCTGGCTGGTAAGATTCATATCTGCTGTCATGTCCCAGCAACCCGATTTAACTGCTGTCGCTGCTGCATTGGTGCTCCCAGTAATCTGCAAATTAATTGCTGTCTATTCCCTGCTGCATTTTCTGCATTCTAATGAGCATGTAATGTACCTGGTAGAACACAAGCACGTTTTATTTTAATGGCAGCAGAACTACAGGAACGCTAAGCACATCATTCTACTGCTGGGCTGATGGGGATCATATCATCTGAAAGAGTTTATATAAATCCCTAATGCTTGTTGCAAAAATGTTGCTAACATCTCCCGGGTATCTGGCACAACCTGTGTGGGAATAAGAAGATGCTCGACAATTAATATATATATATAGCACAAGGAAGCACTCATCACAACTCTCTAGATTTGGTGCTTGCTGATGTAAGTTCGAAGTTTGTTTTACTTTGCTGGCCTTCTGAACTGAAATATATCTTGGACATAGATAATGTAATGTGCAGATTCTGTCAATAGAAGGCAGCATCCCCTACAGGTGGCTAGAATAGGGGAGGTCTGAGAAGTGGTTGCTGTAGAAGCAGAGCCTCTTTTGGTGACAGAACAGCCCTTCTACTCACAGATAATATCGTACGAATTTTCATGCAATACTTGGTGCGTGTATGGTGGGAAAAGAGCCGACCGATATCGGCAGAAGACTTGGATATCAGTCAGGTCGTCAATCGTGCTGGATGGAAAATTTTAATTGGGTGCTTTTGAAGGCACCTGAACATCGGCCATTGTTAGTGCTGAATCGTCAGATACAGGTAGAATTCTATTGTTTCTATCAGTATATCTGACAATTCAGCTCTACACGTGTGTATTGAAACGAACGATCTTTCTTGGAAAGATCTTTTCCAAGAAAGATCCTAATTGTTACGTCTATGGCCACTTTTACATTACGTTCAGCTGGAGTAGGCTGTTCTAGGTTAGGTTAATAAGGGGTATGTTAGCTCACTTTAGAGCAGTGATCCCCAACCAGTAGCTTGTGAGCAACATGTTGCTCTCCAACCCCTTGGATGTTGCTCCCAGTGGCCTCAAAGCAGGAGCTTATTTTTGAATTTCAGGCTTGCAGGCAAGTTTTGCTTGCATAAAAACCAGATGTACTGCCAAACAGACCCTCCTAGAGGCTGCAAGTCCACCTAGGGGCTACCAATAGTCAATCACAACCCTTTTTTGGCACCACCCAGGAACATTTTCCGTGCTTGTGTTGCTCCCCAACTCTTTTTAAATCTGAATGTTGCTCACGGGTGAAAAAGTTTGGGGACCCCTGCTATAGAGGTAGGAGAAAGCCAATGGCTTACCTACAGGGATGCAGTTGCACCTGGCCTGCACCTGCTTGTGGCCCATTTATGCCATATTGCAGGTATCAGGGCAGATGGATATTTTTCAGAGTCCCCGGAGAGCTTACTGGCCCCTCAATTCGGCAAGAGGAGCGTCCCAGGTCACCTATCCTGCACCTGGGTCACCCATGGCTAGGGTTGGTGTGTGTGTATATATATATATGCTTTTCATTTTGACATAATCTGCTCAAATAACTACAATCATCAGATATAGTGAAAAATGCCCATGTAATTTGCTGTTACTGATATATTTCTTTTCTTTGGTAACTATGGACTTTGCATAGTAACGGGAGGGTGGAGATATGTGGTGACTGACGTGCAGATCCGGCCTCCAGGTGAGGAAGCATCATCACAGTTACTTACCACGTATGCCCCGCCTAACGAGGAAGCAGAAAGTGTGTGCAATGGAGTCCTACACGATACATACGCTTGAGAAAGTGAACAGATGTGTCCCGAAACGTCGCGTGAGTGTGGATGGATATAGCGTTTATGCTGGACTTTTAACAGATAAGTGTCTTGATACAAATGACGCTGCTACTATGTTGTGAAGAATGCCATTTTGTGATACATTTTAACAAGCTAATAAAAGCTATGTTTTAAATATGGAGTGCGATCTGGTTGGACCAATATATATATATATATATATATATATATATATATATATATATATATATATATATATATATATAATTGTGTGCCAGTTGGAGTTGCTGTATGAAATAATAAAGGCAGTTTTATCTTTACAAGATGGGAGTGCTGCTATCTTTTGAAATTGTGTGCCAGTTAACAGACCCATCAAGGATACCAGTTAGGGACATCAGTGAACAGGTGTAGGTTAGTGGGATTGGCAAGAAAGCAGCATCTGTATGGGGTTGCTCCTCATCACTTTCCACCCACTGGTGTAACTATAGAAAGTGCAGAACCCACCAGGGCTGGATTTCAAAGTTACGTGCCCCTAGGCCAGCGATCACATACCCAAGCTGCCACCCTCTCTGACCCCTGCCAGGCGCACACACGTGCTTGTGCACAAGCTGATAGGTGACTGCACCTTCACACAAGTTCTACTTAAAGAAACTGAATTTGCACTAGGAAAGGAAATTTTAAACCTGGCTCAGTCCCCTGTGCAGCTCCATATTACTGAAGAAAGTGGGCAGCATGCCACTCCAAAAACATTGCCGGCCTGGGCAAAGAAGACAAGTAGGAGACCCACTGGGTCTTTCTGCTCCCCCCCATCCCCATTGCTCCATGCAGAAATACAGAGTGGAAGAAACTGCACAATTTCCCCTCCCCAAATTTTTCAGCATATCATTTTTATAATTTCTTTGTAATTTGCCTTCTTTTTCTGACTCTTACCAGCTTTCAAGTGTGTGTGTGTGTGTGTGTGTGTGTGTGTGTGTGTGTGTGTGGGGGGGGGGGTGTCTAACCCCATCTAAAATTAAAATGCTGTGAGACTACACATTTAATGTTATTGCTACTTTTTATACAGTTTTTATACATAGAAAAGTCTTTCTATTCGGGTTGACTTCTATTCATATTCCAGTATCTTATGTGTTGCTGTTAGGGTAATTTTGACCCTAGCAACCAGATTACTGATAAATAATGCAAACTAGATAATAAAAAGCTAAATAACTCAAAAACTACAAATAACAAAAATAAAAACAATTAGCAAAGTGTCCCAAAATATAGTTTTCTACATCATACTAAAAGTTAACTTAATGGTGAGCAACCCCTTTAACTTCCAGTGATAATGCATCAACTCCCCAATTCCAGCCATCCAAACAGGAATGGAGGAGACGAGGGCCAAGATGGCAGCCGATATTATTGCTTCACCGTAAATAAAAAAAATGAAAACCAATTACAAATTGTCTCAGAATATCACTCCTTACATCATACTAAAAGTTACTTTAAAGGAGAACAACCCCTTTAAAACCCGTTATTGTGGGTCGAATAAAATAAATAGTGTCTAAATGTATCACTGGCTTTGTAAATTTTAAAAAAAAAACAATAAAAATTGTGAGTCCCTCCAAAAATCAGTCAGAGGTATTAAAAAGTACAAAATGTTTTTTAGGACATATTAGACAGTGGCCTTACACGTTTCATGCACGTTGGGGCACTTACTTATAGGCTGTAAATGAACCCGGTTACCTGGTTGCCTTTTAAACATTTTAATGTTCTGTGCTAAAAGTGTGATATTATTCAAACAGATTATTTGTCAGTAGAGCAGTATCATCAATAAATAGGCAAAAGAAAAAGCCGAGATCTTTTGAAGATTGTATATCTGTGAGTTCCGCTGATTCATCCGCAGGAACAGGTTTTGCTGCTAAATCTCAGAGGACTGGGGGAGATATACTTCAAGAAGCAAATCTATTTTATGTTTGGTGCCAGTGCTCTCTCTCTCTCTGTCTCTCTGAAAAAAAAAAAAATAAAGACTTGATAAAAACAAAAAGCTGACTGAACTTTCCCTTTCATGCGTGATGTATTAAGGTCAGTACAATGAAAGCAACACTAATGCTAAATACCAGCTGCTTTCACATGAATTAGTGCTTTGTATGATAAGTGAATTCTAAATAAATATGATGATTTGATTTCGGCAGCCCAGGGGGAATCTGTCACCTTCTTTAACTCTACATTGGGAATTCTACAGGAGATGGCAGAAAAGTTTTGCCCACCTAGTAATTTGGATACAAAATATTGTACAAGCTGAGCTAGGGATATGTTTTGCAAGGCACGAATTCATGGTGAATTTCCATGCTTCGAAAGAATTCATGAAACTGCGGCAAAGATGCGCCAAAAAATTTATCAGAATAATTGCAGACATAAAATTGTTACGCCTCAAAATTGACTTCAATGCGGTTCGCAAATTTTTCACACACAGAGTTACCCAGGGTCGGACTGGGGGCCCAGCGCGACACATATGTGCACCTGCGCCGCCACGTGTGTGCGCATGCACTGCCGCACGTGTTTTTACCCGTGTTTTTGCGGCAGTAAGAAGCCTTCGTATCGGGAATGTGGGTGTGGATCTGGACCCTGGATTTGCCCATCACTAGTTTTGTTATATCTTATTATATAAGAGCAAAAGTCTAGACACCCTACGAGCCTAATCCTAGTTTCCTATTTATGACAGCTGCATTAGGGAACCTTAAAGGAGAGTCCTGCTCAGAACCAATATTTGAAACCAGGACCGGTGGCACATGACACAGACCCACATTTTTACCCACTAGACCAGCAAAATCTTAGACCATAGACCCACTCTCTAGCTACTTTTACTTTTCACTCAACATAAATCAACCTCTTTATTTTCCCAGTTACTTTTCTTTATATACTATAATAAATCCTTGCCTGTTTCCCCATTTGGTCCCATACATAGGGAATGACCAGTGGTGCTTCTCTATCCCTTAGCCTAACTGTTTGAGTGCCTATGCTGGTGGGTGACACCCAGGGTATTAACCCTTCTGCTCAATGGAGCTTTTGGCTGCTTTACTAACTAACATCAGGTGGACTCTCACTTGATGGGGCAGATTGATCTACATGTGAAATTAAAGCTCATCACAGTAAAATTCCAATAGGGGAATGTAATTAAAGTTAAAACAGCTGCCTCCCAACTCTGAAACAAGTCCAGCCCTTTTATGTAAGTATGTATATTTTTATTTGTATAGTGTTCCTTGAGGGCAAAGCACTATACAACAAAACAATAAATTAGAAGTAACAAACAAGGGGTCATTGGCTGGATAAATCCTTCAGTTGGACTACATAAAGTAAATGTGAGCAAAACCTTTACCCTCCTACATATATATTATTATACAGCTATGGGACGTGTTATCTGGAATGCTCGGAACCTGGGGTTTTCCAGATAAGAGGTCTTTCCATCTCTATACCTTGTCTACTTAAAAAATCATTTAAACATTATTTAAACCATATAGACTGGTTTTGCCTTCAATAGGGATTAATTATATCTTAGTTGTAATCAAGTACAAGGTACTGTTTTATTATTACAGAAAAAAAGGAGATACTTTTTAAAAATTTGACTTAATACATGAAAATTGAGGGAGATGTAATTCGGGGCTTTCTGGATAATGAGTTTCTGAATAATGGATCCACACCTGTACATATACTACACTGTATTATATATTGCTTTTGGCAAAACAAAATGTTATATTCAGATGCCAAAATTCCATGGATGCCTCGTCATAAAATAATACAAGTATGGGACATATTATACAGAATGCTCGGGACCTGGGGTTTTCTGGATAACCAATCTTTCCGTAATTTGGATCTTTATAGTTGAAGTCTACTAGAAAATGATGTAAACACTAAATAAACCCAATAGGCTGGTTTTGCTTCCAATAAAGATTAATTATATCTTAGTTGGGATCAAGTACAAGCTACTGTTTTATTATTACAGAGAAAAAGGAAATCATTTATAAAAATCTGCATTATTTGGATAAAATGGAGTCAATGGGAGACGGCCTAATTCTGAGCTTTCTGGATAATGGGTTTCCGAATAATGGATCCTATAAAAAGAAAAGAAACCTATTGTAGCCTTTACAGGCACATTACAGCACTAGCCAATATGCAGTTAATATACACCATGTTTTTTTCCCTTACAAATATGCTCATTTTAATCACATTCCCTTCCCTGACAGATGGCAGAACAGCCTCAGAAAGTGTTACACACATCTAAAGAGCACTTTTATATTGTCCGTCCTCCCACTCAGTCAGGCTGCATTTTCAAAAATTAATTAATCCACACGTACAACCCAGTCACTTTTTGTGTGCGTGTGTGTGTTTTTTTTGTTGCAATGATGAATTAAAGCTCATTTTGACTGTATCGTTGATCTTTTTATCTACCGAGTTTCTTCCCCTCTAGAAAAGCCTTGGCCACAACACTGGTTTTATTAGTGTCTGCAAAGAAAATGAATTCTGTTCGTCTCCCATATTTACACTTATTAGAGCCCAACGTTTATCACAAAGAAAATACAGTTAAACAAGATACATTGCAGTTGCCTTTTATTATCGCCAATGTGCGGCACAAGTTTTTGTCCTGCAAAAGTTATGGCCTGATGAACTGAACTATTTGGTTAATTGTTATGGGTTAGTATACAGGCAGGGGCAGATTAATGTACGGGCTACCCTAGGCTATAGCATAGGGGTCCAGTGTTATGAGGGGTCCATCTAGCTTTTTTCAATTATCATTTCTATTATACTTTTTTTTTGAATATTTGTATTTGTGCTGCTGAGTTTGGTAGGTGCACCTGCTTGGAAAAGAAGGCAGGCAAGAACCCAACCTGACACAGGGCCAAATTTACTAAGCGGCGACGGCTTTGCAGGCAGTGTAACACTTCGACAAGGTGAAAATTCGCTCAGCCAACGCTAATTCACTAACGTGAAGTTGCGTCCAGGGCTCAGAACGTTGGCAAGGTTGCACTAGCATTAATTCAGCGAAGCGAAGTTGCGTTAGTGTTGGCTAATTTGCATACGGCGGGAAATTAAAGTTGAATGGACGTATATTTTGCAGCAAATATATTACACTACATAAGCCCGGGAAATAGAGTTGTTATTATTGTTGCCACCCGGCCGGTAAAATACCTGCCAAGGCCGGGGCAGGTATTACAAATTTACCGGCAATGTAGCTGCCGGTAAATTTGTAATACGATCAAAAGGAGCCCTCGGCCTGCCCCCAATTGCCCCCAATCCCCTGCAACTTACCTTTTCTTTTGCCTCTCCTAGAGTTCGTGGTGTCAGTGACGTGGCCCCGCCCCTTTTGACGTCACACCCCGCCCCTTTTGACGTCACGTCCCGCCCATTTGCGGCCCCGTCCCCAGCAGCCGGTAAAATTTTTTATAAAAGGTGGCAACCCTAGTTGTTATATTGCCCTACACATGTGCCCACTGTATAGTTTATGTGCCATATGTTAGGAAAGCAGGTTACCCCAAAAAAAACTTACGCTCTTTTGCAGCCTATCACCCTGAAAAAAGGAAAAGACGCCAGCGTTTTTTGGGACTTTTTCAACTAAATTTTGAGGAAGTCCTATCTACTGTAATGCACTTTGCCTGGTCTAAGGTGGCGAAGACAAGTCTGGTGCAAGAGGTAACATTCAGTAAAATCCGCATCTTAGTGAATTTCCGCCGTTACGTCCCTTCACAAGAGCGCAACTTCGCCTGGCGATTGAGTGCGAATGAGCGCCAGCCTCTTTTGTTAGCGAAGTTACGCCTGTGCCCGTGCCTTTGCTCGGCGAAGTACCGAAATGACGCCACACTTGCGAATTTTGCCAGCATTAGTCACTTCGCCCTTTAGTAAATTTGCCCCATAGAGAGCTCGGGTGCAAGCGTGCCTGGGTCTGTATGCATTGGGACCCAGCAGTAGCCTAGAAGGGGGGCCTAGTGTATGTTGCTTAGGGGCCCCACATGTTATTAATCCACCAGTTTATACAGGGTCCAAAGTTTGTGACTTTGATAACATTACCCTCAAAACAATAACAATAAATATGTAGGCTTACAGAGCATTTGTTTTTTAGATGGGTGATCCCACTTTGCAAGCTGGAAAGAGGGCAAAAGAGCAAGCACATCATTAAAGAACTATAAAAAAAATATATATATCAATTGAAAAGTTGCTTAGAATTAGCCATTCTATGATATACTAAAAGTTAACCATATGCGCATACAGTGTCGGACTGGCCCGGCGGGATACTGGGAAAATACCCGGTGGGCCCCGACCCTAGTGGGCCCCCGCCGTGCCAGTCCCCCTCTCCCAAACAGTTTTTAAAAAAAAAAAATTCAGCGCATCGCAGCGCCGATTGCCCATGCGCGCGAGCGCCGTTTCCGTTTGCGCATGCGCGATGCGCCGCCTGGGCAATTATGCTGAGCGGCGATTCACCTAACAAGTCGGTAGCGGGGGCCAGAGGGGGTCCCTGGACACCAGTCCCGGTGGGTCCCGGGCCCCCCAGTCCGACCCTGTGCGCATATGCGTTTTGTTACCTGTGGAAAATTGTGCCCCCCGTGGTAGTCCCAAGCGGGTCCATTTTTTGGAACCCGTATCCGACCCGTACCCGCAACCTGCAATCCTCAACCCGGACCCACATTCTTACCCACTTGGACATCTTCTACCCACAACCCGTAGGGTATCGCAGGTTTTTGCGTGTAACCCCTGAAAATCTCTTTGAATTGATCAGTGAATTGCTGCCATCTTGTATAATGTTGTGCAAATGCAGAAGGAGGTCTCTTCACCCCAGTGTTGGACTGGGGCACCAGGGGCCCACCCAAAAACCTTAGACCAGGGGCCCACCAAAGAACCATAGACCAGGGACCCACTCTCAGTACTATTATTCTTCCTCTCCTCACTCAACCTCTATTTTCCTAGTCTTATTCTTTACATACTGTAATCTATTATTCCATCTATTTAGCCTCTTTGTTCTCAAAGAAATAGGGAATGACATTGAAATAGGCCAAATGTTTAGCAGCACAAGGGCCCACAGACACCGGGGCCCATCGGGAGTTTTCCTGGTATCCCGGTGGGCCAGTCCGACACTGATTCATCCTGTTATACACAAGGACAGTGTTACCCAGAGCCGGACCAACCTGGCCAGGCGCCCTAGGCAACCTGGCTGGCCATGGCGCCGGCTCTGTGCACGCTCAACTGCGCATGCGCGAAATTTCGGTCCAGCGCGCATGCATGAAATTTTGCTCCAGCGCGAAATGTGTGCGCGTATGCGCAGAAGGGCATTTATGCGCAAGACACCAGCGGCAGTCGGGGAGAGACGGACCTGACACGGGGTATGCGACAGAGCAGGTACGTGCCTTGCGCCCCATCAGCTTTGCGCCCTAGGCCCGTGCCTACTCTGCCTACCCCCTAGTTCCAGCCCTGGTTTTACCTATGGCACATCACATAGGATCCAATTCAAAGGTATTTTGTGGCCCCCTGGGGAGAGTGATTTTCTGCAAATAGCAGATACTGCCCGCAGCGCTTTCCCAAGGATTACATGAAAAGAAAGTAAAGTAATCACACTGCAGAACTTTTCTGACACTTCAGCATAGTGATTTACTATGGTAGGTAATGGGCAGGAAAGTGAGAAAAATACATATTGTTTGAAGAGCCTGAAATTGCTGTGTTTCAAAGTGACTTTGCCCCTCGGATAGCGGAAGAAGTTATATTTATTCATGGTGGAAACTAGGTAACGTCGATACAATGAGGATTTAACCAAATTATTTTCTTGCATTTCGGAGTGAGCACAATAAAAAGTGCCTGTGGATGTCACACTGAATAACGCAGGGTCATTCATAAACCTTTTATTCACTCATTTCTACATGGAATAAAAAAAAAAAACATTTCAATCGGTGAAAAGCGAAAAGAAATGTTTTTAAATGATACATTTGTAATTTCAAATTAGCGTTCGGCTATTACTGATTGACCTTAAAGTGAGGGAAAGCACTAAACCCTCTGTAATTGCTGTAATTTTCATGCTGGGAAAACAAGCCTCTCCACGTACATATTTCTCCTTATTAAATATATTTTAGGATTTACTGTTATATTGAAGGGAAGTCTCTGTACTTTCCAGGGTCAGTGGAAGTATTTTATTTTGACCTATAAAATGATGTTAATTTAACACTTTAAAAATTAATCAATTTTATGGGTACATTTATTTATTTTGTAAAACAACAATAATAAAAAGTGAATTCTAAAATGAACTTTCCTTTAAAGGAAAACTATACAGGTATAGGACCTATGCTTGGGATTTTCTGGATAACTGATCTTTCCGTAATTTGTATCTTTGTATCTTAAGTCTACTAGAGAATCATGTAAACATTAAATACACCCAATAGGCTGGTTTTGCCTCCAATAAGGATTAATTATATCTTAGTTTGGATCAAGTACAAGTTACTGTTTTATTATTACAGAGAAAAAATAAATAATTTTTAAAAATTTGGATTATTTGATTATAATGGAGTCTATGGGAGACAGCCTTTCTGTAATTCGGAGCTTTCTGGATAATGGGTTTCAGGATAACGGATCCCATACCTGTACCCTCAAAATTAATTATTCTTATCATACTAAGGGCCAGATTTAATTGAGTGAGAAAAAAAGTTTATAATGTGAAAACTAGTGATGGACGAATAAATTCGGCAGGCGTGAATTTGCGGCGAATTTCCATGTTTCGCCACCGCAGAATAAATTTGCGTAACTCCCATGAAAATTCACTGGTGAAACCGTTGCACATCAACATTATTCGGACATCTATTGACTTTAACACCGGCGTCAAAATTGACGCAAATTGACGTGGGCGTCAAAATTCGGGTTTCGCTAATTTTTTGACGTTTAGCAAATTTTTAGCAAAGCAAAACGGGAGAAATTCACCCCTCACTAGTGAAAACTCATGCACAAGATTCAATTTGAGATGCAATTCAATTCAGAAAAACTTATCTCATGGTTTATCACGTGAAAACTCTATTGAAGTCTATGGCAAAAAACTGTAACTGAACTTTGAGAAAAGTTTTTTCTCCTCAAATTGAATCTCATCCATAAGTTTTCATGTGTTTAATGTTTTCGCCACTCAACTGAATCTGGCCCTAGGTGTCATGTTAAATAGTCTTAACAAGCTGGAAAATATATATCAGTAAATATTAGGGATACACCGAATCCAGGATTCTGTTCGGGATTCGGCCAAAATCTTGTGCCTGGCTGAACCCGAATCCTAATTTGCATATGTAAATTGTGGGGAGGGCGGGATTTCACATTACTTTTTGTTACAAAACAAGGAAGTAAACCAATTTTTTCCCACTTTTTCCTTTCCCACCCCTAATTTGCATATGCAAATTAGTATTGGGTTCTGTATTCGGCCGAATCTTCCAAGATGGATTCGGGATTCGTCCGAATCCAAAATAGTGGATTTGGGCATCCCTAGTATTTCCTCATTTTGTGATGGTCTGTGTGCTCCCTCAGAGATCACCTAACCAAAAATACTACAACTCTAACTGGAACACGAAGAAGTTTGGGAGCAAAAGACAGAACTTTGTCCACTAATGGGCTCATGTGACCTAACATGTATGGAGTGTTTGTGTGCACCGTGAATCGTAAGATCCCTGGGGTGGCCGTTAGTTTTTAAAATGGCAATTTTCTATTTCGGTTTAATTGCAGATACTACAAAAAAATTATATTGAAATGGTATATTTCGATGAAGCAGGATTTTACATATGAGCTGTTTTATGCCATAAATTTTTATAGAGACCTACATTGTTTGGTGGTATCGTTTTCCTTTTATAGCTTACATACTTTGGCAAAGACTACTCTGTAACCTATAGCAAGAAGTTTGCATTTGCTTTCAACATTCCAACTGCAGTTGGCAGAAGAAAGCTAATTGCTGGTTGAGGAACAATGTCACAACAAGCAGTTTTTTCATATAGACAAAGAGATGGGTTCTGAGGTAGTTATAGTTGTTAACACCTTATAGGAGGTTGTTGGGGAAGAACATTTGTGTTGCTTGCCTTATTGGGGGTAGGTCGGGTGGATAATTATGTTGTTACTGATTGACAGGCTAGGGATGCAGGAAATTGTGGAGGAATTACACAATAGTATTAGAGGGGACTTGTGCTGCTCCATATAAGTGTACAGTCCTCTAATACAGGGATCATTTCTGGGTGTAATTGTGCTGCCCTATTACACAGTATTACTGGATGAAATGGTGCTGACCCATTATGGAATATTGCTGGTGGAATAGTTCTGCCCCATTACAGGGTACAGGAACAGAGAAGGGATCAGTAGCTAAAACCCATGTTTTTGAAAGTATATGCACTTGCACAGATGCCAAATTACTAGTGAAGGGAACCAGGGAAGGTGTATTAATCAACCCCCTTTCTTTTGCAGTAGTAAAATAAACCCAATTCAATATCCAATATATTTAAAATATGTAAACTGTTATTTTTCATCTGTCTTCACATCTGAGGGCAAAGTACTCACCAGCACACCCTGAGTCTTAGAGCTATAGTTCTGCCTGGTGTTCAGTGTCTCCAATTTATAGGAAGTAGAATGGAAACCTGCACAACAAGGCTGTTACAAGAGCAACATTACATCAATTGCATTTAAGAAATATGCAGGGTCTATCCTGCTTGTAACAGCCTTGTTGTGTCAGCTTCCATTCTACCTTTTACACAACTGAGGAACCAGCTAATGAAGGTTTCATTAACTTTCAATATAACTATTGAACTAATGAATGGGTGGCTCATGAGTAAATTCAAAAGAAACTAGAACATGTAAAGGTAAAAAACAAGGTCCAGGGCCGGATGGTATTCATCCCAGAGTACTAAATGAGCTTTTCGGTCTATCATGGTACTTGTAGATTGGCTAATTGAGAATGTGGCTAATTGAGAATGTGGTGTTGCTATTCATAAAAGGATCCATTTCTCAGCCTAAAAACTCTAGGCCTATTAGTTTGACATCAGAGGTAGGAAAGCCTTTGGAAGGGGCAATAAGGGATAAGATGCTTTGAATACATTGCTCATTACAATACTGTGAGTTTATGCCAGCTTGGTTTATGTAGTATAGATCTTGCCAGATGAATGAAATTGTCTTTTATAAGGAGGTGAGAAGGAACCTTGACTCTGCGATGGCAGTGGATGTGATCTAATTTAGGCTTTGCTAATGCATTTGATACAGTACCTTACAGAAGGTTACTTGTTAAAGGAAGGAATTCATGGATAAATTACAGTAAGTGGAGGGTAAATGGAGCATTTTCTAATTGGACCAGTGTTTTTAGTAGAATAACACAGGGGTCTTTTTATTTTGCTACAAAATAGCAAGAAAAACTACAAGGCAGAACTAGCTGCAAAATGCATGTGTTTGTGTGTTCACAACATGTTTGGAACTTAAAGGAATTGTACAGTGTAAAAATAAAAACTGGGTAAATAGATAGGCTGTGCAAAATAAAAAAAATTCTAATATAGTTAGTTAGCCAAAAATGTAATGTATAAAGGCTGGAGTGACTGGATGTCTAACATAATAGCCAGAACACTACTTCCTGCTTTTCAGCTCTCTTGGTTTCTACTGATTGGTTACCAGGCAGTAGCCAATCAGTGACTTGAGGGGCACATGGGACATAACTGTTGCTTTTGAATCTGAGCTGAATGCTGAGGATCAATTGCAAACTCACTGAACAGTTATGTCCCATGTGGCCCCCCTTACAGTCACTGACTAACTCAGCATTAGAGAGCTGAAAAGCAGGAAGTAGTGTTCTGGCTATTTTGTTACACATCCAGTCACTCCAGCCTTTATACATTACATTTTTGGATAACTAACTATATTAGGAACAATTTTTATTTTTGCATAATCTATTCATCGAGTTTTTATTTTCACACTAAACTGTCCCTTTAATAGACCCAAATGAATATCACACCCACTGATACAGAAAATGAACCACAGTTTAAGGAAGAGACACAGCAACAAGACCAAGGTAAAAATTCACCCACCCATTAGTTGTGATCAAAAAAGTTCCATATGGGTGCAATAACATTAATGCCCACATTAAACATAGTCCTTTGAATGAAAAAAAATCGACATCATTATATTTTGTACTTGCAACAATTTTTCTCGCTGAAAGTGAATGGGAGATTTTTCTTGTGGCAACTTTTTTGTCCAAATGTATTAAGAAGAAAGCTTATTAGTTACTACTCTGCTCTGAATCAGGGGACCAGTGGTGGAGGTGTTGGTTGTGCTGTTCCATTATTCATCTCCAATTATTTTTGCCACTGTTAATTATAATTGTAATGCGCTCTGTTCAATAATGTTCAAACGTTTACAGCTCCACTGACGAACTTGGATTTTTCTGCAAAAAAATTATATTGATTTACAGTAGAAGGGAAGCTCAAAGGCGCATCACTTGCGACACTTCATTATTCCTAAATTTGTCAAAGAAGCTGTTAACGTGTTAGCGTTCATCTTCACTCTATGTCTGTTTTACTCTTAATTATCTCATCTCTGGCGTTGTAGCCATGGACATTGTTTAAACTAAAATGGGATACAAGCATCAGTCACATGTCCTATAAATAAATGCAATGAGAAGAAAGTGATTTTTCCAAGGACTAATTTCAAATCTGTATAATTTGTTCTATAATTTGATGTCTCAAACAGAAAAACTTTATTCTAGCTGGAACTAGTGAAGATTATGCACAGTATAGGCCATATCAGCTAAAAATCACCCATCTACTAAACGCCAATGCTACAAAAACAAATCAGGACCTGGGGTTTTCAGGATAACGGATCATGCCATTATTTGGATTTTCATACCTTAAGTCTACTAGAAAATCATTTAAATATTAAATAAACCCAATAGGCTGGTTTTACCTCCAATAAGGATTAACTAACTATATCTTAGTTGGGATCAAGTACAAGCTACTGTTTTATTATTACAGGTAAAAAGTTAATTATTTTTAAAAAAAAATTAATTATATAGATAAAATGGAGTCTATGGGAGACAGCCTTCTCTTAATTTGGAGCTTTCTGGATAAAGGGTTTCCAGATAATGGATCCCATACCTGTAGTAGAGTAAAGGTTCCCACTGACCACTTTATAATATCCCTGTTGAAACCCTTAGAGCAACTGTGGGCCATTAAAAAAAAATATAAAATCCGCAATTTGCAGTTTATATTTGCATTGCATAAAATCTAGGAGACAGAGGTTTCTTATTTTCCACCTAATGTGCATTTCAGATTAGAAGAGGTTTAACACTTTTGGTGCCACAGTCATAGTGGCTCTTGGGGCAGCCAGTGGGCACCATTTCATAAGAAACCAAGATGGGTATCCTGAGATCTGGGCTATTATTAAAACTCATGAGTGCATGCATTTGAAACCCACGAAATCCATGCAATTATGGGATCCGTTATCCGGAGACCTGTTATACAGAAATGCTTTAAATTACAATAAGGCAATTTCCCATTTTAATGAAATGATTTGCATTTTTCTGTAATAATAAAACAGAATTTTGTACTTGATCCAAACTAAAATATTATTAATCCTTATTGGAAGCAAAATCAGCCTATTGGGTTTATTTAATGTTTAAATTATTTTTTTAGCATACTTAAGGTATGGTGATAAAAAATTACAGAAAAAACCTTATAACCCCAGGTTATAACCCAGATATACCCCAGGACCAGCAAATTCTTGATAACAGGTCTCATACCTGTAAATGATACTGTACTTCCAAATAATCCACTAAGTGATTGCTTCCAAATACAGTTGACTAAGCATAAATGGCATTCCGGGCATGAACATTAAAATGCACTATATATATTTGGATGTCTCTAAAATTCATATATTTGGTACCGTCAGGATGAGCCTCAGGATAAAGCATAAATAATGACCCACAAACAATTCACCCAAACACCAAGCTTACCAAGGGATTTATATAGGAAGAGTAGAGAAAGGCTGGTGAGGTCTAAGTAAGTAAGGCACCAGGGTAAGCACAGGTGCAGTCAAACAAATCTGTAGTCAGGGCAGACAGTATTGGAGTGGTGTGGAGAGGCAGGCTAAAGGTCAGGGCAGGCAGCATTGGAGTGGTGTGATGAGATAGGCTAAAGGTCAGGGCAGGCAGCATTGGAGTGATGTGATGAGATAGGCTAAAGGTCAGGGCAGGCAGCATTGGAGTGATGTGATGAGACAGGCTAAATGTCAGGGCAGGCAGCATTGGAGTGGTGTGGTGAGACAGGCTAAATGTCAGGGCAGGCAGCACAGAATTTGTAAGTTAAGTTAGTCAATATACACAGAATCATGGAAATCACCACATACACACTTTAATTGATGTGAAAAGCAGAACAGCAACATTGAAGAAAATGGCCGGCTGTTTGGTTTGGGCATTTTCAGCCGATGAAGAAATACCTAAAACCAACTGTGCAGCCTGCCAAATGCTTGGTTTCCATTAAAGCAGTATTATCTGCACCCAGAGCTTGGGTTATATAACTGGTTCATCTCATTCACCCCTCGCACACACACATACTGTATGCCCAACTTTCTTTCTCATCACAACTGTGTTGAACTCTGTTTCCAGTTCTAATACAGGGAGCAGAGCAGCAGGTGCTTGTCTAGAGATTATTTACTTTTCATAATCGAATTTATGACAGAAAAGCAAGGCCAAAATAAGAGCTGTAAAGCTATTTCAGCAAGGATTTGCAGAACAATGTGAATCAGAGGAGACTAAAGCGGTGAAGGATGTTGAGGGAAATGTACATTTTCAGTTTCCCACTGTGATTCAGATATTTCTGACAAGCCAAGGCTTTTTAGAAGCTTTGAGATGAAATCTACGACTGTGATTGCCATGGGACACGGTGGGAAATCAAATCAGTAACTGTCTGATAATCCCCCAGTGCAGAGAAGCATCTGGAAGCAATTTAACTCCTGCAGTTTACCACGGTTAAGAAATCAGGGTTAATCGATAGACATTAGGTGAATTGAGGCATCAGCCCTCAGATTGCAGGGAACATTTTATAGAGTTTGCAGTCGTGTTCATAAAAAGCGGAGGCAGACTCAAGGTTTTGTCCTTGTTTAAACAATCAATCAATTGTTTCAACACTGAACTGTAGTGAACTTTAAGAACTGTTATTTCAGTTTACACTTGTTTGTCTATTCCCTTGTATTGTAGAATTAATCTAATGATGGTCTATGGTGTTTATCCCCCGAGACCCCACACACACAGGCACCCATAATCAAGTAGTACAGGCATAGGACCTGTTATCCAGGATTCTAGGGACCTGGCGTTTTCCGGATAATGGATCTTTCCATAATTTGGTCATATAAACATTAAATAAACCTAATAGGCTGATTTTGCTTCCAATAAGGATTAATCATATTTTAGTTTGGATCAAGTACAAGCTACTGTTTTATTATTACAGAGAAAAAGGAATTTTTTAAAATTTGGATTATTTGGATAAAATGGAGTCTATGGGAGACAGCCTTTCCGTAATTTGAAGCTTTCTGGATAAAGAGTTTCCAGATAACGGATCCCGGCTTAAGTATAGTTTTAGGATAGGGCAGAGAGAGAAGGGGCATGACGACAGAGGCAGAAGACCCTAGAGGGGCCCAGGAGGTATAGGGGGCCCCATGTGACCCGAATTTATGAGTAAATGTAATACAAGCATGGAATCTGTTAACTTCATTTCCCACAGACACCATTAATAAAATCATTCAAATTTTTCCCTGTAATAAGAAAACCTTACCTTGTACTTGATCCCAATCAATATATAATTAATTCCTATTTGGTTTAAATTCATATTTAAATGATGCCTTAGTAAACTTAAAGGGGAAATTAAAGTTTAATATAAGATTCATCATACTGAAATAAGAAGCTTTCTAAATACAATTAATTAAAAATTCTGCATTGTTTCTGAAATCATCAAGTTTATCTTCATTATTCCTCTCTCAGCATCTGTTTCTCTTAATTTTGTCTTCATTCAGGAGTTGGGTGTCAGGTGAATGATCCAATATATCTTATAGGGGGGCTCCTTTTGCCTAGAAGGTGTATTAGAGCTCACTCTATTAAAATAACCAGAAATCCTGTCTCTCTACTTGCAGAATTTATGCAAAAAGCAGTTATTTTGTTAGATTTTGTTTGTAGAGGAATCAGTTATTTGAGTGAGCTCTAATCATCTGATAGGAAAGGGAGCCCCATATAATATATGTTGGATCATTCATCTGACACCCAACTGCTGAATGAAGACAGAATGAAAAGAAACAGATGCTGAGAGAGGGATAGTGACCATAAACTTGATTATTTCAGAAACAATTCAGAATTTTGAATTGATTGTATTTAGAAAGTTTTCAGTATGACGAAGCTTATACTGTATTAAATTTTTATTTTTGAAATAGTTCCCCTTTAAAGTATGGGGAAAATTATGGAAAGATCCCTTATCCGGAAAACCCCAGGTCCCAAGCATTCTGGATAACAGGTCCCATACCTGTGTGTGTATATATATATATATATATATATATATATATATATATATATATATATATATATATATATATATTGGTAAAACAGGACAACACCTGAAAAACAAAATCACAGGGGCCCATTGGAGAGCAATAATGCAGTGCAGGAGTAGTGCTCAAAAAAAGAGAATCCAGAGCAGGCTTAGTGATAATGATGTGCAAATGGCTATTATTATTTTCTGGTCTTTAGTGCTTCAGAAACTGATAATGAAAGGGATGATACCCGGCTAAAACTCATGTAAAATAGTCAAAGCAGGATGTTTATTGAGTACAGAAAGACACGATGGGATGTGGGCTAGTAAGTGGCAAGTGCCTTTTAAATGTTAGATGATGCACTCGGGAAGCAGCATTCTAAGCATTCTATAGACGAAATTGAATTGCATTTGATTTATCTTGATGAAAAAAGCTGTGGGAGTTATTTTATATAATTCTCTCCTCAGCAAGGTTCAGTGTCAGGCCGCCAGTTATATTCTGCCAGAGAAAAGGGGTTATTTTGTCTCCCTCGCTGCAAATCCTTTGCCAAGCATCATACAAATACTGGTACATTCTTTTCTGCTCACAAGTTAAAAAACAGCATTTTATTTTATTGATAAGAGAACTGTGAAGGACAACTGAACAATGAACGGGACATTATGGCAACTTTCAGGACTTTTCTGTGCATAATATCAACATTTGTCAAGGGTTTCTCCAAAACTGATTTCTTGCGAATAGTTGGTAAGACAAAGTGCCCAAAATTGCCCTTAATTGTTCTCAGGTTGAACACAAGTGACAGTGATATTCAGAGGTGTAACTATAGAGGAAGCAGAGTTCAAGGGGGTTTGGGGGGGCAGTTTGTGGAGTTGGCTTCCTTTACAGCATTAAAATCCCCCAGCTGCTCTTTTTCTTTAAATATTCGTGCTGACCTCCAAGCAGGCTGCAGTGGGAGGAGGAAGTTGTGTGTTTGTGGATTGGGGTGCAGATAGGAGCTGCAGTGCATGGCAGGCCCCTCCAAAGATTTATTTGTGCCCTCTTGATCGCCACTGGAAATACTGACACTTTCTTTATATAGTGGATGTTTCTATATAAAGATAAACATGCATAAACTTGTCCTAAACATGCCAACTATAGGGTTCCCTTATGGTCTGAAAATCCCTCGTAGTTGGCAATCCCCTGGTGTGGCCAGCTAAGTGTTGGACCTAAATTGCACATGGGAGGGAGACAGAGTCCTTTTCCCTAGTGAATCATGCCATGACAGATTCCAGATTTGTTGCGCAATTTCTTAATAAAGCAGAACTGCCATGTGCTAGGTCTTTTTTAGCTTCCACCCCAAGGTGAGTTGTATGTGGCTGGCTGAAGCCCCAAGGGTGGTGTGGTCCTTGGTAGGCTCAGGGATACCGGGACCTCGAGAATCATGTAGACGTGCCAAACAAGAGAGAGGTCTGGAGCTCAGAGGCAGAAGAGAGATGTAAAGGAGCTGCCTGGTGATGGGTTCCTGAGAAAGATGCCTTTGGTGTGCTCATTTTCTAGAAAAGTGTTGGAGCTTGGCCTAAAGAGTAAAGATTTCTTTGAGACTCTGCGGATGCCTGTACCCAGAGCCGGGCCATGCTGGCTAGGCCCCCTAGGCAAGCCAGAAGTCGCGATGCCGGCTTAGCGCGTGCATGCACAAATTGTAGCTCGCGTGCACATGCGCGGATTGCTGCCTGCGTGCGCATGCGCTGATTGCCGCTCGCGTGCTCATTCGCTAATTGGAGTTCTCGCGCATGCGCACAAGCGCAAAAAAGGTAGCAACACAGAGAGTCAGGCAGAGAAGGGAACAGGACTTGGGGTAGGCGATAGAGGTGGTACGTGCCTGGCGCGTGTCGCCTGTGTGAGGACAGGTGTGAATTGTGTGCCTGCTATGTGGGAGCTACTGCCTCTATCCAAAAGAGAGCTATTTGGGGCAGTTAGTGCTACCTGGGGTAAAAAGCTCTTGGGAAGAAACAGTGACTATGTTTGTCCACCTGGGGGGGAAATGTGGGACTATGTCTTGGGGAGAGACTGTGCCAGGAGTTGGAAGACCACATGGGTACCCCAGTGCAGGGTTGATATTGCTTCTGATTTTATGTGCTTTTTTCTTTTTCAGTTATGTAACATTATATTTGTTGCTGAAACTTGTGTGTATAATTATAGTTCCTAGTGGGGGCCACCATAGGTGCATTCCCAGACCCCACTAGGAGGAGGCACTGCATCAAAATCCCCAGTTTCTTTCACATAGCAAATAGGATTCAGGGCTTCTGTTGGTAAAAGAAATAATTTTTATTTAGAGTGTACATTCTATACTACACGAGGTGTTAAGATATGGTTACAAAACGAACTAGCAAGAATACATGACCACCACTCCATCGATGGTGAGGCATTCTTCACCATCAATATGCTGTATTTGGCACTTTGCTAGCACAGCTGGCATCTCTGGCATTCATATATTTTTAGGGCATGAAATCAACCACCAATCCCATTATACATTCCTATATTTGTTTATATAGCATTTATAATATAATATATATTTATAATATAATGTAATATAATATATATGTAATATACAATATAATATATATAATAAAATAGAATAAAATATTGGAATAAATTATTATAATAACATATTGGAATAAAATATTGGAATAAAATATTATAATAAAATATTGGAATAATATATTACAATACAATATTACAATAAAATATTACAATAAAATATTGGAATAAAATATGATTATAAAATATTGGAATAAAATATTATATTAAAATATTGGAATAAAATATTATAATAAAATATTATAATAAAATATTGGTATAAAATATTGGAATAAAATATTGAAATAAAATATTGGAAAAAATAGTATAATAAATATATTATAATAAAATACTGGAATAAAATAGAATAAAAAACTGGAATAAAAAATTGTAATAAAATATTATAATAAAATATTGGAATACAATATTGGAATAAAATAGTGGAATAAAATATTGGAATAACATATTGGAATAAAAAATTATAATAAATATATTATAATAAAATTTTGGAATACAATATTATAATAAAATAATGGAGTAAAATATTGAAATAAAATATTATAATAAAATATTGGAATAAAAAATTATAATAAAATATTATAATACAATAGTGGAATAAAAAATTATAATAAAATATTGGAATACAATATTGGAATAAAATATTACAATAATACAATATTAGAATATAATATTGGTATCAAATATTGGTACAAAATATTGGAAAAAATTGTATAATAAAATATTAAAATAAAAGTTTTTTTTTTTCAATTCAAAATTTGACCCTTGATAAATATTCCCCATAATGGGTTAATATTTAAGGTAACTAGGAGGGAGTACACTGGCAAGGATACTTGCAGACAAAGAGTTTATTAGCAAGCATAAAGTAGAAGATTCATTTACTGGCACAGGAGTTCAAAATAAAACAAAAGTCCAAGAACAGGTACACTTTAGCCAAAAAGGAAAACAAGAATCGGGAACATCAGCATGGGAGAGAGTCCTGGAACAAGGTCAGACTGGAACATCGGAAAGCAGGAACATAGAACGGGTGTCCAGCAGGTTTGGAGACCTATGAACTGGCAGTGGGGAGAAGTCAGCTCATGCTTTAAATAAGGGCCCTCTGCTAGGAGCTAACTAGGAAATAGGCTGCACCTGCCAGTTAATGCAGAGCAGCTGAAATAATTAGCAGTGCCAGGACTAACCATAGGGACCTCATAACAGGGTAAGCCTATTTTTATTATTAACATGTATTTATATAGCTATTTTTATTATTAACATGTATTATATATATCTGCCTGAATAGCGAACAGGCAAGGCAACAGGCTACAACACACAAGGTTCCCAGTTCAAACCCAGGAGAGGGATAATTCCTTACACATAAACTTTCTAGTAGACTTTCGAGTACACCAGGTCCTGAGTGTTCTAGATAACAGGTCCCATACCTGTATATTCCTTATTGTAGTTTTTTGAACTGTAAAAAACACAACGTACAGCAATAGAAACTATAGATGGGGAAACTGGGGGGCCAGAGGTACTTTCACCCTTCTTGTGAAAGTTATCTATCTATCTATCTATCTCTCTATCTCTCTATCTATCTATCTATCTATCTATCTATCTATCTATCTATCTATCTATCTATCTATCTATCTATCGTCTATCTATCATCTATCTATCTATCTATCTATCATCTATCTATCTATCTATCTATCTATCTATCTATCTATCTATCATCTATCATCTATCTATCATCTATCTATTATCTATCGTCTATCTATCATCTATCTATCTATCTATCTATCTATCTATCTATCTATCATCTATCTATCTATCTATCATCTATCTATCCATCCATCCATCCATCCATCCATCCATCCATCCATCCATCCATCCATCTATCTATCTATCTATCCATATCCATATCCATATCCATACACACACACATCAAACTAGTGTCTGGGGCAAATAAGATGCAGATAGTGCTGTTTGCACACACCTTGAATTAATGCCATGTAACATTACCAAAAAATACTGCCTGAGCTTTGTGCTTTGTGAATAAGTAAGTCATATTGATTATTAAGCAGAGCGCTTCCTAATCACATCTAACAAGAGATATATCAGCAGTGACTATCATTAGAGATTCAGAGTGTGTTTGCCCCTTTGCTGATATTGTTAGAATTGAATGCAGGGTTCAGTGCACGTCATACCCATTAACCACAGGGCCAGAACACTCATTGTCTCTCAATTCACCCCATTATAGTTCTGTGTGATCTGCCTTGAAGGCAGCCTTTTCTGTATAATGGGCCTGAAGACATTAATCTTACTGAAGTTTAGTCATTTTGTGTTAGACTTTTTCTTCTCACAAATGAAATCTCAGTTTAACTGTTAAGCTGAACCAAACTTGTTTCCTTCACACAGCAAAAATTGAGTAAAGGAGAACTAAAATGCCACACATTAAGGGTTTGGCTTCTGTACTAGCTCATGGTGGCCACAGCCCTTTAGCAGGAAGACCTATACCTTAGAATATGCCCCCTGTAGCCCCCCCATCTTCTTTTCTGCTGATTCCCAGCAAATACTCTCGTACCTGGGCTAAAGACCTTACTCATAATATATATCACATACTGTATATAATATAAAAGTGATGTTACAATTCAATTCCAATTCATATTACATGGCACCTCACTGCATGATGCATCAGAACGGTAATAACCAGCTCAGTAGTATCATTTTCTATTGCAGAAGAATCTCATTTTCTGTTTGATGATTTCTGATGACCCCTAAGATAAGCATCTCAACAGTTGTTTAGAACACATAAGCATGTGAGTGACTCTTAAAAGATGGCCAATCGAGATCCAAGATGGCGAGCTCCTGCGGACAGGTTTGAAGTGCTGGAGTATTACTGTTATAGGGCTGCTGAATCTTTCTGATGGTACAGTAAGTTCAGCATATAACCTACAGCATTTCTACCATCATTAATGGTTAGGCTTTAGTTCTCTTTTAAGTAGGATTACCCAGTAAATAAAATGGACCAACGTAGTCTGAAGAGGGCCCTTTGTACTCTTCCATTACAGAATTATCTGATTTATTGGAGTGCTGGAGTTAATAATCATCATATTTAAAAAACAAAATAGATTAGGAGCATAGCTGTTTACCTAGTTACTAACTCTAATTTTCTCATTCAGGGTTAATTTACAGCAAAAGGTTTATATGGCTGTTCTTAACACAGACATGTACTTTTCAGATTTTTTTTATGAGTAGTACTCTTAAAATTTGATTCAGGTCCCAGCAGAAGGAAAGCGGATGGAAACAGATGGAAGAATATTTGTGAAAAGCTGCTAGGAGGAACATAACACACTTTTAATTACAGCAACAAAATCTGAAAACTTGTTTAATCATAAACTACAAGCTGACTTTCTTATTTCAAACCTAACTGTGAACAGGTTTTGCATGTTTACTGATGGGGAGGTTGTGATGGCTGCTGCTAGGAGATATGATGTAATGTACAGGACCTATTAACCAGAATGTTGGGACCTGGGGTTTTCTGGATAAGGGATATTTCTGTAATTTGGGTCTCCATATCTTGTCTACTAAAAAAATCATTTAAACATTAAGTAAATCCAACAGGGTTGTTTGCCTTCAATGAGGATTAATTATATCTTTATTTGTATCAAGTCCAAAGTACTGTTTTATTATTACAGAGAAAAAGGAAATCATTTTTAAAAATTAGATTTATTTGATTAAAATGGGGTCAATGGGGGATAATGGGTTTCAGGATAATGGATCCCATACCTGTACTGATTTTCCTCTGGGCAGGGCTATGCTAACTTGTTTTAATACACGGCAAACCCCTTTTTGTTCCTTTATAAGGTAATTTTTTTTATTATTTGTTAGGCAAACATCGATTAATAATAAACATAAAACTAGCTCCACCCTAACCTGGGTCCTACATGAGCAGGGGTATACAAGGTATACATATAATTTAACATACCAGCTGAATGGCAGATTTATTGACAGACAGTGGCCATATAGTAGTTACCATTATAGATGTGGTTAGTCATAGCCTAGTGATGCATCTTTCTCTTTGATCCAAGGATCCTAAGTCATATTAAACATCAATGTCCAGATATGTCAGTTTAATTGGTGGAAGGGTTTGTCCCTTATAGTCTAAGCCATACGTTAAGGGGCAGATTTACATATGGTCGAATATCAAGGGTTAATTAACCCTCGATATTCAACTGCCGAATGTAATTCCTTCGACTTCGAATATCGAAGTTGAAGGATTTACCACAAATCGTTCAATTCTAAGGATTTTAATCCATCGATCTAACGATTTTTCTTCCATATAGGCTAACATTGCACCTCGGTAAGTTTTAGGTGGCAAAGTAGTAGTAGTGTATTAATAAATAAGCCAAAAAAACCTATGCGGATTTGAGTTTTTTTAGAAAATATTGAGACTTTGATAAGTAACCCCCTAAATTTGTAGCTTTACAGAGCATTTGTTCTTTATATGTGGTCAGTGGACCCTCCCCCCACTTGAAAGCTGGAAAGATACGGAATAATGCAATTAATGAAAAAAAAACTATAAAAATAAATAAATAATGAAGACCAGCTGAAAAGTTGCTCAGACTTGACGATTGTATAACATAGTAAAAGGTAACTTAAACAGTCCAATTCAATGAAACAGGTTTAGCAGGTTTTGGCAAAAAATGTACACCCTCGTTGCACGTACCTCCTGTGCTCCTGTCCAGGCAAAAAATGAATGGAGGACGCTGGGGTAACAGAACTCTGCAGCAAATCTTCCTTTATTCGGAGTGTACCACGACCACTACATGTTTCGGACAGACATGCCCTTTGTCAAGTGTCACACTTTTTTTTAAAAGTCCCATTTTATAAAAAAAAAAATCACAATTTTTTGAGATTTTTGCTTTCGGAGTTTAGTAAATAACCTTTAGGTGGAGGTTTTCTAATTAAACATGTTTTTTAAATCTGAATTTCACTTTTACTTACTTTTCAGTTGCTGTTATAATTGGTGTCTCGCAGTTTTATTTTGTACCAATTAAAAACAATCCCATCCATACATGAATTGAACAGCAAGGGCCTGTAATTGGCTGATGTTGAAAATACTTATTTTTCTTAAAATCAGGGCTGCTTCTAGTAATTGCAAGGGAACTACAAATATTTGTCCCATATGCACTAAAACCAGCAGTCTAATACATTTATCAAAGCCAGCATTCATCACGGTATACCATTAGCAAGAAAATGCAGGGGAATGTGCGAAATGACTTCTCATTTTGGCTGACAATCCTATGAAAATGTTCTTCCTCAACGCTGCAAATTAACTCAGAGCAGGAACGCAACCTACGCTAATACTGTGACATGGGGACAAATCTATGGGACACGACATTTGAGAAATAAATATATATTGAAATGGTTTTTCATTTAATTATACAATACCTGGACTTGGTGTTCTCTTCCTTCCATGATGGTAATTTAACCTGAGGGTATAAAAAAAGGATCTAGTTAATGAATGATAAATGAACCACTTGGGTAGTTGCATGTCACAGCCTTTGCTCGTAAAAAATCACAACAAACACAGTTCTACATACATATTTTTATTTAAAATTTGAATCATAAATTAACTTGAATATTCTTTACGCCTGGAGCGATTTCGATTAATTTTCATGATGTTTTGCTGCTTGTACAGAACACTTGATTGCTTTACAAAGCTACTAGATAGAGAGTCTCATAGGAACAGGATGATGGCTTGCCTTTCTACACTAGTTGCTCTATAAAATGATCCCAAATTCCCAAGGTCACAATTAGCATGCACTGCAGAATCCAATTAAAATAGCACACAGGAAAAATAGGAACCTTTAAAGAATATCCATCAGATTCATTTTTTGGCACAAATCAGTTTAGAAGAAAACAAATGAAAACGCATTTTAAAACAGTGTAAGGCTGCCAAAGTTGTTTTTCTCTATAAAAAACAATATAATCTATAATATATAAAAAAAAAAAAAATATATATATATATATATATATATATATATATATATATATATATTTATACACATTTGTATATTAAGGGGCAGATTGATCAAGGGTTGAATTTATCAAGGGTCGAATTGAAAAATCAAATTTTTACATTTGAATTTTGAGTTTATTTTAGTGTAATTCAACTAGGGAATAGTCCAACTTTGATTCGAATTAAAAAAAATTCAAAATTACAATTTTGAAATTTATCATGTACTGTGTCTTTAAGAATTTGAATTCGACTATTCGCCATCTTAAACCTGCTGAATTGGTGTTTTAGCCTATGGGGGACCTCCTACAATAAATTTGGAATCATTTGGTAGAAAAAAAATATATATATATATTTTTGGTGGAAAAAACTCGAATCGAATTTGATCCTATACACCCATTTTTAAAAAAATTTGATTTTTTTTGTAATAAAGTTCAATTGGTAATTTTTTTCTAATTTTGAGTTTATGGGAGTTAGTTTTTAGAAACTCCCATAAACTCGAAATTCTACCCTTGATAAATAGGCCCCTAGTCGTGGTTAGTCGAGGTTTCAAAAACCTGAAGGACATTATGGGGGTTGGGGTTATTTATCAAAGTCTGAATTTATCTCAATATTTTCTCAAAAAAATATTGACCAAATCCGTGCGGGTTTTTTGGTCTTATTTATGAATACACTTTCCCGAAAATTTTGTTTGCGGAAAAAAAATCAGAAAAAATACAATTTTCAGGATTTTTTCGAATTTCTCCTGAAAACTTTGGGGTATTGGCAAAAACCAAGTGCACATGAAAATTTTTTTAAAGAGACAGTACATGATAAATTTCAATATTCAAATTTTTTAATTTTTTTCAAATTCAAATCGAATTTGGACTATTCCCTAGTCGAAGTACACAAAAAACAGCTCGAAATTCAGATTTTTTTTATTCAAATATTCACCTCGACCTTTGATAAATCTGCCCTTTAAAGAATAAACATCAAAATTACAACAACATTAATTTACAAGAATGTTCCTGGTTTAGGATACATTTTGTGAACGTGCAATTAAACCAGACCACACAAATATATGGTTTCTGTATTTCTGGCCTACGAGGACTGTAGGCTTGTCTTTAAAGCTATAAATCTCTACATTTTATAATGGAGAGAAGTCTTGTATAGAATTGGGGCCAGACAGCAGTGAATAGTTAGTCTTCCGGCAGGCTCTTTGGAATCTGATTCCATTCTTGGGCCATTCAATTAGACGTGGGACAGATGTATCATCCGTAGGTATAACAAGACTCGGCTGATTTTCATTTCGTAGCTGCCTGTTGTCATGTAAAATATCTTATGAATTGACGACTCTATAGTGTGAGCCGGACTTAATAAACAGCCACTTAAAAACTTTTCTTATTTTGTTGACCATGCGTAGAGGTGCTTTATATTTATGAGGAGAGAAGTGACTGTCAAAGAGGTTGTAAAACACAGCAAATGAATCCACACAGGGCTGTCTGGAGCACAGATTGTGACAGAGGAATAAGAAATTATGTACTAAAGTTGTCACATAACAAGGGCACCATTCCAAGGAAAGAGAAAGAAGTGAACCACTGTCAATGCAGAACATTTTCCGTACTGAGAAAAAAAAAAAGTCATGTAATTTAATGAGATTTTGCTCAGCACAACTTAACCCATTGCCTGGCCGGAAACCCATATGCATTTTATTCATTTCAGCCTTTCATATTTATAGGGGGTGGATTTATCAATGTTCAAGTTGGGGCTTTTACCATGATTCATGTTTTTTTGAGCTTAAACTCACAAACTATAATTATAACATTAAACCAAGTACAGGTATGGGACCTGTTATTCAGAGTGCTCAGCACAAGGGGTTTTCTAGATAAGGAATATGTCTGTAATTAGACTCTCCATACTTTAAGGGGCAGATTTATCAAGGGTGAAATTTCGAGGCGATGGGAGTTTTTTTTAACTCCCATCACTTTGAAATTCGAATCGAAAAAAAAAAAAAATCTAATTTTTTAACTTCGGCTGAATAGGCTGTATTCAATTGTTTGATTCGTATGCGGATCTTATTCAAATCGAAGGATTTTCCAAAAAAGATTAAATTTTTTTAAAGTCCACCAAATGATTCCAAATAGATTCTGGGAGGTCCCCCATAGGCTAAAACAGCAATTTGCCAGGTTTTAGACGGCAAATATTCAAAGTCAGATTTTTAAAGAGATGGTACATGATAACTTGCAATATTCGAATTTTCTAATTTTTTTTCAAATTCCAGAAGGTTCAGAAAACATTGAAGGCTTTTTTGGAAGATCTATCCAAGAAACATCAGCTGGTCGCCTATGAGATAGAATAGCTTTTGGGGAATAAATAAATACAGGTAACTATAATACTTCATAAACTGCATGGGTTTGACCTATTAATGTTACTTTACAAATGTGGGGCAAACTGTGCTTAGCATCCAACAATATATTTTAAAAATAGTTCTCTAAAATTCTAAAATTTTCTAAAATGAAATGAAAAAGTTCTCATAACAATTGTGTGTTAACTAACAGCTGATTATACAATCATCACAGTCTTTATTACCTCTGATACACAGCAACTTTTAATTACAACTCCTTCAGATATCAGCATACAGTACTGTCATTTTCAATTAAAGAATATTCCTACCAACTGCACCTGGCCCATAGTTCCTTTATTAAATAAAACAAGAGTGATTCCTCTGCCATTGACAAAAAAAAAAACTTGATTCCCTCAAACCCCAGGGAAGAAAGGCCCATGGGCTGGTTGAAGTATAAGACCTGGTCATTCTTGATACGGGGTTGCCACAGGATTCTGTTTTCAAGCTTGTTTTTTCTTTCAAAAGCTTCCAGCATGCCGCTGAGCCTTCTAAAAATTGAGTATCGAGCTTAGCTATTCCAATCAATATGGTTTCCACTGGGTTTTCTTTGTCTTTTCCCCTAAGGAACCAGCATAAGTGAAGAACAGAGAGCTCTCAATCTCTCCCATTAAAACATGTGACCTTTTAAAAACCCCAGTCCATTCCATTAATATATTGATGGAGGCTCAGCGTGTTGGATAGATCTATATTTGTAATCACTTATCTTGCTTTGTGCTTCTATAAAGCTGATGGATATTTTATTTTTTCCATAAAGAAGTAAAGACTCAAATTCAGTCTCACATTTACACTTCCTGTGTTTTAACCCATGACAATGTAACTGAAATTGCTCTGTAATTCGGTGGAACGGCATCAGTAAAAGAAACCTATAAACCTTGAACGATTTTGTGCTTTTTCCACCTTTTCACAGTCCCTCATTAAAATAACGGATGATATGTGGAGCCTTATAGTGTCAATAGCAAATAACCGAATGGGAAGTGATTGATGATGGCCCAAATCTGTGACAATACACAGTGTTCCTTCAGAGATTTTCTGGCAGGTACATTTGCTGAATGAAGTGGGATTCTTTGTATCCAGAAACACCCGTGGGGCCCGCTCTGGTACTGAAGTGGGTCACATTGTCATTGTTCTTCAATTATCTGCTCTACTATTGCTTTTTCTATAATATATCTGCAGAAACACTTTATAAAGCATAGACTGATATATATATATAAATGTATATATGGACATAATGAAAAACCAACATATGGGAGCCAACTCAAGGGTGGTAAAAAGCAATTCTTCTATTGGTCTTCCTGCCTCTATCCCACATCTTCTGCAGCCTTCCATCTTTTTCTGGTTTGGACCTGAGCTTCTAATGGTGCCAACATTTAAGGAGTCATTTCTTGAAGCCTTGGGAAGTCTACAAAAGGGAACCCTCTCATCATTTCCAGAAAGTCAGTGGGAAATTTGTCAGACCCAATACATTGATAACTTTTGTATTTTTTTCTTTTTTAAAGTACAGGGAGCAAAGTGCAGAAAACATGCTGGACCATTTCTTCACTTTAAATGCTACCCTGCACCTAATACATGAACCCTATTATTTTTAAATAGTCCAGGTATGGGAAGTGTTATCCAGAATGCTCAAGACCTGGGGCTTTCCAGATATTAGATCTTTCTGTAATTTGGATCTTTGTACCTTAAATCTACTAGAAAATCATGTAAACATTAAATAAGCCCAATAGGCTGGGTTTGCTTCCAAAAAGGATTAATTATATCTAGTACAAGTACAAGTACAATCTACTGTTTTATTATTACAGAGAAAAAGGAAATAATTTTTAATAATGTGGATTATCTGGATAAAATGGAGATGGCCTTTCCATAATTCAGAGCTTTTTGGATAATGGGTTTCCAGATGATGAAATGACTTTATTTATACTACATACTATATATATAGAGAGAGAGAGAGAGAGAGAGAGAGAGAGAGAGAGAGAGAGAGAGAGAGAGAGAGAGAGAGAGAGAGAGAGAGAGAGAGAGAGAGAGAGAGAGAGAGAGAGAGAGAGAGAGAGAGGGGGAGAGAGATTTTTACATTTCATTCTAAAACTGAGCCTTCCTTTTGGAAGCTTTGTAAGACAGGTCACTGATTTTCTAAACTGTTAAAATTCCATATATTAGTTTATACTATTCTCAGCAGCATCATAGAACTATGAACAACAAATATAAAAAGATATAACAGTCGCTCTGTGTGCGTGATCTGCAAGGGCTGAAGGTGAACTTCCCCTTTAAATCTGTCAAATAGGTGAGCAGAGCCCATTTCCAATATATACATTTTAGCTCTGTCATTTTCTGTCAAAGGTTGCAAGTGTCCAAAATGAAATGGTGAATGTATCAAAGAAATAAATACACAGTTTTATATTATTTATATTATATTACTCAAGCAGGAGAAAATGTTCTTTCCCCCATAGGAATGACAGTTTAGATATATGGCAGTTCTGTATGACATTTCTTCCCTTAGTCTCTGGCCTGTAACGGCTTCAATACACGGGCAAGAATTAAAAGGTCATCCCTTAGGATAACAAAGCCAGGAAAATGTGCAAATAGTGCATTAGAACACAGAATATTAAGTATAAGGAGTGGCAAACTATAGAGGTAGAGAAATAGATACATTTGGCTATGGGAAAAGAAGCTACAACTTCCTCCAGAAGAGCCAATGAATCTACATATATACATGACTGGAAATGAAAAGCAGTTGTAACAAATTCAGTGCTATGATACACTGCTCCAGATCTAAAGATGCATATTTCTTTTATATGATGCGACCAAATATATTTATAACTAACGTTCAGCTTTAGCTTCTACTTTTTATCTTCATAAAACAGGGATGGGAAAGGGATAACAAATTCAAATACACGAATACAGAAGAAAAACGAGGAAGGTACAGTAGATAATAGAAGCTGATGAATGAAATGTTTTGCAGAACAATTGTGGGCAATTTAGTGAGACTACTACCGTATATACTCGAGTATAAGCCGACCCGAGTATAAGCCGGGGTACCTAATTTTACCTACGAAAACTGGGAAAACTTATTGACTCAAGTATAAGCCTAGACACAACTACAGCCCTGTCTCCCAGCAGCGCACATTCTGCCAAATCAACCCCCCCCATCGATCAACCAGACTTCTTTGCAAAGTTGATGGTGACAGAGAATTGCCAAACAGATTACTGTGTGCATTGTCCCACTGTCCCACTACCATGTGCAGAGGGTGCTGTGTGATATTGCCATCACTGTTAATCTTTCGTATAACCAACAGATGGCGCTGTGTGATATTGCAGTCACTGTTATTCTTTCATATAACCAACAGAGGGCGCACTGTTATTCTTTCATATAACCAACAGATGGCGCTGTGTGATATTGCAGTCACTGTTATTCTTTCATATAACCAACAGATGGCGCTGTGTGATATTGCAGTCACTGTTATTCTTTCATATAACCAACAGAGGGCGCTGTGTGATATTGCAGTCACTGTTATTCTTTCATATAACCAACAGAGGGCGCTGTGTGATATTGCAGTCTCTCCCCAAGCGAACTGTTGGTATAGGAATGATTAAAAGTGACTGCAATCTCAGCTACTGTCCACTGACTTGAGTATAAGCGGAGGTAGACTTTTTCAGCACATTTTGGATGCTGAAAAACTCGGCTCGAGTTTATTGCAGTGGTAATTGATCCCTTATCTAGAATTGAACCCCACAATACAGCAACATAGGGCATGTGTTGTTTGCTGGAAAATAAATATGAGTATCTGGAAATGGATTGCTACATTTTATAGTAGGGATGCACCGAATCCACTATTTTGGATTCGGCCGAACCCCCGAATCCTTTGTGAAAGATTCAGCAGAATACTGAAACAAATCCGAATCCTAATTTGCATAAGCAAATTAGGGGTGGGAAGGGGAAAACATTTTTTACTTCCTTGTTTTGTGACAAAAAGTCGTGTTATTTCACTCCCTGCCCCTAATTTGCATATGCAAATTAGGATTTGGCTTTGGTTCCGCTGGGCAGAATGATTCGGCCGAATCAGAATTCTGCTGAAAAAGGCAGAATCCCGAACCGTATCCTGGATTCGGTGCATCCCTATTTTATAGTAAAAAGTAAAACAACCCTTTTAAAGGAGAAGGAAAGCTAGCAAAACAGCTTATTGCCAATAGATTAGCCATAATAGTGCAAGCTATAACACTATATTTATTCTGTAGAATACCTGAGTAAACAGCTCTAGAAGCTCTCTGTTTGTTTAGGATAGCAGCTGTCATATTAGCTTGGTGTGACATCACTTCCTGTCTGAGTTTCCCTGCTCACTCATAGTCTCTGGGCTCAGATTACAGCAGGAAGGGGAGGAGGGAGGGAGAAATGAGCAAACTGAGCATGCTCAAGCCCTAGCCCTGGAGGTTTAAGCTGAAAACAGGAAGTCTGAAACAGAAGCCCATGTGTACACAATAGAAGGAAAGAAATGTGGTGTTTCTTTTGACAGAGGACTCAGAGCAGCATTACTTTGAGGGTTTGCTGGTATATTTATACAGAACCTTTCTGATAAAGCTTACTTAATTTTAGCCTTTCCTTCTCAAATTCAGCAGGTATGGATTTCTCTGTGAATTTCTGCATTTCGCCGCCACCGAATAAATTCGGGAAACTGCGGTGAAAATTAGTCTGCGTAAAAATCCGCTGCAAAAAAATGATTGGATGCCCATTGATTTTAATGCATTTGGACAAAAGAGGTCCCCCCCGTAGGCTAAAACAGCAATTCGGTAGGTTTTAGATGGCGAATGGTCGAAGACACATTTTTAAAGAGACAGTACATGATAAATTTCAAATTGGAATTTTTTTCAAATTCAAATCGAATTTGGACTATTCCCTAGTCAATGTACACAAAAATTAGCTCGAAATTAAAAATTTTTTAATTAGAATTTTCACTTCAACGATAAATCTGCCCCTTATTGTAGATTATAGTATCACAATAGACTTGGATAGTATGCTATCACAACCTCACTGTCATCACTGTGAAGAACCACCTAAGCTGCTTCAAATGAAAGTTCTTTTCTTCTAGTCTGAAGGGGTGGCCTCTGGTGCGGAGATCTTTTTTATGGAAAAAAACATTCCCCGAATTAATATGTTGGCTAAGAATTGTGTACCGTTGGCCCAAGGGACGTTTTTAGGATACAATGAACCAAATCTCAGAATAGAATACAATAGATGAATATCCCCCGAAAAACAGGAAAGTTAAATGGAAGAGATAAAATATTGTGGAAGCAGATAATAACAGGATTATGTAGAAGTATCTTAGATATAATACTCATAATCATAATATTGAATAAAGAACAATCACAAAAATGTAGGTGATCACCAGGGACACAGTGTCATTGAGTAAAGTATAGAACGGAGGAGGTGTTTTCAGCAAAAGCCGATTTAATCTACTTTAAATCTACGTTATTTATAGACCCAGCATGTAAACAGTTAGAGGAGCCACATAAAGAGTTATACCCTTCTTTATGATTTGAGAAGCAAACTACCATGTCTTTCAAAATAATACTCAGTGGCAACTTCCAACTGTGTAACAATTTCCCTTCAAGGCTTTTTTTTTTTTCAAATTGTCCTTAAAGAATATAAGGTATTTCATGAGATTTAGATTTCGGATGTAATGGAGCATGATTTCCTTTATTATGGAAGCAGACGGCTCATCCGCTATGTATATTAAAGATAAAAAGCAATGTTGCCGTGCATTGAGATATATAACTAATGATCACAGCTGCTTCTGTAATTCTAACGTGGGTGGTTTTCAGGAAGATGGTTGTCTGCAGCTAGGGATTTAGCTCTATGGTTTATAAAGCAAAAAGTACCGGAGAACTTCGTGTTTTTCTATTTGTTTCCTTATTTTATAGGAATGCTCGAAAGAAGGTACAGGTATGGGACCTGTTATACAGATTGATGGGAACCTGGGGTTTTCGGGTTACAGGGTGTTTCTGTAATTTGGATCTCCATACCATCTACTAAAAAAGCATTAACATTAAATAAACCCAATAGGCTGGTTTTGCCTCCAATATGAATTAATTATATCTTAGTTTTGATCAAGTACAAGATATTGTTTTATTATTACAGAGAAAAAGGAAATCATTTTTAAAAATTTGAATTATTTGATTAAAATGGAGTCAATGGGAGCAGGGTCAGACTGAGGGGCCCAGGGCCTACTGGGCTGCTGTCCAGGGCCCCCCTCCAGACCCCCCTGGTGTACCACAAGCACGTGCGCACCTGCCCCCCCGCTGCGATGCCGAGCGCGTGTGTGCAGGTGTGCACACGCACGCCGTTTTTCGGGTGGTCATGGCAGGAAGCAGCCTGGAAATCACAGATCTGGGCTGGCAGGTCCCACCGGATTTTTTTCCGGTGTCCCACCGGCCCAGTCCAAACCTGAATGGGAGATGGTTTTCCCGTAATTCTGAGCTTTCTGGATAACGTGTTTCTGGATAACGCATCCCATACATGTAGTATATAAGAAAATACCACAGTATACACTATAAGATCCTTACAGGAATACAGTCATGGGAGGAAAAAAAATGCATCAGTCAATAGTGCTGCTCCAGGAGAATTATGCACTGAAATCTATTTCTCAAACCGATTTTTTTTACATTTAACGTTGAAATCTGATTTGAGGCTAGACATATTTTCCATTTCCCAGCTGCCCCCAGTCATGTGACTTGTGCTCTGATGAACTTTTATCACTCTTTACTGCTGTACTGCAAGTTGGAGTGATAGCAGCTCCATAACACAAGATAACAGCTGCCTGGTGGATCTGAAAACAGCACTCAATAGTAAAATCCAGGTCCCAATGAGACACATTCAGATACATTGAGTAGGAGAAACAACAGCCTGCCAGAAAGCAGTTCCATACTAAAGTGCTGGCTCTTTCTGAAAGCACGTGACCAGGCAAAATGACCTTAGATGCAGCTACACACCAATGTTACAACAAAAAAAATTCACTTGCTGGTTCAGGAATGAAATGTTATATTGTAGAGTGAATTATCTGCAGTGTAAACAGTGTAATTTAGAAATAAAAGTGACATCATAAAAATCATTACAGAATCCCTGGAAGAAGGCTATAAATGAGCTGAAGAGAGTGCATAGACAGGAAACTAAACTGCTTAAAAGGGATGGATTGTTTAAACTATGAGGGTAGACTGTCAAGATTGGGGTTGATTTCTCTTTACAAATTCATCAGAGGACATGATGGGTGCAGCGTCGATTCCACACCTATCCTTCTCCCTCCCCCATACATCACAATCCTCCTACCCCAAATAATACATACACACCACTGGTTTGGAAAGAGATGGCCGCAGTTGTTTATTTAACACAATAATACAATTATAATCATGTATAACATTTTTAACCTTTGAACAACCGTTTGTATAACAAACTTTTAAACCTTTAACATATTATTCCCCCACCCGGGGAGGAGGGAATGGGGGTGGGGTATCTGTACCCAAACTGCCAAGATAGGTTCCTGTTCCTTTCTCCCAACCCAAAACCGGGCTGCATACCACACTATGAGGACCCAGGCCTACCAGGCTACTTCCACTGACTATGACAGACCCCCCTTTTAACATCCCCTGGGGGTCCTTGCAAAGATACCCCCCCGCAACTGAGACTAACACACATATTATAGGGAGGGAGGGTGGGATGCTGTGTCCTTCTTCCTCCACGTCCCGGCGCCGAATGGTAAGTATTACCGCTGTTCTTTCCTCTTCTCATTCGCCCGGGACTCCCAGCCAATCAGCACCTGCAACAGAAAAAAAGGGGGAGGGGCGGGGATGGCTGTCTCCTAAGGCCCCGTCAAGACCCTGTTGCCCCTATTCGGGCCATGGGGTCCCCTTATAGACAGGTGGTTGGGGAACTTTTTCCAATAGAAAAAAACAAAAGACCACCCTTTAGACTCAAGGAACTAAACTTTTATTCGAAACAGAGTTAATGATTCTTTATGGTGAAAATTCTGTCTGACCATGGTTTTCCTTGGATGAACCAAACAAAAAAAGTTAAAATTTTGTTGTAGAATGAAAAAAGAATTGGACTTGACAGAGGCCATTGAAGTGTTCATTACTGTCAATGGACATTTTTTCTGGCAACAAATGCATTGGAGTCAATGATCTTTTTATTTTTGCGCCAGATGCATTTTTTTATTGGTGCTTTTTTTCCAGTGGGAACGTTTTTCTTTTTCCAGCAAAGCAAACACATGGCGAAATTCTACCACAGATTTACAAACATTTTCGACTTTTACCACAAATTTATATCATGAATAAAAATGACCTCATTCCCTATTCAATGCCTTTTACACATGGTGCTAAGTCTGGCCCTGTGTATACTGTGGTTGAAGAAATCTCTAATTTGCCTGAAAAAGAAAGGAAAACGGAAAATTTCTTAATGCTCTTTCTACTTGATGCCAAACATAGAAAAAAGAATACCTGTAGAATGCTCAGTACCTCCTTCCAGGACACGTGACACGAGATATAAGTATGGGACCTGTTATCCAGAATGCTCGGGACCTGGGGGTTCTGAATAATGGATCTGTCCATAATTTGGATCTTCATACTTTAAATCTACTAGAAAATCATGTAAACATTAATGGGGTTATTTATCAAGCTTCGAGTATCCCAAATTCAAATAATTCGTAGTTTTCGGACTAAAAAAAAAAATTTAAATTTTGCGGAATTTATTGATGGTCTTAAAAGTCTGACTTTGACAATCCGGCATCTCAAAGCTCTCGAGGTCCTGTATAAAACAATGGGGAAGGTCCCAGTGTCTGCGCTTCTGTCCGTACCGATATCCGATGATTTCCGGGATTTTCCAAAAATTTTCCAAAAATTGTTTTTCTATTTTTTCTGACTTTTTTAATGATAAATAAGGTCCATTCGGGCGATTGGAGTTGTTTGGATTTCTAACTTAGAAATTGGGACCTTGATAAATAACCCCCTTAATAAACCCGGTAGAATGATTTTACATCCAATAAGGATTCATTATATCTTAGTTGGGATCAAGTACAAACTACTGTTTTATTATTGCAGAGAAAAAGGAAATCATTTTTTAAAATTTGGATTATTTGGATAAAATGGAGTTTCCGGGCAACAGCCACTCCGTAATAGGAGCTTTCTGGATAATGAGTTTCCAGATAACGGATTCCATACCTGTACAAATCATAAGAACAAAGATATAGGCAACAAATGATTGTCAAGGACAAAGAGAAAAAAGTTAACAGAACAGTCTCTCCCCAATAGGACACTTGGAGAATCACCATTCTTTTTGTCTTGTTGGCCCTTTGTACATGACAAGTTTCCAGCTAATAGATCTTATATTTAAACGGAACCTGATTTTGCTTCATAAAAACATCAGCGCTGTAAATAGGTTCAAGAAACATCATTTAATCTTCTATTACAACATACACATGATAGCTGGTTAACAGGTCTCTTTGTATAAACAGAAATATTAGCGCTTTGCATATATATGTTAATGAAATCATACTGATGCTGACGAATATCTAAAGTGCTTCCACAAATACGCTAGAGAGGGAATTTGAAGGAGACCTTAGATAAGCCTTGAAATCATTCAGACTGCGGCATTAAGGAAATTTGTTTATGGAGACACAGTCAATGTCATGGCTGCTTTCACCAAGATGAGCACTCCCACGGGACATTGCAGCAAAGTAATTATGCTCTTCTAAGCCTTTCAATACTAATACAGATAAACAAACAAGACTTTTGTCTCACTGCCCTGAATTTTCAATATACAGAAATATTCAAGCTACACATTGATGTTTGTATTAAGTATTTTTTGGGCACATGCCAGAATGAAGCTACAGAGGACTCCTTTAGCAGGGATGAGCAGTTTTTTTTGTTTTTCGCAGCAGAAATGACCCCCATTTGCTGCTCGTCAAAAAAAATGCAGTGTGTCAAAATTAAATTGTCACCCAAAGACTTTAATGCATTGTGGTGAATTTTCGCCCGCAGCGAATTTTTGGTGAATCAGAAACGGTTCTAATTGGCCCATCCCTACTCCTTAGTGCTGACATGTCTAACGTATAGTCTTTCAGCTTCTTCTAAATGAATAGAAAAGTATTTTGATGCCTTTATCTAGTGCCAATATCTTCTCAGAATCTGTGCTCGCTACTAGGTCTTAAAGGAGAACTAAACCCCCTTTCTAATAAAAACCCCTACTCCCTACCCTTCATAGTCCCCCCTCCCTGCTCCCCCCGCACAGGAGTTAACACAAGTAAATACCTCTAAGATGGTAGCTCACAGGGGCCATCTTTAGCCGCTTTGGTAATTTTCGGGTCAGTAATTTTTGTCACTTTCGTTGCTTTCGCAGTTGTAGCGAACCAGGAAAATACTCCAACTGCGCATGCGCAGATACAGAGCTTCCTTATTGAGATTACCGAATCGGCTAAAGATGCCCATGTTGCTCTCCAAACCCTTGTGGAATAAACCAAAAGCTTATTTTTGAATTAATGACTTGGAGGCAAGTTTTTTTGCATAAAAATACATATTCTGCCAAACAGAGCCTCAAGTAGGTTGACAGTCCACATAAGGGCTATCAAATGGCCAATCACAGCCCTTATTTGACACCCCAACATGCTAGTGTTGCTCCCCAACTCATTTAACATCTGAATGTTGCTCAAGGGTTCAAAGGGTTGGGGATCCCTGCAACAGACAGTACTGGCTGCAGACAGAGAATCCAATTAAGTTTTCTGGTTGAGAGGGAGTTGCCTGACCTCTCTTCCATGGAGCTAAGATACTGTTCCAATTGGTAGTGCTTTGTTAGTGAATACAACTTAATTAATAACCTACATCTTTATCTGTACTAATTATCTGTTTCTATATTATATTTCCTTGAAACAAAGTTGTGAAAAAGTAGAATGTGTGTCATATGTGGACAGGCTCAGCTCTGAGCAGGCAATGTGTCTGGCACATGCAGAGATGTCATAGACATTAAAGGACAGACACATGGAAAGCTTTGGATGTGAGTTTTTATTCTTCCTGTTTTTTTGGAGGGTATTCAGTGGTTTGTGCTCAAAAAAATCAATCGATCGAGTTTTTTAATATTCAGGTTTTTTCATATAGAAGCAAATATTCGAGTTGTGAGTTTATTCAAGGTAGAAAAAAATTCACAAACCTCACAAACTTGACCTTTGATAAATAACCCCCATAATGTCCTAAATATATTGATTATTTCTCGTCTTTGTCTGTATGAAATCTTCTTTTTGGTTTTCCTTTTTTCCTCTTAGTAGTACGGCTATGATTGACTTTATCATATTCCCTACATACATACATGGGAACAATGGTTGGCCTGTGATTTGGTTGAAGTACTGAGAAAGCAGAATTGTGACAAGAACTTTGGATCCAAGAGGCAGGATTTACTATGCCTGTAAGGAACAGTACTGTTACTCTTTCCACACTGGAACAAGACGGTCAAAAGAATCTGCAGTTAAGGGAACGTTTTGATACTTTACAATCAACATTTGGCCCCCAGTCTAAACATTTGGCCCCCAGTTGCCAATTGCATCCATTTCTTAACTTCTTGTATCCTCTTGATTTTGTTTTCTGGCTCGCTGTGAACTGAGAGTTCCATTAAAACTCACGTCCAAAGCTTTCCATGCGTCTGTCCTTTAATGTCTATGACATCCTTTCTGTAATTGTGAGCTTTCTGGATAACGGGTTTCCAGATAACGGATCCCATACCTGTACTAGCATTCACTTGATTCATTTTGAGTCGACAACATATCAGTAACACCATGTGGCCAGCTTTAACTTGGGAATTCCTGAAGTTTGAGGAAAAGTCTACTGCAAAGAATAGAGAGATTTCCTTATGTTGCTATTATTCATCTGTAGACACTTTGTGCTAGTCTGGATACAGCTATTTTTGGGCATGGACATGGGGACAATGCTGTGATGCCCAAAGCCCATCGGAAATAAGTAATCATTAGTGTTTGTGTAGTAAATAAATCCAATTCCGCCTACACATTTCCATTTTATCTTTTCTTTGGCATTTCTGGCAGTTTCTAAGTAAATGACACCCACACAGTTTTATTGTCCCATCCCTAGATTGCCTTTATTCTTCCTGTAATCTCTGATTGGTAACTGACATCTTTATGTTTGGAGACGGCATTTACTCCTATTATGGATCTGCACACAAGTATGAAGTTACAAGAGGATAAAGGAGGCCTATAAAGAGATGTGTCACACAGAGGATTTAAAACAGCCCTGCCAGTTAAGGGTAAATGTAGAAGAAATACTCTGTAAAGATGAGGAATTCAGGTCTCTGCTGTGCTCTTTCATATCATAGCAACTTGACCCATAGGCTTATGATGATATTTTTTCAGAAGAGTTTGGGAGATACTGGGAGGTTGGTTGGAATTGAAGCTATGGGGATGTATCAGTGAATAGCGAAATGATCAAGCAGTTGGCAATTCAGACAGGCCACAAAGCAAGGCGGCTCGGTAGCAAATCGGCAAAGTTGAAGTCCCCACACACGCAACATTATTCAACCCGACAGAGGTTTTTTATTTTGAAGGGCAAAGTTACAAGGAAATAAAAACACGACAGCACTTAGATATTTGATATTTCACACAGCTGGGCTGAAGATCCAAGCAAGAGAATCAAGTACAGGTATGGGATTCGTTATCCAGAAACTCATTATCCCGAAAGCTCAGAATTATGGTAAGGCCATCCTCCCATAGGGGCAAATTCACTAAGATTCGTAGTTGCGCCAGGCGTAACTTCAGCGCACATCGCCACACTTCGCCAGGCGTAGTTTCGCCAGCGCTCCGCAAATTCGCTAAAATCCGAAGTTGCGCTCAGGAGTAGCGTAAGGTTGCGAAGTTGCGCTAGCGTTGATTCGCTAAGTGAAGCGAAGTTACGCTAGCGATGGTTAATTTGCATACGGCGCCAAATTCAAATTTCAGTGGAGGAATACGTAGCAGCACTACAAATGCCTGGAAAACCTTCAAAACATCAAATAAAATTTTTATTTTGCCCTACACATGTGCCCACTGTATAGTTAAGTTGCCATGAGTTAGGAAATGTAGGGGGGAAGGAGGGGAGCCCCAAAATTTTTTTCGATCTTTTTCAGCCTATCACCCATAATATAGAAAAAACGCCAATTGAATTACATAACCATGGTATTATATGGTATTATTTTTTGAAGAAATCCCTATCTACTCTATTGCGCTTCGCCTGGTCTGAGGTGTTGAAGGAAGTCTAGCGTAAAAGGTAGCGTTCAGAAAAATGTGCACGTTAGTGAATTTGTGTAGTTACGTCCGTTGCGCAAATTCGCCAGGCGTAAGGGTGCGAAGTTACGCTAGCGAAGTTACGCCAGCGTCCATTGACGCTAGCGTTAGGCGCTTCGGTGCATAGTGAATTTGCCCCATAGACTCCATTGAAATAATTCAGATTTTTCAATAAATTTTTCTGTTTTCAAATTGTAGTTGATCCCAACTAAGATATAATTAATCCTTATTGGAAGCAAAACCAGCCTATTGGGTTTATTTAAGGTTTAAATCAATTTCAAGTAGACTAAGGGGCTCATTTTACTAAAAATCTCAGTTTTTTTCTGAAACCAAAGTTAAGCATACTCCATTCCATGAATTGAACTAATTTATCAATAAAACAATTGAGACAAAATGGAGTGTCAATTCATATTGTATGATACGCTCCAAAAACACAATTTTTAGCGTACGAAAACCTCAACTTCATCAGATAATCCAGCTCAGATCATGAAGTCAAGAAACAACTTCAGGGATATCTGCCATTGACTTCTACATGACCTCAACAGGTTTGAGATGGTGTATTTTCGGATTGGGATGTTTTACCAGTTTTGGGGTATAATAAATCTCTAAAAAAGACCAAATAAATTTGAGGTGTAATAAATGGCCCGTGTATGGAGATACAAATTAGGGAAATAACCCTTATCCAGAAAATCCTAGGTCCCAAGCGTTTTGGATAATAGGTCCCATACCTGTATAAAAGAAAAGGTTTTTTTTATAGAAACCAAAGCCTTATTTATTATCCTCATATTGAACCGAGAGCTTCTTTTCAGGCTTGACATACAATGAATCATGTTGTCTTCTCCTTTCTTTATTTGCCTGTCCTGGGGTGATGGGCTATGGTAATGTTATCACCTCACTTTCATTCAAAAGAAGAAATAAACAAAACTGTGTTTCGACATGAACTTCAAATGAGACAACTGTGATTTCTTGATAGTTATGCATTATTCTTTAAAATCAAATCAAAAATTGTTTTGGCCAGCTGGGGTGGATAAATGCACAGGCTACCCTATGCTATAGCCTAGGGGCCGGCTGTAATCAGGGGACCATCTAGCTTTTGTTCAATTATTATTATTTCTATTTTATTTTAATATTTATTTTTCTTTGTGCTGCTGGGTCTGGTCAGGTGCACCTGCTGGGAGAAGAAGGCAGACAAGGAGCCTGCATGAGCCTTCCTCGATGCGTGTAGATCCAGTGACATCACTAGTAGTGATGGACGAATTTCTCCCGTTTTGCTTCACCGAAAAATTCAGAAATTTCCCACGAAATTCGCAAAACGACAAAATATTCATGAAAAATAAGTGATGCCTGCGTCAATTTCAGATGCACGTCCGAAAAGTCGATTGCATCAATTTTGACCCCGTTGTTAAAGGGGAAGGAAACCTAGTTGGCGCAAACCCCCCCCCCCGTTTGTTGCCCACCCTCCCCCCTGGCCTACCCTTCCCGCTGGGCAAATGCCCCTAACTTGTTACTTACCCTTCTGCGCAGGTCCAGTCCAGGGAGTTCACCGACGACATCTTCTTCCACGCGATCTTCTTCCTGCTTTGAACGGCGCATGCGCAGTAGGATCATTTTGCCGGTACGATCTACTGCGCATGCGCGTGACTTTTGGCGAATGCGCAGTAGATCCGTACTTGCGAAATGATCCTACTGCGCATGCTCCAAAACGCCGTTCACAGCAGGAAGAAGATCGCGTGGAAGAAGATGTCGTCTGTGAACTCCCTGGACTGGACCTGCGCAGAAGGGTAACTAACAAGTTAGGGGCATTTGCCCAGCGGAACGGGTAGGCCAGGGGGGAGGAAGGAGGGTGGGCAACAAACGGGAGGGGGGGTGGGTGGTTTGCGCCGACTAGGTTTCCTTCCCCTTTAAAGTCAATGGGTGTCTGAATAGTGTTGACGCGCGGCGATTTTGATTCGAGCAACCATTTGGACGCGAGTCCAACATTTCAGCGAATTTTCAAGGGAGTTCGGTGAATTTATTTAAACGTGAAAATTTCCTACGAATTCGCTCCAGGCGAATTTATTCACCCATCACTAATCACTACTGTGTACCAAACCTGGCCCAGCGTAGAGAGCTCAGGTTCACACATTCCTGGATCTGCATGCATCTGGACCCAGCAAAAGCCTAGAAGGGGGACCTGTGTGGATGTAGCTTAGGGGTCCAATGTGTTATTAATCTGTTATTAAACAGTTGGCCTACTACTAAAAGGTAAGCAAAGATCTGACTGGCTGATATTGGTAATTGGACTGATGCAATTTACCAACCATGTTAGTAAAACAGCCCAAATATGACCCATTTGTTTCTATAATTATAATAACATTTGGCAAATAAATAAACATCAATAACATAAACATAAATAAACATTTAGAGGCACATTTATCAAGGGTCAAATTTCAAATTTATGTGAGTTTTTTTAAACTTTCAATTCGAAAATACTCGAGGAAAAATTCAAATATCAAAATTGGAAGAATTTTACAGACTCGAAAACTCGAATCAAATTGAATTCTAATAAACTCGATTCGAATGAATCAGGAAGGCTACTAACATGTCCAAATTGGTCCCTGGACCTCTCCCACTGACTTATACATGAACTCGGCAGGTGGTGAGTAGTCAAATTTGAGTTCTTAAAGGGCCAGAGTATGATTAATCTCAAAATTCTAATTAAACTCGAATCGAGTTTTGACCAAAAAAAAATTCAAATTTGAATTCTCAGTTTGACCCTTAATAAATCTGCCCCTTAATATATTATATTTGTTTTCTTCTCTGTATTAAAGTGGATCATGCTAACTACTAGTCATCATTGATGGAACTTTTTTAGGTTGGAGCATTTTAGCAACGGGAGCATTTTAGTAACTGGAAATACCTAAATAACTAAACTGGTGGTTTCAGGTATTTTGCTGTTCAAGTCAATGAAAAAAAAAAAAGCATATTTTAAAGGAGGCAATTTTGTACCATCAGCCTAAAAACCACTGCTCTAGACAATATGGATACATGAAGAAGCTTCTTTTGTCACTAGCCTTTAAAGAAAATGGAGAGCTATCCATTGAAATCTGAGATCCAGCAGAAAGATTCACAGACTTTTTTGGATGTGGATTTCTGAATTGCTTCAAAACTTGCAAAATCATTTCCCGGCTGCTGTTTCTGCCGCCTGTGGGTTCAGCTATTAATAAAAGTCAATGTTCTGTGCCTCTTTAAAATATGTTGTTTTCCACTATCTCAATATGCATCATCACGTCTTATCTTGCACACAATAGGTAACGTAAAGTTCCTGTAAGCGATTCTCGGCATGTCTGCGTCTGACCTGGAAGCTTGCTCCCATTTATCAGTCGGGCTTCGAAAGATTCTGGAGAAAACAGCAAAAAAGTAATCACTGGCCAAGCAGTCCAAGCGAGTTAAGAAAAGGTCCCTTCCGGCTGGTCCTGTGATGACGATATTTTATGATAACTCTTAAGTCTATGTTGCATCTATCCACAGGATACATAAAATGGTAGGAATGTTCATGGTAGGAAAATAAATCTCCACTGATTGTGTCAGTTTAGTATTGCTCAGAGGAAATTATTTGCAGAATTGTTCAGCGAAAAGCAATTTCAGGTGAGTTTCACAAGGCCTTTTAAGAGTCGAATATAAAAAGTTTTTCTGCCCTTAAAATATGCTTTTTTTTTTTTGTTCCAAAGAGTAATCACAAAAAGCTGCAAAAGGAGGGTTTTCATAAACACAGATTTTAAACAAGTGCAAGCTACTTACACGCTATTATATGTCACAAATCAAACACCTCTTTAAGAAAAGTTTCTGTGAAGCACTTATTCCTGGTGTATGAAAGTCACTTTGTGTTCATATTTATATGAAAAAAATATGAAGGCTAGTTCCGCTTTTTATGGTCTGCCTGGCTTGATCCGTGGGTGAATCTGTGAAATAAAAACCTATTGTGTGTTCGAATGTATTTATATAGCTCCACGGGGTACAGAGCTCTAAACAGAGTATTTATGAATAAACATAGGGAATAACAACATGGAAGATAAAAACAGGTGCATTTAAATAAAAAAATGAGGTATAAAGCCCTGCCCTGAAGAGCTTACAGTCTAGTTGAGTAATACGTGGCACTATTCTAAAATACCAGTCATATTTTCACATAGTGAATAGCCTTCTGGACATGTAATGCCTTTATATGTTGTGCATACATCATAAGTCTGACTTTTTACTTAATTGATGCCATGTATTTATGAAGCATCAACATTTTCCCAGTAGTTCGAAACAATATAGAACAATAAAAAAATGGATGCTACGTTTACTTTAAACATTACACATTTAGTTAGGTCAATGTTAGCTCCATGACTTTCATGATGCCCCATCCCACTCTTCACCACTCCTATACCCTGATCCTTTTACTGTTGGCACTAACTAGCTGAGTACTTACAGGAGTAACTTTCTTGATTGTCTTACAATCTCTCATTGGTACCGTAAGCTATTATTTACAACATCTACTTCTAGCTGCGCCTACTAGGAATATCTGCACAAGAGACTTCTCAATGTGGCTTCTAGTTGTTCCATCTAACCAAAGAGCCTGTTCCTTCCTCTTATCCAGAACACTTTGGGGCATTCCCTAACATAATTACACCTGTACTCTACACCAGTCATCCCCAACCAGTGGCTAATGAGTGATATGTCGCTGAACAACCCATTGGCTGTAGTTTCCTGTTGCCTTAAAGCAGGTGCTTATTTTTGAATTCCTGGCTTGGAGGCAAGTTTAGTTGCATGAAAAACAAGTGAACTGCCAATTATAGCCTCCTTTAGACTGCCTGTCCACATAGGGGCTACCAAATAGCCAATCACAGCCCTAATTTTAACCCCCCTGGAACTTTTTTCATGCTTGTGTTGCTCTCCAACTCATTTTACAGCTGAGTGTGGCTCATGGGTAAAAAAAGGATGGGAACCTCTCCTCAACACCATACAACCTTCATCTAGAGGCTGAAAAGAAGCTCAGCATTATAAAACAAATTTTATTCTCTCTGAGCAACAACCTCATTACCATTCAGAACAGTACCGTATGACTATATGACTTTATACTTTATTAAAACACAACATTGAACATTACACTCCCATTATTTACCAGCATGCATAGCAGCTTTATATTAAAACACAGTCTGTGTATTTTTACAACATGAATAGACATTAAAAACAGTACTGCTTCTAGTTCAGTCACCTGAAAGTAAGTCCACCCTTCAAAAATTTCTGACATCTAACCGAATACTTTTAAAGGAGAAGGAAAGGTTAAAACTAAGTAAGCCTTATCAGAAAGGTCCACCTTAATATACCAGTAAACCCCCAAAGTAATGTTGCTCTGAGTCCTCTGTCAAAAGAAACACTGCATTTCTTTCCTTCTATTGTGTACACATGGGCTTCTGTATTAGACTTCCTGCCTTCAGCTTAAACCTCATTGCCCTGGGCAAGAGCATGCTCAGTTTGCTCCTCTTCCCCCCCCCTCCCTTCTCTACTGTAATCTGAGCCAAGAGCAGGGAGAGACTCAGGCAGGAAGTGATGTCACACCACATTAATACTGCAGCTCCTATTCTAAACAAACAGAGAGCTTCTAGAGCTTTTTACTCAGGTATGGTAAAACATTCTACAGACTAAATATAGTGTTCTAGCTTGCACTATTGCAGCTAATCTATTGGCAATAAAATGCCTCCGTAGCTTTCCTTCTCCTTTAAATTTGTTAGAATAATAGCCTTGGGGAGAATAATGTAGATTAACAATAGGTAAACATTTATGGTGTTATTGTAGTTTTAGGTTCAAGGCTTCCTATTGAACCTGTAATTGGAAGCTTGATAGGACCATCAGAGAGTGTGATTTTATTAATGAAGTGCCCCTGCCCCTATGGCAGGGAACTATCAGCCATCGGCCAGTTCTTTGACTCTGCCTCTCATTTCTAATCATCCCTTACATACTTTTAAAAACAATCATTTACATGAGCTTCAACCCCATTAGATACTCTCATGGGTATGTAGAATATAGTAAATAAATTAGCCCTAATATACTGTATACCTTTTACCCTCAAAGAGTACAAAAAAACTATTTAGTTTCTGTCTCTGTTGACCATACCCAGAAATCATTCTCCACATTGGGACCCAAATATGTCTTCTTCGGGCTCTCTCCAGCTTGGAGACGTTTCCAAATGAACAGATATGGTCTCACTTTTACAGGGCAATGGATATTTGTATTCTTTGGTAAACTGTCTGGCTGTTTGGTATCTCTGCTGATATTGGTGGCTTAGGTATGTCCATAATTGTAGGGCTTTCCTCACTTGGCATAACTACCATGATGGCTTGAGTTTTGCTAGTCAGTCTGGTTCCATCCCCATCGCTGATTCACTTCTTTGTATTGGGTATGACTGACCTGCAAATGGTGCCAGTTGAAGTTCAGCTGCTCATAGTAAAAACAAGTTTAGAGCTCCTTAAGTAGCTGCTTGTGACATTACCGGACCAATGGTTAGTCAGTTAGTTACATGGAGAAAACATGGTGTCAGGGACTGGCGCTGTGCGTTCCAGCATGGTGCGGGTCAGAAACGTCACTATGGGGGCGTCATGGCGCTGGTTCCAGGTAGCCAGGCGGCGCAGTGTGATGATGCATGCATCTCCATTTAAGTATGCACAAAGGGGATTTCCAGTGCTCGGACATCGTATTTCCTGGCTACATTTTGAGTAAGTTACTCTCTTATTTATTGAACTCGGTTTTTGACTTGCTTCTGCCTCTTGACTGTATGAACCCCTGAAACTCTGCTTGGATTTGACCCACTGTTGCCAACTCTGCTTGCTGTTTGACCATTCCATTGTATTAACCCCTGATACTTCGATTGGACTTTATTCATTGCTGCTGACCCTACCTGCCTTCTGACCTCTCCACAACTGATTAACCCCTTGATATCCAGCCTTGTGTGCTCCTATTTGTTGACTGGGACGCCTGCCTGATCTCTCTGTGCTGTGAGGTTACGTGACCAATCCTCATCATCTGAGCAGATCTTCAATTCCTGCTGGTCTCCACGCCGGAGCCTGTTTCGCCTGATGCCAAGGTGCTTCCTAGAACCTCCCCTTGCGACTACAGATCTTCACTTCCTGCTGCTTTCACCGTTAATCTTATGTTTCTCTGTACTCCTGCAGTCACGTTATCCAGTGCTGAAGTCACGCTACAGATCGATGTATCCAGCTAGATTTACAGGCTCCCATACCTCACCTTCACTGGCCTCCCTCCGTACCTATTGGGGGTAGAACTGGTGAGGGGGCTGTAAGGGTTGTCTTCCTCAAAGTCAGTGCTTTCACCTGGACCGGTAAGTCTGACACATGGCAGTTAGTACTAGGACAATTTACACATTCATCACACCATTATTTATTTCAAATTTTACAATTGGAACTTTTTAAACTCAATGAATAGTTCATGAACATATAGATGCAGTGGGGGTGAATGATTCCTTATACATCATTGGCTCACTACATAAATACATTTTCTGCTACTTACTTTGGCAATACTAAATCACTTTGCTACCTAATCACACACATATATTCTTGCATTAGAGTAAACGCAGATGCTAATAAAGACAAGAAGAATTAGCACCAGTCTTCATTTCACTGAACTTTATGATACATTAAATCTTTTCAAAGGAATATTAATATCTGAAAGAAAAATGTCCCCAGAAACACAACCCGACATTTGTATTTCGGATACGGAGGTAACGATGTCTTTCAAATTATAAATATACTTAAAAATGCTTCTGCTTCTGGCAATTCTTGACAGCGACTTTGCATTTTATAATATCCATGAGATAAATAAAAGTTTCCTTTCCGAAAACATGCAATAAGTTTAAACTTCACTCTTGACGGAGCACATAAATATCTCATCCACACCAAGTAGTGCCAGGGGACTTCACAACTTTAATAGGCTCATTAATTCCAAAGCTGAAATGAGAGAGTTTGCGAATAGAAGATCTGACATTGTTAAATCAAGAAGGAGAAATTTTTTTTTCAGCACGGTTCAATGATATTGTTTCATTTGTGCAACTTGTTTATGTGTATCTTGATGTCAGCTGTACAATTATCAAGCGTTATCTGCCTCCTGTTTATAGAACTTCGTAGAATATCTCATTTCCTGAAAGTGACCCCAATCTATTTTAATTTTAGATATTAAAAAAATAATCAACCATTCATTGGCTGACTGTATGGAACGCTTAGTTAATTGGTAAGTGGGCAATAAACATTAAGAAATGACATAACATTACTGAAAGCTGGCAAAATAAAACAGCGTCTAAACATCATGAGACACTTTAATTTCGCTCAGTTGCATGTCTGCTGTTATGGAATCCCTTATCTGGAAACCTGCTCCAAATTACCGGAAAGCCATCTCTAAACTTTGGAAAATTCACTTGCGTCAAAACCATCAGCGTATACATAGACACCCATTGACTTTAACACCGGCGTCAAAATTGACGCGGCCGTCAAGATTCGTGTTTCGCAAATTTTTCAGCGTTTTGCAAATTTCCCATCACTAGCTATCTCTCATAGATTCATTTTTGCTCTGTAATAATAAAACCGTAGCTTGTACGTGATGGTAACTGAATGAATCCATATTGGTGGATGGATATCCTAAATAAGTAAAGATCCCTTATCCGGCAACCCCCAGGTCCCTAGCATACCGTATAATAGATCCTATACCTGTATAACATTTCAGACAGATGAATACACATATCTGTATTATAATTTACTCTTTTTGATCTTTTATAATGAACCTTGTTGGTGATTTAGAGGATGGGCTGGTAAGATTGGCAATTGTATAAGTGTTCCTGCACCTTGGTGTATTCTACATCTGCTTTAATTTACAAAGCTATGCAGCATCAGGATACAGGCTGTTGATCTTGAGGCAGATGGGCCTCGCACTTTTGAATGCAAAATCTATGTATCAGATGTGAAATGAATAGGGTTGTAAAGGTGTCTTGAACAGACATGACCACTGCACTTATGGGAAAGAGTGATTTTGATATGAAACGCGTTGGGCTCATGTTTTGTTGGTCCTGAGGAAATGAAAGATTAAATCAGGTCCTATCCAACAAATGATTGAGAGATAGGAAACTCATTGCCGTACCAGGGCTTAATGACAATGCACAGAAATTTCTTCTTCAGAACACTGTAAATAGGAGCTCTCTCATGGTGATAAAGGTAGTTAAACAATTCCTGCATCAGCAGAGTTTGGCAACACCAGTGCAGTAGAGGGACCATGGACATCTCCAAAACATTCTCAGCTCATAAATAGTTTTGTGGTACCGACAGTTGTGAGAAGAACCTCATGCATCACTACCTTCTTGCTCTGCTTCACTGCACAATTTGATGTCAGATACTCCTTTGTGTTTCAGATGCCTTACAACACTGGGCTTTTTATGAAGAAAAAGGGGTTTTGGACAGAGGCTGACTAGGTCTTGTTGGCCACGCAAGCCCAGACCCAGTCCCTGCCAAAATCTGTCGCGGCTGCCTGACCTCCTTCTCCTGCCCCAGAAAGGTATGCGTGTGCAGGGCGGCAGCTGGAGGAGGGTTGCGGTATTGGCGGGGGGCATAGGGGGTTTTGCGATAGGGGCGGGAGTATGGTTGCCACCTGGTCGATATTTGATAGTTGATCCCAATGTTATTAATAGGGAAAAAAGTCTGAAGGCGGTACTCCAAAGTTTAAGAATTTGAATAATTATAAGAATTTTGTTCATTTGGTCATTGCCGCTACTCGTAAATCCATCTTTTTATATTGGATCCAAGACACTTACCCAGATTTAAAGGTCATCTTGTCCTATCTTAAATCTCTCTGCATTGATGAAGAAATAGGTTTTAGGTATGGTTATTTAGGTCTTAGAGAAATTTTTCTTAATCTCTGGTCTCCCCTTTTTAAAATTCTGAAGTCTGAAGACAGAATTTATGTATAATTTATGTATAATTCAGATGAAAACTCCTCTTCTAAATTGGCTCATTGTCATTCTAAGACTGATTGAAGATGTGATAATTTTTTTTTATATATTTGGGTAAATATTTTATGTTTGTTGATAGCGAGGAAGACCTTATTTTATTTTATTCTATATAATTTTGTTTTTCTTTGATGAATTTAGTTATTGTCCTATTTGATGTTTTGTTAACAATGAATTGCTACATGATATTTATTTTTAGTATGTAATTGACAATTGTCATGCTAAGCTATTGCTTTGCTGCTCTTTGTTCTTTCTGTTTTTAAATATGCTAATAAAAATAATTGAAAATAAATAGGGAAAAAAGATCAATATAGAGGAAGGCCGGTATTTTTTTCCAGAAAAGGTGTCAACCCTAGGCGGGAGGCATGGAGGGGACCTAAGGCAGCAGCCCCAGTGGATCCCAGGTCCAATCCGACCAATTTTTTTAATTTTGACAGGCTTTTTATTAATTTTTTTAAACTTTGAAACTTGCTGTTATTAGAATGAGCCCTACAGCCACATGCCACATGTATTGTACTATTATATAATATATGAATATCTGCTAAATGTCAAGTTCAGTTATAGTTCAGAAATGCATTTCAATGATAAATATACTAGCGGAAATATTATTCTTTGAAATGTTTGGGGTGGCCCACATCTAGGAGATAGGTTTGACTCAAACGTTCTAAAAGCTTTAAAAACATTAGGTGGCAGCAGCTCCAGGATCACTCCTGGGGGTCATTTATGTCTGCAAGTGCAGTGAGTCCTGTGCAGGACCTTGCCTCAGATGGCAGTGAGCGGCCAGTTACCAGGGGCAACAAAAAAGCCACATCTGGTAACTTTAAGATCCGAATGTCCGGTTTTTAAAATGCATATTTGGCTCCGCTAGTGCCAAGAGAGCAATAGAGCTCTCTCCATTAGCGATGCCACCTCTGCCCTTGATCCAGTCCATTTTAAGTGTGGAGCTGGGGGGTGGGGTTTCCCACAATGCAGCATTTTACCCAGAATTACAGCAGCCAGGGTTGGACACCTCGAAAAGCCTGGTAGGCCCAGGCTCTTTTGAGTCCCACAGGCCCAGACCCGCTCCTGCACTCCCTCTTCTGCCGGAAACAATACCAATGTATGCATGCATGAGATGGGGGTGCAGGACAGTGGCACACAATATTTTGCAGCTGGAGGGCCCCGACCTGCTACTGCACTCCATCTTCTGCCGGAAGAACTTACCAGCATGTGTGCATGTGCAGTTGAGGGGGTGCAGGAGGTATCGGTGGGACACAGAATAGTTTGCAGCTGGGGGTCCAACACTGACAGCAGCAATGCATCCTTGCACCTGATGCAGTTGCTAATTCACAAAAATAAGCACAACTGTATGTGTATTTCTGTTGCAAATGGGACAAAGTTGTGCAGAAGTCTGTCCGGCATCATTTCTGGTGTTCAATGATGTGCAAGGGACATTGATTCTGCCCCGCAAAGGGCACCTTGGCTAAGAGGTGGCGGTAGCTCCAGAGTCCCCCAACATTAGCACTTGATTCATAATGGAATCCAGGAAAGGAGGAGTGGCACCAAGAACTACTATATAGAACTGCAAAGAGCGAATTCTGATGCAAGCACCTCTAATGAATGTGGTTTAATGTGCAATGACCACTGCTATTTATCATCAATCTCAATAGCTCTCACAAGCAAAACAGAAATTATTTCACCAGCTATATTACTGTTCTTACATCCCTTTCCCTTACCTTTAAGGTAATAGAGGACAGATTACATTACCCAGAATTTCCTTTCCGGAAGGAACAAGGAAGTAGCCGAAGATGAGAAATAACACAAAGAAGCTTAAAAAAATAAAAGATAAAAGCACCCAATGACCCCCTGAACTGAATGTCAGGGTCACTTAGAGCCTGAAAACATTGCATTTTCATGGAAAACAAATCAAAGGCATTTAAAGTTATTTTCTTTCAGAAAACAAGAGAAACGATTTCATACATTACTGCTCCTGCAAGCGTTGCTCCAAGCGTTGCAATTAGGAACTTCTAACATAGATATCAGCAGGTTCATTACTTTTTATCTTCAGCATTTATTGATTTTTTTTCCCTTTCCCGCGAGTGCCACACATCGGCTTACTGTGATACAATATTTCTAGTGAGTTGATTTCCCCAAGTAATTTGCAAATCAGTGATTCTGTTCACCGTTCAGTCACATTGAACAGCAACGCCAACCAGGACTGATTGAAATGTTTCTAACCAGTTTACAGCGGGTGCCGGAATTGCAAGGGATTCGACCCCGACGGCTCTAAGAAAAACGATAAGAAATGTTCAACTAGCGCTGCGTATTCTAATGGCTGTTTTTAATATACAGCAAGGTTTGGCAAATGGAATATTTGCTTAAGCAAGTGATTTACAGATTCAGACTGGGTGGATCTAGTTTCATCGAATGATTTCTCAACATATTCCGATTCAGGGATACAGTAGGGTTTATTATAACTCTGGGCAAATCTGCAGTTGGGCAGAAACCTCTGCTGCCGAAAATAAGCCAATCACTAACTGGTTACTATGGTTTACTGCCCATGTGCAGATTTGCCTGGTTGTAATGAATGAGCCCATTTATGTTTACAAAACTGAATGGGGGATAGTGCCTAAATCATCATCATAGTAATTAGCATTTCGCTGTGCCTTATAGAAACAAAATATTGCATGCATACCTCCTAACTCTCCTGTTTTCCACGGTAAAGTCCCGATTTTGACGACTTAATCATCAGTCCGGGTTTGTTACTGAAATGACACGACTTTCTCTTTGATCTCCTGCACTAAACAGCCAGAAAAAGATACAAAGTTTCTAAAACTTAATTGGCTCTGGCAAAGAGCCCAGAACATGTGACAGGTGCACTTGGATACATTTTTAACAATTTAAGATAAGCAAAGAAACAATTGTAACTATTTAAGGGAAGCAGGTCTCTTGGGGAAACTGTGACTTGCAGCTTAAAAGAGAACTAAAGCCTAACTTAAGAAGTAGATAGAAATGTTGTACATTATGTTTTGGGCTTCTGTACCAACCCAAGGCAACCACCGGCAACCACCGAAGTTTGAAGTCCTGGATCATTGCTGCTATTGACAAGCTGAAACTTTAGGCTGGTGCAATAAGTTCAGTATATTAAATATGGAATTTTTAGCCATATTCATTTTTATAGTTTAGTTCTCCTTTAAAGGGCAATTCACCTTAATGAGCAAAACTGTAATAATTTTGTAAAATGGATATGGTAATTAGGGGTGTGGCTATAAAATGGGCATGGAACAATTGCCATACCCCATACCCATAGTGGCAAACTTAACATTTTAAAAATGTAAGTATTTTTTAAAAACTCGTTTGCTAGCTTATTTATGACAAAACGTGAATCTTGAAAACTCAACCCCTTAAAATCATATAAAAAAAACCTCACTCAAGCTAAAATCACATTCTAATCTGCCAAAAACTCAAACCTTAAAATAGCTTACATTTTTAAAAATACACCTCCCATTGACTCCCAGAAACTCGCCAACTCTTATCTGCGCAATGTTTTTTGAGTTTTTTTGTTTGATTGATTAATCTTGAGTATTTGAGTTCAGAAAACTCATTGACAATGGCATGTGTTGGCCACTTGAATCATGGTAAAAACGTGATCCTAAATTTTGATAAATCTGCCCCGTAGAGCTTCCCAGGTTTGCCCGATTGACTGCAGATAATTCGCCCAATTGTTTGCTCAGTGGGATAATGTTCTGCATAAGAGTGCCAAGAAAGGGTTACACAAAAAAAAGAGGACTAAGTTAGAGTCCTGCAGTGGGTCTGGTACCTTCAGGGTACCCGCAAAAACCTGCGGTACTCTGCGGATTGCAGATAGAAGTTCCGGGTGCGGGTATAGACGAGGTTCTGCGGGTCGCGGGTCTTCTCAATAGCAATATTTACTCCCTTTTTTTTTGGGCCATGCCTACTTCCGATGACGTCACTTCTGGTTTACAATGACAGCACTTCCTGTTTTACGGCGTTTTTACTGATCATGGCTACTTCCGATGATGTCACTTCCGGTTTACAATGACAGCACTTCCTGTTTTACTCCTTTTTTCTGATCACGGCTACTTCCGATGATGTTACTTCCGGTTTACAATGACAGCACTTTTTGATTCTTGATGATCAGCAGATCTGGGTTGCGGATAAGGTGCTAACGGGTTGGGTCGGGTAGCGGGTCCAAGCGGGTAAGAATGCAGGTATGGGTCGGGTACGTGTCCCAAAAAATGGACCCGTGCAGGACTCTAGACTAAGTTCTTTCCATGGTTAAACAGAATTTCAACAAGAATAAGTATGGGCAGCTGCATTTTAACCAAATTAGGGGCTTATTTTTAGTTGAATTTACACAATCATCTTGTTTAGCAGGATTATGGCTGCAATTAGCTTTATAAATATAATACATTTGTTTATCTGTTTCACATTTGCAGATGATATTGCCGAGCAAATACCTTCAGGGGGCACTCAAGGACAAATTGAAATGGCAGAAGAGAGAGAGAGAGGTGAATTGGGCTTGTGTCTGTTTATTCTGATTCATTATATATTTAAACAAGAGAAGTAACTTGAATTTTAGCATTAAAGCTAAATAACTAAGGCCACACTTCAACAAGAATATTTCCGATTTTCAGGTTTCAGAAAGGAAAAAAAAAAAATCCCAGTTTTACTGCCAAGCTATTTGCAACCACTGCAGATTGCAGCTCCATTTGCCATAACTCTTCATGGATATTGGAATGTTATGCTTATTGTGTTTTCAATTTCCCTTCCCATAATGGGCACTTTTAAAGATTATAGTTTTTCAAGGGAGATAGGCGTCAAATTAGCTCAATAAAAAATGTGCAATTTCTCCAACCATTGGAAGAGAGGCAGACGGGGATGTGTGAATATTACTTGCTGACAAAAAGTAACAGGAAAGAAGCTGAACGTAACAATTTGATTACAAGTGCCCTTTCTGCAAAATACAGGTATGGCATTCATTATGCAGAAACTCATGCAAAGTGAAGATTTCTGAAATCAGAAGGTATTTACGTGTCTCGTGTCATACACACAGCACTGCCTAAATACCAAAAAGGAGAGTTTTAATTCTCCCATAAAGCATCAGGGGTGGAGACATGCAAATCACTCTTTATGTCCCTTTGGCCAACTATGCATCCAGAACCGCTGGTTCCAGTTGAGGGGTAGGACTTGGAGAGTAGCAAAATGGAAAACCGAATCTGGTTAGGGTGAGAAGGGCTAAAAGGAGCGAAAAAGTCCTTCGCAAGCAATTACATGCAAAGTGAGAAACTCAGGAAGCTCTGAATTACACCGTGTGCATCTCCCATATACCCCATTTAACACAAATAATCAAAAAAATTTTAAATCGATTTCCTTTTTCTCTGTGATAGTAAAACAGTACCTTTTACGTGTTATGTGATCCCAACTAAGATTTAATTAGTGATGGGCGAATTTGTCCCGCTACGCTTCGCCGAAAAATGAGTGAATTTCCCACAAAACGTGAATTTTGATGCTCGCGTCAATTCTGACACTGTCGTTAAAGTCAATGGACGTCTGAATTATGCTGACACGTGACGGTTTTGATGCGAGCGGCTTTTCCGACCCGAGCCCAAAATTTTTTTATGCCAGAGAAATTTCGCGAACTTATTTGCCTGCGTTGAAACGTGGAAATTCATTGCGAATTCTCGTCTGCCGAATTTATTCGCCTATCACTAGATATAATTAATTCTTATTGGTATCAGAACCAGCCTGTTGGGTTTGTTTAATTTTGACATGACTTTCTAGTAGACATAAGGTAGGAAGATCCAAATTATGGAAAGATCCTTTATCCGAAAACCCCCAGGTCTTGAGCATTCTGGATAATAGGTCCCATCAGGGCCGGAAATAGGGGTAGGCAGAAGAGGCACCTGCCTAGGGCGCAAAGATGTGGGGGTGCTGGGCAGGTACCTGTTCAAAAGTTTTCTGCCTACCCCTAGTCCGGCTTCTTTGCTCCCCTGCTCGATTTCCTCCTCACCTCCACTCCCTCTGTTCGTCACTCCCCTTCCTTTCTCTGTCGGTCACTCCCCTTCCTCCCTCTGTCCGTCACTTCCCTCCCTCTGTCCATCTCTTCCTCACAACGCCCCTCCATCACGCCCCTCCCTCTTTCACTAACCTGCCCTTCCCCTTCCCTTTCTTTAATCTCCCCGTATAGCGCATGCGCACTCGAGCATGCGTCTCCCCCATAGCACATGTGCACTTGCGCATGCATGCGGTAACAAGCGCACACGCTCACATGGGGGAGGGCGGGGGTAGCTGACTGGGTGCCTAGGGCACCCCGTGGGCTTGGCCCGGCCCTGGGTCCCATACCTGTATGTCTAAAGCAGTATTCTGTATCGTAGCTTGGGTATTACGTCTGCTTTTAGAAGATACAAGCTATGGGGGTCGATTCTAAAATTTAGCAATATTAGCACGTCCTCTTTGAGACATGTAAAATGATACCCATGTGCTTCCCTAAACTCAGATTGATATAAATGTAATGACAAACTGCACAAACTGACCTGTTGCCATTTGAGACATTTTAGAAGATTACTATTGATCTGAATTTACAAGGAGTCATTTACAAAGTGCAGGGCAAGGTGCAAAGTGCACTCCATTGAAGTCTATGGGTAAATCTGCAATTCAATTAGGACATAAGTTGTTCTTTTTGAATTGAATCTGGCCCCTTGCACCCCAGCCGTAAAACATAAGGATATTAGAAGTCACAGAGGAGGCCAGTGACCTTTAAGGTGGCCATACACGGGCCGATAAAAGCTGCCGACAGACCGTGTCGGCAGCTTATTGGCCCGTGTATGGGGGCCCCCGACGGGCTTCCCCGATCGAGATCTGGCCGAAAGTCGGCCAGATCTCGATCGGATGGGGTTAAAAAACTCGTCGGATCGCGGCCGCATCTGTTCGTTGATGCGGTCCCGCGATCCGACCGCCCGTTTGGCGAACGCTAGGATCCGATCGTTGGGCCCTAGGGCCCACGATCGGATCAGCCCGATATTGCCCACCTCAAGGTGGGCATATCGGAGGGAGATCCGCTCGTTTGGCGACATCGCCAAACGAGCGGATCTATCCGTGTATGGCCACCTTAAGTCACAAGTTTGCAGGTCATGGACAGGGGTGGATTAATGAATAGACTATTTGAGGCTATAGCCTAGGGGCCTATCTAGCTGTTTAAATTATTCTTTTTATTTTATTTTATTTAAAAAATTTATTTTTATCTGCAATGCTGGGCCTGGGGCCAGTCAGAATGGGTGAACAGAACCTTCTAGGAGAAGATTAGGCAGCCAGGCAGGGTGCATGTCTATGTTGTGTGTGTGCCTGAGCTCTCTGAGACGTGTAAGACATTCTCAACAGCACAGATAATAATAAACATAAAAGAAAATACAAATAATAATTTAATAAAACTAGATCCCCTTGTGTCTCCAGGTACACCATGACCCTGTTTAATTGTTGCATATTTCTAAATCTTTTTGGAAAAGGCAGTAGCCTAGAAATAGGGCCAAAATGTCCATGCTGCTGGTCAAAGCAACCAGTGCCAAGGGAACTTGCCAGGAGTATTATTACCACAATATCGGGAAATAATTCCTCTAGTAAGGACATGTGGTGGCAGTGGTCTTCCATTTCTATTAGAATGGAAGCTACAAAATTTCAAAAGTTTCAATATATCAACAGTTTTAATTACAGATGGCAACCATTTTCTTGATGAGAACCTTCATGGAATTAGTTGTTTTGGAAACAATCTCCAAGGCAGTGATTACCAGGACAGTGATCTTCATGGAAACTGTTGGGATGGCAATGATTTCAATTGCAATGATTATCATGGTGAACAACCTTCATAGCAATGATCCCCCGTTGTTATTGGAATGTTTTCTAAGAAAATACAACAAATATTGACTTTCTAAGTATCCTCCTCCCATGGGAGATATTGACATGACGATGGTTGCTAGGTGACAGTCCCTATTGCAATTGTTTTCATGGTAACTTTCAACACAGTAACAGTTGGACATGTTATACATGTAAAAATGGAAGTTATACCTTCCCTCCACATATTTCTTTGTCATTTGTTATTGCTAAGTAATTACATAAATGAGTTACTTAAAGGAACAGTTCAGTGTAAAAATAAAAAAACTGGGTAAATAGATAGGCTGTGCAAAGTAAAAAATGTTTCTAATATAATTAGTTAGGCAAAAATGTAATGTATAAAGGCTGGAGTGACTGGATGTCTAACATAATAGTCAGAACACTACTTCCTGCTTTTCAACTAACGCTGAGTTAGTCAGCGACTTGAAGGGGGGCCACATGGGACATAACTGTTCAGTGAGTTTGTAATTGACCCTCAGCATTCAGCTCAGTTTCAAAAGCAACAGTTATGACCCATGTGGCCTCCCCTCAAGGTTACTGCCTGGTGACCAATCAGCGGAAACCAAGAGAGCTGAAAAGCAGGAAGTAGTGTTCTGGCTATTATGTTAGACATCCAGACACCCAAGCCTTTATATATTACATTTTTGGCTAACTAACTATATTAGAAACATTTTTTTTATTTTGCACAGTCTATTTACCAGGTTTTTATTTTTATACTGAACAATTCCTTTAAAGTATAGGAAAGCTACCAAAGCAGTTTATTGCCAATAGATTTGCCACACTATTGCAAGCTAGAATGCTATATTTATTCTGCAGAGTGCTTTACCATACCTGAGTAAACAGAGAGAGAGAGAGAGAGAGAGAGAGAGAGAGAGAGAGAGAGAGAGAGAGAGAGAGAGAGAGAGAGAGAAAAGCAAACTGAGCATGCTCAAGCCCTAGCCCTGGAGGTGTAAGCTGAAAACAGGAAGTCTGATACAGAAGTCCATGTATACACAATAGAAGGAAGGAAATGTGGTGTTTCTTTTGACAGAGGACTATGAGCAGCATTACTTTGAGGGTTGACTGGTGTATTTATATAGACCTTTCTGATAAAGCTTACTTAATTTTAGCCTTTCCTTCTCTTTTAATCTCTTATATAATTGCTCTTGCTGAAAATATATCTATGACTGTAAACTTCTGCAAAATTGGGATCTATTAACAGCAAAGGACATGGAGGAGCTGGAATGGGTTTGCCCATTGTATCTTCTTTATGTTGTGTTTAAAAACATTATGGACCCAAATGCAAACTTACAGAAGAGAACAGAAGAGACAAATCACCCTAATAAGCCTGGATATATAAGAACAATCAAGGTGCCGCTCTGCAATGGAACGAGATTTAATTGGAGAGGGGGAATTGACTTGCCAGAGTAAATTGCAATGCAATGACCGAGCTAAAGAAAAATACAAAACTAGGTTGTTAAAAAGCAAACGGAATTATAAGACACAAGTGACCTTTGCAACATAAGAAACACTTTAAGCTAATTAAATGTGACAAAAGGAAATGAAAGATTATTAGGTTTCTGCAAGTGAGAGAAATGTGCAAAAATAGGCTTTAACAGCCAGTGTGACTAATGCTGACAGATTTCTGAGCTGTTACATAACGGATACAGAGCTAGTATGTATATACTGTGTAATGCTCCACAGCAGTATATTTGTCTCATGTTTAGGTTTATATTTAATGCAGCATTGTCATAAACATGCATTTCAATATGGAAGCAGTTTCTGCATGGGTAGTAAATGTATACTAAATTGCTAAAAGTATGAAGACATGTGCTGCCCAACATCTCATACCCAAACTATGGGTTTAAAATGAAGTTAGTCCTCCATGTGCTGCTGTAGCTCTTCTGGGGAGGCTTTGCACTAGAAGTTGGTCATTGTTGGATGGAATTTTGCTTATTAGGAGGATGAGCATTGATGTTGGGGATCAGGCTGAGGGGTGTTCTTGCCCCTCTGCCACCCCTCCTTATAGGTATCAGGAGCGGCATTTTTGCCACCCCTGGTAACCAATAGCGAGCTGCCACCTGAAGTGAATTTATCAACTTGCCTTATTGGCGCAGAACTCCTGATCAGGCCTAACTCACAGTCAGGGTTCCAATTAATCTCACAGAGGTTCATTTGGGTTCTGTGCAGACCAATCAATTGTAGAGGTCCTGAGGGTTTGGCATCTCCACGGACAGTAGAGTAGTTTGGACACCTAAAGTGGTCCTTAGTGAGCCCTGGGTGAAATACCATTTCCTGAATGTTATCTGTAATCGGATCTGGTTTATTGCTTGCCAGTAGGTGGCAGTGTTTAAAAGTTTAAAATGGAGAGCAGATGTGCTCAAGGTACTTCCTGGATCCCACCTTGCGGGAAGGTGGGCACAGGATTGGCATGCCTCCCAACATTTGGAAAATAGAAAGAGGGACATTTGCTGCTCACAAAAATATTTTTGGACCATGACCATTTTATGGCCACACCCCCTAAATACCACATCCTTTTTACAAAATTTGAATACATTTATGGGGGGTTTAGGGTTCAGGTTTTATGTGTTTTTACAGTTTTGCTAATGAACTTTAAGCTGCAAGTCACAGTTTCCCCAAGAGGCCAGCTTGTTTTAAATAGTTACAATTTGTTTCTTTGCTTATCTTAAATTGTTACAAATGTAGTAAAGTGCACCTGCCATTCTGCGCTCTCTGCCAAAAGCCTCAGTTTTAGAAACATTGTATCTTTTTCTGGCTGTTCAGTGCTGGAGATCAAAGAGAAAGTCGGGACATTTCAGTCCCACGAAAAATGGGACAGTTGGGAGGTATGTAGTGGGTCTGAGCAGGTTATAGGCCCTGGTTAGGGAAAGTTTATATATAGCGATAGAAGTTTGTGCAATAGTCGCTCTAGGAGTGAAAGTTAGAGGCAATGTATATAGTCAGCAGCTTTCTGGCTCCAACAAGGAGAGTAGTTGGGGTTAGCACCCTTGCGGGGATCAAGCCACCAGACAGGGACACAAGTGAGGTGAGCTCAAGGAGCAAGGTACCCCGTGGGATCCCTAGTCCAGGGGTAAATCACCAAAACAGGCTGCACTACCCCCTGAGAGGGGTCTAATTGTAATATATAAAAGTGTGAAGGTTTTCCACTGACCGACGTGAATGTATGAAGATCTATAAGACCATTTTCAGGTCCACCCACAGATTTTTCCACTCCCATCTTAGCAAACACATTTCTTTATTTTTTGAGATGTATTATGCCCCAAAACTGATTTTATTCGAGGTATAAAAAAAAACCTCACAAACTTGACCATCTGATAATAAATCCCCTTAATGTCATTTAAAGAGCCATGAAGGATAACCAGAAAGAGTAACAAGTTTCTGCACAAAACAAGGGATGCACTGAATTCACAATTTCGGATTCGGCCGAACCCCCGAATCCTTCGCGAAAGATTCGGCCGAATAACGAACTGAATCTGAACCCTAATTTGCATATGCTAATTAGGGGTGGGAATGGGAAAACATTTTTTACCTTGTTTTGTGACTAAAAGTCACGTGATTTCCCTCCCTGCCCCTAATTTGCATTTGCAAATTAGGATTCAGATTCGGTTCGGCTGGGCAGAAGGATTCGGCCGAATCCGAATCCTGCTGAAAAAGGCCGAATCCTGGCCGAATCCCAAACCGAATCCTGGATTCGGTGCATCCCTACACAAAACTGCAGGCTTTTCAATGTCAGCATTGCAGCAGCATGGAGAGACCAATGTAGAATTAACTAGTAGAATGGGGGATGATGCAAGATATACGTTGATGCTCATACATACATGGATATATAGTGAATAAAGTACCCCCTCTTGTAAAATATAAGGATATTATAAGTTACCGAGGAGTTTCATGACCATATAAAAACACGAGGCCGAAGGCCGAGTGTTTTTATACAGGTCATGGAACTCCGAGGTAACTTCTAATATCCTCATATTTTGCAACTGGGGGTACTTTATTTATTATAATACACAAATTTCAATGAGTCATGTGACAGAAATGACATCAGAGCTCACCGTTTATAACTGATGACATCAGAACTCACCGTTTATAAGGATATAATTTACAGGATATTCATGGCTTTTGTGTATTATACAAATATACATCATTCTTACAGCCCACTCAAAATTCCACACTCAAACTTGCACAATCCTGCACACCTTACCCTCACATACCAAATACACAAATAGGGGGTTATTTACTTAAACGTTTTCTGGTCGGGCTTTTTGGGGCAAAACATTTTCATTTTCCAAATCCAAAAACCCAGCATCTCAAACCTGTCGAGGTCATGTAGAAGTCAAAGGCAGGCAGATGTCCCTATCCTAATTGGAAGATATCATGGTCTGCCCTGGATTTAGCCTGATAATTTGTAAAATTCGATCTGGGAAAGAAGTCCAAGAAAATTGTAAGTTTTGTGCTGTCGCTCGATTTTATAGAGTCTTTGAGCAATCTGAATTTTTCGAGTTATTTTAAAGGGGAACTCCACACAAACATAACTGAAGCTTTTTGAAAAGTAAACACAATTTCAAGAAACTTTGCAATATACATCAATTACAAAATATGCAGACTTTTCATGATTTTTAATGGTTTGGAACAGTTCCTTAAGCCTAGCCCCCTGCTCTCCTGCTGATCTTGCTGACTACTTTGCTGTGCTGGCTGACTACTGTTACTTTATATCAACAGCCATCTGTCCTCAGCCTGCATCCTCCAAACCCCACAATTCCCTGCACACATGATTTCAATAAGGAAAGGAATATCACAGTGCAATGCATTGTGGGTTATGTAGTTCCGCATGCTGTCTGTTAAGATGGCCATACACGGAGAGATCCGCTTGTTTGGCGATGTCGCCAAACGAGCGGATCTCTCCCCAATATGCCCACCTTGAGGTGGGCAATATCGGGCTGATCCGATCGTGGGCCCTAGGGCCCAACGATCAGATCCTAACGAATAGATGCGGCCGCGATCCGACGGGATTTTTCGTCCCATCCAATCGAGATCTGGCCAAAAGTCGGCCAGATCTCGATCGATGAAGCCCGTCGGGGGGCCCCATACACGGGCCAATAAGCTGCCGACACGGTCTGTTTGTAACATGTTATGTGGGCCTCTTTATCAAATTATGGTTTGGAAGCTGGAGTTCCCCTTTAATAGTTACATAGTTACATAGTTAAATTGGGTTGTAAAAAGACAAAGTCCATCAAGTTCAACCCCTCCAAATGAAAACCCAGCATCCATACATACACCCCTCTCTACTTTTAATTACATATTTAATTACTCTCTACTTTTAATTCTATATACCCATACCTATACTACCTATACTAATTATAGAGCTTATAAATAAGGGAAAATCGTGGATGGGAGTTTGGATTTTAGTAAATAACCTCCACAGATTTGGGCTTGTATCCTCTTAACCAAACATATCATACTCTTATGCTCACTGTGAGCAAACCAATGGCTGTAGCCCCTTGTCTTTGTTGGCTTAATACTACCATGGGGAAACAATGCTACTATATGTATAATGAATACTTACTTCGGGCTCTCAAGTTCTGCCTCACATTCTATAATACGATAGATCAAAACCGCTCATGCGTGAAAGTTAAATATAGATTACAATACAGCTAGGATAATAAATTATAGCTTCAATTCAGTTGTAATTCAGAATCCGAGATGCCTCTCGGAATATTGTGGCATTTCGATTGCGGTTTGTGTTCACAATAAGAGAACAATAAGTGCTCTGAGACTGCAGTTGGTGACAGATTTTCTTTCTAACTGTCACCTCAGTTAAATAGCAGAGCTATACATTGGTAACTGTCATCTGTGATGGATTTTTCTTTATACAAAAAAATTGGGCAGCCCAGTTTAGTGTGACATGTTCCCAATCATACTGTTTCAGGTTATTCAAACTGATTCATGTTCTAGCATTGGATTCAGCAGTTTATTTCAGATTAAACTGTTGCTGAAAGAATGGAATCTAAAATAGAACAGAGTCTAAAATAGTTCTGCCTTGAAGCTCTGGGGTCCTGAGTTCAATTCCAGTCTCGGTACTGAAAAGACTCCACATTTCCCAATGCCAATGGTTAGAAATATCTGTAAAGTGCTGTATTTATGTGTCAGTGATATACAAATAATAAAATAATCTGAATACATCTATCAGAAAGGAACACATGTGGACAGATTATTCATTGGTTAGAATACTGATGTGAGTGTTCTGCTCCCTTTCAAACAATTACTCCTGATTTTATATGAGAAGAGAACCAATAAGCCAATAAGCATGACTCAGCCTAAACCACTACAGGCCTCATGTATGAAATGCTGGGTAGGGTGTAAAGTGCAATTAAGGTGTTCCATACTGGAGCTTAAAGATAATGAATGTATGACAGGTGGTATGTGGATGTACCCTGGGATTCTCCCTAGTGTCATTCAGGTGTTAGAGTGCAAAAAGGACCCTGTACTTACCCCTGTCAATAGCAGATGTCAGGAAAGGGTTGCTCTGCCCCTACAGTGCAAGTGCAAAGTGCAACCTGCATTGAAATTCCAAGACACAAATGTTGTGTAACTGAGCACTAGGGGGCACAAGTCTGTACTGCTTAAAGGGATACTGTCATGGGAAAACATGTTTTTTTTTTTCCAAAACACATCAGTTAATAGTGCTGCTCCAGCAGAATCCTGCACTGAAGAGCAAACAGATTTTGTTATATTTAATTTTGAAATCTGACATGGGGCTAGACATATTGTCAATTTCCCAGCTGCCCCCAGTCGTGTGACTTGTGCTCTGATAAATTTCAATCACTCTTTACTGCTGTACTGCAAGTTGGAGTGATATCACCCCCTCCCTTTCTCTCCCAGCAGCCTAACAAAAGAACTATTGGAAGGGGAAACCAGATAGCAGCTCCCTAACACAAGATAACAGCTCCCTGGTAGATCTAAGAACAACACACAATAGTAAAAGCAAAGTCCCACTGAGACTGATTCAGTTACATTGAGTAGGAGAAATAACAGCCTGCCAGAAAGTAGTTCCATCCTAAAGTGCAGGCACGAGTCACATGACTGGGGTCAGCTGGGAAACTGACAAAATGTCTAGCCCCATGTCAGATTTCAAAATTGAATATAAAAAAATCTATTTGCTCTTTTGAGAAATGGATTTTAGTGCAGAATTCTGCTGGAGCAGCACTATTAACTGATTGGAAAAAACATGTTTTTCCATGACAGTATCCCTTTAATGATCTAGCTAGCACTTACGTCGGGGGGATTGACAAATGGACTCTTGCAGCTATAGTTGAACTAAATTGTGACACTCCTGAGAATACCCAGGGACAGACACTGCTTTCAATAGCAATTACCTTTACAAGTTATTTTTAAACTATTGAAAATGTGCAACAATGTAGATTGGAAAGTTGTTTGGGATCACCTTTTATTGGGTAATATTTTATTTTTAGGTTCACGACTAGTGATGGGCGAATCTGTCCTGTTTAGCTTCGTCGAAAAATTCGTAAAACGGAAAAAACAAATTCTTGAAATGGCAAAAAATTTGCGAAACACATTGAAGTCAATGGGCGTCAAAATAATTTTGACGCGAGCAACAATTTTTATACACGTGACTATTTTGCCCAAATCCATTAAAGTCAATGGGCGTCCAAATAATTTTGACACGCAATAATTTTGACGCTGCAGGTAGTGCACATTTTTCTGCAGTTGTTACAATAATATATGCCATTCATTAATTGCATCTCAAGCTGTTCCATGCACTACTGAATAGGGCACTGAACACCCATTTATCAAAAAACGGGTGTAATGGGTGTTCGTTATGAAAATTGTACACAAGTTTGAAGAGAACACTGGCGCTACTGCCATCTTCAAATGTGGCAGTAGCTTCAGGGATCCTATGGTAGCCTATAGATATATATATATATATATATATATATATATATATATATATATATATATATATATATATATATATATATATATATCAATGGATGCAGCAAACATGCCCCTAAATTATCACGCAGAGAAATCACAGCACCAAAAGGTCACAAATCTTCAGTAAAATTGCAATCCATTTGGATTTTTTATAAAGGAAGTTGTGCTCAGAATTGCACTCTGCACACTGCAACTTACAGCCGTAATTGAACCCTAAGGTTTTGCATGATTTTTGGAATGTGTAAGCATTAACAAACATCATTCATTAAAGGTACAGGTATGGGATCCATTGTCCAGAAACCTCTGAATTACAGAAAGACCATCTCCCATAGACTCCACTGGTCGTCATTATTTTTTTTTTATATATATATAGTTTTTGAATTATTTGCCTTCTTCTGACTCTTTCCAGCTTTCCAATGGGAGCCACTGACCCCCATCTAAAAACAAACGCTCTGTAAAGCTTCATTGTTTATTATTTGTGGTTTTTTAGTTATTTAGCTTTTTTATTCAGCAGCTCTCCAGTTTGCAATTTCAGCAACGTGGTTGCTAGGGTCCAAATGATCCTAGCAATTTTTTTCTGCCACAGCGAATTTTCTCAAAACGCAGAAATTTTTGGTGCATATTCGTGACTGGCGAATTTATTTGCCCATCACTAATTAAAAGTTATCTGAAAGGTGAACCATCCCTTTAACTTGCCTGCACTGCTGCGCCCTACAGATGGATGTCCCTGCTCTAAACAATCTGATTCCTTTATACCTCAAAAATACTATATTTGTGAACAACAATTATTTAGCATTTACTACTGGAGTCGTAAAGAATGGCCGGGGGAGTGAACAGGAACTGGGAACAACAGGGCCAGGAATGAGATTAAGGATTATGGGGGTTGTAGTTCCTCGGTTGCCATTGGGGTGGGTGGAGATATGAGGGGTTAAAAGAGGAATGAAGTGAAGGGAGCATGCTCTTTTACCTTGAACAGCTTCTGCCCACCCTCCCCAGAATAAAGGAGTAGTTGGGTAAGGGGGGAGTGTTAGCATAATGTTGCCGTGGGAGGGACTCCCGCTAAAGGGGGAGCAAGTGTAGGGCGTAACAGGGCTAGGCCTAGGGCCAAAGTGATGGAAAGGGCACTGTGGAAGGAGCATGAGTTACGGAGGAGCCCCTCACTATTGGGTACAATTCTTTGTAGCCGTCAGCGGCTAGCAGATATTAAGTAAGTTAATAGTTAAATATTTGATTTGAAAATGTGATGGTACATTGCCCTATACTCAACCCTTAGTTTTATGTTGGTTGTTATTTATGTCATTTAATAAATAAACTGCAGCCTTTTTCACCCAAGATATCAGATGTGGTTGGTTTGTTACATAAGGAAAGGTGGGGCAACGCTAGGGGGCAGATTTATCAACGGTCGTGGTGAATATTGCTGTTTTAGCATGGGGGACCTCCTAGAACCTATTTGGAGTCAATTGGTGGACTTAGAAAAATCTAAGGTTTTTTTTGTGAAAAACTTCGACTCAAATACGATCGATTGCAATCAATTAGATTCAAATGCTTCGAATTCGGCCGAATACGGACCTATTTGATCGCAAAAAAAACTTTGACTTAATTTTGGTTGGTCTTTTTGAATACTATAATTTCGAAGTTTTTTCTATTCGAAATTCGTCCCTTGATAAATATGCCCCTTGGTGTTGTTGAGAGGGGCCCATCAGATTGACGCTGCTCCTGTCAAGCACAGTTAAACATAATACTGAAATTCTGAATGCGGAATGGGCGATATATATATATATATATATTCATATATTCATGTGAATATAATTGAATTTTCATGCAATGATCACAATCTGCTCTTGAGAGGGCTCATTTACGAACACAAGGTCAAGTGTAAGTGATACAAGCTCTATTCTTGTTTCAAAATGCAGGTTAATTGTGATTTTTTTTGAAGAGTGCAATGTACACTGTATGTAATGATGCCCTGGAATTAACATCCGAGGAGCTATGACCCCCTTGGCTTCCTTTATGTATTGTATCTACACACACACAACTGACTGGCACCTAGTGAATCTCATGCTAATGACATTGCCAACACCACAAGGATCTCTGCTCCAGAAATAAGGACATTTTGTACTTATGGAAAAATGGAAAAAGCTGCATTGTGTGCTGGTTCATTATAAATGAGCCCTAAAATTGTTAACCCAATATAATTATAGGGGTAGTTCACCTTTAAGCTAAATTTAAGTATGTTATAGAATGGCCCGTTTTAAGCAACTTTTCAATTGGTCTTCATTATTTATTTTATAATAGTTCTTGAATTATTTGCCTTTTTCTTCTGACTCTTTCCAGCTTTCAAATGGGGGTCACTGACCCCATCTAACAAATGCTCCGTAAGGCTACAAATGTATTGTTATTGCTACTTTTTATTACTTTCTATTCAGGCCTCTCCTATTCATGTTCCAGTCTCTAATTCAAATCAATGCATGGTTGCTAGGGGAATTTGGACCCTAACAACAAGATGGCTGAAATTACAAACTGGAGGGCTGCTGAATAAAAAGCTAAATAACTCAAAAACCATAAATAAAAAATAAAACCAGCTGAAAATTGTCTCAGTATATCACTCTCTACATCTTTCGTAGGGGGTTATTTATTGAAGTCCGAATTTATCTCAATATTTTCTGAAAAAAACTCCGACCAAATCTGCACGGGTTTTTTTCGGCTTATTTATTTATACAGTTTCCCAGAAAATTTTGTTTGCAGGAAAAAAATCTTGAAAAATCTGATTCTAATGATTTATTCAGATTTTTCATCAGACTTTCATGATTTTTTCGGATTTTTCATCTAGAAACTCTGAGATGCCGGATTTTCTGATTCAGACTTTTCGATCCTCAGGGTTTATTGAATTCTGAAAAATGAGTGGTTTTTCAAAAGTCTGATTTTATATAAAAAAAAATCACGAATTTTTTGTGATTTTTGCATTCAGAGTTTAGTAAATAACCCCCTCAAAGTTAATTTAAAGGTGAATAACCTCTTTAATAGAGTTTTGCTTCTGTATTAGGCATTTTTTGCCGTAAAAGAACCTTCAAATGTTTCACTGTTATTTAGAGATCCAGAAATTGCTGGGTGATTCATCTCCAATCTGAAAGAACCAGAACTTGATGTTTAATACGTCTCCTGTTTAGAAATAATTGTCCCTAGAAAATCATGTAAACACTAAGGGGCCGATTCACTAAGGGTCGAATATCGAGGGTTAATTAACTCTGTATTCAGATCCACGCAAATGTAATAATAAACCATTAGATGTCGAAATAAACTTGATTTACATTAGCGATGTATTAAACGAGATTGAATGCTTTAATGAGATCTGCCCAGTTAACATCCTAAATTACTTGGAAACAAATCTTTTGAGATTAGAATCTGCTCCTGACTTCTGGCTCCGTTCTCTCAGTTCTGTAGATTTGCTTTCCCTTTTACATTGCTCAAATTGTTCTGGCAAACCGTATCCTCGGTACCTCTTTTTAATTTTCCCAGCTGATACAAATCACAATAAAAAGCTGTCACACTGTATTCAGCGGAACCATGGAATTCAGCCTCAAAGCTTGAATAAAAGAAGTGGGTAGACATGGCAGTTATGCAGAGTAGCTCTGTGCAGCTCATAATGAAGATTTCTCTATTCCACCCAAAAGCCTCTCGGAAAATCATTCACTTCTATGTTAGACAATATTTCAACTTTTCAAAATTTCAAGCCTGACTAAACTTTCAAAAGTCCAAAATATCTATTTGTAGCTACGGATTTAAACATTTATACATACAATATGGCATTTAATTAGTTGGTTATTATACAGCAGCCGTCTCCAAACAATAAAGCCATATCTTTTACAGGTATGGGACCTGTTATCCAGAATGCTCGGCCCCTGGGGCTTTCCAGATAATGGATAGTGATGGGTGAATCTCTCCCATTTTGCTTCACTGAAAAATTTGGCAATTTCCCTCAAAATTCCCGAAACCGCGAAAAATTAGTGAAATCAGAAAGTTCACAAAAGAATCGTGAAATTCTACCGTTACAAAAAATTAGAGCAATTTGAAAGTTTTCCCAAAAAATCGAGCAATTCGAACGTTTTTACAAAAAAATCGAGCAATTCTAACCTTTTCGCAAAAAAATCTAGCAAATCGTGAAAATAGGAAATTGACGCTGGTGAATTATCACGGGAGATTTGCGAATCTATTCGCTGTGGCAAAACGCGGGAATTCGCCGCGAATCCGTGCCAGACGAATTTATTCGCCCATCGCTAATACTGGATCTTTCTGTAATTGGGATCTTCATACTTTCAGGGGCAGATTTAACAAAGGTCGAGGTGAATTTTCGAATGCAAAAAATCCGAATTTCGAGCTATTATTTGTGTACTTCGACTAGGGAATAGTCCAAATTCGATTCGAATTTGAAAAAAAGTCAAAAATTAGAATATCAAAATTTATTATGTACTGTCTCTTTAAAAATTCAACTTCGACCATTCGCCATCTAAAACCTGCTGAATTGCTGTTTTAGCCTATGGGGGACCTCCTAGAACCTATTTGGAGTCAATTGGTGGACTTTGAAAAATCGAAGCCCATTGACTTTAACGCCGGCGTCAAAATTGACTCGAATTGACGCCGGCTTTAAAATTGTAGTTTTGCAAATTTTTCGCCGTTTCGCTAGTTTCGAGGGAAGTGCGCATATTTTTCAGGCGAATCGAAACGGGAGAAATTCACTCATCGCTAACTACCATGCGTTAGAACAATGGAGTAACCGCGCTGATACAGAATACACGCAGATTGACGTGAATATACTCGCACCATGTTGCTGTAACAGTAAATTGCTGTGGAATAAACCTCTAAACAACAAATGTTGTTGTGGGGAGGATACCTGACATTACTGAACAGGGCCGCCATTAGAAATCACCCCCGTACAACAAAATTTTTGGGGCCCCCTGGGCCCCGCCCACACTGACAACCAAGCTCCGCCCCATATCCCGCCCACATCGCAGTTAAAAGACCACACAGACATCAGCGCTAAAAAAGTAACCCCCCCCCACACAAGTTGTAAAAAGCTATTGATGGTCAGGGCCCCCTTATAAAAAAAATTGGGGCCCCAAAAAAAAAAAAATTAAAATTTTTTTTTTTTAAAAACATTGGTGGCAGGGGCCCCCTGTTAAAAAAAACTTGGGGCCCCAACAAAAAAAAATGTAAAAAAAACTAAAAAATAAACAAACATTGGTGGCAGGGGCCCCCTTCTAAGTTAAAAACAAATTGGGGCCCCAAAAAAAAATTTGAAAAAAAATTAATTTTTTTTGAAAAAAAAAAAAACATTGGCGGCAGGGGCCCCCTTATAAGTTAAAAACAAATTGGGGCCCCAAAAAAAAATTTGAAAAAAAATTAATTTTTTTTTGAAAAAAAAAAAAAACATTGGCGGCAGGGGCCCCCTTATAAGTTAAAAACAAATTGGGGCCCCAAAAAAAAAATTTGGAGAAAAAAAAATTTTTTTGAAAAAAAAAAAAATGGTGGCAGGGGCCCCCTTACAAGTTAAAAACAAATTGGGGCCCCAAAAAAAATTTAAAAAAAAAAAAATTTTTTTTTTGAAAAAAAAAAAAAACTGGTGGCAGGGCCCCTCTTACAAGTTAAAAAAATTTGGGGCCACCAAAAAGAAAATTAATTTTTTTTTAAAAAAAAAAACCCCAAAAAAAACAATGGTGGCAAGGGGCCCCTTACGAGTTAAAAAAAAAATTGGGGCCCCAAAAACAAAAGTTTTAAAAAAAAGATTGGTGGCAGGGGCCTATAGAATATTAAAATAATACATTGGTGGCCAGGGGATTAAAAAAAAAAAACACAAACTGGTGTTCAGTAGAATTGAACTCATGGCTTCAGTACTTCAACTTCGCCTCCTTTCGTGACTTCGGGTCTTTTCACCGCTTCAGGAATTCGGCTTCGGCTGTTTTCGTGACTTCGGGTCTTTGCGCTGCTTCAGGACTTCGGCTTCGGCTGTTTTCGTGACTTCGGGTCTTTTCGGCGCTTCGTGACTTCGGCTTTTTCCGTGACTTCGGGTCTTTTCGTCGCATCGGCTTCGGCTTTTCGGCACTTCCGCATTCGGCACTGAAGAGGCAAGACGTACGGCTCGGGCGCTCGTAAGGGGGGCCCGGATCTTCAAAAAAATGCAGCGCTGCCGGGCCCCCCTTCATGCCCGGGCCCGGTACGCTTGTCCCCCCTGTCCCCCCCTGATGGCGGCCCTGTTACTGAATTATCTCTGTGTTTCTCATATTTTAACACCATATTTTAACATCAGGGTTCTGGTTCAGCATTTGGCCATTTTTTTTCGAAGAATTCAGTGTTCAGCTTCAGTAACAAATGATGGATTTGGCGCATCCCTAAATTGAACTATTATGTACATTGTGGCACATTATAAAGATTTTATTGCGTTGATTCAAAAACAATGAATATAAAATGTTATGATGTTGTTTCTTTAAATCTACTGTATGTTTGTATAATGGATGTAAGGTATTTTGTAAGGTGGGTGATAACAAGACGGTGCAGCTGTTTTGTGCAGAACGTTCCCATTTACTATGATTAGTATTTAGTCGTTCCTGCCTCTCTCTGCTATTCACATCTTGCCAGCCTGAGCCTTTACAGAAATAGAAGTGTTTTGCTCACAGTCAGGGTGTAGCCCCCATGTTAAGCTTTTAGCAGGCACTTGCTATGTTTAGGAAGAACTTTTAGCACAACCCTGCTGTTAGGCAACCAAAATTAGCAATTCCATGGGGAAAACCACCTGAAACGTAACAACTGCCCACTAACTTCCACCGTTTTTCTGTTAATAACAAAGAGCTACGGGGCAACGAGCATTTTTTCTATGTGTGTATTCGTTATTAGGGTATCTGTAGGGGATAAAATACCTTCCGTATGTGCCGGGGTTTTCAGCTGGAAACAGCAATTTCCTCCCGTTGTCTTCAATTGCCAAACAAAATCTCAGCAAGAGCGGCGCGTTCTGCCGTTGCTCAGAAACGGATCCAAGTACGTTTTCTTTTCGCAGCTGCTGACAAATAAAACATTCTGAATCGAATTTCTTCCAGCATGGGAAAAATAAGACATCTGTAAATAAAGTATACAAATATATCAGTGCCATTTGCAAATAAAATACATTTATGGGACCTGTTATCCAGAATGCTCAGGACCTGGGGTTTTCCAGATAATAATTCTTTCCGTAATTTGGATCTTCATACCTTACTAGAAAATCATGTAATCAACAAATAAACCCAATAGGCTGGTTTTGCTTCCAAGAAGGATTCATATTGTCTTTAGAATCAAGTACAAGGTACTGTTTTAATATCACGGAAAATAATTTTTTTAAAATTTGGTTATTTGGTTATGGGAACCTACATTTCAGGAAAATTAAGAACTTTCTGGATAACGGCTTTCCGGATAATGGATCCCATACCTGAGTATTTATCTTAGGTAAGACAAACCAAATAATAAATTATTTTTTTATTCTAGATTAATTAAAAATGCTCAGTGTGTATTGAATAGTATATAGGCAAGGAAAAAAGGCCCTTGATGCCCCCTTGTGCCCGCTGCATTTGGCATAGCATATCAGACACAAGGTAGAAACAGTAACTAGATGTTAAAGAGCCCCACAGCAAATTCAATTTAGGGCCCCAAAACATTGGTAAGTTGACCTTTTCTATTATGATATATTGAAAATGTTCACTAAGTAGGGCCTCACTCTACACTCCTGTGCCCTCTACACTCCTGTGCCCTCTACACTCCTGGGCACTCTACATTCCTGGGCCCTCTACACTCCTAGACCATCCACACTCCTGGGCCCTCTACATTCCTGGTCCCTCTACATTCCTGGGCCCTCTGCACTCATGGGCCCTCTACATTCCTGGGCCCTCTACATTCCTGGGCCCTCTACACTCATGGGCCCTCTACATTCCTGGGTCCTCTACATTCCTGGGACCTCTACATTCCTGGGTCCTCTACATTCCTGGACCCTCTACACTCCTGGGCCCCTCTACATTCCTGGGCCCTCTACATTCCTGGACCCTCTACACTCCTGGACCCTCTACACTCCTGGGCCCTCTACATTCCTGGACCCTCTACACTCCTGGACCCTCTACACTCCTGGACCCTCTACACTCCTGGGCCCTCTACATTCTTGTGCCCTTTACATTCCTGAACCCTCTACACTCCTGGGCCCTCTACATTCCTTGGCCCTCTACAATCCTGAACCCTCTACACTCTTGGGCCCTCTACACTCATGGGCCCTCTACACTCCTGGGTCCTCTTCATTCATGGGCCCACTGCAACCACAGGGTCTGCTTCTTATGTAGTTACATCCCTAGTGGGCCTTTAGGGCTTCTTTAGAAGGTCGTGATCATAGGCAATTGTTCGTTGTGAGTCAAGCTTGGGGAGCTAACTCTACAGATCTCTGTATTTTACCAGAATTTGAAAAAAGAAGTGAGTGAATGAATTGATATGATGCAAGTCATGGTCGCTGTGATCTTGCCTTTGTGTATTTTGAATAAAGTCACTGTTTGACTGATGAAAACCCTGAATCACTTCAGATCAAAGTCAACAAAAATGTAAATAACGATTCATGTCTGAGAAAAATCTGTACTGTAGGTGTAAGTGGCAGAATTCTTTACCTTTCTATTCATATCACAGATTTTGTTATCATCTATTTATCTTCTCATATTTCTTCAGTTGCCTTTCAAGAGGAGACTAAAGAAAAAACTGTTGTAGGAAACTATAATGCATTTGCCTATTTTAAATACATATGTTTACCGTATGTTGAATAAACAGAGCAGACTCTATACTGAAAGATCACTGACTATTTTATTATTCAAGGTTAACCGCCTGCTCTCTGCATTTGCAAATAAATATTAGATAACAGACAGTAATCTGCTAAACTTGTAACCTTCTGCATAGCAGGCAAAGTATAGTGAGCTAGGGCTGCCAATAACAAACCTCATTTATGACAGAGAGAGATTATTTCAGTGGAACAATGTCTGTAATATGGAGCAGAAATGGATATTATCTGATTTATACATAAATGTTGCATTATGATATTGTCGTCATGTCTTTATTGATAGATAGGACTAGAAGAGGCACATTACATTCTTTATATTTATTGGATGTGGTATGCAATGAATAGCTTGCATTAACTATGAATATCTTGTCATTGTTATATTATTATTATTATTATTAATAACAACAACAATAATAATATTAGTATTAGTATTATTATCATCAACAACAACAATAATAATAACAACAGCAGGTATTTATAATGCAGCAACATCTTCTGCAGTGCTATATAATTGGGTGTATACAATGAACATACAGATTACATACTGTACAAAAGAACATACGATAACCAATAGAAGAGGTGCTTGCCCACAGATCACATACACTTAGGGGTATATTTATCAAGGGCCGAATTTCGAATTGAAAAAACTTCGAAATTCGAATTCAAAAAGTCCAACCGTAATTAAGTCGAAGTTTTTTTTTGGGTCAAATAGGTCCGTTTTTCGATCGAATAGGTTCGTATTCAGCCGAATTCTAATTGTCCGAATCGAAGTAATATTGCCCGCGATCGAATTCGATTTGAAGTTTTTCCCCAAAAAAACGTGATTTTTCCACGTCCACCAATTGACTCCAAATGGGTTCTAGGAGGTTCCCTTATAGGCTAAAACAGCAATTCGGCAGGTTTTAGATGGTGAATGGTCAAGTCAAATTTTTTAAAAAACAGTAAATATTTTGCAAATTCGAACCAAATTTGGACTATACCCTAGTCGAAGTATAGCTCGAAATTTTAATTTTTTCAATTTGAAAATTCACCTCGACTTTTGATATATCTGTCCCTAAATAATGAGTGGTTATGTTTTGCACCTTTAGTATATGTAACAGTAGAGTAAGTTTACCACAACACGAGTAGAAGATTGCAACAAGTTGGAGGAGACACCTTGCAAAGAGACACCTTGGTGAAATGGACTCTCTCCAGTGGAACCTCTCTGAGAAAAAAGTAGCCTGAGTCCCTTTCCCTCTGTGGTCCTTACACTGTTGGATGGGAAGTTCTAACTCCACATTACTTCTCTTTGTTGGAGGTGAAGCTGCTCTTTCTAAGAAATCTCCTAGGATTGTACTATGACTTTACTAACTACCACTACCTCATTCAAGGGGCCCCTGCTCCTCCAGCATCTGTAAGTGGTGGTCAACTTAGGCGTTGTAACAGGCTCCCAGCAAACCCACCCCTGGTACTATGTGGAGACCAAAGAGGAAGAGCCATGTGTTACCTCTCCTTATATAAACTAGGCACTTGAATAAGTCACAAAACCTCCTTCCCTCAAAGCAAAGGTTAGAGAACCCAAGGCTTCCTGAGAAGTAGGGGAAAGGAACCCATTGGGTCGCCAACACTTCTTTACATTTCAGCAGGGTCATCACTAATAAGAACACTCCATTATATCAATTGTGAGAAATGATCTGATACAGGCAAAAAAAATCCCATGAACACCTTGACCATTGGTTGCTGGAGACTCTTGGATTGGACTGCTCTTGTTAGCTAAGGAATAACACTGACTTCTTGGTCATCAGGATTTGGCTTCTTTGCTCAATATTCACAGCAGCCCCTGGAAACAAAGCACAAGAGGTTATAACAAATGGTCATTTCAAGGCCTTGATTACTCCTTGGGAAGGTATGGGCTGACCAAATCCAATTAGCTACAATATAGGGCCATAGGGGCAGATGTTGCAAAAAATCCAGTGCTTCTTTCTGCCTAGTATCTCAGAATGCATCATGCCATGAGTTCTGGTTGGTGAAGGGGCACAACGCCTGGGCATGCCTGTGTTCAGTAGAAAACTCATCAACCTACAGTACATAATAGAAAATATGGAAAAACTCATTATTGTCCTTTAATTAAACATCAGTGGGACACCTAGGGGCAGATTTATCAAGTGTCAAAGTGAAAATTCAATTTAAAAATTAAATTTTCGAGCAATTTTTAGGGGCAGATTTATCGAGGGTCAAAGTGAAAATTCTATTTAAAAAATCTGAATTTCGAGCTATTTTTTGTCTACTTCGACTAGGGAATAGGCCAAATTTGATTTGAATTTGAAAAAAATTGAAAATTTGAATATTTAAATTGATCATGTACTGTTTAAAACTTTTACTTCGACCATTCACAATCTAAAACCTGCCAAATTGCTGTTTTAGCCTATGGGGGACCTCCTAGAACCTATATGGAGTCAATTGGTGTACTTTGAAAAATCAAAGGTTGTATTTGAAAATACTTTGAATCGAATTCGATCAAAATAGGATCTGAATTAGATTCTAATAGAGCCTATTCACCCGCAAAAAAAAAAACTTACATTTTTTTAATAAATTTAGTTTTTTTATTTGAATTTCAAAGTTCTGGGAGTTTAAAAAAACTCCCATTACTTCGAAATTCGACCTTTGATAAATCTGCCCTTTATTGTACTTTGACTATCGAGTAGTCCAAAATTCGAATTTGAATTTCGAATATCGGAATTGATCATGTACTCTCTCTTTAAAACTTCGACTTTGAACATTCACCAACTAAAACCTGTCGAAATTGCTGCTTTAGCCTATGTGGGACCTCCTAGAACCTATTTGGAGTCATTTGGTGGACTTTGAAAAATCTAAGATTTTTTGGGGCAAAAAACTTGGATTAGAACCTATTCACCTGAAGTTAAAAACTTCGATTTTTTTAATAAATTCCAATTGGTCTTTTTTTATTCAAATTTCGAGTTGATGGGACTTTAAAAAACTCCCATCACCTCGACATTCGACCCTTGATAAATCTGCCCCCTAATCACAAGAGCAAAGTTTACCGTTATTCAGCAACACACAGAGAGTCATGAAACCAGCCGGCGGGCGCTTTCATTATTCTGCACTAGGCAGGTACAGGTTAACTGCTGACTGGGTTCTGCAGCACTTGCTCCTACATCTGTCCCTCCCGTTCTACATGAAATAAATCATCCCTGCGCAGTCGATGTCAGTGGTGTGAGCAGCCCATATGGTTTCGATTCTAGAAACTGATGTTTGCTGATTCTTTAATCCCTTTAAGCAGCATTTTATCTTGTGCTGAGCCGTCCATTTCTGACATGAGTGCAGGTGTACAAAGCATGACACTGTACTCTTGCTTCACACATTACCAGGGGGAGTAGTCGGATGATCCTCAAAATCCACTTTAATAACACCCGGCTAAATCTCTTTTCTAAGGATTTTCTTTTTATGGAGGCTCCAGGGCATTTTACCTTAAGCTCTGGAAACATTAGCTGATGCTGAATAGTTGCACTTTGTTGCAGGTTGTTGTTTTATGGGAGCCATTAGGGATGAGCCTTTATATTTTCACTCTGTTTCACACAAACTCTTCTAATTCTTGAAGACATTTCTGGAAACCTATTTCCCCTTGGGCTTGCTGATTATGCTGTTAAACAATCAAGGCAGGTGAAAAATGCTAGTTTGGCAAATCCTTTTTTTGTACTTTGCAGAGGATGTTATTCTTTCTGCTGTGTTATTTTTATGGCCCATAATCCTGCATATCACATTTTCCGTTATTATTTAATGGTACATTGCAGATATCTTTACCGCACTTTTCCGAAACTCAATTTGCATGCATTTAGGCAGTCAATTCGATCATTTGTTAAAATTAAAGAAGGCTCTGAGCACTTCAGTGAGCTTGGTTGAATCGGAATCTAATCTTTGCCCAAAGTTCAAGAGGCAAATAACATAAAAGGGTTAGTAAATATAATTCTAAGGGGTAATTTTTGCAGGTGATCTAACATGGATATCACACATAACGGATTTATTCAAACACGGTTTCAAATTTAAAAATTATGTTGCTTTGTTAGTTCCATTACAATTTGTTAGCTTGGGTACAGTGCATGACAATCACCACTGACGCGTTTCATGCCATATGGCACTTCCTCAGAGTGCCATAGGGCATGAAACACTCTAAGGAAGTGCCATAGGGCATGAAACGCGTCAGTGGTGATTGTCATGCACTGTACCCAAGCTAACAAATTTTAATGGAACTAATAAAGCAACACAATTTTTAAATTTGAAACCGTGTTTGAATAAATCCGTTATGTGTGATGTAGATGAAAGTTCCTAGGCCAGGAACCCGGATTCAGAGACACGTGATGTCTGGAACCAATCGGAGATCCTCCACACTGAAGTGAAAGTTTGATCTAACATGGATACAATGGAGTACTTTCACCCAAACTTACTCCTGCCCTTCCACATGATTGCCAGCCACAATAACGCTGCAGTTATTGGGTAAAAAATATGCCAACTTGTGCTTCAACATTATGGCGGTTATTTTGATATGAAGCAAATTAGCCCACCCGTGCGTGTGCTATAGAAGTGTGATTACGTTTTCTGCTGATTACTGTGTTCTGAGCCCTTTAGTTAAGGGACAACTAGCAATGTGTATTACTTGTGGTTCTTTTCAGCCTGGACCACTGGGAGATACCAACCACTTTGGATATTTGTCCACTAGCAGATTGAGCAGAGAACTAGAGATTTCTTGCAAACCAGCAAACTTCTTTATATCCCAGGCATATTACTGACATCACAACTGTACTCTTAGTGAACTAGCACATATTAATCCCAGGCATATTACTTCTGGTGACATCACAACTGTACTCCTAGCAACGTGTATCACTTGTGGTTCTTTTCAGCCTGGACCACTGGGATATACCAATCACTTGTTACCTTGTCCCAGGAATCTCACTCAACGTGTCCCTGAAACGAAACCACTTACTATACTGGTTGTCTGATCACCGCGGGCAGGTCTGGACTGAGAATTAAAATTGGCCCTGACATTTCAGGTACACAGAGGCCCAATCATTCCACACAGAGGCCCAAACAGCCCCCACCAGCCCACTAAATACTGACTTTCAATGGGACCTTATAGCAGCCCCTCTGGCATTTGCCAGAACCCAAAGATTTCCAGTCCGGGCCTGACCGCGGGGTACAAACCCCACTGTCCTCCTTGTTGAAGCCTTGAGCTGCTCGGTTGAACTGAATCCTGCCTGTCTCTCACTCCTGGAGTGACTATAACCAACCTAACTAACTTTCAGAACTGGGCCAGGTACCTGCCCAGACCCAATACTTTACCCATATCCTGGCTAGGTGGAAGCCAGGAAAGAGCTCTGAGAATATGTGCTCTCCCTTTTATTTAGTTAAACAGTAGGGATGCACTGAATCCACTATTTTGCATTCGGTCGAACCACCGAATCCTTTGCGAAAGATTCGGCTGAATACCGAACTGAATCCTAATTTGCATATGGGATGGAAAGGGGAAAACATGTTTTACTTCCTTGCTTTGTGACAAAAAGTCACGCAATTTCCCTCCCCGTCCCTAATTCGCATATGCAAATTAGGATTCAGATTCAGTTTGGCCGGGCAGAAGGATTCGGCCGAATCCGAGTCCTGCTGAAAAAGCCCGAATCCGGTTGAATCCTGAACCGAATGCTGGATTCGGTGCATCCCTATTAAACAGTGATCCCCAACCAGTGGCTCATGAGTAACATGATGCTCACCAACCCCTTGGCTGTTACTCCCAGTGGCCTCAAAGCAGGTGATTATTTTTATAATTCCTGGCTTGGAGGAAAACTTTGGTTGCAAATAAAACAGGTGTACTGACAAACAGACCCTCCTGCAGGCTGCCAAATACCTACTCACAGCCCTTATTTGGCACCTCCACTAACTTTTTCATGCTTGTGTTGCTCCTCAAATCTTTTAACATTTGAATGTGGCTCATGGGTAAAAAAGGTTGGGGACCCCTGACTTAAACTCTGCCCCCACTGGGCAAACAATGCCATTACATCACTTTTACCCCGGATAGGGAAAAAAATCACCCAGGGCTTACTGATGACCCCCTTAGGTGTCCAAACTATAGGGAAAACTGCCTGGATGAAATGCAGCCTTTTTGTAAATCACATTTTATAGCCATTATACTTTAGAACTCTATGGGCTTTAATCTCTGAAATAGTATATATGGGTAAACATCTGCTCAATAGGGATGTAGCGAACGTCGGAAAAAAAGTTCGCGAACATATTCGCGAACTTGCGCAAAAATGCGAGCGGTTCGCGAACGGTTCGCGAACCCCATAGACTTCAATGGGAAGGCGAACTTTAACATCTAGAAAAGACATTTCTGGCCAGAAAAATGATTTTAAAGTTGTTTAAAGGGTGCAACGACCTGGACAGTGGCATGCCAGAGGGGGATCAAGGGCAAAAATGTATCTGAAAAATCTGCCTGTGTGTGCTTGGAAGAGATAGTGTAGGGGGAGAGCTGTTAGTGATTTCAGGGACACCAGTCCCACTCCCCAACACTGCTAGACTAATAGCACTGGGCTCTTATAGTAGTAGTAGTAGTAGTAGTAGTAGTAGTAGTAGTAGTAGTAAAACAACAAAAAAATAAATAAAAGCAGTCCTTACAAGGACTACTGTTATTGCAGCAGTCAGCAGATGAGATCTGAAGCAGGACAGCTGCCCACTGCAGCTACATACAGAGCACTGCAGTAGAAGGTAGATTACTAGCCAGCAAAGCTACCTAAGCTTAAATGTCCCTCAAACCCCTGCAGACTTCTGTCCCTACAATAACAGAGCAGTATCAAAACGATTACTAGCCAGCAAACTTTCAACTGTCCCTGAAATCACTAACAGGCAGCAGCTCTCTCCCTACACTATCTCTTCAGCACACACAGGCAGAGTGAAAAAACGCTGCAGGGCTTCGGTTTTTATAGGGAAGGGGAGTGGTCCAGGGGAGAGCTTCCTGATTGGCTGCCATGTACCTGCTGGTCTGGGGTGAGAGGGCAAAAAAAAGCGCCAACAATGGCGAACCCAAAATGGCGAACGTCGCGCGACGTTCGCGAACTTCCGGCGAGCGCGAACACCCGATGTTCGCGCGAACAAGTTCGCCGGCGAACAGTTCGCGACATCTCTACTGCTCAACAGAGTTGGGACTTGGACATATACTTATATGGTCTCCAGTTGTGTGCATTTTAACTGGTGAAAACACCTTTTGGTGGGACATATCAAGACAGGTCCTAAGTACTGTACATGCCTTAGCTTGAGTTTTGCACCTGATTCACCAGAGCAGAACCACTTAGCAATTCTGCACAAGGCAATAGTACTGTATATATGATGATCGATCCATTTATTACATGATTCCATATCACTATGTCCACCTGGCTACACCCAACTGCTGCTTTCTTGTTAGGGGACTAACTCTATAGGAGGACTCTGGGAGGACATAATAAAGGGCGTAAAAGTAAATACATTTATAAAGTAAAAATGCCCTTTTTATGGATCTAGCAAATAGGTACCTGAGTGCTATTTAAGGCCAACATAAACGGATATGCCATGTCAAGAACATGAAAAACAGAGCTCCTGGCCTTTCTGTATTGTTATTACTGCACTCAATATTTAATGTACAGCATTAATAATGTGACCTAACCTTTTTCAAAAGCAACAAATCTGTTAAACTACTATCCCAGAATTTATAGGAAAGTCCATGTCTGTCACATATTCCAGGTCCGAAGAGAAACCATCTTACCTGTACAAAGAATTCATGTAAAGAAACACTGATTTATCTGAAAGAAAGAATGTTAGCAAACCCTGGATTTGACGTAAGATGAAAATATGAAACAGGATAAAAAATGTTATTGGAAAGATTATTACTACTTAACAGCAGAGCCAATTTCCATATAGAACTTGCACTGAATTCATTTGCCTGGTTTATTGCTGTGTTAATTGAAGAACACATGTCTCTCAAGCTGGATGCAGTCGTCTACAAACCTTCAATCTGCAATCGTATAGATGATTGCTGGCATTTAAGGCTAACAGGGAGCATAAATTACAAATATGAACTCGCTAAGTATTTCAACTTTCACACGAATTGCGAGCCGTGAAAGCTTTGCAGAATTATCACGCACTTCACACAGGAAGGATGTCATTTTTTTTAAACAAGATGATTTTCCGTGCTAAAACAGCACATTTTTGTTGAATTGTAAATCCTGTCGCCTACAATAAAGTGTTCACACTGGCAAATTTCATTGAAAAGCAGAAATGCGTAATGTTAGCCAAAAGGTGGTGACAAATTCTAGTTGTCCTTTATCTCCTGGGTTTATTAATAGATGCCTTGCTATTTCCAGAACACTGTAGTGAATCACGGTACCAACTGGGGAAGGTTGTTTTTAGCCCAGGTGGTGAGGCAGAACCCAATTTCTATTTTAATAAACATCTTATAGCTCTTACATTAGACTGATTTTGTCTACATTACCAGCGGCTCTCCTCCACTAAAAGAAATTGAATCTAAATTATTATCAGTGAGTTTGATTTCTATGTCTGGTTATTGGATGAAGACTTCGCCGAAAAATTCGTGAATTTCGCGCGAAACTGCGTTTTTTCGACGCCAGCGTCCGTTTTTTCAAGAAAATTTTTTTTGACGCCGGCGAATTTATTCGCTGGCGGCGAATCACGCAAATTCGCCGCGAATTTGCCCATCACTAATGAAGACAAATAGGGAAGCATTAGTGGCCATTTATGGACGAAAGCGCAGAGCTCGAAGTGCAATATTTGCTGCAAATCTCCATGTTTTACCCATAATTTCAGAGAGTTGGACCCTCTGCATTTGTGGCTATTGTATCAACATTATCGCAATTTCATGTGAATGTATTTATTCATCTCTATGAATTGCCATCAGACAGAGCTGCTCCAACACAGAAGGGCATCCAAGGCAAGATCCTTGGGCACTACCCTCCACGAAAAACGACTTTCCCACCGCTGCTTGTCCCTCTGCTACCTGATCATTTGACTCAGAGCTAATGTTAGAGGAGGCAGCAGAGGTATGTGCTTAAAGTCCAAATTCCTCTCCCACTGTTGAGCCCTAGGAATAAGCCTCTTCTACCAACATCTTAGTTTAGGCCCTGGCACAGGCTTGCTTCACCTATGGGATGCAACTGGCTTTGGGAACCCTAGAATCACCTCCAGACTCAGGATGACAGTAGCTCCAAGGTTCCCCAATCTCACTTGTGAACTTGTGTACCATTCAGCAGAATGGGTGAAATGGTGCTCTATCAACTATATGGAGGTACAAGGAGTGTGTGAATGCATTTGCACCCAATTTAGCCTAATCACAATTGTGGCTGTGTTCTTAAATTATTCAAAATGCCAGTTTTTTAAATATAGGAGAAAACAAAAAATTAGGTGGGCACTGACAGAAGATTCATCAGAGATGAATAAAGGTTAAGAGAACCTCTCTTTTTTTGTTTTTGTCAACAGATTTTTGCTCCCCTAGCTGAGGGTTTGGACCACCCTTTTGACTTACTGAATTTTGACTTTGGATACTCGACTGCGCCCTGCTTTTATAGTTTTTTAAACATACATTTATTCACCCTTCAATAAAAGGGTAGCGTATACAGTATATGTCAAGTTAAAAAGGGCAAAGAGAACAGAATAAAGCCCACAGAACTCAAAATAAAAAAAACCTGTAACTCAAAAAAATCCTTCATAAGATTAGAAAAAGAAAATAAAACATCATATTAAAAGACTCACGCGAAATACCATGAGGGTCTGTAAGACACAGAGAACAAATTTGTATATTTGCTGTCTACAGACTCCTTGTTTATACCTACACTCCTATAATATTCTAATTTTGGTCAAGCTTCTTCATTCAATGCCTGATTTTACATTTGGTTCTTCTTTAATTCATATAGGGGCGAGTTAAACAATTATCTTTATTGAACATACAATTTCAATGAACCAATAATGATCACTGGCAAAGACTGAGTTTGTTTATTCGTCACCTCAATGGATTTAGACTATAAACTGGATTCAAGTTATCAAGGTACAGATTAGTAGAGACGATATGTTAATTGTGGTATGAACACTTTTTGAGTGTCTCTTCATTAGCTCCTGGTCTCTCCTCACCCTTTCTGTCTCACCTGGTCTGTGCCCATTACTAACTATTCCAGACATGGGTAACTGGTAGGACCATAGGGAGTGCCCAAATAGCAACAATTGCCTTGAATGATACATTCCTTGGTCTTGCTCTACTTATAAGTAGCTATTACAGCAACCAAAAGTTGAAAATGGAAGAGGCAACTAACAAGAAAATTTGAGTATTCAAGAAAAATCGTGGCAAAAAAAACCTCAACATTGAAGATTCTGATCCAGTTTTACCTGTCTTTGAGGTCCATTTATCAGCAGTCTCATTTTAATGATTTTAGTGGATTTAGAGGTTTTTGAAACCACAAATAAAACCATTCTCTCTAAAACCACAAATAAAACCATTCTCTCTAAAACCACAAATAAAACCATTCTCTCTAAAACCACAAATGCCATGTCATTTATTAAAAAGATTCCAATATAAAAAGTATGAATGGGAAAAAATGCTGAACGATGGCCCAAAAAATTCAGAAAACCTCTAAAAATTCGAGTTTTTCATACAATTACTAGCAAAAAAAAAATCTGAAAACCTCTGAAAGCCTGACCAATAGCTTCAACTCAGCACCCATTGACTTCTATGGGACCTCAACTGCTTTTACTTGGCAAAGCTTTGCAGTAGATTTTTTTTGTGGTTTTAACACTTTATAAAAATAACATTTTTAGATTTATAGCGAAATTTAATAAAAAATCAATTTGTGGAAAAAAGAAGAAATCCAAATTTTAGTAAATAGACCCCTAAGTGTTTTTGTAAATGAGCTAGCAGTTGTGTATGGGGGGGGGGAACCACAAAAACTCAGATTTGTAAATGAATAAATTGCCCTCCCCAACTAAAGTCACAAGGGACAATATTGGACATTATGTTAAGTAAACACCTCCTATTCCAGAGTGGGGCACATTTACTAAGCTCGAGTGAAGGATTCAAAGTAAAAAAACTTCAAATTTCAAAGTATTTTTTTGGGTACTTCGACCATCGAATAGGCTACTACGACCTTTGACTACGACTTCGACTTCGATTCGAACGTTTCGAACTAAAAACTGTTCGACTATTCGATAGTCGAAGTACTGTCTCTTTAAAAAAAACTTCGACTACACACTTCGGCAGTTTAAACCTACCGAGTTACAATGTTAGCCTATGGGGACCTTCCCCATCAGTTTTCTAAGGGTATTTTTGTCGTAGAAAAATCCTTCGATCGATCGATTAAAATCCTTCAAATCGTTCGAATCGAAGGATTTCATTGTTCGATCGAACAATTTTTACTTCGATCAATTGATCGTAGTATTTGCGGTATATGTATGTATGAAAATTACAGAACAGGCAATCCTCATGTTATTCTTACCAGAATATTTCTGGTCTGTAATCTAAACTTTCATCTTTTTCTTGTTTTATACTGTTTTTTTTTCAGGAGAGTCTGATATTTATTCTAGTGTAGTATTGCTGAGGAGTAGTGATAAGCGAATCTGTCCCATTCTGCTTTGGCCAAACATTCGCCAAACTGCAAAAAAAGAAAAAATGTGTGAAACACATAAAAGTGAATAGGCAGCAAATTTTTTATGTGTAACAATTTTTTTCTCAATCCAAATGCATTAAAGTCAATGCCCATTTTTTCTTGTGCCGACTTTTTAGTCTCTGCGACTTTTTTTGTCATGGCGACTTTTTTGTCTCAGTGACTTTTTTTTTCTCAATCCAAATGCATTAAAGTCAATGGCCATTTTTTCTTATGGCGAATTTTTTTGTGTTGGTGACTTTTTTGTCATGCCAAAATTTTTTGTGATTCATTTTTGCTGCCGTTTCACAAAAACAATTTGTAGATGGTGAAGTGCGTAATTTTGGCGAGAATCAATGCCTGGCGAAGACATTTGTTCATCACTACTGAGGAAATATTCTCTAAAAGTGCATGTGGCGCATGTTTAGAAATATAATCAGATGCCCCCAAGAAGTAAAGGCAGCACAGCAAAAAAAAAATTAAGCTTAAAGGGGATCATGAAAATGAAAATGGAATATAAGCTTTAGCATACTGAAATTAGAAACTTTCTAAATACAATCAATTACATATTCTGCATCTTTTCTGAAATAATCAAGTTTATCTTCACTATTCCTCTCTCAGCTTCTGTTTCTCTTCATTCTGTCTTCATGCACCATTTGGGTGTCAGATAATCATTGACAGTTAGATCCAATATATCTTATAGGGGGGGCTCCCTTTCCTAGCAGATGTATAAGGGCTCACTCAAATAACTGATTCCAGTACAAACAAAATCTAACAAAATAACTGCCTTTTCCACAAATTCTGCATGTAGAGAGACAGGATTTTCTTAATAGATTTTAACAGATTTCTGGTGATTTGAATAGAGTGAGCTCTAATACATCTTCTAGGCAAAAGGAGCCCCCCATAAAGATATGTTGGATCTTACTGTCAGTTGAATATTTGACACCCAACTCCTGCATGAAGAGAGAATGAAGAGAAACAGATGCCGATAGAGGGATAGTGAAGATAAACTTGATTATTTCAGAAATGGCACAGCATTTTTAATTAATTATATTTAGAAAACTTCTTATTTCTGTATGCTGAAACATCTATTAAATTTTCATTTTCTCTATAGTTCCCTTTTAAAGTATTTAGGTGCTGAATCACTTAAAAAACTAACTAAACTGGTCATATTTAGCCTACAATCATTTCTCTGTAAAATGGGTTAAAAATACAATTACAAATGCTGCTTGTTTAAGGACGTGAAGCGAAATGATTAACATGGGCGGCTCATTTCTGATTCTGGTTCTGCCTTATACTTCCTCGTATCCTCAGCCAGCGATTCCCAAGTGCTGGAGGGTAGCAAGGCTGGCAGCCCTGATTTAAATTGCCCTGTTTACACAGACTTCTCAGAGCAGGCAAACTAATTAGGAATAACATTTAGAAAATAATAAAACATTTCAGTGTTTGCTTTTGTTGTGAACCTATTTAAAGTCAGATACAAGAAATCAAATCCTAATTTAAATAAACCCCTGATAATCATCTTGTCTGACATTTACAATATTGCTACAGCTGCGGGCCGACTACGGCCCCATTATGTGTGGGATAAGGTTCAGCAAACATATTGTCTACTTATCATTTGCTCTTCCCGACTTCTTCTTTTTTCCTTACAAAATTATTGATTTTTTTTTAATTCAAAAAATTTTTTTTTACAAATATTTAACATAGAGTTAAATCTTGATAGTGTCACTCATAAGACAGCGAGTATTTCTGATTTATAGTATCCAATGAAACATGAACATGGCTGCTTGTTGTGGATTTATGTTTTCATAAATTCTCCAGCAGCTGCTGTTTGGCATTTTCTTTACTGAACATAAAAACTCTCTTTGAATATGCCAGCTCGGTATTTTAAACACTAACAGACAAGGGAAAAATTACTTTTTTTCATATGAGTGACCTCATTTTCGTAGGCTGAGATAGGTTTAAACTTGAGTAGAGGATAGAGTCCTGCAGCGGGTCGGGTACCCGCGGGTATCCGCGGGTTACCCGCAAGAACCTGCGGGTTGCGTTTAGAAGTTCCAGGTGCGGGTATACCTGGCGGTTCTGCGGGTTGTGGGTGGGCCGCAGGTCTTCTCAATATCGATACTCACTCCTTTCTTCTGGTCACGTCTACTTCCGATGAAGTCACTTCCAGTTTACAATGACAGCACTTCCTGTTTTACTCCTTTTTTTTCTGATCACGTCTACTTCCGATGATGTTACTTACAGTTTACAATGACAGCACTTCCTGATTCTTGATGGTCAGCGTGTTGCGGGTTCGGGTTGCAGATAAGGTACTTGCGGGTAGGGTCGGGTAGCGGGTCCAAGCAGGTAAGAATGCGGGTTGCGGGTCCGGGTTGCGGATTGCAGGTTTGCCGGTACAGGTCGGGTTCGGGTCCCAAAAAATGGACCCGCCCAGGACTCTAGTAGAGGAGGCATTTACCCTAGTGTGGTTGAGCAGCGAGGGCATTTGCCCTAGTATATAAAGGGGTACCATCGTTCACTTTAAAGGAGAAAGTGCCCCAAATACATTGCTCACGTTAGAGTCCTGCACTGAACCAATTTGTTAGACCCTAACCCAGACCCGCAACCCACACCCGCAACCCGCATACTTACCCAATTGGACCGGCTACCTGACCCGCAAGTATCTTCAACCCGATGCACGACCCGCTGACCATCAAGAAACAGGAAGTACTGTCATTGTAAATCGGAAGTGACATCATTAGAAGTAGGCGTGATCAGAAAAAAAGGAGTAAAACAGGAAGTGCTGTCATTTTAAACCGGAAGTGACATCATTAGAAGGAGAAAAGGAGTAAAACTCACTATTGAGAAGACCCGCGACCACTGCAAACCCGGAGAACCGCTGACCAGTGTCTATACCTGCTCTTGAAATTTCTAACTGCAACCCACAGGGTACTCACGTATTGGTGCAGAGTAAGTGCAGTGGGTGCCATCTTCCAGATCTTCTGTCTTCATCTGTAAGGGATTGCCGTACTTAGTTAGAGCATTCTTCCAGTTTGTATCAACTGCGCATGTGCCAAAAGTGCTGTGAATTGCCAAAGGGAAGGAAGAGGACCCAAAGAAGAACGAAGATCTGGAAGATGGTGCCCATGAGCTCCATTGTGTTTATTCTGCACCAATACGTGAGCAATGTATTCAGGACACTTTCAGAGGTAATGAGCTATGTGGAAGGGAAGCAGGGAGGGGGGACTATCTAGGGTAGTAGGTAGGGGCTTTTCTTATTGGGGGTTTAGTTCCCCTTTAAATTAACTTTTTGTATGTTATAAAATGGTTAATTCTAAGCAACTTTTCAGTTGGTTTTAATTTTTCTGTTTCATAGTTTTTGCATTATTTGCTTTCTTCTGACTCTTTCCAACTTTCAAATAAGGTTCACTGATCCCATCTAAAAAACAAATGCTCTTTAAGGCACAAATGTATTGTTATTGCTACTTTTTATTACTAGTCTTTCTATTCAGGCCTCTAACTTAAAAAAAACACAAATAATAAAAAATAAAAACCAATTGCAAATAGTCTCAGAATATCACTCTCTGCATCATACTAAAAGGTTAAAAGGTGAACAACCCCTTTAAAATAACTGCCAATGGTTGGGTGCATAATTTAATCCCTAATCTAAATCATGGCGGAAGGTCAACCAAAATATATCTCCACCATAAATCAGATATTTCAAATAACTTTGGCTCCATTGGTTCTTTAAACAAGTGAACTACAGTAGAACCCCCATTTTACATTTTTTGTTGTTTTGTGGTCCCACCTATATATTATGCATAATATATTTCCCTGATTTTGCATTTTCCTGGATTTTACGTCAATTTTTTTCTGGTCCCCTGAAAAACGTAAAATGTACATTATTAGGTAGATGGTACACGATTTACAATGGCGGGTGCTGACTTTGATGGTACAATATTGAAATCACTAAATGCTTCATATACTTTCTCAATCAGATGTTACACACACAATAACAGATGTAGCTTTCATAACAACATCCAGAGGTATTATTGCCTGCTTTGGTGAACAATCCCCAGTGCTAAGCTATTTACATAATGCCAGGAAACTAAATATATAATAATTATAACATATATAATATCATAATATATAATAATATACAGGTCTAAATCTAACTGGCCAAGAACTATTCTGGAGAAACAAAGAATTAAAGGTTAACAAAACCGTTACCCTCCTACGTTTGTCTTTCGGCTGATGGGAGAGAATGAGGAGAACTTTGATTTGACATCAAAAGTGAATAGCCTTGCAAAATATTTACAGGTGTTTCAGTTCAAAGGGATTATAACCATCTATTTAAATAGAAACATGGCGGCATATGGTGAAAGATATGAGCCAAGTGTCAGATAAAGCTTCTTCATTTGTAGCTTTATTCTGTCCCATGGAAATTGGCCAAGCTTTATCAAGGACCATCTGTGGTTGAATTGGGAAGAAGAATAAAATTAGTTTTGTCCACGAATCTATAGAAATTTGTGGTTTTCCTATTTATTTTAAAACCTCTAAAAATGTGTAAAAACCACTAATGCAAAAAGTTTGAGGTCCTATAGAAGTCAAAGGGAGCTGCTCTGATCTTATTGGACTATTTTAAATCATTTTGGACTTTTAGAGGTTTTCAGGGGTTCTCTTGCTAACAATTGTCAGAAAAGCTTGAATTTTTAGAAGTTTTAGGGGTATTCGTATGTTTTAGCACATTGTTCAGCATTATTTTCTGTTTCTTACTTGTTTTATTCAGGTCTTTTAATAAATGTCATGAAAGTCGTGATTTTAAAGAAATAAAAAACCTCTAAAAATACTAAAATCCGTTGGTAACGGTACCTGGTGGTCAAGTGGGGCTGCGGGAACACCACTTCTGGGTTTGATGCATGTGTCCTTTTATTTTTGGTGGTGTCATTATTAAAGGGGCCACAGCCAATTACTCATTGCCCAACATAGTATTGATACATATTGGTGGACCTTGGCCTTTCCCTCAACCACGCTTCCTTTTCCCAATCCTTCATTTCACATGTTACGGTTTCCTTGTCTACCCAGAAGTCTCACCCTGGTTCTCTCACATTAAGACCTGGCGGCATCTGAGTAGCGGAAAACTCCCCCCAAAGCAAAACGCAGCTGCTACAGACAGAAGCGTGAGCCGTGACCAGAGCCTTGGCGTTAGTTCTGGGTTCTGGGATACCCTATGTGTCACTGATCTTTGATAAATAATCCTTTTACAGTCAAATTTATTAACATGTTAAATTTTGAGGTTTTTTTCAAATTTGTGCTTATTTATGAAAAAACCACAAAACTTTATTGCTTAAAAAGGTAGAAACCCTTCATTTTCAATGAGTCTGCCAAATTTTGTGCATGTTTAATAAGTCTCAAATATTTGAGTTTTGGAAACTCGAACTGAAAACAGTCATGATCCACTTCTTTACTGCTAAAAACCTCAAATTCGAGTGTTGATAAATTTGTCCTAGTTTTTATTTTCAATCGCAACCTATTTTGGTGTTTCCTTTCGCTTTATTAAACTGCTAATTTGGGTCAGTGTTTAGTTTATCTATGTCTGAATCTTTCTCTTGGGTTAAAATACAACTATATCAAAAACATAGATTTTTATATAGCAGGCAAAATATAAGTATCTAAATTTTTTATGCATTCCGCCGATGGAGAGGGTAAAAAGCAGGAATAAAAAGCAAGTAACTGATATATAACAATACATATATAGAGAGCAGAATTTCTTATCCTTAGGTGTAAGATAATCACTCACAGTGCAATTTCAATAGAATGGAAGTGAATCGTGATTGACACCACTCAGCACTTATGTCCTTTCTTTCCGGAGACACTGTGCTTCCATAATGGTTATGCATTTGTAGCCGCTACTTTTACAATGAAATTGCTACTGTCGGGAAGAAATGAAAGAAATCTCAGTCTCAATAGTCACATAAATCTCCCCTTTTGTACCATCAAGATCTAAAGACCAAATACCTTGTAAATAGTTTTAATGACCCCACAGAGCACCAATATACAATGGCTCCAATCAGGCATGTAATAACACTGATAAATATCCCATGGCTGCCATCACGATAATAGCAAATATGTTGAAAGAGAAACCTGAGAGGCGGCATGTAATGGTTGCACATGTATCGCCATATCCTTCATTTCTATACGGCTTCCAGGATGATGATATATATCATTTAGTAAATCCATTTTCCTCCTCTATAGCCTGCTTTTATTTTGGTCGATAACATGTCAACGATTTCAAAGGTTAGTCTTCTAACACTAGGGTCTTTGTTAAAGGGGATGTAAAGACTTAAACGAAATTAAAGATAGGATTCTTTTTCAGCATTGGACCTGATAAGGGGAATTTATATTTTGCATTCAATCAAGGGGTATTTCTGGGTCTTCTATTATCTAACTGATTTGTACAAAAATCCCCTTAAAGGCCCAGTAATTGACAATCCCTAGTTCAATCTTGGGAGCAGATGTATTTGAGTAAATTTACTGCATTTATCTTTATTTTCTATTATTTTCTCATTTCATTTTAACAATGTGCTAATTATTTTTTATAAACAAGTTAATAATGGAGCAGTACATATGCAAAATTCCAAAATATTGAATGTAGAAGTCCAAAATTACATAAGAGCAAAGAAAAATACATGAAATAAAAGCATCAAAGCACTTAGAACATAAAATGGGGAAATAATTATACAATTATTTTCTCGAGTGAGTGAAAAGATGCCGAAAGCAAATTGAGTTCATTTTTATGACTTTCTGTCAGGAGCGCTTCACTTCAGATTCAAGATGGCGGCACCCATGGCTGCAACATTAAACTGATACATGGCGGGATGCCTTCACGTCAGCAGTTGGTACAAAAATTCTAAATAAAAAACCTGGGCTCAGTGGCCGAACATAGATCTTGCTTCTGTAAGTTCCTGGGTGCCCTATATTTTGTTATTTGACTGATCCTGGTTTCTGACCTGTCTGCTTTGATCCTGACTATGCTGATTGTTGCCTGTATCTGACTATTTGCCTGGATTATGATTCTGTTCCACTTAACCCCTTATATACTGTGACAGTTCCTGCCCAGGGTTGGACTGGGCTGGCAGGACACCATGAAAAAACCTGATGGGCCCTGGCCCGTCGTGGGTCCCGGTGGCTGAGACTCATCATGGCCTGTGATGCTCCCTGACCTAACCCTGCTTCAATTGAGAAGAGAAAATGTCTGGGCTGGGGAGGATGGGGGTGGAGGGGTGTTACAGCTGAGGCAGGGGGCAATGGAGGTAATGGCCCTCTCCATTATCCCAATGGGCCCAGACCCCCCCAGTTCCTGTCTGCCTGCATTGCTGCTTCCTCCTTGGTCCTTACTTCAGCATCTTAACAGCTTTCTACCTTGTTGACTGCAAGTTTTTCACCTGACACAGGGGGTGGAAATCTTCTCTCCCACAGCGACAAAACACCTTGAAAATACTGTCCCTTCCACATCCATTGAAATCACAGCATGCAAGACACTTTATATGCACCAATCCAGAGTACTTGTGCAAACATGTGGAAGAAGGCATGTCATTGCCTGTATTGAATGGTTTATATCTGCTCAAAGCTAAACACTCTTTGGAGATAAAACAATTGGGGAAGTGGGGAAATGCTTTGAGGGAGATGGTTAAAATATATTCTTTGAAAATGTTATGAAAAGCCCATCCATAATGGGCAAGTGGGGTTTTATACTTGCCACCCGTCCATGAGAGGGGAAAAGTAGAGGCTTTCTTGCTCATCTCCATGCTACGTGAATCATTTTTAAAAATTTGGATTATTTGGATAAAATGGAGTCTATGGGAGATGGTCATTCCGTAATTAAAGAGCTTTCTAAATAACTGGTTTCCGGATAACGGATCCCATTCCCATAGGCACAATGACACCCCCGGGTGTAGGGTTGCCACCTGTCCGGTATTCATCTGGACAGCCTGTTTTTCAAGATGGCTGCCTGTATGGATTTTCAATCTAGGAAATTTGGACAGGGCTTTAAAGTGAATGGAGCAGTGATCAGTCAATGTCAATGGCCATGTCATTGGACCGGCCCCCAATGCCATTGGACCCGCCCCCAACATCACTGGTCCCTTCCCCCTAATGCCCCCCCCCATCTGAAAAAGATTGGCAACCATACCCGGGTGACATCCCTATAATACAATGGAGCTCTGGGTTAATAGCCACATCGGCACCAGTTATTACATGTAACCTCATGCTATACGTCCTGTAGGATTAACGCTACACTTATAACCTGAATCATACATAAATAGAGACCTGAGGTTGGAACGTTACTCACCCCATTTACAGGAAGGCCTTATGTTGAAAGCTGTTTCTTTCTCCGAATAATATAAACATCAAAGTGGTTACTGACAGGTTTATTGAAGTGAAGTCAAACGCTTGTCATTCTGTTGTTCTTCATAAGGTCTCCTTTAATTTCCTCTCTTTTCTGTAGGCATGAGCTCAAGGCGTAAATCCTGATCCCCTCGTAGCTATTGATAAAGTTGCATTAACACAACTGACTGTTTTTATTGTGAATGCTTTTCCTCCATCAACAAAGTGACTGTACTGCTGTGTTATCCACACAGTTATATAAATCCAACAATTGCTTGTTATTCTTCTTTATTGTAATTGTGCAAGTGCACTGCCTACCCTTCTACACATTGAAATTATTTGTTGCCTGCTCGGTATTGACAAATAATTCTTCTTAATGTGAAAAATACTGACAGCGATAAAAAGGTTTTTTTTTTACTTGATTTACTATAATTGTGCTGTATAAGTATTTGTTTTTAAATAACCAGAGGTGTTGCTGCTCTGTAATAGAATTTTCATTATTGCTCAACTAGTCTGAGCAGTATTTATGGCATGGGATCTGTTATCTGGAAACCTGTTATCTAGAAACCTCCGAATTACAGGAAGGCCATCTCCCATAGGGGCAAATTCACTAAGAATCGTAGTTGCGCCAGGCGCAAATTCGCCGCACTTCACCAGGCGTAGTTTCGCCAGCGCTCTGCAAATTCACTAAAATCCAAAGTTGCGCACAGGGGTAGCGTAAGTTTGCGAAGTTGCGCTAGCGTTAATTTGCGAAGCGAAGTTTTGCTAGCGATGGTTAATTTGCATACGGCGCCAATTTCAAATTTCAATGGAGTAATACGTATCAGCACTACAAATGCCTAGAAAACCTTCAAAACATCAAATAAAAACTTTATTTTGCCCTACACATGTGCCCACTGTATAGGTAAGTTGCCATGAGTCAGGAAATGTAGGGGGGAAGGAGGGGAGCCCCAAAAAAAATTTCGATCTTTTTCAGCCTATCACCCATAATATAGAAAACACGCCAGAGTTTTTTGGGACTTAGAATAAATTTTCACTTTTTTTGAAGCAATCCCTATCTACTCTATTGCGCTTCGCCAGGTCTGAGGTGGCGAAGGAAGTCTAGCATAAAAGGTGGCGTTCAGAACAATGCGCGCGTTAGTGAATTTGCGTAGTTTCGTTCGTTGCGCAAATTCGCCAGGCGTAAGGGTGCGAAGTTACACTAGCGAAATTACGCCAGCTTCCGTTATTGAATTTGCGAAGTAACGAAAATGCCCGACGCTAGCGAATTGACGCTAGCGTTCGGCGCTTCGCGCTTAGTGAATTTGCCCCATAGACTCCATTTTAATCAAATAATCTAAACATTTTTATCAAATAATTTTCTCTGTTATAATAAAATAGTACCTTGTACTTGATCCAAACTAAGATACTGTAAAATTAATTTTTAAGGTGGCAAAACAAACAAAATGGGTAAAATGAATGTGACAATTAATTATTTTTAACAGACAAAGTATGGAGATCCAAATTATGGAAAGACCCCTTATTGGAAAACCCCTAGGTCCCGAGCATTCTGGATAACAGGTCCCATACCTGTATTATCTCTACAGTATACACTTATTGGACCTGTTTTCCAGAATGCTCAGAGCCTGAGGTTTTTGGGATAAGGGATCTTTCCATAATTCTAAAAATCCTGTAAACATTAAATAAACCCAATAGGTTGGGTTTGCCTCCAATAAGGATTAATTATATCTTAGTTTGGATCAAGTACAAGGTACAGGTATAGGATCCCTTATCCGGAAACCCGATATCCAGAAAGCTCCGAATTAATGGAATGGCTGTCTCCCATAGACCCCATTTTATCCAAATAATCCAAATTTTTAAAAATGATTTCCTTTTTCTCTGTAATAATAAAACAGTAGCTTGTGCTTGATCCAAACTAAAATATAATTAATCCTTATTGGAAGCAAAACCAGCCTATTGGGTTTATTTAATGTTTAAATGAATTTCCAGTAGACTTAAGGCATGGAGACCCAAATTACGGAAAGATCCGTTATCCGGAAAACCCCAGGTCCCGAGCATTCTGGATAACAGGTCCCATACCTGTACTGTTTTATTATTACAGAGAAAGACAAAATCATGCTTTTAAATTAGGATTATTTGCTTAAAATGGCAGCTATGGCAGATGGCCTTTCCTTAGCTTCTGGATAACGGTTTTCCGGATGAAGGATCCCATATCTTATCTATATACTGTATATATTTATAGAATAAGTAGGGGATCTAGTTAAAAAAAGAATTATATATTAAAAAAAATTGTATTGCAATCAATCTGGTATTGTGTTATTATTACTTTTCTACTGCAAAAAAAAGAAAATCAGTCAAAAATTAAGAACCCCAACAAGAATTTTTTTCCTATGGACCACTACCACATAGCCTCCCTTCCCAGTTATACCATTTAGACTCCTGTAAAGTTTTTCCCTACCTGTGGCCCTAATACAGTTGTTTGGCATGGTTGGTTGCCCCCATGTTTGACCACTTGAAGACATGACCAAGATGTGATGAGGATGAACATGGCAGCTCTGTTGCAGAGCTCTTTATTTGGTGCATAGGTGGGGTGTAACTGGGGCACCTATCAGGTGTCTAGATGATGTGACTAGGGAGGGGGCATGGGAGCCTGTGTTTAAAAGCCAATGGGAATGGCAATGCCATATTTGGGGGCTTTCTGGAGAACAAATTTCCAAATAATAGATCCCATACCTATATATATTGGTATAACATATACTGACATGGATGCAATATTTTCAACCAGATGGAAAGAAGGAACATTTAGGGGCCGATTTACAAAACCATGACTTTTTCAGGCTCTTTGTCTCTTAGAGGCCCATTTATTAAAGGACAAGGAAAGCCTGTATGTCACAGTTTCGGAGAGATGTGCACACCACTTAGCTGTACGGAGTCACTAAATTCTATTCTCTGAATAGCCAAATGAATGTTTTTTTGCCGCACTGGAAAAGCCACCGCCATGTTTTTTGTCAACCTCCTTCCTGAGCGAGTCCGCATTACCATGGCAACCAGAATCTAAGTTATGAGATTGGTGGGTGATGCTTGTGAAGGCAGGCGTAGCAATGAAAACTGCCTGTGTAGATGATCATTCTGTGTATGCTCCGGTCCTGCAGGATTAGACGGTGCAGTATAGTGGTCTTGGTCTTAGGAAAGACCACTGCACTATGGGTAGTCACAGCGGTATCTTTGGAAAGACTCTTCAACTGCACCAAAATGAATGGGAATTAAGGTAAACAAAGGCCATTATTTATACATATTCTATGTAGGCATTTCATTTGATATAACAAGTTGACTGGGCTGTCCTTGTCCATTAAAGGTCGGATTTTAGTGGTATTGGAACTTATTTGAAACCACGAATAAACTCATTTACACTAATGTCATTCATTTATCAAAAGATCTGAACTGAAAAAGCACAAACAGGAAAAAGATGCTGAAAAGGCGTCAAAACCCCCCGAAAACTTCTAAAACCAAAGAAAGATCATCCAGTTGGACCTCTGCCACTGGTTTCTACAGGATTTCAACAGGTTTTAGCTGGAGTATTTTTGTATTCCGAATTGTTACAATTTTGTCAGATAATAAATCCCAGAGAAATATTTTCTCTGCAGCTTTTTCGGGTTTTTGGTGTCAAAAAACCAGACCTGAAAAAGTTACGGGTTAGTAAATCGCCCCTAAGTTTCTGTTGCTGTGTGTTCAAGGACTCAGTTGCTAACAATGAGCCGTAGAAATGTATAGAAATCCAAAGAAAATTCTAAAATGCAGTTCAAGCAATTTGCCTTTCCATGGCCATAGACATAACTATTCTGCAGGTTTCTATTTAAGATAACTTTTCATAATGTTCTTTTTCCCCTGTTACATTTTGATGGCTTGTTGCTTGCTTTCAGCTCCTGTAAGGACGGCTGCACTTTATTTATAACGTTGCTCCGAAGTAGATGTTAAATTACATGATGGAGCTGCAGCAAGTTTACTGACCCATTGATTTTTGATTGAACCGGGCCATTAATGGTTGCAATTAAGAGGCAGTTTCGGTTTAAGGATGTATTTAATGTAGAGCAAGGCATTTTCACAGCACTTACTGCATTTGGATTGACAGAAAGTCAGCGAATAAATAGGTAATCACTGTTCCCCGTGTTAGGCTTTTAAAGTCCAAGGTCCGGCACGATTGAATTGAACAAACAATTTAATTTGCCATATACTGCGCCCATGCTGAGATCCAAAGAACCCGCTGTGTCATCAGTGAGACTGTCGTGTAAAGTGGCAAGCGGAGATCATGTCTGTGGGGCTCAGCAAGCACACGTTTCTTTTATAGGAAAATACAAGCCATTATGGGATTATACCATTTTTTCTTTATTCTCAGTATTCACAGTATACTTCTGCAGCCAAGGCCGGCTTCTGAGCAAGATGAACAATTGGTGATCTTATCTATGTTTAGCATTTAGGACAATTCATTCAAGTTTTCGGTCAAATATTCAGCAGAGCATTGGGCTAAATCCAAAACTTAGGGGTTCAAACAATCCAAAAGAAATCACAGTACATGTATGGGACCTGTTATGCAGACCCTGAGGTTTTTCTTAAGGTCGAATATCGAGGGTTAATTAACCCTTGAGCCTCGATATTCGACTATCGAAGTTAAATCCTTCGACTTTGAATATTGAAGTCGAAGGATTTATCGCTATTTGTTCGATCAAACGATTAAATCCTTTGAATCGTTCGATTCGAAGGATTTTTCTTCGACCAAAAAAAGCTACCAAAGCCTATGGGGACCTTCCCCATAGGCTAACATTGACTTTGGTAGCTTTTAGGTGGCGAACTAGGGGGTCGAAGTTTTTTCTTAAAGAGACAGTACTATCGAATGGTTGAATGGTCGAATGGTCGAATAGTCGAACGATTTTTAGTTCGAATCGTTCGAATTGAAGACGAAGGTCGAAGTCGAAGGTCGAAGTAGCCCATTCGATGGTAGAAGTAGCCAAAAAAAAATTAGAAATTCTAAGTTTTTTTCCTCTATTACTTCACTCGAGCTAAGTAAATGGGCCCCTAAACTTTATGTTTGCTAAAAATCATATAAACATAAAATAAACCCAATAGGATGGTATTCTCACCAATAAGGATTAACGATCTCCAAGATGGGATCAAATATATGGTACTGCTTATTATTATTTATAATGGACTCTACGGGAGACAATCTTCCCATGATTCAGAGCTTTCTTGATAACGGGTTTCTTGATAATGGATCCTATACCTGTTTAAACATGTAAATAAGTGTGCTTTATTGTCCATTAAATGAGTCTCATATAGATAACAAGAGGCATTCACAGAATCAAAGTATTTTATAAGTTGTAGGCCATTGCAACCGATTAGCAGCTAGCTTTAAAATTCAATAAAGCCGATGCTTGCGGGGGGTTATTTATCAAAGGTTGAATGTTTTTTATACCTCGAATGAACTCACAACTCGAATGGTTTCTTATTTAAGAAAAAACTTGAATGGAAAAAAACTCAATTCAAGTTCAAGTTGCGAAACTCGAAAACTCAAATTGATTGAGTTTTCTCTAAAAAAAAAAACTCGAATGATTTGCGTTTTCGGGCAAAACTCTGGGGAAAAAACTCGGACATCATGAAGGCTATAAACATCTTCAAATGGTTCAAGGGACTTCTACCATTGACTTCTACATGACCTTGACAGAATTTAGATGGTGCATTTTCTGATTAGAGTTATTTCCAGGGTCGGGGGAAAATCAATCTAAAAAAATTCAAGTGAAAAATTCAAGTTTTTTTTTAATTCAAAAATGTGAGTTTTGACAAAAAAAAATAACACAACCCGAATCTTGTGATCTCTAGTGATGAATGATTCTACCCTGTTTCCCCTTTGCCGCGGTTTTTCTCACGTTCTTTATCCTGAGATTTTATTCCCGGCAAAACAACAAAACCACATGGCAAAATTCTTCAAAATTGTCACCACTCGCCAATTTGAAGCAAATCCGGCAAAAAAAATTGCCTGTTTCCGATTGATCTCTTTAGTAGGGTTAGAATGGAAACTAGCTACAAATGAAGCTTTACTTATTAATACCAGAGACATTAGAATTGCATCTTTTATACCCCCATAACATTTTGCATAAAACGCGCTCTGCACCTTACGTAGATTTTGAATCCAGTGCAAATTACACAGCACAGCAATGTTATGGATAGAACTCCACTTTCATAGCAATCGGGGGTATAACAGAAACATGCGCATGATGAACAGGTATAGGATCTGTTATCCAGAAACCCGTTATTCATAAAGCGCCTAATTACGGGAAGGCGATCTCCCATGGACTCCATTTTAATCAAATAATTAAAATTTGTTTTAAATGATTTCCCTTTTCTCAGTAATAATAAAACAGTTCTTGATCCAAACTAAGATATAATTAATCCATATTGGAGGTAAAACAATCCTATTGGGTTTAATTAATCTTTCAATGTTTCTAAGTAGACTAAGGGGCAATCAAATTTCATTTTTTTTTCTTTAAAAATTCATGGGTTTTCTAATTTTTTAAAAAAGCTCTAAAAATTCTAAATTTATTATGGGGCTGATTCACTAACTTCGAGTGAAGGATTCAAAGTAAAAAAACTTCGAATTTTGAAGTGTTTTTTGGGCTACTTCGACTACAACTTTGAATCGAAGGATTCAAACTAAAAATCGTTCGACTATTCGACCATTCGATAGTCGAAGTACTGTCTTTAAAAAAAACTTCGACCCGCTACTTCGCCATCTAAAACCTACCGAACTCAATGTTAGCCTAATGGGAAGGTCCCCATAGGCTTTCCTAAGTTTTTTTGATCGAAGGATATTCCTTCGATCATTGGATTAAAATCCTTCGAATCGAACGATTCGAAGGATTTAATCGATCGATCGTTCGATCGTTCTATCTGCGCTAAATCCTTCGACTTCGATATTCGAAGTCGAAGGATTTTAATTCCCAGTCGAATATCGAGGGTTAATTAACCCTCGATATTCGACCCTTAGTGAATCGGCCCCAATGTGTAAAAAACACAAAAATCTGTAATAAAAAACTTTGCAGGGTAAAAGTCAATAATGTGAGCTGAGCTGATCCTATTGGGCCGCTTTAAAATAATTTGAACTTTTAGAGGTTTTTGTATTCCTGTTATTTTTCTGCAGAGGAGAGATTACACTGGCATTACTGCTGTTCTTTAAAGCTTGTGTCAAGCCCAATAACATGATCGTTTGTTGAGGAAGAGCCAGCATTTTCTGCAGCGCTGTGCTGTATACACCGAGCAGGCCCCATCTGTTCTTTGTGAATGTATTTGAGACGGTGCAAAATTAATGCATTCATTTATATTCATGTTTTATCTGTCAGCAACAAGTCTCCCTGAATTTGTTTTTGGTTTTAGAAATGTTTTTATTATACCCATTTGTATTAATGTTTCTGGAATGGAACAAAGCCTGGAAATTGAGCGTCTTTGCTGAAAGCCAATACTGATGCAATTGCTAGTTTGCTTAAAGTGAGGAATAGTGATGGTCGAATTTATTCGCCAGATGTGAATTTGCAGCGAATTTCCATGTTTTCGCAAATTTGCAGCAAAACTTAACCTGCGTCAAAGATTTTTGACACTGCCGTTAATTCTGACGAGGGAGACAATTAGGGCGCATTAATTTAATGTGCGCCAAATTGTCGCAGGTGTCGGAATTCTCACCTGCGTCGATTTTGCCGCCTGCAAATTGATGCCGCCATCAAAATTTACATTTCGCAAATTTTTCGCCATTTCGTGAATTGCGCTGGAAATTTTAGAATTTTTCTGCAAAGCAAAACAGGACAAATTCGCCCATCACTAGCGAGGAACATTTGCTTTCTGAGTATTATTGACCCCCTGCAGCCAATGAGAGAAGGATACATGTGTCCCCTCTAATTTGTTGTGCATTGGGTTGCAAACTAGTCATTCCATATGAAGTCCAGAAGGCTCTGAATAATGGAAAGGCCTTTCCTTTTTCTCTGTTATAATATAAAAGAACATTGGTCTTCATCCAAACTAAGATATAATTAATCCTTATTTGAAGCAAAACCAGCCTATTGGGTTGATTTAATGTTTGCATGATTTTCTAGTAGTCTTAACTCATGAAGATCCAAATTACGGAGAGATCCGTTATCCAGGAAACCTCGGGTTCATGCGACCATGCTATACAGGTAAGGGTTTACCTACCCTGAATCTTAGCCATGCACTTCAACTCCTTTCTACCAGCTAAATGATATCTCTGGTCTCTTTACAGCTATTTTGTACCTTTCTTTCTGGCAACTCAACTATGTACCAGAGCCCTCCCAGCATCTCCTAAAGTGTTATCTTTAACAAGTCCTTCTTGCAGCAGTACAATTTCCTCCTTGCATCTCCTAAAGTTTCTTGGGCATTTTCGTTTGCAGTAGAGTAAGGCCAAATGTTTCTAGCAGTCCAGAGTAGAAAGTTTCCATGGAAGCTCAGAAGCCCACAGGCTAGTAAAAAAAAAGAAAAGCTGAGGTTGAATCTATAGCACAAGTGTCCAGAAACCATAAGAAGAGACTGTGATGCAGGCTCACCATTCACCACTCATCAGTCTCTTGTGTCCTACCCTCCAGTAAAGCTAACTCCAGTCAAGTCATTATTCCAAAAATGTTTTCCCAAGTGGATGGAGGAAAGCCTAGGAGGTTAGGGTAGAATGTTAAGCTACAACTTCCAGATGTTCCCAAAGCTTTATGAAAACATGGCATCCTACCATCTATTTACAGCATTTGCAGGACAAGCTGTTTGACTACAGACCTATAGGAATTCTAGTACTATTCTAGTAATATCTGGTTACAGCTTGCAGTACAGACTCACTCCATTCTCAGTTTCACATTACCTGTTGGTGGCAACAGCAGCCAAGTCCTAAAATGTCTGTTTTTTCAAAGCCCAGAGACCAGTCCCACGTGTTATATAGACTTTATTACCATAGCCGCCTATCAGCATTCTGCCCTTATGGTGTCTAACATGTTGACAAAGTTGACTTGTCATCAAGTAAACCAAATGTCCACCCTACTGAATAACATATACAAGACTAACTTCTAATGTTCCCATTGGTCAAACACATGACACACCATGGGTCATTGGACTGGAGTATTCCTTTAAAGAGTATAAAGGCATAAAATAAAAAACAATTCTCAGATATAACTTGATATACACATTAAAACTTGGATTCCTCTAAAATACTACTAGATACTCGGTCAGACAGCATGTTCCCAAAGTACTAAAAATGTATGGGACACACAGCGCTGGATTTCTTTTCCGGCCGCCCCTAGGCCGCGCGGTCCGACCAGGCAGCTGCGCGGTCCTAGCGCCCGCCTTCCCAGCGCGCCGGCGAAAAACGACGGCGCAGCTGGTGTAGTTGAACGGGGACGTGAACATCCCCATAATGCGGCTGGGCGGCATGTCGCCCCTATTTTTTGCCGCCCTAGGCCCGGGCCTGGGGACACATTACTGCCGCTATTCCCCAATGTAGCAGAAGTTGGACCACCATAAGTAACATGGTAGCATCATAGAGATCAGTCACTAAAGAAAAGTCATTCTGGCTCAATTCCTACTAAGAGGTGAATGGGCCTATGAATATTATAGTTTTAAGAAGTAGTAGTGAAGTCAAAAAGACAGAAATGCACAGTATTATCACTATTAGGAATGAAGGGACTTTTTTGCTGTGTTCACTTTTGTGGCATAATTAGCTTTTTTTTGCCAGCAGCAAATACTTTTGCATACGTAAACTAACATTTCCCCAGGCATTTTGTCTTGCTGAAGAGAAAGATTTCTGTGATGGGAAAAATTACAATGATATTGTTAAAATGTATCCATGCGTTTTTTTGTGGCAGAAAAAATTGTGGGGGCTTTTTTTTTGAAAAACTGCCAATGGCATTATTAGAATTTTTTTGTGTGTTTTGCACTGGGAAAATAAGTGATGCCTTCCTATTGACTGCAATGTATATTGTTGTGCAATGTATGTTGATGACATTTTGTCATTTTGCAAAGTCTGCTGCAGTTTCACAAATTTTTGGGACGTGAAAGGAGCCATTTTCACTAATTACTATAGATCACTGTACACAGTTCCTTTGGGACACTGGGAAAAAACCTGGTGGGCCCTGTCGGGCCAGACAGGCCTGTCTGAAAATTATGTGTTCCCTGATCTCCCCCCACCTGATCAATAAAAGAGCGGGGGGTAGTTGGGCTGAGGGGGGTTGTGACTGGTGCAGGGGGGCCCATGGAGTTGGAGGAAGGGGGGTTGGGGGACTGGGCGGGTATTTGTAAGCAGCTTGATGTGGCAGCCGGGTAGGCCTGGACCCCCTCAGTCTGACACTGACTGTACAATTACTAAGATTAGGGATGCACAGAATCCAGGATTTGTTTTAGGATTTGCTCAGGATTTAGTCCTTTTCAGCAGGATTTGGCCAAATTCAAGTGTCTGGCCGATTCGAATCCGAATGCTTAAAATCCTGTGACTTTTTGTCATGCAATGGTTGTTTTTGACACTTCCTTCCCACAAACAAGGAAGTTTCAACAGACAAACAAGAAATGATGCTTTTATTCTGCTCATATTTTTTTTAACTCTTCTGTCTCTCAATTTGCATATGCAGATTTGGGTTGGCTTCTGTTTAGGGTTAGCCCAAATTCCAAAACAGTGGTTTCGGTACATCCCTGCTGTGGATATTCCTTGTCAATGGGCTGGTAAATAACTATATGGAGCAACTACATAGCAGGTATGGCATCTGTTCCTCTGGCTGGCAAGATCAAGGGGGAGTATCTGTTCTTATGATCTTATGTGAAGACCGGAGAAACACTTGGTCCTCTGGACTAGGCTGGCAAGCGGAAGCTTTATGAAAGCAGGGTTGCTGTGCTCCCATGAGTGAATGCTTCACTTCCTTTGCCCAGCCATTAGGGGAGCGGGAAGTTTTTTCTTTTTCTGGCTGCCAGCTGGAGCCTTACCAAGGCAATAAATAGCATTGCACCTGTACACTCCAGCACCTTTTTTGTGTTTGGTTTGAGCACCCTGGATGGGTCCTTTGGGCTTGACCCCAGGCCAAGCCTTATGCCCAGAGGGAAGCTTCGTCAGAACCCGGGGTAGATGGACTCCTCCTAGCCGCAAGGTGAAGGGGAGTCCAAACAGCCCTAAATCCCTTCGGGGGTGGGGATGGTGGGGCTCTCCCTAGCTTCGGTGAAGGTGGACCCACTCGCTCATGTTGTTACTTCGGGTACACTTGGGTATCGGAGCCCATGCCTTTGGGTAGGATTCGGAAAGGATGATTCAATATCATCTGTTATCCAGAATGGTCAGGACCTGGGTTTTTCTGGATAATCATTGTTTCCATAATTTGGATCTCCATACTTTAAATCTGCTAAAAAAACACTTAAACATTGAATAAAAATCCAATAGGATTGTTTTGCCTCCAATAAGTGTTAATTATATCTTAGTTGGGATCAAGTACAAGGTTCTGTTTTATTATTACAGAAATTTTAGAAATTCAGAGTTTTTTTGCTTATAATGGAGTCTATGGGAGATGGCTTTGCCATAATTCAGAGCTTTCCGGACAACGGGTTTCCAGATAATGGATCTTCTACCTGTATTTACAAACACTATGGGATCCTAGTTAAATTTAAACCTTTTAACAGCCCAACCTAGGACTCTTATGCATTACTGGTAATTATAGGAAAGAATTAAGATTGGATAGCACCAATAAAACGCCAAATCAATATCGTATATGTAGTGTTTTTGAGACATTAAACTGGGGCAGGGATACTGAATAAATACATCAGCTCTAATTATTCCAATGCTTTTAACTTTTATCTGCAAATGTGATCAGGTACATAATTGGCAATTCTTGTAAGTACATCTGGATGGAGTTGTTAAAATCATCAATCATAAAGTGTAATTGGCTCAGTGCAAGAATAAATAGCAGGTTGAGCAAATTAAGAGAGATGAATGATTGAGAAATGAATACAGACATTAGTAATAATGAGAACAATTTGCTATTTCAGTGTCTTGGGTTGCTGAAATAATGTTGGGCTTCTGCTCAGCAAATCAAATGACATGCTCGCCCATCAGAGATCTCTCCAATTATAGCTGTATATTTATGCAGCCAATAAATACAAAATTCATTCCCAAAATGGCTTGGTTTTTTTTTCAAAATCTGTAATTATAGTCCATTTCCACAAACAATCAGTTTGCCATGTATTCTTTTTCCGGATAGTACTTCTGAACAATATTATACAGCATTCAATGTTAAAGGAGTTATTTACCTTTGCGTTAACTTTTAGTATAATGTAGGGAGTGATATTGTTTTATTATTTGTGTTTTTTTTTTAGTTATTTAGCTTTTTATTCAGCAGCTCTCCAGTTTGCCCTAGCAACCATGCATTGATTTGAATAACAGATTGAAATATGAATGAGAGAGACCTGAATAGAAACATGAGTAATAAAAAGAAGCAATAACAATACATTCGTAACCTTACAGAGCAATTTTTAGATGGGGGTCATTGGCCCCCTTTTGAAAGCTGGAAAGAGTCAAAAAGCCAAATAATTAAAAAAAAACTATAAGCAATAAATAATGAAGACTAATTGAAACGTTGCTTAGAAATGGTCATTCTATAACAAACTAAAAGGTAACTTAAAGGTGAACCATTCCTTTAAGGATTTACATTCTAGCCAGCGGAAGGCAGTTTTGGGAGATTAGTTGCCCCAAAAGAGAGTAGATTTGTCGCCGGGCGACTAATCCCCCCAAATCAGAGCCTGTGTTTTCTGCCCTTATATTGGTGTACCCCCTAAGGCCAATTAAACTATGCAGTAAAGGAATGGGACCTGTTAACAGAATGCTCAGGACCTGGGTTTCTTTCAGGATAAGGGATCTTTCTGTAATTTGGATCTCTATTTCTAAAGTCTACTAAGAATAAATTCAACATAAATGAAACTGGATAGGATTATTTTGCCTCTAATAAGAATTTATTATATCTTATACGGGATCAAGTACAAGGTACTTCTATTACAGAAAAAAAGGAAATTATAGTAATTATTATATTAAAATTGAGTCTATGTGAGATGCCTTTCCCATAATTTGGAGCTTTCTGGATAATGGGATCCCACACCTGTACAAATCTTAATTTTTCTGCATTCTATTGTATGTTCATTGGTGCAACCCCTGCGGCCAATTAGTCTATGCAGCACTTAACCCTATTTTTCTGCATTTTATTTTATATGCGTATTGGTGCACCCCCTATGCCCAGTTAGATTATTCAGGGTAAACCCCCATTTTTCTGTGTTTTAAATGTCAGAAGACCATTGGCAGTAACTGTTAGAGTGATCTACTGAGAATATTGCTGCTATTTGGGCTGTTCCATTCCACCAAGTTAAAGGAAAACTATACCCCCACACAATGTAGGTCTCTGTAAAAATATATTGCATAAAACAGCTCATATGTAAAACCCTGCTTCATGTAAATAAACCATTTTCATAATAATATACTTTTTTAGTAGTATGTGCCATTGGGTAATCATAAATAGAAAACTACTGTAGCGCTATAGTAAAATGAGTGCACCTTTCTCTTTCTATAGACTCCACTCCCAATACTGTGCTCAGGATGAGACCTTAAATCTTAGGGAGTAAGCCCTCACAAACGGTGTGGAGGCAGGGTGTAGTGTAACTGTAACTAGATGAGGTTGCAAGAATTGGGCGCCAGTGGTTCTTATAAATTAACCAATGAACATACTTATTGAACAATTACAATCCTCAGTGGAGTGTACATAATAGCAAAACAGGATCATACAGAACAGTGGATAGGCATATACTCACAGCACCTTTGGTCAGTATTAGACCCACAGGGAAGAGAACATGCACAACAGCAATGAAGGTACATCCAGCTTTCAGTCTTTTCCCTAAATGGAACCCAGGGGAATTCTACATCCCTAAGTCTACACACTTAGTCCCTACTTCTGGGCAATTAGTACCTGGGATCTTAATCCCTCTGATTCTCCTCGTCGGAGCCTTGAGCTGTTCAGCTAAATAGCCTGTCTATCTAGAGTGACCTTTTAAGGTGAGTAGGCTATCCTTTCTAGACCTGACCTGTCTAGGTTCCACTCGAGCTCTGCCTGCCTGCTCAGGCTAGAGCCAGTACAAGATGGACCCTGAAAGCATGGATTCAAAGGGTTTTATACTATTGCCATCTACTGGTCACTATTGAGAACAGCAGGGGCATAGCATAAGGCAGAATAATGAAATAGGTCCCCTGTTAGAACCCATTTAGGTGTCTATACCATTGGGGATTTGCCTGCCAATATATTAGGGGTGGCTGATTTACCAGACCCCTACACTGCTATTTTAAAAAATAAGGGCCGTCCCCTGGGATCGTAGTATTCACGGTGCACACAAAAAAACCATACATGTTAGGTCACATGAGCCAATTAACAGACAGAGTTCTTCCTGTTACAATTAGCTGCAGTATTCTGGTCAGGTGATCTCCGAGGCAGCACACAGACCATCACAAAATGGTGGTTCAAGGCAAAAGATGTAAAAGGACAATATTTACTTAAATATATATTCCAGTTTGATAAGATTCTTTAATATGCCTTTTAATTTGATATAAACTATGTGTTGCTCAAGTATTCATTTTGAGGGTATAGTATTCCTTTAAGTAAAAATTGCAAGTAAGTTGCATTAATAGGTTTGCTTCAGGAATTCTTTAAAACAGAATTTAGTGAATTAATTCAGTTGCACAACATAAATTTATATTTTTTTAATAATAAATATTAATAATCGATTGATTATCACTAATGAATTATCAATGATTCATTTAGTTGTGCAACATTAAACATACATGCTGTATGGCTGATTAGTAGTCAGATCAGGCACAGGCTGCATAATACATTGCCATACATGCAAGCGCATTGCATGTAATTGAGTGAATTCTGAGTCATACCCAGCAGGCATATTTTCTACATGTCTCTGAAGACAAGCATATTTATCTGACAGATGACACTCAGTCTCATACACAACAAGCACAGTATTATCCCATGCATGTTTTCAGTGGAGTTACCTTAAATCTGATGCCGATGTTCTACTGGGAGATGCAAATATCTCCTTTATCTTATTACTGGAGTTATTCAAACAGATTCCTAGGAGTTATTATTGCTACGTAAATGTGCATCTTCTACATAAATGTCTATTTTTTGCTTAATTACCCATTAAGGGAGCTGTTTCCACACTCACTATGACTCTATGCCTGTAATATATTAAAAGGAACAGAAGGTATATTCTGCTGCTACAGCTGCACTGCATGAGCATGGGATTTAGTGTTTACAAATAATGTAAGTCTCCAAACGTATGAATATTCATGAGTAATAATTTGTGATATTGTGCTTGCAATCCCTGCCTTTTTTGGCCAGGGAATGTAGTGAAATCTGAAGCTTACTGGCGTCGGAGAAAAGCCTATGGTGTGTTGTCTGCTAGGGAAAAGTTTAAAGGGTTGGTTCACCTTTAAGTTGGCTTTTAGTATGTTATAGAATCAGGGGCGCTCCGCCAATGAGGCGAGCTGAGCCGATCGCCTCAGGCGGCAGCGCCAGAGAGGATTCCAGGGGCGGCAAAAAGCCGCTCCTGCACCTTTAAGAGCCGAATTTACGGTTTTTAACCTGGAAATTCGGCTGCGCTATTGCGAGAGAGCGCAATTGCGCTCACCGCAATCGTGTTCCTGCCTCCCTTCCCGACAGGTAAGTCGGTGCGGGGGGCGGCATTGCAGGAGCCGCCTCAGGTGGCTCCTTCCCCAGAAACGGCGCTGTATAGAATGGTCAACTCTAAGCAACTTTTCAATTGGTCTTCATTATTCATTTTTTCATAGTTTTTTAATTATATGCCTTCTTCGTTTGACTTTTTACAGATTTCAAATGGGGGTCACTGACCCCATCTAAAAACAAATACTCTGTAAGGCTACAAATTTGTAGTTATTGCTACTTTTATTACTCATCTTTCTATCCAGGCCTCTCCCATTCATATATGAATAGGAGAGGACCCTAGCAAGCAGAATGCTGAAATTGCAAACTGGAGAGTTACTGAATAAAAAGCTAGATAACTCAAACACCATAAATAATAGAAAATGAAAAACTTTTGCAAATTGTCTCAGATAATCACTCCCACTAAAAGCTAATACAAAAGTGAACAACCCCTTTAAGGATTACTCCTAGCTAGATAACGTTTCCCCATTGCCAGATAAAGATTTTTCCCAGTCAGTTAAGATTTACTCCCAGTCAGATAAGGTTCATGCATAGCCAGATCCATTTTACTCCTAGCAAGATAAGGGTTACCCCTTGCCAGATAAGGCTCACTCCAAGTCAGATAAGGTTTACTCCCAGTCACATATGGTTTACTCCTAGCCAGATAGTGTTGACTCCTAGTCAGATACGCTTTACTCACAGTCACCAGTGTCAGACTGGATGGGGGGGGGGTCTGGGCACACCGGGGCTGTCACATCAGAGCCCCTGCCCCCCCATGGGCCCCTCCCCAGTCACAAATCCTCGTCGTACTCCCTCTTTCCCCTACTGTGCACATACCTGCTTCACGCAAGTAATTACTCTATGCGATCAGGTGGGGGTTTGAGGTCCAGGGAGCAAAAAAGAAGCGTGCAGTGTGGAGCGGGTCTGGCCCCAGTCTGACCTTGATAGCCAGATAAGGTTTACTCCCAGTGCCATAAGGTTTACTCAGTCAGATAAGGTTTACTCCCAGCCATAAAAGGTTTACTCCTAGCCAGAAGGTTTTTTACAGCCAGATAAGGTTTACTCCTAGCCAGATAAGGTTTACTTCTAGCCAGATAAGGTTTACTACTAGCCAGATAAGATTTACTCCTAGCCAGATAAGGTTTAATCCCAGCCAGATAAGGTTTACTCCTGGCCAGATAAGGTTTACTCCCAGCCAGATAAGGTTTACTCGTTAACTCCTAGCCAGATAAGTTTTTACTCCCAGCCAGATAAGATTTACACAGTCAGATAAGGTTTACTCCCAGCCAGATAATGTTTATTCCTAGCCAGATAAGGATTTTTACAGCCAGATAAGGGTTACTCCTAGCCAGATAAGGTTTACTCCTAACCAAATACTATTTACATACCTGCCAGCCATAGGGAAAGGGTGTCTTCTGTGCCTGGAACTGGTGAGCTACAATGGGACAGTACAGTGAATGAATAAGGTGTTTAGATCCCTGTTATGTGGGGTTTCTGTTTAGAGATATGGGCCAAGAGGTTATGAGTAAATAACCTGGTATGAGATTTTTGAGCACCTGTGTCTTCTCTGCACAAGAAACCTTCTTTTGCCTACCATTATAAAAAGCTAAATCCCCACAAATCATAACAGATTGACTTTAATGCTTCTGCCACTTTAAATGCATCCCTTTTAACTGCGTTTATACAGACGGGGCCTTCGGAGTCCTGACGTCAAGTCTTGACTTGTTGTGTTGGTTGTATTTTCCCTTATGTATCGTTTAAGCACTGAAGAAAATGTCAGCATTTTTTTAATTAACCATAAAAACATTCCATTTCTAATTCTGATGGTTTCGATCAGCGGAATAGAACAAAATGACAAGTTTACCTGCTGAGTAGTACTTTCATTTCTGCGCTGCTTTATCTTTCTAGAAGCCGGGATGTGGCCAACCGGTGCAGTTTTGCCATTTCTCTCCACCCTACAGTTCCCTGTAACAGAAAGTTTTGTATTAGAAATTGCTTTGTCACCCCGATTAAGTGCCATGAAATAGTTTAAGCACTGGCGTGAGAAATTGAGTTCCAGCTAAAAGCACATCATTATAAAGAGCAAAATGTGTTTCCAATGAGACTTGAGTTTGTGTGAAAACTAATTCTAGTTATTTCATAGCAAAATGATAAGAATATCACCTCCGAGGAATTCAGGTCTGACTGTTATATAATGAGATATAGCAACTCTGGCCACTCACTATAAACATAATAATACAATTCTAAATAAGAATTCGTTGCTGTGCTGTGTTTAACTGCGCATAAGAAATGTTTTCTGTCCAAACCCGAGTGTAGAAGGATTGTGCCCAGACCCTTTTCTTTATTTTGGAGGGTCCTGACTTTAAATTAAATATTTAGCCAGAGTCACAAAGATCCTATTGTAAATGGAGAATAGGGGGTGTTTACATGGGCTGTGCTTTTGACCAGCCTTATAGTAACAACCCACACTCCAAATGCCATCCAAATTTGTTTAATACTTTGCGCCATGTCTTCTGGATGGAGCCCGGATAAACCACTTTCCTACTGACTTTTGTATGCACTCATAACAGTAGGAAGTCTGTGTTCATGATTGGTTCCTAAAGGAGGTCAAATGAACATCTGAACCAATTATGGTGAGGACCAAATGGTTCTGTTCAACTGTGTACACATAATCCAAGACAAGGCATGGATTCACAGATGTCTACATCATGATATATATTTTTTTAATAATATATTATATTTTTAAGAATACAATTTTTTTTTAATTCCTTAAATTTGAAAATGGAAATGAAGGATCAGTTTGGTACTCCCTCAAATCTTTTGTGGAAGCTTTGACATTCAGCCGAATCCAAAGACAATACATTTGGAGCATCTCTATGTAAAACCAAAACTAAAACTAAAACTATTATATTCATTGTATAATTAAAGGTGGCCATATAATGTACATAACAATGTACCGGTCGCAGGAAAGATTGTTCATTTTCACTACAGACATTTATAGTGGCATAACTTTAGAGGAAGCAGACCCCGTAGTCGCAGGGGGGGGGCAAAACTAGTGATGGGCGAATCACTCCCATTTCGCTTCGCCAAAAAATTTGCGAATTTCCTGCAAAATTCATGAAACTGCAAAAAATTTGTGAGGAAAATCATGAAATCGTAAAGTTCATGAAAAAAACGTGAAATTCTACAGTTTTCACAAAAAAATCGAGCAATTCGAACGTTTTCACTAAAAAATCTAGCAATTCCAACATTTTCACTATAAAAATCGAGCAATTAGGTCCTTTTCACAAAATAAATTGAGCAATACAAAAGTTTTCACAAAAAAATTGTGAAAATCTGAATTTTCTCCTGCGAATTTTCGCGAATTTATTCGCTGATGGCGAAATACAGGAATACGCAGCGAATTCGTACCTGCCGGATTTAATCGCCCATGACTAGCCAAAACCCCTCTTACCGGCAGCAAGGAAGGGGGACGTAAGTCGGGCAGGAGTGAGTGGGGCAGAGATGAGAAGTGAGCAGGAGGATTGGGATCGGAGTGCACACGGGCCCCTCCGGAGATTTTTTTGAAGGATGCCTGGCGCACTCTAGTTACGCCACTGAGGTAGAAACAATAGAATTCTACGTGTATCTGAGGCTTCAGCAGCAAACACTGGCCGATGTTTGGGATCAATATTTTCCACCCTGCCTGATCAACGAGATGATATCCAAGTGTTTTACCAATATCGGTCGGCTCGTATTCCGCCATACATGCACCGAATATAATAATATGATAATATCTTTGGCCACCTCAAGATATAAAGGGATAAACGTGGATGGGATAAATTGAGCCCCACATTGAAAACAACCTCAAGTATTGTCACATAAAAGTAGAATGTTGAGCAAGTCATCAAGAGCTGGAGAAACTGACACAGACCTGTCACAACTATTGTACTACTGTGTAATGAATTATGAAAACAAGGAAAATAAATAAATCTTCTCACCAAAAATTCCAGTCAGCTGTGGTAACAGCGGGGGAGTAGGTGACAACAAACGACAACAGCCAACAACATGTATTACCCAGAAGGCCTAAAATAACGTTTCTAAAGATACATATTTGAAAAGGTGGTTCACCTTTGATTTAACTTTTAGTATGTTATAGAATTGCCAGTTCAAAGAAGCTTTTCAATTGGTCTTTATTATTTATTTTTTTACAGATTTTTAAATATTTTTTTTGTTTTTTTTATTTTTATTGATACTTTTATTTACTCATCTTTCTATTCAGGCCTCTCCTATTCATATTCCAGTCTCTTATTCAAATCAATGGATGGTTGCTAGGGGAATTTGGACCCTAGCAACCTGATTGCTGAAATTGCAAACTGGGGAGCTGCTGAATAAATAACTCGAAAACCACAAATTAAAAAATGAAAACCGATTGTAAATTGTCTCTGAATATCACTCTCTACATCATACTAAAAGTTAATTCAAAGATGAACAACCACATAGCATTTTATATTATCTCAGACATTGCTATTTGCTAATATTACAACAGAGCTATTACAACGGATCACCCCAGGTCTCTACATTGATAAACTGGTATTAAACCCATTTGGTTACAACAAAGAAGCAGGTGTTGCTGTAGTAGTAAATGATGTATTACGTGTGGCTCTGAAAAACTGTTCAAAATTCACCCCTGAGGTTACAGGTCAGGCCTATAAAATTCAATCTTGTATAAACTATAATACCAAAAAATGTATCTCATCTTTTTCTTATATCAACTATAATTCAAAAAAATTGATCTCATCTCTTGTAAAAATTGCCTGAAGCAATATATACGGGCGTTAAACTCGCTGCCTGAATGTTAGAGCCAGGGAACTTACTGTGTCTTCTTTATTAGGATCAAGATTCCTCAGCTTCAAAATATTTTATATAAATGCAATGGTTGTAAATATTTATCTATTCACAGGTTTGAAAGCATTAGGAGAGGCGTAAGAGACGGTCATATTCAATTATCTACAACCTATAGCTAATGTGAAACATGTATTTGGCCAAAGTAATCTCCTGTTTGGTTTTTTCCGCTACTGATTGTTGATAACAGTATTCGAATTTGTGAAGTTTTTTTTTAAATTCCAATAAACCTGAATGGGTGCTTATTAAAGGGGAACTCTGCAAAAACATAACTTAAGCCTTTTGAAAAGTAAACAGAATTTCAAGCAACTTTGCAATATACATTATTTAAAAATATGCAGACTTTTCATGGTTTTTAATGGTTTCTGACAGCCTAGCCCTCTGCTCTCCTGCTGATCTGTCTGACTACTTTGAGCTGACTGACTACTGTTACTTTGTATCAACAGTCATCTGTCCTCAGCCTGCATTCTCCAAACCCCACAATTCCCTGCACACGTGATTTCAATAAGGAAAGGAACATTACAGTGCAATGCATTGTGGGTTATGTAGTTCCTGCATGTTGTCTGTAAGCTGTGGAGAAATGATGCAGAAAGAGAAGGACTGTTAAACACGAATTTATTCATACTTTTTGAAACAGGTAACGGTGATGGGTATATTAGGGGTTTCTGTGTTATGTGGTCTCTTTCTCAAATTTTGGTTTGGAAGCCGGAGTTCCCCTTTAATGAAAAAACTCATATATAAAAAATTATCAAATAAAAACGTGATTAATAAACCAATATCCTATTCATCATTTTTAATGGGTCCACCAATTCTCAAATTTTTTTAAAAACTTGAATTTAAAAAGTCATTTACATTCTGCCTATTCTGCCTATACAACTCCCATTGACTTTATACATGAATTCGCCAGCTTTTAGATGCTGAATATTTACATTCTTTTTTTTGCGCTTATGGTAATAAACCTCTAAAATTAGAGTTTTGAAAACTCTAATTCGAATTCATGAGGATTACAGCAAAAAAAAAAACTCATCTTATAATTACATTTGAATTTGAATGTTGAATGTGTGGAGGCACATCATATTCAGTAAGAGTAATTGATGGCAGTAGACCTCTGTTGGAATTATTAAAAAGAAGAATTCTATAGTTCCCATTTGGAGTGTTGGTCATTCTCTTGCTTTTGCACAGTTGTCTCCTTAATTTGTTGGTTGAACCATGTCCCCAAACCCATCATTGTAACTTGTGAGCCTTTACTTGTGTAATTGTTACTGAAGCAAATTAAAATAAATTCCGTTTTGTGTTTTTGATTAACTGTCACCTCAACCTCTGTAATTTCCTCTAGTCAAGAGGGTAGATATGCCATACGTTCTTAACCTCTTCTCATTGGACACAGATGTTTTGGTTTTGTGCTTTCACATAATCACACTTTGAGATGATAAAATGATTTCCACTGGTGTAGAGGAGAATGTTGATTCCACTGTGATGGTATCGCATTGATATGGGGTAAATCTGGCTTGTAGGGAGGTTGAAGTCACCCAGTGGGTGCCAGCCAAGTACTGGATATATTTTTGTCTTCACAAGCACAAAAACTGTTACTCAGTGGTGTTCTACCCCTCAATTTGGATTCTCAATGCCATGGCCCATCAATATCACGTGCATTATATAAATACCATAAATGTTGCTCCAAATGACTTTATCCTCAAACAGTTGCCCAATGGTGGATGCATACACCTAATATCGCAGTTTCCCAGGAGATAAGGACTGTAGGATTTGCACTACAGGTATGGGACCTGTTATCGAGAATGCCCAGGACCTGGGGTTTTCCGGATAAGGAATCTTTTTGTAATTTGGATCTTCATACCTTGAATCTACTAGAAAAACATTAATTAAAGGGCATGTAAAGGCAAAAAAATAAAATCCCATTTTTACTTTCTTTAATGAAAAAGAATACTTTAATTAAAAAATGTGTACCGTTTTTATAAGAAACCTGACTGTATGCAGTGAAATTCTCCCTTCATTTACTGCATTTACTGGATAGGAATTGTCAGATGGTCCCTAACTGCTGAGCAGGGAAACAATCATACTTATGAACTGCAGGGGGAGCCCCCACCTTACTTCCCAGCCATGCAGAACTCAAGCAGCTTTGTTTATGACGATCACTAAGCAGCCCAGACCACACTGAGCACGTGCACAGTCTTAGTCTTGCAAAGATGTTTAACAAAATTACAAGATGGTGACCCCCTGTAGCCAACTTTGAAAGCATGAATTATTTGTTTGATTAGGCTTGTGGTGCAGTAAGTTCGTGCTTATGTTTAGTATACAAAATACAGCATTTCTAGCCTTATTCTATTTTAGACTTTACATGCCCTTTAAACCCAATAGGATTGTTTTGCTTCCGATAAGGATTACTTATATCTTAGTTAGGATAAATTCCAAGGTACTGTTTCATTACAAGGTACTATTTTTTTTTACTTTAATTAAAAAAAATTTCATTATTTGATTTGAATGGAGCCGATGGGAGACCCCGTTTCCATAATTCGGAGCTTTCTGGATAACGGGTTTCCGGATAATGGATCCCATACCTGTACCTTTGTCGTCTTACCTTTACCACAATTTACATATGTTTTACATAGGATTATGTTAAGGGGAATAATGATAAATGTGAGTTCCTCCAAAAAATAGGACAACAAGTAAAAAAATACAAAATATTTGTTAAGGCATATTTGGCAAAGGCCTAACGCGTTTTGTGCCTGTTGGGGCACTTATTCATAGGCTCATTATGTTGAGGGGCCCCTCATGACTCAGTGTTTGAGTTTTATGGGTTAGGGTATCATTTTAACTATGCATGGTTTTCAATAAAATCAAAAAATGTTTTTGCATTGATGCACATGATTATAAATTGATTGATTGAGCACTTCAGGCAGTCTTGGTTTGTGTTAGAATGTTGTAGTTGTACTTACATACCACGCACGCCTGGAATGCCTGGGTTGTGAGGTGTAGTTCACTAGTGGTGGTAGTGTAGTGTTATAGGAAAATACTTTACTTTGTTAATGGAGGTCAAAGGGTCCCAATGTTAATGGGATGGGGATCAGTTTTTGGTACTGAGTTGCTTGTTAAGAACTGCTGCCATACATCATAGACATTGCATTTTATAATCTACATGTATTATTATTACATGTATCCCTTACCTACACTTTCATTGGGAGGTGCTGGTGAATAGCATTACAGTGGGCACAAAAGGTTACTCAACTAACACAGCTAGAAAGAGGGGTATGTCACTGAGGGCTCTTACACACAGGTGGTTTTTCCTGTGCTCCCCTGCGTTGCACTTTCTTCCAATCAGCCGCAGGGGAGCACAGGAGTAGACGAACTCAATTATTGTGAAGGGGCTGTACTCGAACGCAGGTGCAATGCAAAATGCTGCGTCCCACCTGTGTTTGCCACTTACACGCGTCTGTGCGAGTACAGTCCCCTTCACAATAATTGAGTGTGTTACTCCTGCACTCCCCTGCGGCTGTATGGAAGAATTCGCAACTCAGGGGAGCGCAGGAAAAACCGCCCGTGTGTAAGGGCCCTTATACAGGATGCCATAAACCTGCTATCCTATGCCAATCTGAACATTCTGAACACTATTATTCATAAAAAATAACGTCCAATATAACACTAATTATCCCTGAATAACAATGGCTTTATGGCTCTTACTCACGAGCGGTTGTAGCTGCGCTCCCCTGAGTTCCGTTTTTCTGCGTTCAGCCGCAGGGGAGCGCAGGAATAGACGCATTACATTTTTTCCAATGGGGCTGTACTCACAAAGGCGTGTGTAGGCGCCGAACGCAGGTTGAGACACAACATGCTGCATTTTTCCTGCGTTCGGCGCCTACACACGCCTGTGTGAGTACAGCCCCATTGGAAAAATGTAATGCGTCTATTCCTGAGCTCCCCTGCGGCTGAATGCAGAAAAACGGAATGCAGGGGAGCGCCGCTACAACCTCTCGTGAGTAAGAGCCCTTAAAGTGGTCGTCCAAATAATTCTCGCCTGAAAACATCCAATGATTGGGGCTTGTTCTGCATAAATTGGTCTGTGTAGAAAGTCTTGTTGACAGAGGGCTGGAAGGTCTGCTCAGGTCTTTGGATCATATCCAATCAAGGTTGATTGGATTCCTTGGCCTCAGTCAAAATTAAACATCAGTACAAAGATCCTTCTATGGTATATGTATACAGGTCTGTTATCCAGAATGCTTGGGATCTGGGATTTTCTGGATAAGGGATTAAGTTTACTAAAAAAAAATAATCATTAAAAAATGTATTTATTTGATAAATAGAGTCTATGTGAGATGGTCTTTCCATAATTGGAAGTTTTAAAGATTTCCTGATAATGGACCCTATAACTGTAGCATAAGAGATTGAATAAACAGAAGTGTTTTTCTGGCCAACTCTTTTCCAGTTTGATAAAAGTTTTCCAGTTTAATAAATGCAGCACCATGTGTTCCACGTCTTCGATTCTTCAATGAAATTTGCTTCTTCTGTACAAGTGTAGCCATACTTCTATTTGGTGTCCATGTAATTGCTCGGCAGCTAAATATATGCGTTTGTGATATTGCGTGGGATTCATTGAAATAGACACAGTGCAAATTGCATTGCATTGCTTTGTTTATTCAGCGTTAAGACTTCACAATGATTTATTTGAACGCAAGGTTTAATATGGATTTTGCAGAAGTTTAGCTTATACACGCTGTTGTCATGCTTAAATTGGTTTGTGTGTCCATGATATATTGTGGCTACAGTACAAATTCATTTAGAACAGTAATTTTATGAACAAGACATTCAACATTACTCTATTTAAAAATATCATGTATTTACATTCATAGAAGCTCAAGCACACAAGTATTTTGTTGATTTTTACTTGATGTTGACGCTTGTATTTGTTGAATTTGGTTTTGCCAGGTCTTAAATCAGTTTCAAGTAAATGGCAGAGCAAGTGGAAAATCTTTGTAGTCCAGAGGTTCCCAAAATATGGGGCTGACCGTCATCTAATAGGTCAATTTGCATGAGATGAAACTGTGGCTGAAATTATCAATACACCAATGCTTTCATATACCTGTAACCATGTTTTGAGCTCAAGAGCTAAAGGGCTCAAGAGCTAGATTTTGTCCTACACTGTAGATTTTAAATAATTCTGTAGACTAGAGTTATCAACATTTACAATATCCAGCCCAGAGAAAAATGGGGCAATACATTTCTTACAATTAAATACACATTGTAACATTTTTCACTGGCTTCACGGCTCATAGTAATTAAGGACAAATTTAAACTTACGTGAGTTTTCTGATACCATATGAGGTTATCAAACTGGTTTATTCCCTTTATAAAATACATTGAATATAGTAGGGCTCCAAAGGATTAACTTCTCATATGTTCTGGAGATCCCCTACTGGTTGTAAATTCCCAGGGTTGGGAGGGGAAGTGTTTCCTTTACCAAGATAGACTGTTCCCCAGGCTGTTCCAGATTTGGCCAGGAGGTGTCAGTATTACTTTTGTCTTTTTAAAGGAAAGGCACCACTTGTTCTTCCTCTTTGGCTGCCACATGCTGAGGAAAGTCGATGTCTGCTGGAGATCCTGGAACTTAGGCCCCAAGGGAAGTGAAGTCAGGGAACAGGGCCCATGAGGTATGAGGTAGTGGTAGGTATAGCTCCTGTCGCATTAAGTCAGATAGTTAGAAATAGCAGTTCTGAGCTCCATCATGGCTGGATAGATTGGAGGTATCTCTCCTAGGTGATATTGCCTGTTAGTGTAGGGATCAAAGTAGACAGGGAATCAGGTTAGAGGATTTAATTGGAGGTTCCACTGGAGGTGATCCAAGTCCACTAAATGGTGTCACAAAGGGGTGTCAGTGTTTGATACGCTCTGCTATTGAATGTACCTTGACCACTTTGCCTCAAATAAATTGTGTACTGTGTATCCCCTGTTATTGTTAGTAAATTGTTATTTTGGTTAAGAACTCCTGGCCAGGGGTGTAACTACAAAAGAAGAAGATCCTGCAGCTGCAGTGGGTTCCAGGAGGTAGAAGGGCCCCACGAGGCCTTAATTATTATACAATTTCTTATACAGAGGTCAACCTCTGCACATTCTGGGAGCCTGAAAAAGAATTTGCTGTGTGGCTAGTTATTCCACTGCTCCTGGCGTCCAAAAAAATCCTGTTTTAAGCAGCTGAGAGGTACAGTTATGCAACACCTTTCCCATCCTCCACACATACTGTATATTAGAGGGCCCAGAGACTGAGGGTCTGATGTAACCAATGCTCTACACGAGGGGAGCCACATGTAAAAAGAGTTGGAGAGCAACACAAGCATGATAAATTCCATGTGGATGCTAAATAAGGGTTGTGATTGGCTGTTTGGTAGCCCCTATGTGGACTGGAGCCTACAGGAGGTTCTGTTTGGCTTTACACCTGGTTTTTATGCAACTAAAAAAGCCTGGAATTCAAAAATTAGCTCCTGCTTTGAGGCCACTGGGAGCAACATCCAAGGGGTTGGTGAGTAACATGTTGCTCATGAGCTACTGGTTGGGGACCACTGCTCTACACTATTTGAGTGAAAGCTAGTCCTGGGAGGAAAATAAGTGTTACACAATTCTGCAGTTTCAATTTATTCAAAATTAATAAACCATTTTAGGTATTTTCCACACATTTCAATGGCTCGCAAGGTCATATGTAAATCTAAAGGCAGACCCATACATATAAATGTTGGATTGCTAAAGGAAAGCCTTCATGAAAATGCAGATCATTTATCTTTATAAACTAGGCTGTACCAATATCTCAGTATCTCAGACAAAACCGGCTGTATTAAAATATCAGCATTGCATTGGACAGTGATATGTCATTAGCTATCGATGCCGCTTGAAGGTCTTCTCGTATGCCAACAGCTGTAGTCACGTTTTATAGCCTTTTTGGCATTTTGGATTAATTTCCATGTGATGAAACTCGATATAAAGAAGAGGCTTCTGACAAATGTAGATACATCTGTAGGCTTTGTGGATATATCATTTCATAGTTCTATGTTTGGTAATTCTCTGATTCTTAACCTTCTATTTAATAAACATATTTTGGCTGCAAAATGCTTTAATGTTTCTCTTCTGTATCAGACCCATGATTCAATCGCATTCTCTTCCAGGTCCTAAACAAAACTGAACTAAAAGGCATGAGTTGCACTTTCAAATGAAGGGACTATGTTATTACAGAAATGGGATCCTTTATCCGGAAACCTGTTATCCAGAAAGATCTGAATCACTTAAAGACTCCCATACTCCATTTTAATTAAATAATTCAAACCTTTTTAACATATTTCCTATTTCTCTGTAATAATAAAACAGTGCCTTGTACTTGAGTCAAACTAAGATATAATTAATCCTTATTGGAAGCAAAACCAGCCTATTGGGTTTATTAAATGTTTAAATGTTATACTTAAAAATGGAGATCCAAATTACAGAAAGACCACGTATCTGAAAGCCCCAGGCTCCAAGCATTCTGGATAACAGGTCTTATACTTGTATCTCTAAACTGCAACATGGAGAACAGCACAGCACAAAGGCTAAATGCACCTCTACAGGAAACAATCTTTATAGGACAGTAGAAATAAACAAATGCCCATATATTTCTTTCTCGTTCATGATTTTATAACTCTTTTATCTTTCCTTTTTCTCTTTCACTTACAGTCACAAATGACCCTTGATTACATTTCCCAATCATTTACAATATGATCCTTTGTTGTCCACTCTGGCAAATTCTACACATTCTTATCTTATATTTACTGAACTGTATCCAATGTGAAAAGGTGGCCACACATGCAGAGCTCCACTTGTTTGGGGAGGTTAACAAATGAGTCGATCTTTTTCGGATATGGCTGCCTTGAGGTGGGGGCGATATCAGACTGATCTGATCGTAGCCCTAGGGCACAATGATCGGAACACAATGACAAGAATACAAGCACAAGGACCCCATCAATGAACCAATGCGGTCTTCAATCCCACTAGATTTTTAAACCTGGATTATTGACAAACAGATATCAATCAGGGAAGCCCATCAGAGGGCCCCATACACTGCCCAATAAACTGTCAATTTAGTCTGTCGGCAGCTTATATTGGCCGTGTATGGTCACCATCCGTATCCTATTGTTTTGAGGGTCAATGGTTTACCTAAACTTAAGCCTAGGGGTCCAGTGTATCAGGGGCCCATCTATATTTTTTTTAAAATTCTTCTGAAACTTGTAATATTTATTTCTATTTACTCTAGGTCCGGGTGCACCTGTGACTGTGATAACATGGAAGGCAGGAGTGCATATGTGTGCGCCCAGATGCATGAAAGTAACGCCACTGGCGCACACTAAACCCGACCCAACTCAACACAGAAAGCTCCCGTGTCTGGATCTAAATGCTTCCAGGGGCACAGTAGCAGGAGCAGCTTAGAAGGGGCCCTGTGAAAAGTGTAGCCTAGGGGCCTCACATATCATTAATCTGCCACTAATGAGACAGGAGGTCACTAATTAAAGGGCATGTAAAGTCTAAAATAGAATAAGGCTAGAAATACTGTATTTTGTATACTAAATATAAACATGAATTTAATGCACCACAGGCCTATTCAAACAAATAATTTATGCTTTCAAAGTTGGCTACAGGGGGTCACCATCTTGTAACTATGTTAAACATCTTTGCAAGATTAAGACTGTGCACATGCTCAGTGTGGTCTGGGCTGCATAGGGATCATCATAAACAAAGCTGCTTGAGTTCTGCATGGCTGGGAAGTAAGGCGGGAGCTCCCCCTGCTGTTCATAAGTATGATTGTTTCCTTGCTCAGCAGTTAGGGACCATCTGACAATTCCTATCCACAGCAGTAAATGAAGGGAGAATTTCACTGCATACAGTCAGGTTTCTTATAAAAACTGTACACATTTTTTAATTAAAGTAAATTGGAGATAGGTTTCTTTTTCAAAAAAAGTAAAAATAGGATTTTATTTTTTTTGCCTTTACATGCCCTTTAAGCAGGTTTTATCCTGATTGGGCTACCAAAGTTATGGGCCTAATTAGGATTGGCTCAGCAATCAAGCATGGACTAACGACTGAGCCATCATGACCACAGCTTAAGCTTAACGTGATCCCTGGATGATGGGATCCTCTGTCCCAACTTATCAATATTTTATACAATCTCCAGTTATAAATCTCGGAAGCAATTGTTTTAAATCCGCATTCAGGCAGATAGGTGTTGACTTGTTGAAGAGAGTGATGAGTTATACATCGTACTGTTTGGTTACTAAAGGTTACCCCTACCATTTCAGGGGCAGTTGTTAAGTCTGGCATCTTCTTCTGAAAGATACACTGTATTCTTATACAAAAACAATCTGCAGTTGCTTTGGACTAATATTTTAAGAACCTAACAAAGGGGTTGACAAATTTCACTGTTCCATAAACATAAAAATACAACTCCTATCATCCTTATAATATCTCAAGTATTTATCTCAAGTCATTCCTACTTAGCTTCTCAATGATCTAGTAGAAGGAGGAGAAACAAAACTATACCTGAAGCTGTCACTAATTTAAGACAAAAGGGGGGGATGAAATCAGCTAAGGTGCAGCCTAAACATCTGGCGTGCCTAAGGATCCCGTTCCCTGAGTCTGCGTCTCACGATATGCCAGACATCTAATTATAACATGAATGAATAAGAAATCATTTCTGTTTGGGAACGAGAGGCTGGGTGGTTTATTCGTTGACCGCAAACCTTACATGAGGCTGCAGTGGAAAAATTCACATTGTGAGTACATTGATTTACAGATGCTACAGATGTAATTTTTAATAATAACAGGTTGGGCTTAGAGCCCTGCAGAGTCCATGGAAATCAGGGGGATGTCTGGACAATTAGCCTCAAGCACAATACACGTGTAACCAGCACCCCAAGGGAAAGAGGAACATCAGCACCTCTCTGCTACGCGTGTATCATCCCTCAGCATCTGCTGCTGCAATACATGTTGTGATTTGGGGAAAGCGCAAGACACAATGAGGACCTCAAGCCTATTGAGTGAAGCTGACATCAGCTCTATCATCAGCTGACATCAGCTCTATCATCATGCCAAGTGAATGTAAATGAAAGAAAGGATTTATATACATCACAGCTTCGCTTAACAGAGCATCATTTATTTTATGCCCTTGTAAAAGCTCCTGAAGTTTAGTAGTTAAAATAAATGTTAAGGATTAAAATAAATTAAACATTTGCGCAGTGTTTTGTATTCACCTCCACAATCATCTCTTCTTCTCTGCTGAGTTTATATACGTACCTGGCTCCTAAAGGCTTCAGCTAATGTACTTCCCATTCTGGTTTTACGTCTCTTAAAAAAAAAAAAAAAAAAGTTATCTTTTATTTGCCTGCTTTATATTCTACTTTCCAGAGCCCTACTTTGTTGGAGCTTGCCCTAGGCTCACAATCTGGTATTCACTCTGACTACAGGAAAAAAACTGCTAGCGCAGCGATGTGCAAGGGAATAATAAAGTAGGGGCTGCTTAGAAGTCCAGCACAGCAACTACAGTAATAGAAATAAACTAGAATTACAAATCCGTGGTTGGAAGGGATATATTTATGATAACATGTCAGGTTTGTAAGTCAACATATGTTAAAGAATAAAAATGACCATTGGCATTAAGTCAGGGTAGACTAGCACAGATATACAGTAGTGATGGGCGAATTTGTCCCGTATCGATTTGCCGCGAAATTCGCGAATCTGACGAAAGATTGGCAAAACGCAGATTTTGATGCCGGCCGCCCAATAAAGTCAATGGGCGTCAAAACTGGCTTCGGAACCATAGACAAAAAAACTTTGACGTCACCTTTGGAACCGTCGCTGGCGTCAAAAATGTTTTGATGCGGTGAATTTTCTCTGCAATTTCATGAATTTATTCAGCTCTCCCTTAGTGCCATCAATCCTTCCACCCCATGTAGTCCCAGGGTTCCCTTTGCTCCCAGTACCTCCCCGCAGTCCCTGGCACCCTTCGTTACACACTTTGGTGCCTTGCAAAATGTAACTGATCATAAAATTGGCAAGCCATCACCCCATGTCAATGTAAACCCAGCTGTATTTATAAATGGTGCACCCCTAAGTGACACGCACCCCCCAAACCGATCCCACACCGGAAAATTACTCCAACTGTGCATGCGCCGAAAACGAAGGTCTGCTTCTGAAGTTTAACGAAGAAGAGAAGATGGCTGCCGTGAACTGCGGGGGATAGAATCTGCACCGAGGGATAAATAAAAGGGGCATTTGCCCCTGGTACCACCTAAGCTGGGAGGGGCGGAGAAGGGAGGGGGGTCTACAAAGGGTAGGGGGGTAGGGGTTTTACATGTCACGGGTTTGTTTCTCCAATAAAATAAATGGGCTCCTTGAATTTTTGCGGCAATTTCACAAATTTATTCACTGTGGCGAAATGTGGAGATTTGCCGCAAATTCTCGCCTGGCGAATAAATTCTCCCATAACTAACCAATATTACAACAAAATACACTTGTTGGATTAAGAATGAAATATTATATAGAAGAGTGAATTATTTGCAGTGTAAACAGTGTAATTTAGAAATAGAAACGACACCATAAAAATCATGACAGAATCCCTTCAAAACGTACGTAATCCTTTTTGCATAGACATAGAGCAAAAATCATGTGGAAAACAAATGTTACTCCTTCAGCATTTTACATAAAGGAGGATTTGATTTTAGGAATTACACTCATTTAAAATAAAGTCGTGACATGTTCCTGTGATCAGTCTAATCTCTAAATAATGAACACAATCCTGGCCTTGATGATTCCGTCTAGACTCCCATAAACAGATGAACTCATTAGATACTTTGGTTGATGACATCATCAGGCTCAAATGAGTAGATTTAGGGTAAACACACAGTTTGTATTCAGACATCTGATTTCAATCCTAAGAAACTTTCACATACCGGCGATGTAAATGCCTGATTTCCTTCAAATATTTGGATTTGTGTTCATTGGACTTTAAATGATATGGTTTTAATAAATGGTTATTATGATTATATTTAGATGAAAAACAGAAGATCCGGAGCTTCCCTATGTTTGCTGCAGAAAGTGACTTTCGGGGACCCCCTGCAAGAATTGGTTTACAAATGAATTATATTGATTCACAACAAAGCTATTCATTCTGAATTGATCACTCTGGAAAGCATATTTGCTCTTCCAGGATATTGCAGTCAATCAATACTGATATTGATCAGAACTGGGGACACAAAAGCCTTTTATGGGATTTGACAATCCAGGACAATTGTTTCAGCTGTTGGATTTTTAAATTGCCCATTTAGATTAGTTCCGAGATTCGGGATTTGTGGATCGAAATGTTGGTAAATCCTTCCCTTAAGGTGGCCATAGACGTAGAGATCCACTCGTTAGGCAATGTTGCCAAACAAGCGTATCTCTCCCCGATATGCCCACATTGAAGTGGGCGATATCGGGCTGATCCGATCATGGGCCCTGGGGTCCAACAATCAGATCATAATGCATCCGATATGGCCGGTCGGATCGTGGGACCACATACACGCACAGATAAGGCCGAGATCCAACAGGATTTTTTAACCTGCCCGATCCAGATCTGCCCCACTTTCGGACAGATATCGATCGGGAAACGGATGGTGCCAATAAGCTACTGACTCGGTCTGTCGGCAGCTTTTATCGCCCCGTGAATGGGGGACTTAAGCCAAGTATCTATGGGATAATTTAGAGTGCGAGCTAATGATACAAGTCAAGGACCAAAACATAACTTTGTTATAACTAAGATTTATTATTCACCACACTGGGGGGCACATTTACTTAGCTCGAGTGAAGGATTAGAATAAAAAATACTTTGAATTTCGAAGTGTTTTTTTGGCTACTTCGAACATCGAATTGGCTACTACGAACTTCGACTACGACTTTGACTTCGAATCAAACGATTCGACCACCTACTTCGCCACCCAAAACCTACCGAACAACAATGTTAGCCTATGGGGAATGTCCCCATAGGCTTTCTAGCCAATTTGTGATCAAAGGAAAATCGTTCGATTCGAAGGATTTAATCGTTCGATCGAAAGATTTTTCCTTTGATCGTTCGATCGTACTAAATGCGGTAAATCCTTCAACTTCAATATTCAAAGTTGAAGGATTTTACTTTGATGGTGGAATATCAAGGGTTAATTAACCCTCGATATTCGACCCTAAGTAAATGTGCCCCTCAGTCTTCCTGGCCGATTTACTAAGATTCAGATTTTTTTTCACGAATCGAACTTTTTATCAAAAAATTCATTGTTTTTAAAAATCTCCCTAAAACGCAAAAAATTTCAGATTTATCTAAAAAAAAACATGAAAAACTTATTTTTTTGAACCTCTTCAAGTAAAAGCAGTTGAGGTCTCATATAAGTGATTCAGTGGGAGCACTTACTGGACATTTGGCTCAGCGTGCTGCACTTCTTACTGCCATCCCATACGGCAAAATCATTCCAGAAAAGTGCAAAAAACAGAGCACCGAGGAAGCCAATGTAAAAATGTAAAAGTAGAAATGTATTTGATAAGCATTAAAAACTCCAAATACAGCAACATAACACAGGTCCTGGCTGCCTGCTCGATGCGTTTCATGGCTCCCCGCTACTTCATGATGACGTGAAACGTGTCAAGTGGGCAGCCAGGACCTGTGTTATGCTGCTGTATTTGGAGTTTTTAATGCTTATGAAATAAATTTCTACTTTTACATTTTTACACTGGCTTCCTCGGTGCTCTGTTTTTTGCAGTTTTCAGTCGAGGTCCCATCAAAGTCAATGAGAGCTGTGCTGATCCTATTGAACTTTTGTTGAACCATACAGACTTTCAGAGGTTTTCGGATTTTATTTCCGCTAGTAATTGTCTGAAAAAAATAGAGTTTTTCTTATTTTTTAGCGCACTGTTCAGCGTTTTTTTTTTCATTCATGCCTTTTATATTAGGATCTTTTAATAACTTTCATGGAATTTGTGATGAAAAGGTCTGAATTAAAAAGGTGGTTCACTTTTGAGTTAACTGCTATAGAATGGCCAATCCTAAGCAACTTTTCAGTTAGTCTTCATTATTTATTTTTCATAGTTTTTGAAATATTTGCCTTTTTCTTCAAAACAGGGGTCACACACAAAAAGGGATAAGTAATTGATATAATGAAAATTGCCTTATTTAGCAAAAATAGAAGAACTCAGCGTCATTTACTAGGTCCCTAGGCAGAAATGCAAGAGCATAAAGGGGCCGACTGCAAATAACCCAACCCTGCTGTTTGTCAGCAATGCAACGCTAATTGCTGATTCGTGCTGGAATCAGCCAATTAGATCAAGTGGACTCTGTCAGTGACTCACAGCATGAGCGTGTTGGTTTCAGCCAAGGAAACAAAGTTGGGTGGAGGAACTCACAAATAAATTGTCAATTATATAAACAACTGTTTCTGAAACAGATTTTTCATAACAACCACAAAGTCGTTTAATAATGATGGTTCCCATTTGAATCAACAGTTTAAAGGGTTATTGTTCAGTTCAGTTTTCACTTTTTATTTGTACTGATTAACTAACAGGTCGAATGATAAACTGAATATATACAGAAATGCACGGATTAAACGCTTTACAAGAAAGACTAATAAAAACAACATGTTCAGGTTTCCTGTAATCACTAGTTTAATATATCAGTTGTTGTCTATATTCTTTGGACTTGGAGGCAGTAAATAAGCGCCTGATGCTCAGTTGTAGATTTATTATCTGACAACCTTTGCCTAAAGAGAAATAAATGAATGTTTGCTTCTTTCAAAATGGACTCTGAGTGGGAAGGTAATTGGAAGTGCGATGCGGTCAATGTTACGGACGCTCCATGAAATAAAAAACCGACTTATTTCCAGCCGTTTCGTTTTGAATCTATATACATAATTCATCTGTGACTCGTCTCTAGGTGCTGCTACACGCGCATTTGTGTCCAGTCAAACACAGTTTGTAACAGTCGTGCTAAAGTAACGCAGGTATTAACAACATCACAACAGTGGCTGGAAATCAAATCAACTTTGCTGTATTTTCCAGTTAAAGGGATACTGTCATGGGAAAAATATTTTTTTTTCAAAATGAATCAGTTAATAGTGCTGCTCCAGCAATATTCTGCACTGAAATCCATTTCTCAAAAGAGCAAACAGATTTTTTTATATTCATTTTTGAAATCTGACATGGGGCTAGACATTTTGTCAATTTCCCAGCTGCCCCTGGTCATGTGACTTGTGCTCTGATAAACTTCAATCACTCTTTACTGCTGTACTGCAAGTTGGAGTGATATCACCCCCTCCCTTTTTCCCCCCAGCAGCCTAATAAAAGAACAATGGGAAGGTAACCAGATAGCAGCTCCCTAACACAAGATAACAGCTGCCTGGTAGATCTAAGAACAACACTCAATTGTAAAAACCCATGTCCCACTGAGACACATTCAGTTACATTGAGAAGGAAAAACAGCAGCCTGCCAGAAAGCATTTCTCTCCTAGGGGCAAATTCACTAAGATGCGTAGTTGCGCCAGGCGCAACTTCGCCGCGATTCACCGCACTTCGCCAGGCGTAGTTTCGCCAGCGCTCCGCAAATTCACTAAAATCCGAAGTTGCGCACAGGGGTAGCGTAAGGTTGCGAAGTTGCGCTAGCGTTGATTCGCTAAGTCAAGTGAAGTTACGCTAGCAAAGGTTAATTTGCATACGGCGCCAAATTCAAATTTCAATGGAGGAATACGTAGAATCACTACAAATGCCTGGGAAACCTTCAAAACATCAAATAACATTTTTTTTTTGCCCTACACATGTACCCACTGTATAGTTAAGTTGCCATGAGTTAGGAAATGTAGGGGGGAAGGAGGGGAGCCCCAAAAAAATTCTCGATCTTTTTAAGCCTATCACCCATAATATAGAAAACACGCCAGCGTTTTTTGGGACTTAGAAAAAATTTGAACTTTTTTGGAAGCAATCCCTATCTACTCTATTGCGCTTCGCCTGGTCTGAGGTGGCGAAGGAAGTCTAGCGTAAAAAGGTAGCGTTCAGTACACTGCGCGCGTTAGTGAATTTGCGTAGTTACGTAGTTACGTCCGTAGCAAAAATTCGCCAGGCGTAAGGGTGCGAAGTAACACTAGCGAATCTACGCCAGTGTTCGTTAGTGAATTTGCGAAGTAACGAAAATGCCCAACGCTAGCGAATTGACGCTAGCGTTCGGCACTTCGGTGAATTTGCCCCCTAAAGTGAAGGCACAAGTCACATGACTTGGGGCAGCTGGGAAATTGACAAAATGTCTAGCCCCATGTCAGATTTTAAAATTGAACATAAAAAAATCTGTATATAATTTGTGTTTTTTTTTTAATAAAGTCACATTTTTAAAAAAATCATGAATTTTTCAGAATTTATGAAACCCTGAGGATGGAAAAGTCAGAATCTAAAATTCCAGCATCTCAGACCTGTTGAGGTTGCATATAAGTCAATGGGAGAAGTCCCAATGATTTTTTTATGTGCGCTGGATTTTTTGGCAATACCCTGAAGTTTTCAGAGTTTTCAGGCAAAATTCAGAGTTTTCGGGTGAAAAATCCCAAAAAATAGTGAAAATCGGATGAAAAATCCAAAGAAAAGCGTGAAAATCTGATTTTTTCTGATTTTTTTCCCGGAAACAACATTTTCGGGAAAGTGTATTAATAAATAAGCCCACAAAAACCCATGCGGATTTGGTCGCAGTTTTTTTCAGAAAATATTGCGATAAATTCGGACTTTGATAAATAGCCCCGTATCAGTTAGAAACAAACACCTCACCACTTATATACTTAGGGGGTTATTTATCAAAGTCGAATTTTTGTCACTATTTTCTGGAAAAAACTACGACCAAATACACTTTCCCAACAATTTTGTTTGCGGGAAAAAATCCCAAAAAATTGTCAGATTTTCATGATTTTTTTGAATTTTTAACCCGAAAATGACGAAAACTTCAGGGTATTGCCAAAAACCCAGTGCACATCAAAAAATCATTGGGACTTCTCCCATTGTCTTATATGCAACCTCGACAGGTCTGAGATGTCAGACTTTCAGATTCTGACTTTAACATCCTCGGGGTATAATAAATTCTGAAAAATTTATGATTTTTTTAAAGTCCGATTTTATATAAAAAAAAAACACACACATTTTTTGTGATTTTTGCATTCGGAGTTTAGTAAATAACCCCCTAGGTGTCAGTGTTAATGTTGTGTGTTCATAAAGTTTTATTGAAACGTGCATTCTGGGAAGAGTCTCCATGATGTGATGTTATCTCCTTCCACCTCTGCTTGTTAATAGAATAAAGTTCCAGCCATGCTTGCAGCAATATCCTGATTGATAAGAGTCCTGACTGTTACTGCACCTCCAGATAACCAGGATTCTCAGCTAAAAATAAGGGCGTTCAGGGTTGCCCTCAGAAATCACGGGGCCCTGTACAACAAAGTTTTCCGGGCCTCCTGGTCCCCAGCCCCGCTCAATGCCCCGCCCCAGATCCCACTCACCCCACAGTGAGCCAGGGCCCCTCTATAGGTAAAAAAAAAAAAACATTGGTGGCTAGGCTCCACTCCCCCATAAGTTAAAAAACAAATATTGGTGACCAGGCCCCACCATAAATTAAAAACAAATATGTCTGACGAAGGGGTCCGCCCCCAAAACGTTACATCACAAGACTTGAATAAACACGCAGGGGCCCGCCCCACTTCACTTGCTGTTAAGTGTCTGGTGAGTCTTTCGCTTACATGTCTGTGGAAGATGGCCATCCCATAATTCGAAGCTTTCTGGATAACGGGTTTCCAGATAACGGATCCCATACCACAATAAAGATTTTGAAAACTGTAATATTATATGAACTCCTTAGTCTTAACTCCCCTATCAAAAGTCTCACATGATATGTGCATGTTGGGGCCCTTATTAAGTTTCTCCAAGTGAGTGGCTGTTCCTTTAATTAGCCATTTAGCAGTATAAAGCTGGCAGCTCGCTTAGGACAGGTGGGCAGTTGAGGAACAGCTTAGCAAAGTGTATAGTTCAGCAACATCACGATTAGCTCCTATGGATCAATGCAGTGGTCTGCAGCCAGTGGTAGTGATAGGCGAATAAATTCGGCAGGCATGGAATTGCGGTGAATTTCCGCATTTCGACCGCCAGTGAATAAATTTGCGAAACTGCGGCAAAAATCTGCCGCAACAGAAAGATTTGTTGCACTTTAGAATAGTCGCGTGCATAAAAATTGTTGCGCATCAAAATTATTAGGCCCATTGACTTTAATGCATTTGGACAAAATAGTAGCGTGTATAAAAATTCTCGCTTGCGTCAAAATTACTTTGACGGCCATTGACGCGTTTCGTGAACTTTTCGCAGTTTCACAAATTTATCGGTAAATTTGCAAATTTTTCAGCGAAACGCAACAGATCCCAACAGAGCCCATCACTAGCTTGGTGGCAAGTTTTGGTTGTATAAAATCCAGATGTACTGTCAAACAGAGCCTCCTGTGACCTGTCTGCTGCCAGTCTAAAGTGGCTACCAAATAGCCAATCAGAGCCCTTGTTTGACACTTTTTTCATGCTTGTGTTGCTCCCCAACTCTTTTAACATTTGAGTATGGCTCATGGGTAAAAAAGATTTGGGGACCTCCAGATAAATGGGTACACAGTATCCCGAATGAGCAGGATTCTGGCACATTACGCAAAGTCTATGTTTCTAAATCTCTGGATCACTTTGTGCAGCAGATCTGGGCTAAAGGGTTGCAACCTTTTCCGGCATCAAAATCAAGACAGAGGGGTGTGGCGTTGGCGGGTTGGTGATGTCAGAGGGTAGGGCTGTCATATTGAGGGTAGGATCAGTGATGTTGGGGGCGGGCTTGCTGATGTTGAGGGTGTGGTTATGGTGTCAAATTTTCCAGGTTTTTAAAACTTTTAAAACCAGGCAGGGGGGGTTTGAACTTGTTTCCTCTTCTTAAAGGAACAGTTCAGTGTGAAAATAAAAACAGGGTAAACAGATAGGCTGTGCAAAATAAAAAATGTTTCTAATATAGTTAGTGTGACTGGATGTCTAATATAATAGCCAGAACACTACTTCCTGCTTTTCAGCTCTCTAACTCTGAGTTAGTCAGTGACTTGAAGGGGGGCCACATGGGTCATATTTGTTCAGTGAGTTTGCAATTGATTCAAAAGCAACAGATATGACCCATGTGGCCCCCCCTCAAGTCTCTGATTGGTTACTGTCTGGTAGCCAGGGTAACCAGTCAGTGTAAACCAAGAGAGCTGAAAAGCAGGAAGTAGTGTTCTGACACATCCAGTCACTCCAGCCTTTATACATTACATTTTTTGCCTAACTAACTATATTAGAAACATTTTTTATTTTTAACAACCTATCTATTTACCCAGTTTTTATTATTACACTGAACAATTCCTTTATGGCCATGATAAGGGCCAGGGGGAGGTCAGGGGGCAGCGCACAAGGTGTCAGGTGGGAAGCGGGTCGGGGTCGGCGTTGCCCACCGGGTTTTAAAAACACATTGATACAACATACCTCTATTTGGCTTCTGTTTAACGTTAATATGCAGGCCCAAAATCTTGCTACATTTGTGTGTGTATTGCTTCATTTATTCAATTTCTTCAGCATTAAACAGTTACTTGATGTTACAAATATATATATATATATTTAACATGACTTTTACACAGTTTGACTAATCTAAAAATAAGTATAGAGAGGATCATCCGGATCTTGCCTTCCCTGACTCGTTCGACTTATCAATCATCTCCCCATCCAGCTTGCTGCTTTTATTAACCTATTTAAAATCCAAAGAGAATGCACTCTGTCACTCCATAAATCACCCGCTCTTCTTCTGATCCGCACTATATTATCTTGAATTAATCTGGCAGATAGGAACTGTGCTTTTAAAGCAAGCCAAAAATGTCTACATCAATTAACAGAAATATAAAATATAGATCTATATATGCAAAACTGTTTTTTTAGAACAGGCACAATATAAAAAAAAGAACTAATGGCAAAAATACATTCTGCTCATTCTTTTAATTAAAAAAAAGCATATTTCCTAGTTATTTCTATTATAAAGCAGACATCGAGCCTTATTTTGCATTCAGACTTAACATATCATTAATCCGCTGAGTTAGTTTAACTTGAGATAATAAGATCTGCATAAAAAACCTCCTTGCTTCACACTTGGTTGTGACTGTTTTGTTATATACAGAAGCAGAAGTCCATTTTGGAGGGGAATTATAAGTGCTCTGGGAATCTAATTATCTATCTTGCCACAGGGGTAATTCTCAATCCCCTGCTGCCCTGAGGTTGCTACTGTGCTGCCCCCTTCCCCTGCGCTCATCTTTCTGGGAGTCTAGGGGGGGTCCATGACAAAATTGTTCTCTCTTGCACTAGAAGAGCTGAATTTCTGTTTAAAAACTGGAAATTCAGCTCTTAAAGTTACCAGGATAGTTTTTTTGCTGCCCCTGGTCAGTCATGTGGTGCTTCTGCCAGAGGCGAGTTTCTCAACTCACCTCATTGGTGCCTCGCAAGGACCAAACATGGAGTAGCTTCGATTTTAATTTTTTTGCATGGGGACTTAATTAACGCTCCATTGTTGCATTTCAAACTGTTTCCCAACATGTTAAACTTTTTTCAGTCCCGATCTCGAACATGACTTTCCAGTAGATGACTATGAAAAACATAAAAGCTTCTCAGCAACTTTTCAAACTCAAATTTATATAGAATAGTGGAGAAACGCCCATTATGTTTTAGATAAAAAAAAAACAAATACTCTGGAAACCCAGAAACGATTTTAAAAAGGTTGCTCTCAAAATCTTTTAATTTTCAAGACTTTACTAACAAGAATCAAAACAATTTTAATAGCAGAACAATTTTTTAATTTAGAATTTTGTGCAAAAAATGATTTATAGGTTAATAAATAGACCCTTACAGATCATATGTATAGGATTATAGTTGGGTTAGGGAATTTCTAGCAAATTTGTAATAATTCTTATTACACGGGGCAAACAGTCTTCACTGAGACACTGGCTTGATTGGTTGGACTTTGAAAGTCAAAAGCAACAGTTGGAACAATCATGATCTTTTATTTGTCCATTGAGGTGCAAGTACTCTCTGGTTCTTGTGAATTTTTTCCCTTTACAAACTAAGGTTTTCATTATAGAAGCTGCCAGGTCACTAAATATTCATGAATTAAATGTGTAAAAATGCAAATCTGGGATGAAAAAAAATTGCAGATACAGTTAAGTCAACAGTTGAAAGTTCTACGTATGTGAGTTTTACAGTGAAAATGGCGGTGGCCTCAGCTGTGCACATACCTAATGGGTGTCCTATTTTTCTGTGTTGAAAAAGGAGGTCACCTTACGCTGTTCGTCGGAGCTTGTACTAGATACATACATCATAAAACATGAAAAAACATTCAGTTCACGTTGATTAAGTCAGCTTATTGATGTACTTTACACATAAAAAATTATATATATATATATATATATATATATTCCTTGGTGGCCCTTCACCACCTCGTTGTTATTTTATCCCAGTTCTACAAAGGGTTGTTAGCATTTGGAAACATATGATACTATTGTTAAATAGAGCACATATTCCTTATTCCTAGACAGAGTCGCCTGCTGACACTTTCAAGAGGAATAAGCCCCTATCTCATAAAAAGTGATGGGCGAATTTATTCACCAGGCGCGAATTCGTGGTGAATTTCCACGTTTCGCCAAAAGTGAATACATTCGCAAAACTGCAGTGAAAATTTGACTTCGAAGTTTGACGCCTACATCAATTTTGACACCTTCGACAATTCCAACGCAAATCCGAATTCCGACACAATTGACTTTAATATGCGTCAGAATTGTTGCTGGCGTCAAAAAAATGTTGATGCTGGCATCAAAATTCACGTTTCGTGAATTTTTTGGCATTTTCACAAATTCACAAAAATTTGTCAAAGCGAAACTGGAGAAATTCGCCCATCACTACTCATAGAGCTTCCAAACTAAGTGCAAGCCCTATAGCTCAAAGCCCTATCAGAAAAAGTACAGTACAGGGCAGAGCACAGAAAGGTAAAAATAAATAATATGTTAAGACATACTTCTGTCTTGTTGCATTTAATAAGTAAATATATATGTTTCAAGTTACATACAAATTCAACTTAACAACAAACCTACAGACCCTATTTCGTACGTAACCCGGGGACTGCCTGTATTTACAAATAAAAATACAGGTATGGGACCTGCCATCCAGAATACTCTGGACCTGTGGTTTTCTGGAAAATGGATTTTTCTGTAATTTGGATCTTCATTAGTGATGGGCGAATTTTCACGATTCGCCGCCAGAATAATAAATTTGCGTCAAAAAAAAATGTTGCGGGAAATTCGCAAATTTTTCGGCGAAGCGAAACGACGCAAATTCGCCCATCACTAATCTTCATACATTAAATCTACTAGAAAATCATGTAAACGTTAAACAAACCCAATAGGCTGGTTTTGCTTCCAATAAGGATTAATTATATCTTAGTTGGGATCAAGTACAAGATACTGTTTTATTTATACAGAGAAATAGGAAATCATTTAATTTAGATTATTTGGATAAAATGAAGTCTATGGGAGATGGATTTTCCCTAATTTGGAGCTTTATGGATAATGGATCCCATACCTGTATCAGGATTTCAAGAAAAGATACCATAATAATCACAGTTAGGATTTTTATGAATACGAAATGCAGGCAATAAAGAACTTTTACAGAGATTGAGAATTCTTTAAATGGCAATTTTAAAAAATTTAAATTACTTTCTAAAACCTGTCCAGATGCAATAAAAGTCAATTAGTTTATCTTTGCTTATGTTTCACAGCAATTTCGCACCAATCAGTGAATTTCATTAATAAGGAATAGTAAAAATGCAATTAGTGAGTTTTCCCAAAACTTTACATGATTGTGACTAACCAATTGGATAAATATGATCAAAATCGCAAAAAAACGTTTTTTTCGAATGTGGGAAAATGGCAGTCAAAATTAGCAACTAGTCCGAATTTTTGATAAATGTATCTGATTATGTGTAAATATTTTAGGCCATTTTAATTTCTTTGTGGTACCCAATGAATCAGTACTTTTTGAGGACATTTTGAATGTAAAATGTATTATGACACTGTGACCATGATATTCCGTCATCTTACACAGTGATGAATTCACCAAAATGCTTCGTAGTCAATGGGAAGGTGAAAACATAATTTTTATTTCTGAAAAAAACCTTAGATCAGTGATCCCCAACCAGTGGCTCAGGAGCAACATGTTACTCACCAACCCATTGGATGTTTCTCCCAGTGGCCTCAAAGCAGGGGCTTATTTTTGAATTCCAGGCTTGGAGGCAAGTTTTGGATAAAAACCATGTGCCCTGCCAAATAGAGCCTCCTGTAGGCTGCCAGTCCACATAGGGGCAACCAAACAGCCAATTACAGCCCTTATTTGACACCCCTAATCTTTTTACATTTGAATGTGGCTTTTGGGTAAAAAAAGGCTGGGGGCCCTGCCATGCTTAACTTACTTTATTAGCCGGACCCCCCTGCAGTCAGCGTGATGAAATCTTCAGAAAAGAGCAGAGGAGCTCCGTGCGTGTATGTCTCCTTTTCACTTCTCTGTATCCTCATTGGTTGATTAATTTTAAGTCCCGGTAAAGCTTTACAGGGATCCGAATGGTGAAGTAGGATCTTCCCCTCTCCTCCTCAACCAATGAGGATACAGAGAAGTGAAGGAGACTGGTCATACACGCACGGAGCTCCTCTGCTCTTTTCTGAAGATTTCAGCACGCTGACTGCAGGGGTGGTCCGGCTAATAAAGTAAGTGAAGCATGGCAGGGCCCCCTTAACCCTGGAAAGCAATTTTATTTAAATTTGGGGGGGGGGGCTGTCCACCAATTTTTTATTTTAACTTAAAGGAGGGTCCACCAGTGGATTTTAATAACTAGTGGGGGGGGGGCAGACCATCATTTTCTTTTTTTACTTGCAGAGGGGCCCCTGATCACCAATTACTTTTTATAACTAGTGGGGGGCCCCAGGCCATCAGTATTTTTTTTACTTGCAGGGGGGGCCCTGCCACCAATGTTTTTAAAAAAAATATTTTCTGGGGCCCCAATTTTTTTTAACTTGTAAGGGGGGCCCTGGCGCAAACTTATAGGGGGCCCTGGTCACCAATTTTTTAAAAAAAAACTTTTATGAGGGGGGCCTGGCACCACAGTTTTTTAAAAAAAATATTCTCTAGGGCCCCAATTTTTTTTTATCTTGTAAGGGGCGCCCTGGCACAAATGTTTTTTTTTAATTTATAGGGGGGCCATGGTCACCAATTTTTTAATATAAACTTTTAATATAAACTTTTATGGGGGGCCCTGGCCATCAATAGCTTTTTATAAACTTGTGTGTGGGGGGGTTACCTTTTTTTTTAGCGATGTGTGGTCTTTTAACTGTTGTGTGGAGTGGGTGGGATCTGGGGTGGGGCTTGGGTGGGATCTGGGGTGGGGCTTGGGTGGGCAATTTTGTTGTATGGGGCCCCGTGATTTCTAATGGTGGCCCTGCCGGACAGCTCCTAAGATAGACAGGGGCGTTTCAGAGGATCCTATTGGTTGATGTGGAAGGCAAGGAGCAAATAATTATGACGTCTGTGAAATTCTAGCACTGTGGCCATAATACATGGGCTTTTATAGATTTAGAAAAACGGAACATGAGACCAGACATCCCGTAGGTCTATTTTACATTATGTCCTCGGCAGTAGCTTCTTTTAATGAGATTGTGATAGTTGACCTTTAATCCTGACTAATGATAAAACAGAAAGGGTATGCAGCAGGGGACTTTGGTAGATTACTCTAAGCTTTGTGAAAGGGTATTGGAAGACTCTGGTCAATAAGATTGTGCCCCTGTGCAGGAATAACTATTTACACGCTGCAGAACAGTTGTTAGAATAAAAATACCATTTTCAAATTCCACAGATTAGCGCTACTGTTTGGGTTAAGAATTTTAGATGAGCAATAAATTCTCCCAGCCTTGCCAGCATCCGGCTATCCAAGTGGGCAAAAGGGCTCTTTAAGTCACTCAGAGAAATGTATATTTCTCTGTACTCAAGCCATGCAATTGTCTGTTTCCTGTTTACTAACTGTTTCTTTACCTGGGTGGGGTAATATATATTAAAGAGATACTGTCATGGGAAAACATTTTTTTTTCAAAACACATGAGTTAATAGTGCTGCTCCAGCAGACTGAAATCCATTTCGAAATCTGACATGGGGCTGGACATATTGTCAGTTTCCCAGCTGCCCCCAGTCACGTGACTTGTGCTCTGATAAACTTCATTCACTGTTTACTGCTGTACTGCAAGTTGGAGTGATATCACCCCTTCCCTTTCCCCCCAGCAGTCTAACAACAGAACAATGGGAAGGTAAACAGATAGCAGCTCCCTGATACAAGATATCATCTCCCTGGTAGATATAAGAACAGCAATCAATAGTAAAATCCAGGTCGAACTGTGACACATTCAGTTACATTGAGTAAGAGAAACAACAACCTGCCAAAAAGCATTTCCATCCTAAAGTGCTGGCTCTTTCTGAAAGCACATGACCAGGCAAAATGACTTGAGATGCACCTACACACCAATGTTACACTTGCTGGTTCAGGAATGCAATTTTATATTGTAGAGTGAATTATCTGCAATGTAAACAGTGTAATTTAGAAATAAAAAATACATCATAAAAATCATGACAGAATCCCTTTGATTGGTTGCCACCTTTTCTAACCTTGGAATACAGACTGAGGGTGGCACCAGTGACAACAGAGGTGGAGCTGATGACTTTGGAGTTGGGCCAGTGACATAGAGGGGCGGGCCAGTGACATAGAGGGGCGGGCCAGTGATGAAAAGAGGCGGGTCAATGATGATGTGAAGGGACTGGCCCATGATTGGCCAAATCACACATGAAGCAGGGGACAGGCCTGACCAGTTTTCAGGCTTTTGAAAACCAGGCAGGCAGTTCTGAACCAGACAGTGGGTATAAAAACCTGACTGTCCAGTTAAAAACTGAACAGGTGGCAATATTCGTTTATATATTGAATGTGATTTGTATATACAGTATCAGCCTTATCTGTGCTTAGGGTTGCCACCTTTTCTCCCAGTATAGACGGGGCAGGGGTCGGGGCTGCGACACAGAGGGGGCGGGGTAGTGATGCGGCATGGTCAGGCTGTGATGTCGGGGGGCAGGGCTATGATGAGCGGACTGGGGATTGGCCGGTCGCGGTGTCAATCTTGGGAAATCCTGCCTGGTTTTTCTAATTTGGAAAACCAGACAGGAAATTTTGACCAGGGCAGCCCTTCAAATTACCGGGCTGTCCGGGTCAAAACCGGACAGGTGGAAACCCTATCTCTGCTTGAATAAACCAGTTCTAAGTCCCAATTACATTGAGCAATTAGCCTTTTTGCACATATAGCTGTTTCCCCAATAGTAGAGCTACTGACCCCTGTTACCAGGCATGCCTTCGACTTGTATAGCTACTGATCTCTTGAACTGGGCATGCCATACTTATCAGTGGCAAAAGAGATACCTGGGATTAATGAAGGCTAATCTTATATAGGCATTTCCAGTCTTCCTCCCTCCACTTGAATTACATTCAGAGCATTGGTGCAGGAGACAATTTATCACATTTCCTGAGCGTCCCCAGTGCTTCAGAACCAATGAAGATACAGCTTGGCATTATGATGCCCCTAAAATCCTGCCTCTCTAGGCCTGGGCCTTTGTGGCCTTTCCACAAAATTTAGGCCTGACTACATTTCAGCTGAAGGATAGTGTGAGACAGAGGCTACAAAAATTCTAGGAAAACGAGGAAACTATATTTTAGTTTTTCATGTAGGTTTAAATATTTTACTTATTTAAGCATTAAAAATGCATATATGCAGCAGTGTTTGACTTCTAATGGAGTTTATACAGCAACACTAGAGATTTGTTGATCTGGGAAGCCCAAGCCATTACACAACATCAAGCAAAGCCGAGATATTGGAAGGCTCTTGTTCACTTCACTGATCATTAGATGTTAAAGCCTCTTTTAGGCTGACAGGTTCTTGAGGCACTTAAGGACGTCCTTTGGGGAAGGATGCTTTAACATAACATTAAAAACCAGCGCCTGCTATTACATTGACCTATTAATATTCATATCTTATGATGGATTTATATTAATAGATCAGCCAATAAGCTTGATTTTTTTAATCAAAAACCTCTTCATACATAATATACTATATATATATCGATATACAGGTATAGGATCTGTTATCCAAAATGCTTTGGACCTATGGTTTTTCAGATAACAGATCTTTCTGCAATTTGGATCTTTATACCATAAGTCTACTAGAAAAACATTTAAACACCAAATAAACTCAATGGTTTTGCTTCCAATAAGGATTAATTATATCTTAGTTGGGATCAAGTACAAGCGACTGTTTTATTATTACAGAGAAAAAGGAAATCATTTTTTAAAAATTTGGATTATTTGTCTACGGGAGACGGCATTCCTGTAATTCAAAACTTTCTCGATAACGGATTTCCAGATAATGGATCCGATACCTGTACAGTAGGGTTATATGTAGTGATTGGACTTAATTACATGCGATATATCACTATGATTGTCATTGGCTCAGCTCAGTGAAAAAATAGGTATTACTATTAGCAATCATGTATGTGTTCATTTGTTAAAAAAGGCAACGTTGAGATGCACTGAGGATTGAGTTGGGATTCAGATGCTTTGGATTAAGGGTGCAATAGACGTCGATCACGGTCTACTAGTCGATCACTTTAATGTTCCTCATGATGGCGTCAGGTGCCAAGAGTAGATCTCAAGGTGACAAAATCTGGGCATCTCTTCTCTGGACTGAATGGGACAACTTTTGTTCAGATAATTAGTGATGAGCAAATCTGTCCCACATCACTGACAAATTGGCGAAGACGTGGGGAATGGCAAAAATCCGTGAAACTCCTTGAAGTCAATAGGCATTTTGTGGCACTTTTTTTTTTATTTACTTTTTCTACCCAAAATATTTCGGAAACACTGGAAACTGTGGGCAGTTTTTCCAGAGACCTCTTTCCTCTTTCTGGTTCAGATTGGGTCTGGTATGCAGCAATATTTTTCATGAAGGATTCGACAACTATGGACTCAGGGCATCCCTACGTTCTTGAAACAATTCCATCTGCCAATATGATTTGCTACACGTGGGGGCCTATTTGTCAACAGTCTTATTTTCATGATTGTAGTCGTTTTTAGTGATGGGCGAATTTATTTGCCAGGCGCGAATTTGCGGCGAATTTGCGCGATTCGCTGTCAGCGAATACATTTGCGAAACGCCCGTGAAAATTCGCATCAAAAATTCGGCGGCGTCAAAAATAATTTTTTCAAAAACGGGCGCCGGCGTAAAAAACGGGCGCCAGCGTCAAAAACGGGCGTCGGCGTCAAAAAACGGGCGCTGGCGTCAAAAACGAGACGCCGGCGCCATTTCACAAATTTTTCGCAGTTTCGCGAATTTCGCCCAAAATTCGTGAATTTTTTGGCGAAGCGAAACAGCGCAAATTCGCCCATCACTAGTCGTTTTTGAAACCATGATTAAACTCACAAACTCTAAAACTACATGAATGTGGTGAGATTTATTACAATATTCAAACAAAAAGGGATAAATGGAAAATGAAACTGAACTCAGCACTAAAGAATACGAATACCTTGAAAGCATTTAAAAATGTGAGTTTTTCGGACAATTCCTAGTTTAAAAAAAAATATGAAAACCTCTAAAGTCCGAATTGATTTAACGTGGTCCAGAATAGATCAGTGTGGCTGCCATTGACTTCTATAGGACCTCTATAGGGGCGTGCCCCGAAACATTGCACTGCATTAATAAAATTTCAAGGGCTTCCCCTACTAACTTAATTAATGTGTGCCGGTGAATTTCTACGTACCTTGGCTTAGAGGTTGCCGTTTCCTCTACCACCGGGCACCAGGACACGCTGTTTTGGTTTTGTGAGGTGTGCGTTACTTCGCAAATTCACTAATGAACCCTGGCGTAAATTCGCTAGTGTTACTTCGCACCCTTACACCTGGCGAATTTGCGCAACGGACGTAACTACGCAAATTCACTAACGCGTGCATTGTACTGAACGCTACCTTTTACGCTAGACTTCCTTCGCCACCTCAGACCAGGCGAAGCACAATAGAGTAGATAGGGATTGCTTCAAAAAAAGTTCAAATTTTTTCTAAGTCCCAAAAAACGCTGGCGTTTTTTCTATATTATGGGTGATAGGCTGAAAAAGATCAAAATTTTTTTGGGGGCTCCCCTCCTTCCCCCCTACATTTCCTAACTCATGGCAACTTAACTATACAGTGGGCACATGTGTAGGGCAAAATAAAAATTATATTTGATGTTTTGAAGGTTTCCCAGGCATTTGTAGTGATTCTACGTATTCCTCCATTGAAATTTGAATTTGGCGCCGTATGCAAATTAACCATCATTAGCGTAACTTCGCTTCACTTAGTGAATCAACGCTAGCGCAACTTCGCAACCTTACGCTACCCCTGAGCGCAACTTCGGATTTTAGTGAATTTGCGGAGCGCTGGCGAAACTATGCCTGGCGAAGTGCGGCGAAGTTACGCCTGGTGCAACTACGAATCTTAGTGAATTTGCCCCTTAGTGCTTTCGGCAATGTTATTTTAAATCTGTTAAGCATCAACTTGAAATCTTCCTTACCCATATTAAAATGTTGTTAGCCTTCTCTGGACCCTGAATGAAACCTCCCCTGAGTCGATACCTCTTATAATATATATCTTCTGATGATTCTAATGGCTTTAGACATTGTTTGCCACATCATCGATCATCTTCTATCGCCTGAATTTCCTTCTCCTTCAAAGTATAGACAGCATTTTAAAACCCCAATTAACCTTTCATTTATCTGCTTTAAATATCATCTGCCACATCAGTTGCTTCAATGCTCCTGATAAAAGTGACCCTAGTGTGTGTGTGTGTTGTGCCAATGTGATAGAGACAAAGAGTAATATAATAGATGAAACATCTCTGTAATGCCCCAGGTAACATGAAGATGCCATATAAATGAAGAATTGCAATAATAATAGCCGTCTTTATTCCCACCTTCCTATTCTTTTTGCCATTATTTGATTTTTATGATTTCAAGTCAGCTGGACCCTACTTGTTTTAGTTTTTAAAGACAAACAAGGACAATTTTTTGGAGAGTAGTTTTTGTTTGAGCAGTTTAAGAACCACACTGCTCCTTTCACTGCACCCGATATATTTTGGCTGCTGAAAGAAGGAGATGATGGAACTTTTAAACAGTGTTCTTTCCTTGATTTTAATCGACTCTGACTTGCCCTACAGCGAATATGGCTGAAAAGAAGTTTTGTGTCGGCTGATTTATGTCTAATCTTAAACCAGCATGTAGAATTTTCAGTAAGAAATCTTGTATAAAGTAGGAGATGCACCGTGATGACTTTTATGACTGAGGTATTAAAATGTATTGCTACAGCGAGCTGATTAACAATGCAGAAGAATGTTTAGCAAGTATAATTACAGATGCTACAGCTATTGGCACAGGGGAACCCTGGAGCTACTGCCTACTCCAGACATGGGGGTAGATTTACTAAGCGGCAAAAAGTCGCCAGTGTCCACTTCCCACTCAGAGCAACACTTCGCCAAGCGAAAATTCGCTCAGTCAACAGTAATTCACTAAAATGCGGAGTTTGTCCCGGGCGTCAAACGGTGGCGACTTTTTCACTAGTGGTACTTCGGTAATGCAAGCATTTCATAGCGAAGATACGATATTGTTCATTATTGCCTAGCAAAAATTCGCTAGAGATCTTGCGCTCTTTACATTTACACTGTTCATTACACAAGTCCAGGGAACCTTAATAAAGACAATAGAGTTGTTATAATGCCCTACACATGAGCCCACTGTATAGTTTATGTTCCATATGTTAGAAATGTATGGAGAAAACCGGTTACAAAAAAGAAAATTTTTAAGGTCTTTTGCAGCCTATCACTCTGAAGAAAAGTTTTTTGAACTTTGATGCATTTTCCACTAAGAATATGATGTAAGTAACAGAAGAATGAGGAAGATCTATGTACTCCAATGCACTTCACCTGGTCTGAGCTGGCGAACGCAAGTCTGGCGAAAGAGGTAACGTTCAGTAAAATTTTGTGAATTTGCGGAGCAATGTCCAATCGCCAGAGCAAATTGCCCTTGGCGATACAGTGCAAATGAGCGTGTCTCCTTCGCTAGCGAATTGGCGCCTGCACCCGCTAGTAAATTGTCGCGTGTCAACATTTTTCAGACGCTCATTGACTTTAATGCATTTGGACAAAAGAGTCGCTCGTGTCAAAATTGTTGCACGACAAAATTATCTTGACTCCCATTGACTCCAATGCGTTTCGCAAATTGTTCCGGAGTTTCGCAAAATTTTCGGCAAAGCAAAACGGGACATATTTGCCCATCACTAGAAATGACATCTGCCATACTTATAAAAACAAATTGCATCCAAGTTGTGCATTTGTGTCAGTCGCAACTCCCCCTGGTGTGTGCAACAACACTAGAATTCTGGGACAAACTGGTTACCGCCTTAGACAATAAAACACCTACTATGGCTAGAACTGGTGTTACAAATCTATCAATATCGGTAAATTTGTAATAGGGGGAGTTCATATTTTTATTAACTTTTAGTATGTTATCAATGGACCTCTAAGCATTTTTTCTAAACATCTTTTCTAAGCAACTTTTCAATTGGCCTCTTGGAGTCAAATGACTATAACAAAAAAAAAAACACATTGGATATATTTATTTTTTATTGGTTACTGGTTATTTTTCTTTTCAGGCCCTTTGCTATTCATCTTGAAGACAAAACTGCACCCTGGGCTGCTAAGGAAAATAACCCCCAATCAATCAGGTAGTTTAAATTACAGAACAAAAATTGCAGATTCAAAAATATAAATATTTGAAAAACAACAACAAATCGTCATCAGTTGCCATTTCTCTGAGCATTATGCTGCCAATACCAAGCTTGTTTTAAGGTGAACGTGAATAATATTTCCTATTTAATTTCCCCTTCTGAGCCTAAATGAATCAAACAGATCCAAGCGAGGCTTTTATTATTCTGATAAGCTCAAACTTAGCGTGCCATTACTTCTACAGATGTGACCAAAGCTCTAATTTTCATTTTCTAAAGAAAAGTGATAGATGGCCACACTTATGCAGAATGGAACACACTTTATCAAGCAGTGCCAAGCAAGAACTTTTAATTTGTGAGCAAACCTGTGTATTGGAATTTTCCAGACCATCTGTAAAGGGAAAAGTTTCTGGACACAAAAGAAAAATGAGGACTTGGCAGGTAAAATGAGGGCATCTTGTAGCCCCCAGCATTATATTCAGATCATTCTCGGGAAGAATATGCCCTAATTTTACCTGTGATAATTTCTCTATTACTATATATTACTGTACCTGTTGGCTATGTTGGAGTGTTCTAATAATTAGTAATTATCTGGATCACATTTAGCAATAACCATACTATGCGACATATATTCAAAATTAAAAGTCATTGTCAAACTCCCCTAGAAACTCAGTTTCAACTGTTTTTCATAGAAACAAAAGACTCCCGTGTTGTCAGTCTCTTCCAAACAAGGTGCCCAACTACTAAGATCATCAGGGGAGGTGTGGGGAGGGCTTGAATGTTATCTTTTTGAGTGACAAAAATGTGCATGTACGTAAAATGAATGTGTGTTTAAAATTGTTGGGTGTAATTTGTGTAAATCGCCACCAGATGGCAGTGGATTTTTAGTTTAGTTTAAGTGTGATTTCTACCCCGGCCACTAGAGGCCACTGTAGGACACAGAAGGGCTATAAAAGCAGGTGCCCCGCCCAAGGTGAGCTGTCTTGATAGGAGGGCGTGGCCAAAGAAACGTCAGCTGATCCGTGAGTGAGACATCATTGACAGATATGAAAACGTTAGATAGTGAGATTTTAATTAAAGCGAGCGCTAGGTGCACAAGATAGTGAGGATAGTTAGTAAGGGCAGCTGTGGCCCCATCAAGAAGGAAAGTGGGCACTCCGTAAGTAAGGGAATCAGTGATAGTTTAGGATAAGGTAGGAAGGACACCTGAGTCTCTGGACAGGAATTGGATGGAAAACGTCCTAACCTGGAAGAGTGGAGGGGTATCACCCAGAAGGTATCGGGCCACTATTGGAGAGTGGGGGGATACAGGTGGAGTATATAACGGATCCACTAGTCGGTTAGGTGTGATCCAAGATTCTACGGCAGTAGGGATGGGTGAATTTTTTCGCCTTGTTTCGTCCCAGAAGTGACGCCCATAGAGTTGTATGGCATTGTGCGTCAAAAAAATTTTTGGCGAAGCTAAACGGGTCAAATTCGTCCATCCCTATACGGCAGGTGTGCCTACTCTGAACTGATTCCTTGTAGTAATTGTAACTGAAAGTGTTTGAAGTAGCGTGTACTGGAGTGTGTAAAGTGTGCCTGTTGTAAGAACATTTTTGCATCAAGTTTTGTTTGGTGAGTAACAGATGGGTTTACTTCCCCTTTAAAATCTGGAAGCCCTTCCCACAGGCTGTGATCCCATTAGTTCATGTGGAATTCAAGGCAAATAATAATGACATCTGCATGATTTTGCCTGATGCAATAGAGCACATTTTTTCCCCTGGCAAAACAGAACACAAGACAATATTCCAGCATGGCTTCTCAAAAATTGGCAAAAAACGCAAGTTTTGATACAAAACTGTACCGGAAAAAAAGTTTACTCATCCCTATTAATGAAAAAAATAATTAAAGACACAGGAGAACATTATCCTATAAAATAACATTTAATATGATATGAAGGAAGAGAACTATGACATGACATGAAGGAAGATATAAGTGATACTACACCGAATCTCCCACCATCATGATTAATATTGGTCCCTTTTCTTAACTCAGTACGGTTGGTGCCCATGTTTCTAGGCTACGACCTTTCTACCATAGCATGGATCAAAACCCAACAAAGAGAGACCAAATCTAAAACAAAGTAACATTCTGATAGTACCTAAATATTCCCTGTTTAATAACCAGGTCAGTATCAATAGAAACTTATTTAATAGAAAATCATAGGTTGGACCCAATAAACATATTATCAACACTCAAGTTCCATATTTATCTCAGTGCTGATGCTTCTTCCTTTGGAGCAGGACATGCTCAACCTATATCATATATAGAGCTCAGCGGTCATAGAACAATATGTTAAAAGAATACAGATGTCAGGGGAAAAAAATATTTATATTGGCGAAAATTTGTGACATATTGAATATTTTTTTTGTACATCAGTGACTTCGATTTTCTTTTGGTAAACAAAAACAGTTCCTTCTTTATGGTAGAAATCCCAACTCTTTCTGCTTGAGCAATCATAAAGGAAACCCTGCTTATATTAATGAACTCATGAAGGGTGTCCATGAGTGGGCTTTCTTATACCCCCAAAATGAATACTGGTATATAAATCTCAGTAAATCTTGCCCTTTTACATCTCTTGCCTTGAACCACCATGTTGTGATGGTCTGTGTGCTGTCTCAGAGATCACCTGACCAGAAATACTGCAGCTCTAACAGGAAGAAATGTGGAAGCAAAACACAGAACTCTGTTAATTGGCTCATGTGACCTAACGTAAGGTTTGTTTGGTTTGTTTGCGTGCACTGTGAATCCTAGTATCCCAGCGGGCTGCCCATATTTCTTAAAATTGCAGTTTTCTATTTATGATTACCCAGTGGCACATACTACTACAAAAGTATATTAGTATGAAAATGGTTTATTTACATCAAGCAGGGTTTTACATATGAGCTGTTTTATGCAATATCTTTTTATAGAGACCTACATTGTTTGGGAGGTATAGAAAAAGTTTGGCGGCTGATGTTTTTCTTTAAATAAAACCCCATGTAAGTTCCTTAATGGAGAACTAAAACCCTGTTAAGCAAAACCCTCCCATCCCCTTCCCTCCATTTGCCCCTTCCCTGCTTTCTTCCTACATAGTACCTTACTTGAAAAAAGTATCCCTGGCATTAACGTTGGCATATTCATGCAGAGTGGTGCAGCGGAGCTTATGGGCACCATCTTTAGTATCTTCGGATTCCTCGCATAGGTAAGCGCCGACAATGAGCTTTTTCACACATGCGCATTGGGGGCCAGTCTGGTATTTGTACTGCGCATGTGCTGGAAGCTCAGAAGATTGTCGACGGAAAACAAGAGGATCTGAAGATATTGGAGATGGAACCCAGGAGCTCCACTCGGCATAAATACGCCAATGTTAATGCCAGGGACACTTCTTTCAGATAAGCTGCTATGGAGGGAGAAAACAGGGAGGGAAAGGGATTATGATTGCTCAAACCACTGTCCCACAACACAATGTCTAGAAGCCATATACCAACATACCCACAGGTTCAGAGGCTGTAAAATGGACACAATGTGCATCTTGATGAAATACCTTAAAGGTGGCCATACACGGAGAGATCCACTCGTTTGGCAATGTCGCCAAACGAGCGGATCTCTCTCCAATATGACCACCTTGAGGTGGGCAATATTGGGCTGATCTGATCATGGGCCCTAGGGCCCAACGATCAGATCCTAACGAATGGGAATGGGGGTCGGATCGCGGCACTGCATCAACGAACAGATGCGGCCGCCATCCGACGGGATTTTTTGTCCCATCCGATCGAGATCTGGCTGACTTTTGGCCAGATCTCGATCGGGGAAGCCCGTCGGGGGGGCCCCATATCCAGCCAATAAGCTGCCGACTTGGCTTGTCGGCAGCTTTTATCGGCCCGTGAATGGCCACCTTAAGGTACCTGCTCTTCCACATGCTGGCCAATAGGCCCATCCTGCTTTTTTTTTAGTAAATGGTGCACAGCTGTGCTTACTGACATTGGGAACCCTGTAGCTACCACCACCTTAAACATGATGGTTGCTCCAGGTTTCCCATGGGGTGTTGCGTCGACAGCCACTCCAGACTTGCACCCAATGCCTAATAAATCAGACGCACACATGATTTAAGCATACACTAAGGTTTTTTTTTATCAGTCTGAATTTATCTCAATATTTTCTGCTACAAACTCCGATCAAATTCGCTTGGGTTTTTTGCGCTTATTTATTAGTACATTTTCCTGAAAATTTGCTTTGTGGGTAAAAATCCGATTTTCAAGATTTTTTCAGATTTTTCATCAGATTTTCACGATTTTTTTCGTATTTTTCACCCGAAACCTCAGATCTTTGCCTGAAAACTCAGAAAACTCTGGGGTATTGCATGAAACCCAGTGCACATCAAAAAATCATTGAGACTTCTCCCATTGACTTATATGCAACCTCGACAGGTCTGAGATGCCGGATTTTTTGATTCTGACTTTTCCCTTGCCTCTTGGTTTTTCTCTGTAAGACCGATTGTAACATTGGTCTGTCATTGTCTGTTCCCCCTTGTGATTGATTGGAACTCTATTTGAAATATAAATTTAAAGCTCAGATCCACAGGGTACACTATTAACTGACCTTTTGACTGACTGTCAGGATTTAAATGGGTTGTTCATCTTCAAAGAACTAGTTGTTTTCAGATATATCACCAGATATAACTTTATCTAATGACTTTCTATTTTCTATTTCTGACCGTTTTTCTAATATTGAAGTGTAAAGAGTCATTTTTCACCTTCTGAAGCAGGTCTAGTGGGGGGGGGGGTCGCCGACCCTGTAAACGGTTCTAAATGGATACATTTTTTATTTTTGTGCCTGCTGAGCAGAATCTCTGAGTTTCATTACAGACAGCTGTTAGAATCGATACAATAGTTGCTAATACTCCAGAGATGCTGCTGAGAAATGTATCCTATATGTTGCGAAATTGTAACAGTTTAGAATCTGCATTAAAATTATTGAGCTCTCAGACTCAAACACCAGAGACACGAAAATTCAACTTTAAACTTAGATTTAGGAAAAACAGTTAAAAATAAATAATGGAAAGTAATTGAAAAAAGTCTTTATTTCTGGGGATCAATCAAAAAACAACTGAATTGAAAAAAAAAAGTGTTTGGAAGGTGAACAACATAAATTATAGTTCAGTTAAAGTAAATCAGTCCAAAGTGCCCCAAAGTGAGACCAAAGATCATGTCGATCAATATAAAATTACGTAATTCTATTGAAAATTGGAAAATATGTGGCCAGTAGCATATAGCTGGTTAGGATGGTTGTTCTACTCTATATGTTTATCATCAAATTGCAGTGATCGAATTGATTAATCAATTAAATACAGTATCTTATTGGGACAATTCTACTTACATTTGTGATCTCGGTCCAGATATCAGTTCAGTTTCAGGAAAGTGATAGGTTAAATATGATACATTACAACATTTTGTAAGATTTGGGAAATTCCAGTAGAATATTCCGTTTTTATTCTAGAGATTACCGAAAAGAAATTTGTCTTTTATTAAACTGTATTTTATATAGCTTAATTCATCTTATGTGGATACATTTGCTGGTGTGAACAACCCAAGTGATATTAATGTAAAATTATTCATTTGAGATTTTTGGCTTCCTGTGAATTAGAATATTTGTGATCAAGCCTCGGCATGTCAATATAAGCAAATAAAAATACATTTAAATGTATTATAACATTGTACTCTTGAAGCAAAACAATAAGACAGGCTTCAATGCCGGATCTTCGATTAATTTGCATTCTTTATAAAATGTATATTCCTACCGTTTGGAATAATCTGATTGGATCATGGATCCAATGGATCAGAAGGAGGAGCGTTCCAAAAACATCATGAGAAAGTCATTGTCTTTATATGGTCAAGGTGGACCACAAGCTTTTATTAGGATACCCAGTAACCTTACCTAATCACTAGGTTATCTTGGTTCTGTTCCACAGATGCCTGAATTCTTCTTATTGACCAACCCATTGTTTCTGGCGTCTGCTGCTATTTTGCCATCCTTATTTTTTTGGATGTTTTCCAGCTCTGCTGCCCTCCATGACCCAGATTGACTGACTAAGCCTCTGCCTTCTCCTGGGACACTGCAGCTTGAATTATTTTTGTGACAGTATATTCTCCACCTTCTCATTGCCCTGTTTAATCTTAGGCCAAAATATATGAAAGTGCAAGACCCTTCTCTTCTCTTGATTCACTAAGTCCTGGTAAACAGCAATGCCATGAAAAAATAAATACACAAATAAAGGATTACATCATAATTATTGCCAGAGGTCAAGACAAAGTAAAAGAGTCCCCTGGCCCACAGAGCCTACAATCTAAGCAGCCTAAAACAATGGTTAGAGCATAAGACTGAATCCAATCTCGTGCCAAGAGGTAGGACCTGAGACTATTTTTCAAAACACTGAGGGAGAGGAGGAAGATAGTGTAGGGAGTGTGTGGAATAAAATGTACATTTAGGGGGTTATTTATTAAAGTCCGAATTTTTAGTGGAAAAAAAAACTTAAATTTTTCGAGATTTATTATACCCCGAGGCTGCAAAAAGTCAGAATCTGAAAATCCACCATCTCAGACCTGCCAAGGTTGTATATAAGTCAATGGGAGAGGTTCCTAGTTTTCCTGGTCTGTGCTGGAAATAGCCCAAAAATCTGACTATTTCGGCCTTTTTGGGCAAAAATCAGAAAAATTCTGGCTTTTCAGAAAAAGACAGAAAAAGTAGAACGATTCAGTAAAAAAATTCCGGAAAATTTTCGCTTGATTTTATCAATTGTTTTCCCAATCCGATTAAATCATGCTTTTTAAATAATAAATAAGGTCAAATTATGGAATCTAGTTTGGTCGGACCTTTTTAAATTAAATAATCAGAATAATTCCTATTTTGATAAATAACCCCCCCCAGACATAATACGATAATCTACATAGACAATGAAGACTGATTTTTATTTTTGGATATTACTAACAATGTGTTAATGTGAACGCAAAGAAAAATGGCCATTAACTGCAATGCAATTAAAATTATAAAAAAAATGTGAAGAAAAAAAAACCAACCATTGACTTCAATGCATTTGACGTCAGATAAAAAAACTCAGAAAAAACCCACTGATAAATTTGTGAATACTCTGCATTTTGCTTATTTTTGTCGAAGCGGAACAGGGCACTTTCACCCATCACGAATAAGTATTTAGTAAGGATGCACCGATTCGGTTCGGGATTCGGCCAGGATTCATCCTTTTTCAGCAGGATTCAGATTCTGCAGATTAGGGGCGGGGAATGAAATCGCGTGACTTTTTGTCACAAAACAAGGAGGTAAAAAATGTTTTCCCCTTCCCATTCCTAATTTGCATATGCAAATTAGGATTCAGATTCAGTTCGGTATTCGGCCAAATCTTTCACAAAGGATTCGGGGGGTTCGGCCGAATCCAAAATAGCGTATTCGGTGCATCCCTACTAATTAGATATCCTAATAAATGTTAATAATAGTGATAGCTCCTCTCTAAGGCACGATTCCTAATTTAAAGAGGTGGTTCACCTTTACGTTAACCCTTGGTATGATATAGAATGTCCTATTCCTAGCAACTTTGCAATTCATTATTTTTTATAGCTTCCAAATTATTTGCCTTCCACTTCTACATCTTTCCAGGTTTCAAATGGGCATCACTGACCCCTACAGTCAAAAAACTATTGCTCTGTGAGTTTACAATGTTATTTTTATTATTGCTACTTTTTATTACTTATCCCTCTTTTCAGCCAATCTCCTTTTTCATATTGCAGTGTGTCATTTACCCCACTGCCAGGGTTGCTATGATAAACATGACCCCAGCAACCAGAGCTGCTAAAATTGCAAACTGGAGAGCTGCAGAGCAAAATGCAAAATAACTAAAAATGAAAACCTAATTGCAAATTGCATCAGAATATCACTCTCTACATCATACTAAAAGTTAGTTTAAATGAGGAGAGTCGTATCCCACTTGGGGTTTCCAAATGTTAGGCACCCTCAAGTGATTGTATTGACTTACCTGAAACCTCAGGCCGGTGCTCCTATCAGCAGAAAACTGCACTGGCCCGGAGTTATTCCAGTGAGCACCACGGAGCGATCCACTTCCTGCTTCTTGCGGTTGCGCATGGGGATTAGAGCGAAAAGCCAAAATTTTATTTTATTTTATTGCGTCTGCCCCGGAAAATTTGAAGATATAAGAAGCAGGAAGCCAATCACTCCATGGTGCTCGCTGGAATATCCCCGTGCCGGTGCAGTATTCCGCTAATAGGAGCACTGGCCCGGGGTGTCAGGTCACATGGGGGTGCCTACCATTTGGCAACCCCAAGTGGGATACAACTTTCCTTTTCCTTTAAATGGTGGCAGTTGCAAGTTGCTGTGGTTGATGTGGGAAAGGGTAGGGCAGGTGTGTGAGCATTTTATTAGGTGTGTTAAAGAGAAAGATTGTGGAGCTCAAGATAACAGGCTGCCAATCGACATTGGAAAGATGGTGGCATTACCAGCTAAAAAGAGGAGAAATATCAGGATTGCTTTGACAAGAACTTGATACCAAGAGAAGGAGATAGAGATTATGAGATAAAACTACAGAGGTTGCAGGTACCTTTATACCTGAGAAACAGTTTAATAACAAAACCAATGTGTGTGCATTTCTGCCTTTGTTCTTGTATCTTCAGGTTACTGCAGCACAGCGATGCCTGTGTAAAGGCTTAACATCATAAACCTGCTGGATTTGTGGTTTCCATGAATATTTATCTGTTTTTTTTCCTTCCCTGGCTCTTTCACCTTTTAAAAGAATCTACATTACCAAGAAGTCAAAGAGATATATAATATTTACCAGGGAAGGAAATTGACCAGCTTTTAAGCTTTCCTTTGGGAAATCTCCGACGCTACGTGTAGTGCAATCAATTCCATGTATAGAGAAAAGCAAAATCTATAATTTTGACAGGTTTAAGGCAAAATGTCAGATTCATTAAAGGAAACATCATATTCACAACAACTACCTAGCAGATATATTTAAACCGAATGACAACTGCCGCCTTTCTTTTTTTTAAAATATAAAATGAAAGTAAACAGGCAGTTTAGCGAGTGGTACTGATGCTTATTCCACCATCCTAGTAAAGTAATAATACACAGACGCGTTATTTATTGTTATGGTATAATTCTCCCTTGCTGATTCGGGTTTTTTAAGCCTTCTGAACAGTTCATTGCCTTTTTTGCACCAGGTAAAGGGGAATGTGTTTTTTTTTTTTTTCTACAGCAGCAACAAGTTTATATAAGCCATTTTTTAAATGTTTGGAGATTTTGAAGAAGATTTAAACATTTTTAAGCTTAAGAAAAAAAATTGCAATAAAAGGCAAGCAACTGTTTTTGCGGGATCAAAAAAAAATCATTAAGAATCTTTAAGAAGGGACTCAAAAAAGCGATTATGTTTAAAGAAACAGTAACACCAAAAAAGGAAAGTCTTTGGAAGTAATGAAAATATAATGTACTGTTTTGCTGCACTGGTAAAACTGGTGTATTTGCTTCAGAAAAACAACTATAGTTTATATAAACAAGCTGCTGTGTAGCCTTGGGGGCAGCCATTCAAAGCTGAAAAAGGAGAAAAGGCTCAGGTTCACAGCATATAACAAATAAGCTCTGTAGTATACAATGGGATTCTTCAGAACTTATCTGTTATCTACGGTGTATCCTGTGCTTGAATGGCTGCCCCCATGGCTACACAGCAGCTTGTTTATATAAACTATAATAGTGTTTCTGAAGCAAACAGAACAGTTTTACCAGTGCAATATATTGTAATTCCTTTAATATACTTTTTTCTTTAATCACCAAAAAAATAACTAGCAAAAATCACATTATTCTATTTGTTTTACTACTGCGTGCACCCAGTTGAAGATACTCTGGATCTGGCTTCAACTGCACATGCTCAGCTTTGGCAATTGCTTCCAAGTGGAGGCCCAAGATGGTACCCACCAACCCCACTATGCTACTCTTTTTTTGGGGGAACAGGTAGGGAAACCAGGCTGGATTTGAGGGAGTGCAGTGGTATGATGTGGTTCTCAAGGGTCCTCTCTCTAGCAGTCATAACTTAGTTACCTAGTTTTAACTGCATATGATCAGTTTGGTAATTGCTTCCAAGAGGAGGCCCAAGATGGTGCCCACCAACCCCATTGTGCTACTCTTTATTTGGTAGGGCAAACAGGGCTGTTTTCAAGGAAGCGCAGTGGTCTGGTTAAGAAAGGTGCTCACTCCATGATTTGTAATTTAGCTACATGTGTTTTTTTCTTTAAAGGGGTGGTTCACCTTTAAGTTTACTTTTAGTATGTTATAGAATGACTAATTCTAAGCAAGTTTTTTCAATTATTTGCCTTCTTCTTCTGACTCTTTCCAGCTTTGAAATGACGGTCCCTGACCCCATCTAAAAACAAATGCTCTGTAAGGCTACAAATGTATTGTTATTGCTACTTTTTATTCCTCTTTCTATTCAGGCCTCTCCTATTCATATTCCAGTTTCTTATTTAAATCAGTGCATGGTTGCTAGGGAAATGTATACCTTGCCAACCAGATTGCGGAAAACTGGAGAGCAGCTGAATAAAAAGCAAAATAACTCAACAACCGCAAGTAATAAAAAATTAAAACCAATTGCAAATTGTCTCGCTCTCTACATCAAACTAAAAGTTAATTTAAAGGTGAACAACGTTTAAAAAGCACTTGAACATGCCTGAATGCATAACATACACTTTGCAGACACAGATACACTTGAGAAACACTTGAGAACCATTTTTTTTGACTTTTCAAATACAGCAGGTTTCCCCTCTATTGAACCACAAAAACAATCGTCTTTATACTTTTTCACACACTCTTTCCACTAAAAATATTTGGTCAAAGGTCGAGTTTGTGAGGTTTGTGCTGTATTTTCTACCTCCAATAAACTCACAACTCGAAATGTTTTCTAATTTATGAAAAAATCCAAATGTAAAAAACTTGATTCAATGCAATCGGGGGGAAAAACTTGAATACTCAAATTGATTGAGTTATGGGCAAAAAAAAGCTTGAATAGCTCAAATCGATCAAGTTTTTGAGCGCAAACCACAGAAAAAAAAGCCCAAAATCTTGAAGGTTAAAACCATTTTCGAACAGTTAAAAGGAACCTGTGCCATTGACTTCTACATGACCATGACAGGTTTTTTTTCCTGGAGTATTTTTGGTTTCTGACTTTTTGCACCTTCAGGAAATATTAAAGCTCGAAAACCCTTGAAAAACTTGAATTTTTTGGGAAAAACATAACTCGACCTTTAATAAATAACCCCCTTAAAGAAATGTTTGTTTAGAAAAATGAGTACATATTTTTACTTGACATCTCTTGTGAAAATACTTGTACACTGGTGGAAAAGATAGCAAGAAGCACCAATTTGATAAATGGGCCCACAAGTGTGGACATCCAAACTGTTGCCTTGGAGATGCCTGATGGTGAGGACACTCATAGAAGCCAAGATAATAGTTCCAACAGAAATCATTTTCACTGAGACTGTTTCCATGGAAACCATTTCAGCGTAAACCTTGATGACACACACTATGGTGCCTGTTTATCATGCTGTGTTAAATGAAATTGGCCGAATAAAAGGTGTAAAAAGATGTGTAAAATATGGCGAATTTATCAAGGAATGTGTTTTTTTTATGCCATGCACATGGCAGTTTTTCCACCGTTATTTTCCACTGCTTCAGAACTTTGTAAGCAAGTTCCACCGGAGGTTGCTCAAAGAAAAAGTGCGTAAAAGATGTACACCATTTTTACACGCGACGATGCCTGGCGTTGTGTGGTGAATTATTCCACTGTTTTTAAATAAATCTGCCCCTCTATACACATTACCCCAGAACTCCACTATATAGTTGCCAAATGTTAGGCACCCCCAAGAAGGGTCGGAGCGGGGCTACTGGGACCCCTCCCGGCCACTTACCCTGCTGCGATGTGCAGCAATTGTGCATGCATGCGTGGTTTCTTCTCCCCGTGATTGCGCATGCGTGCCTACTGGGTTTCCGCCGTGATTGCAGATGCGTGCGCAAACTGAAGTAAATTTTTAAAGGGAGTGTGTCTGGACCGACGGGTACCTCAAGAGCCATGGCCCACCGGGTTTTTTCCCGGGGTGCCCACCGGCCCACTCCGACCCTGCCCCCAAGTGATTGTATTTACTTACCTGACACCCTCCTTTAAAGGAGAAGGAAAGGTTAAATACAAATAAAGTTCTATGTGATGCCACTTAAGTCAAGAGCTACTTACAGTAATGCTGTCTCTATAGGAATTAACCTTCAGCTGTATTTGCCGCCCTCTGCTTCTTCTCGCCTTCAAGCGCAGATAGCAGCGATCGCGTTGGGTTGCCATAGCAACAGCATTGGTTTCTGCATTTCTTCTTTCTTTAGCTGGGCCTAGTCTTAGGTGCAACCCTCAATAGTAAAACCGAAGCAGACCATCTGGCGCATGCGCTCTTTTGGTCTGGGAAACAAAGGAAGTGATGCACGTTTCACCAAGATGGTGGCCACAAACGCTGTAGCGGTGATTTTTTGTCAAGTGCCTGTACAACTAAACTATAGTGATTTGGCAAATTACAGCATGGTGTTTCAGGAGGGGGGCACACAAGCTACATTTAGGAACATAATTTAAAAATAACCTTTCGTTCTCCTATAAGAGAAAACTAGAACCTAAATCTTGAACACACTAAAGGGAAAATGGATTAAAAAGAGATACATTTAGATTCATGTTTTGTACAAAGTATTCATAAGCTGACACGTCCTGTCAAGGCTTTCAATCCTAACCTGAAAAAGAGAGTATTTTTGGGGGGAGAAATACCATAACTGCTTTTATCTTTAATTGGTCTGACCTCTACCAAAGGAACCATTCAACTATTGAGCTTATAAACACCTTCTTAACTGCAGAGCTGCCCTTAATAGAGCCAACATTTAACAAAGAGCCACCTCTCCATATAAATATACTAAACAAAGATATTTGGTATACAATAGAACCCCCATTTTACTTTTTTTCAGGGGACCAGAACAAAAATGGGGTAAAATCAGGGAAATGCATTATGCAGTGGGCCACAAAAACCAATGTAAAATGAGAGAAAATGTAAAATCAGGGGATGTAAACTTGAGGTTTGAGGATCACCATTGTAATCAAACTATGACAACAATGACACTTGATATAGAAATCATTGGATAGAGACCACATTAACAGCCATCCAGCAAACTGCTGTCATAAACACAATTACTGTTAATTAATTTGTCACGTTTTACAGCTCTTATGAAAATGGTGCCCTAGAGACCACTGGAAGAGAAATCATTACTATAGACCAGTAATTCCCAACCAGTGGCTCATGAGGAACATGTTGCTCCCCAACCCTTTGGATGTTGCTCCCAGTTGCTCAAACCAGACTAAAAATTAGAATCAATGCAATCGGGGGGGAACTGGAATACTTTAATTTATCGAGTTATCTGCGAAAAAAAAAAAAGCTTGAATTGGTTGAGTTTTCGAGCACAAACCACCGAAGAAAAAAAAAAGATCATGAAGGCTTAAATCGTTTTCTAACGTTTAAAGGAACATCTGCCATTGACTTCTACATGACCTCAACAGGTTTTAGCTGGAGTATTTTTAGATTCTGGCTTTTTGCATCTTCAGGACATAATAAATCTCGAAAAAATGTAAGTTTTTTAATATCACGGAAAATTCCAGTTTTTACGGAAACTACCCTTAACAAACTTCTATTTGACTTCCTTGCTTGGAGGCAAGTTTTGGTTGCATAAAAACCAGGTACAGCCAATCACATCTCATATTTGGCACCCCCAGAAACTTTTTTCATGCACGTGTTGTTTCCCAACTCTTTATATTTGAATGTTGCTCACAGGAAAAATGGCTGGGGCCCCTTGCTATAGAGTTTATGGCTATATGGTTATGTCTTGGACATTGCCATGTAGGCTGGTGTCATACAGACAATTGACAGAGAATTCATTGTTATATCCATGTAAATAAAAAAATAATAGAGTCCATTCCCATTACCAAAAGAGTTTGATTTTTACAAAAATGGTCCATGATGACAGATGCCATGGAAACTTGTATTGTGAAATATTTTACAATGGAGATTGTGGTCATGAAATACATAGTCCATTCCACTAAAACAGAGAATACCATCACAGAGACAGGTGGCATGGCGACCATTTTGACATTTACCATGGAAATCATTTTTATCAAAGTGGTTGTCATGATGACTGCTGTCCTTGAGACTGTGACTATGGTTTCAGTTTCAAAAGGTGTCTGCATAAAAGCTGGAAATTGTTGCTATGGAGAAGACAGTTACAATTAAAATGATAATCATGGCACCCATTGTGGCTGTTGTAAAACCAGTGGTCATGAAAAGTGTTGCCATGGTTATCATTGAAACAATACAATGGAGACTGTTGCAAGATTGGGTTGCTGGAAGACTGACATTTCAAGCTAATAACTATATGACTAATAATATGACTATTAGTAGATCAAAAGGAGTCACTTTGCACCCTGCCTGCCACGCTAAATGAGTTGCGTCTGTGGCCACACCCATGAATTCCGTGCTGCCTTTTTTCAAAATGCCATGCTCATGAGTGGGAGGTACTTACTACCTGTCCTATGGCAACTTTGCACTCCTTAGAGCTCTTGCACCTTTGTCCAGGGTCTTTGCAAATGACCCCTATAAAAACTTTGCCTTATTGACCTTAGTTATTGATACCATGGTGACAGTTACAACATTTGCACCAGAACCCATAGCGGCCAATCAGATGTTTGCTCTCAAACAGACGACACCTGTTGATTGGTTGCTCTGGGTTTAAAGATGTTTGCGCATTTTACTCCACCAAGGGCAGTTTCCAGTGAAAGCTCTGGCAATTGCTTAAAGGCCAGTTCACCTTTAAGTAAAATTTTAATATGTTATACAATGTTTAATTCTAAGCAACTTTTCAACTGGCCTTCATTTTTTGATTTTTTATAGTTTTGAATTATTTGCCTTCTGCTGGCTTTTCTTACAGAAATGCTCTGTAAGGCTACAAATGTATTGTTATTGCTACTTTTTAATACTCACATTTCTATTCAGGCCTCTCCTATTCATATTCCAGTCTCTTCTTTAAATCAATGCATGGTTATTAGGGTAAATTAGACCCCAGCAACCAGATTGTTGAAATTGTAAACTGGAGAGCTGTTGAATAAAAAGCTAAATAACTCAAAAACCATTAAAAATCAATTGCAACTACTATTTGTTACATAACTGTTACCTCACCATGTATATTTTCTCCATGTACTTTAGTTCTGCAACCAGGGTATTTAACATAATATTGTGCTGCATTATACTCTGCTATCTATCCTTGGATCTATAAGATTAAAAAAACTCTCTTATTAATATTGCTGAATTGTCAGCTATCCAGGGATTTCATGCACTCTCAATCAATTATTACTTATTAGTTTGCTGCGTACTGTAAGCATAATAAAATGTATTCTATTGGAGATTTCTTCAAATAAATTAATATTTTTATTAAAAAACTAATTAAAACTAAATACAATAAAACACATCAGTTGAGATTCTGGGGCAAACAGCTTGAAAACAGAGCATATTGGTGATTTAAAGAGAAGGTATTCACTAGTAAGTGTGCCATTCCATATTAATTAGTAATGTGTTTCATCATTAATTTTATTTGTAATTAAATTAATGTTGGCACTGAGGAGCACCATTCAATCTATAGATCTTAGCATTCACCTTCGTCAATCAGCAATTTCTTGCCAAAGTTATCCAAGCTTAGATAACAAAATGGAATATTCCCAAGCTCGGGAACTCTTTATTCCTCATTTCCACATCATGGATTCACTCTGTTATGATTATTTATAGAGTGCCATCATCTCCCACAACACCAAACAGAGTAGGAGGAAAACAAGACAAAACAATTCTAAAACTAATAATTAAAAAAGCTATTGATGCATATACAAAATGCACTACTGTTAAAAAACATTAAAGCACAACCAAAGCCATTGTTTAATCATTCGGACCCCTGCACAAACTGTCTAACTTCCTCCCCAACTCTATCAATGAGATTTCCAAAAAGGAGCCCACATTCCAACATGTCATTTCACCAAATCAAAACCTGTCATGTCGGCCCCCATCATGTCCAGATCTCTGAGACTTCCCAGTGGTGAATCCTGTTGCTTGATCCTGAAACCTCCTTTTTTATGGTCAAAACTGTCAAATTCAACTATGGATAGGATATTAAAAATCTATTCGAGTTTTTTTTAAAAGATTCAAATTCGATTTTGAGATTTATCATACTCTGGCCCTTTAAGAATTCAAGTTCAACTATTCTCCACCTAAAACCTGCCGAATTGCTGTTTAAGTGAATGTGAGAGGTTCAGGCATCAATTTGGAGTTGTTTGTAGCCTTCCTGGCATTCAAGTTTTTTTCAGAGTAAAAAAGTCGAATCGAGTTTGATCGCATTCGATTTGAATTTTCGGGTCGTTTCGATTCATCCGAGTTTGAAAATTTTGATTTTAATAATAAATTTTGATTGGTCGAATTTATGGGAGTTTAGGGGAGTTTTGATAAATGTTAACTTAAGGTTAACCACCCATTTAAGGTTAAGTGAACTTAACACTTTTGTGTACTGATAATTAGCAGAAGCAACTATGAGGGTTTATTAAGCTTCCATTTCTAAATTCTTCCACTCCAAACCTTTAGGTTGTGATTCCATTTCAAGGGGTAATTTTGCCATGTAGGTTTTGAGCTAACCATGGTATGGACAGGTAGGTACTCTTGGTGAGCCACCCTCTTGGTGAGCCACCCTAAAATAGGGCTTTCACCTTTCCCTGTCTGGAAAGCCAGACGGGGGACAAGAGGTGATGTCACAGGAGACGTGGTTGTGATGTCACGGGGCAGTTGATGAATTTGGAAAACCAGGCAGGCAAATTTGACCCTGGCAGCCCTTCTGAAAACCGGGATGTCCAGGTCAAAACCAGTCAGGTGATAACCCTACCCTAAAGGGCTTACAATATAAAGGGGCAGTCAGGCACATTTCAGGGGCTGCTGCCCCCCTCCTGCTCCGTGCTTCTAACTTGTAGTGCCAGAGCGGGTCGAGGAGGGGCTGCATCGCTAGTGCAATGAGCAATATTGCGCTCGCTACTGATGTGCGGGTTAGGATTTCCCCGACTTGCACCCGACCCTAACCCACCCTCCCTTGGCCCGCGACCGCCCGCGTTGCTTTTATAGCTTTTATGATGTCACAATAAGGGTGGGGCAAGCAGATGCATTGTCTACAAAAGACGAACCTGGAAGTCGGAAGCTGGCAACCGTGAGGAAGAGTGTGAGGTCTGTAAACCCGCGGGTATCGGGCCGGCCTGCACTTCACTAGAGCTCGTTGCACTAGAAGAGCCACATTTCAGTTTTAAAAAACTGAAATTCGGCTCTCAAAGTTACCAAAGGCGGCTTTTTTCCCGCCCCTGGTAACTAGCCGCTCTGTGCCGCTTGAGGCAAGATTCTAACCTCATGGCCAGAGCAGCCCTGGGGACAGTAGTCATCAATATTTCTTGTTATGTTTTTTTTTCTCTTTCAACATGTTTATTCATTTCATAAACAAGTATGAGAAATTACAATACAAATGAAAAGATTCCAAATGACATAAGTTACAACATTCAAAGTAAACAATAAATTACTTCAAAGTTTAAGCAAGAATTATACATCACAGAATTGGAAATAAAATAAAATAACAAAACAAAATGTCGTTATGTTTTTTGTCTTGTTTGATTAAGACCCCAGGGCTTTTTATTGTTTGGAGACACGAGTCCTACATAAAAATCATAGTGGGAGAAAATAAAATACAGAAAATGACAGTTATACTAAGCTCCCTTTAAATTAGATATAGTATAGTAATAATGTTTTATGAAGTGCTAAAGGTTACACTGGACATCTCGGTTCAAGTGGTTTTATGATGATGATTTTAAAGTCTGAATTTAAACATGATACTGTTTAATCAATAGAATGAATCAGACGTTGCATTATTATGTTCCTGGCTGCGTCTTTATAAATGGATCAGTCCCCATTGCCATGTAGTGCATGGAATAAACACATTTCGGGAAGTTACACAAGGAACCAAATGCTACTGATCATTTTATTGTATCATGAGATATCTTATTTTGTAAATGCTTTGCCAGCACTAAGAGGTAGATAGTTCTCAGAAACCATGAATTATGCATTTGTATTTCTGGTATGAAAAAAGGGAGAAAGCCGACGTTTATGAGATGCTGCTAATCTGCAGGCTGAGCACAATAAGAACTATAAGAACTGGGTACAATAAAGACTATAGTTGTGCCAGGCGGTATTTGTTGTCTCTCCCTGTCGGCAGAAAACAGAATTTATAATTATAGTCAAATTTGTCCATTGCAGTTACATTTGTGAAAAACATTTATATAACCTTAGAGTCAATTTTGGAAAAGGTAAGGCAAGTTGCTGGTATCAGCATGTAATTCCAAACGATAAATTACTGTAGATTCCAAGGAGCCTGTGTCACACTCCCCAAAGTAATCAGAATAATGTATATAGTAGGAATAAACAGCATCAAGGCAGTATTTTCAAACTGCAAGTGTTTCATTTATTAGCAGTGTCAACACTATGGGGCAGATTTACTAAGCTCGAGTGAATAGTGTGAATCCAAAAATATTCGAATTTGGGAGTAATTTTTTTGTTACTTCGACCATCGAATTGGTCAAATTAGACCGAATTAGATCGAATCTAATGATTCGCACGATTCAAAGTAAAAATCGTTGGTATGATGAAGGAAGCCCTTTATAAACTCCTTTGTTTTGGGCACCAAATCCAATCTCTTACTGGGTCATCCTTGTTTTCCCTCAAAATCCTTCGCAGAATCTCAGGGGCACAACTCTTGCTCGCTGCTCAGTTGGATTACAATTAAGTTTTCCAGAAAAATGAAAAACGTATCAAATTCCTGAAATTTTGTAGCAGCAACAAAGTTCTGCTATACAAACGATCTACTATATAAGTTTTAATTACCATGGAAAAGAATCTCTGCGGTAAGAGTAATTGTAACAAAGGGGAAATAGAGTTTATCTGAAAATAGTATATATATATATATATATATATATATATATATATATATATCCTTGTAATGATATTGTAAAAATACATTTTATTTCGGTTCCATAAAAACAGACTTTTAATATTATAAGACGCCTCATTCCCTTAAAAGAAGGGCTCATTCAGGAGCTCATTAAACCAGCAAAGCCGAGTGAAGATAATGGGAGCCCCGCAGATGATCTCTCTTCTACTTTGTGGCCTTTGGCCACTTTTATGACTTTCAATTAAATACAGCCCCCAAGCTTTCAAATGGTTTGATATCAAGGTTTGTTGTCTAGATCTAACCCAAGGGTCCTATATTCTGTAGTTAGGAACTAAATTAGCAGTTCTGGTAGCAATCCTAGTGCCTTCCTTTAAAACTGAGGCTAAAATGCAGCAGAGAGCACAGATATTTATTTTAAATTCCATTTTTAAATGGAATCAAATCCCTTCAATTATTGTATTGTTGAGTATTAGGGGCTGATTTACTAAAATTTGGATTTCCGTTTTTCCCCACAAATTGTATTTTTTCTCTAAAAACACCATAAAAAACGAATACAGGTATGGGATCCATTGGAAGTCCGTTATCCAAAAAGCTCTGAATTATGGAAAGACCGTTTCCCATAGACTGCATTTTATCCAAATAATCACAATTTTAAAAAATTGTTACTTTTTTCTCTGTAATAATAAAACAGTAGCTTGGACTTGATCCCAACTAAGATATAATGAATCCTTATTGGAAGCATGCCTTTCTAGTAAGGTATGAAGATCCAAATGACAGAAAAATCTGTTATCCAGAAAACCCCAGGTCCCAAGAATTCTGGATAATTCAACAAATGATGCATGGCTACATTTATTGCACTTAATTAATTGCACACTAACAGTAAATGAGGCCCTTAGAAAAACACAAAGAATTAATTTAGTTGTTGCCTTAGTCCAGACCCAGTACTGGTTTTGGTGTGGGGTGTTAAAAAGATTGTCTTGGGTTTCACTGAGAAAGTGTAACCGGCTAAAAAGACAGAACATTTTAAACCTTGTGGGTGACAATAAAAGTGCAAATTTTACATTTATTCTTATTTTCCCTTTTTCCTGTTTCTTTATAGGAATGACATTTTATAATTCTGCAAATATATTCCTTGTATCCCCTCATGTTTTATATTTTATTGCTTCCTGAATAGTGATGGGCGAATTTCACAAATTCAATTCACGAAACGGCAGAAAATTAGTGAAACACATTGAAGTCAATGGGCGTCAAAATTATTTTGACATGAGTCAATTTCAACGCCCGCGTAAATTTTTATATGCGCACCTATTTTGTCCAAATGCATTAAAGTCAATGGGCGTCCGAATAATTTTGACACGCGACAATTTTTATGTAGGAGAGGCCTGAATAGAAATATAAGTAATAATAAAATTTTAGCTTTACAGAGCATTTGTTTTTTAGATTGGGGTCAGTGACCCCATTTGAAAGCTGGAAAGAGTCAGAAGAAGAAGAAAAAAATAAATAAAAAAAAACATAAAAAATAAATAACGAAGACCAATTGAAAAGTTGCCTAGAATTGGCTATTCTATAACATACTTAAGTGAACCACCACCTTAAACTCAGACAAAAAATGGTTTATATATAAAAGGGTCACAGAGGAGGGTTTATTTACAAAGGTCTGCGTAGGGTGCAAAGTGCAAAAAAAGAGGTGCAGTGCTACTATTAGCAGTGTCTAAAACTGCTAATATTATTAAATCTGAATAAAAAATTATTTTTCTGTCTCATTACACCTCTGTTATGTTTTGATAGCAACACCACAACCTCTCTGCTCAGTTCTATCACTCTGGCCTTATTGATCAATAGAACTAAGTAGACAAGCATCAAGGTGACACATCCTGCATCAGTAAATTAAGCTTCTGCCGTTCTGTTCGACCCCTGCCTATTAGAATTGCACATGGTTTTTGCACTTTGTACCCTGCCTTCTATTAGTAAATGAGTTCTTGCGAGCATCTGACCTGTAGACATTTCACTTTTACAGGTTATCACACTTTCAATTTCAATTTCAAGGTGTTGTTTACTTTCATTGACCCTTCAATGCCTATTTATCAAAATTTGACTTCAAATAAACTCTATTTTTTAAAAACTAAACTTGAATATTTTGTATTAAATAATTTGTCTTAAATCATGAAAAAAATTTGACTCTCTCTATTTATTCTTTTTAATGGGTAGACAAATTTTAAAAACTTGCATTGAAAAAATGCCTTAAATTTTCCATAAACGGCTCCCGTTGACTTGTCCATGAGCTCGTCGGCTTTAAGACATTTGAGTTTTACACGTTTTTTGTGCTTAATAAATGTATGTGTGTTTGAAAGCAAAATTTAAATTCAGGAGTTTTAGCACAAAAAAATATGATTTGAGGGAAAAAGAACAAATTCAAACGTTGATAAATCCCCCCTAGTGCTTGAAGTACATTTTTACTCACATTTAAATATCATAAATATGACCAATGTACATTTTGTTTCAGTAGCCAGATCCACTCTGGCCCAGGGTGCAATTAAAATAGTAATATAGTAACGTAGAGACCCATAGGTTTTACTATGCTCCTATTGCTTTTAATCCCTACCCTTTCTTATTCCCTAGTTACTAGACAAAAGCCTATGTATCTAGTATAAGTATTTCACTATCAGTTATTGGCCAAAAGGGTGTCATGACCACTTCCTGCCACACTTCTACATAGAGTAGGAAAGGAGTGGCCTCTTCCTCTTTGGCTGCTGGTGTCCTATACTACTGGTTGTGCTCATTGAGCCTGGGTACAGCAAGGCCCAGTAAACCCACCACCCTAAAGGGACCTGTACCTTTAGAGATTAAGTCGGGGACCAGGAAACCCCGTGAACGAGGTTAACAAGCACAGGTTATACTCTTTAATAGACTCTCTAGGAGAGTAAGATAGACAGCTTATATAGAAAGAGCAGTTGTGTGCTCCATCAAGGATAATAGCAGGGAGTAGCTTCCCACAAGGCTTCCTTGTATACCTTTAGTGAAGGGACCACAGCGGATAGGGTTTCTTCTCCCTAACCACTCCACTGGATGGGATCCGGACCACTTAAAGGTGTATTGCCTGAGGGAATTGATGTACGCTTGACTATTTGACTTATGGGAGTGACATCTGTGATTGCTGTATCATCCTCCTCTATCTACCCTCCTCTGTGACTTGTTACACCACCCTCATACGTGAGTAAGCCTGGGGTCAATTGCATTATTGCTTGTGCTGAATAAACCCATCTGTTATTTCATCAAAAGAACCTCCTGGCATCCAAGCAATCTATTTTTATATACAGTAGCCTGTGTGTTGTAGTTGCACTTGCACTACACCTTGAAGTGATAGCTTCCACTTAGCAAGGCCCTGATCCTGATGTGTGAGTCCAATGTAACCCATGCTCATTACCATTTAGCTGGACATTAACTATCTGTAGTCTGGATAGCCCAGATTAGCGTTACAGTAATTTAGGTTAAAAAAAAAAAAACACACATCCATCAAGTTCAACCTTATAACTTTTTTTAACCTGCCTAACTGTCAGTTGATCCAGAGGAAGGCAAAAAAAACCCTTTTGAAGCCTCTCCAATTCGCCTCAGGAAGGGGGAAAAAATCCTTCATGACTCCAAAATGGCAACCGGACTAGTCCCTGGATCAACTTGGACTATGAGTTATCTCCCATAACCCTGTATTCCCTCACTTGCTAAAAAGCAATCCAACCCCTTCTTAAAGCTATTGTCATGTTCTGTATCCCAAAACCAAAAACAGACACCAAAGTTCTGGTCATGGCTCACACTTCTGCCTATAACAGCTGCCTATCACGTTGGGAGGAGTCCTTCACTACTCGGATGCCGCCACGTCTTAAAGTGAGAGAACAAACGTGTGGGTTCTGAGCAGGCAGGGGAACCAGAACAGGTGACGGAACAGGAACAAGTAAGCCTTGTCGTGGAACAGGCTAGGGTCAAAACCAATTGCAGTGCAGAATCGGAGGGTAGTCAGTAAACAGGCAATGTCAGTTCAGTCTGCAGACAGGAGTGGTCAAGGACAGGCAAGGTTCAAGTAAATCCTACGTTGGGCAAAGAAAAAAAACAGACGAGGCGGCTTTAAATATTTGAATTTTGTGATGTGAAGCGCGATGACGTTAGATGCAGCACACTGAATAAAAGGATGCGCGGGTCAAAACGAAGAGTACGAGTGCGACTATGAAGAAGAACGTGGGCATCCCCGTCACCCACTAGACCACCAGGCAGTGTTACAGCTATCAAAGTCAGAAAGAAATTAAGTCGCTCCGAACTCACTCCTAATGTGTTATCTTCAAATTAGCTCCATTTTATGATCCGGGTGCTCTGCCACCAGCGTTCCCACTGTGATTAGATGTACTCAGAGAAAATGAAAAAGGCAGCACTCCAGATAAAAGGATAGTGGTTTATTAAGGGAGTTGCTCCCGAAACGCGCCAGGTGATGTGATCTGTTGCAATAAACTATATACAGCTATCTAATGTATCAGCCAGCTGGACAGATTCAGGGAGAGAATTCCACAACTTCACTGCTCTCACTGTAAAAAAACATCCAAAGATTTAGGTGGAACCTCTTTTCTTCTAATCAGAATGGGTCCCCCTGTGTCAGCTGGAAAGACCTACTGGTAAGTAAAGCATTAGAGAGATTATTATATGATCCCCTTATATATTTATACATAGTTATCATTATGTCACAACACATAAATTTCCAAATTTCCATATTCCACTGTGTTTTAATTGTGGTTCTATGAGCCTCTCGGAAGTAATTCAAACACACCGGCTACATATAAGCAAAGGTTTTATTACATACGTATTATATACAATAGATGAAGAAGATATACAAACTGAGCAAGCACCCCCTCTCTGACATCCCGTCACACTCCGCAGATCGAGGTTCTAATGGCTTCAAAGGTCTGGTGGCTGCACGCGTTAACCCCACAGGCGAGATCTCAACTGACCAGATGGAGACCCCAGTTAATTTCTGTTCAAATACAGTAAACTCTAGTGATGGGCGAATTTGAGCCGTTTAGCTTCGCCGAAAAATTTGTGAATTTCGTGAAAATGGTGAAAAGTTTGCGAAACGACGCCAGCGTCTGTTTTTTGACGCCGGTGTCAGTTTTTGCCAAAAATGCGGCAGCGTCCATTTTTTTCTGACGCCGGTGAATTTTCGCCAGCGTATTTTCTCTGCCGTTTCGGGAATTTGTTCGCCGGCGGCGAATCGCGCAAATTCGTCTAGAATTCGCCCATCACTAGTAAGCTCATTTACCTGCGGAGTTGCGCTAGTGCAGGCTTCGCCGCACTTCGCCAGGGCGCCACTAATTCACTAAAATCCGAAGTTGCGCTCAGGGAGGCGAACGGTAGCGAAGTTGCGCTACCATTAATTCATTAAATGCCTAATTTGCATACGGCACCAAGTTAAAGTACAATGGACGTATATGTAGCAACAAATACATTACACTACACAAGACTGGGAAACCTTCATAAAATAAAATAGAGTTGTTATTTTGCCCTATACATGTGCCCACTGTATAGTTTAGGTGCCATATGTTAGGAAATGTAGGGGGGAAGGAGGGTACTCCCTATAAAATTTACGATCTTTTTCAGCCTATCACCATTAAAAAAGGAAAAGACGCCAGCGTTTTTTGGGACTTAGAAAAAATTTCAACTTTTTTTGAAGCAATCCCTATCTTCTCTATTGCACTTCGCCTGGTCTGAGGTGGCGAAGGCAAGTCTGGCGCAAGAGATAATGTTTAGTAAAATGCGCAAGTTAGTGAATTAGCGTAGTTACGTCCCTTCGCCATAGCGCAACTTTGCCTGGCGTAAGGGTGCGAAGTAGCGCTAGAGTAGGTCCACTTTGCTAGCTATAATAAAGAAGAAACTGATAAGGGCTTCAGAAATCATACACATTATAGAGAATATCCAGAGTAAGAATAAAGAACAAGTATTAGGTCATCGAGTTAATTAGTTCCCATGATTTCTCTTGCACAAAGCTTCATTATACAGGATTATAGATTATAAAGCCATCTTGTTTACTATGATACAAAGCTTTGTTATACACAATTATACGTTATAAAGCTTTCTTGTACACTATATTGGGCTCAACATACGACATCGGGCTAAACAGTAGAACAGTTCTTTGTGTTATAGTTTTATATAGTTCTGTAACAAAGTATTGCAATGAGCTATTGGGTTTAATCCGAGTATTACCATGAGCCTTTATTGAAAAAATTCTTATTATTACACACTGGCAACTACAATGCAAAGGCAATGCACTACACAATGCACTACACAATGCACTACACAATGCACTACACAATGCACTACACAATGCACTACACAATGCACTACACAATGCACTACACAATGCACTACACAATGCACTACACAATGCACTACACAATGCACTACACAATGCACTACACAATGCACTACACAATGCACTACACAATGCACTACACAATGCACTACACGAACACAGCAGGAATGAGAATGAGGCAAAATGGAGCAATAGAAGGAATGAAACTTACAAAAAGGCTAAGGGGCCCATTCACTAAGTTCGAGTGAAGGAATAGAATAAAATATACTTCGACTTTCGAAGTGTTTTTTTGGCTACTTCGACCATCGAATGGGCTACTTCGACCTTCGACTACGACTTCGAATCGAATGATTCGAACTAAAAATCGTTCGACTATTCGACCATTCGATAGTCGAAGTACTGTCTCTTTAAGAAAAAACTTCGTCCCCCTAGTTCCCCACCTAAAAGCTACCGAAGTCAATGTCAGCCTATGGGGAAGGTCCCCATAGGCTTTCCAAGTTTTTTCTGATCGAAGGATATTCCTTCGATCGTTGGATTAAACGATCATTGGATTCGAAGGATTTAATAGTTCGATCGAATGATTATTCCTTTGAGCGTTCGATCAAACGAATTGCGCTAAATCCTTCGACTTCGATATTCGAAGGATTTTAATTCGCCAGTCGATTATCGAGGGTTAATTAACCCTCGATATTCAACCCTTAATACATCTGCCCATAAATGTAATGTATGTTTATTTCCTAGCTCTTTGCCCTATAGATTGGAGTCAATTTCACCTCCAAGCCTATAAATCAGTCAGACATCTGGTTAATGCTTCTAGTTTTCATTGTTTTGGGAAACATTATGTTGAACTGTGTGTTACTTATTGTACAGTCAGTAGTAATAAAGGGCAGATGGGATCAGTTGAGTATCTCTCTTGTATCTTTCTATTCAAGCTGCTGCGTTATATTTATATGACATATCAGCAAACACGAGCATTTCTACTTGTTTTTCGTCTCTCTATGTGTATAAACGCGAGATCTCGTTGGACTGTTTTCCCTCATCAAAGGCCAACAATAAGGAATTGAACTCAATGAGAAAATGAGATTCTGTATAAATCGATGTCACCCCCCAAACCGTGGGATGAAAATAAATGATATAAAAAAACAAGATAACATATAAACTCTGGGATGAAAATAATTAGAGTGAAATCCATCATTTTGAAGGTGAGTCCTTTTACTGGCAGAATTCAGCAGCCCCCGTAAATTAAATAAAAGGAATATTGGAAAAAAAAAAAGGTTCTTGAATACATAAATACAAAGACAGAATGTTCTTTTTTTTCCCATCTGTGAAATATAGTCGGGATGCCTGAATTTCCTCTGAAGCTGATCCATGTATCATCTTATTGTCAGCTGTTCATCTTATTAGGGTTCCTTAAAGGGGAACTATAGCGAAATTAAAAATGTAATATAAGCTTACGCATACTGGATTAGGAAACCTTCTAAATACAATCAATTATTCTGAAATAATCAAGTTTATGTTCACTGTGTTCCCTCTAATATATCTTATAGGGAGGGGGATGAATTAGAGCTCTCTCAAATAACTGATTCCAGTACAAACAAAATAACTGCCTTTTGCACAAATTCTGCATGTAGAGAGACATGATTTCTGGTGATTTTAATAGAGTGAGCACTAATACATCTTCTAGGAAAGGCAGCCCCCTAGAGGATATTTTGGATCTAACTGTCAAGGAATATCTGACACCCAACTGCTGCATGAAGACAGAATGAAGAGAAACAGATTCTGAGAGAGGAATAGTGAAGATAAACTTGATTATTTCAGAAACAATGCAGAATTGATTGTATTTACAAAGCTTCTTATTTCAGTATGCTGAAGCTTTTATAATATTTTCATTTTTTCCAATAGTTCCCCTTTAACATTTTAGGTGCTCAGTATAACCATTTAATCAGAAGAACTAATTACAGTAATTATTTCCATGAAAAGGTTTTAGTAACACTCTAAAGCAGTGACCCCCAGCCAGTGACTTGTCAGCAACATGGTGCTCACCAAACCCTTGAATGTTGTTCCCAATGGTTTCAAAGCAGGAGCTTAGGGAGCAGGGGTTGGTTATGATCCAGGTGTCCAAAAATAAATATATGGACAGTAGTGATCTCTCCCGTTTCGCTTCGTCGAAAAATTCGCGATTTTCCTGCAAAATTCGAGAAACGGCGAATAAATTTGCGAAAATCGTGAAATCAGAAAGTTCACGAAAAAAACTTGAAATTCGAACGTTTTCACAAAAAATTCTTGAACGATCAAGTACGAGCTACTATTTTATTATTACAGAGAAAAAGGAAATCATTTTTAAAAATTTTGTTTATTTGGATAAAATGGAGTCTATGGGAGAGAGGCCTTGCATAATTCAGATCTTTCTGGATAATGGGTTTCGGGATAACAGATCGCATACCTGTATAATATAATTTATACAATAACTACAAACTATAGAGAGAATTTTTTAAATAGAATAAGCTGCAATTTATATTTGACACTAGAATTTTCTTATAAAGCGGCCTGGGGCATCAGCATCTGTTTGCATTTATTTAGTCTCTATTCAGCAGAATAATTGACTTAAAGGGGAACTGTCACTTTTATACATCCACTTAACTGCAATCTAGTTGCTAGAGTCCAAATTACCCTAGCAACCATGCATTGATTTGAATAAGAGACTGGAATGTGAATAGGAGAGGGGCTGAATAGACAGATGAGAAGAAAAAGTACAGCAGCATTAACCATAAATTTGTAGCCTTACAGAGCCTTTGTTTTGTAGATGGGGTCAGTGACCCCTATTTGAAAGCAGGAAAAAGTTGAAAGAAAAATTAAAAAAATGAATTAAAAAAAACTATAAAACATAAATATAAAAAACAAATAATGAAGATCAATTGAAAATTTGCTTAGAATTGGCCATTCTATAACATACTTAAAGTTAACTTAAAGTGGACCCGTCACCCAAAAAAATTATTCAAAATCCTATTTTATCACATTAGTCAAGCAAAATGAACTTTAATGACACTATATAAATTATTTGAATCGTGTTTCCTTCAGTCTGGGAATTCATAATTATAGCAAGCAGGCAGCAGCCATTTTGTGGACACTGTTATTAAGACAAGCCTTGTATCATCTCAGAATCTTGTTTGTGCACCAGAATGGGGGACCTGATGTCCATCCCCATGTCCTGGTTACACAATTAAATGGTAAAGAGAACGGGGGAATGTGGGGAGAGAAGTGACATCTAGGAAGTGCTGAATGGAAAGTGAAAGTAATTGTCTGCCCCGCCTCTATGCCACGGGCAAAGAGGCGGGTCAGATAATATTTGATTGACAGCTGAGATTTTAAATGAGCTTACAACAGCTATGAATGCTTTAATAAAAAATTGAAATTGGATTTCATGTTTAATTTGAAAAGGACTTTTATTATACAGATTTTTGTGCCTGGGTGACGGGTCCACTTTAAAGGGGAACCACTGCTTTAAGTCTGTTCTGCTGTAGAGAAGGGCCAATGAGCAGCAAATCACAGAGCCTGGTATATGGGATTCAGATGCCTCCAAGCATTTATGTAGTGCTGTGCATCCCTGTGCAGGTAGTGTGGCCATGTTATCAAATAGATAATAAAATACCTGTCATGGGGCATCCATATATAATAAATACGCATACAATAAATAGATATTTCATTTATTTGTATACGTGATTAGATGTAAAAAACACTTTAATACAACTTAAAAAAATAAATGTGTCAATGCAAACAGTAACAGTACAATAGATCCCCTTTAAGGGAGAAACAAACCCTTAATAAAAAAATCTGACCCTACATGGACCCCCCCTCCATCCTCCCCCCCCCAGCGTAGCTGCCCCCCCATGGGCGAATATGTCCCGTTTTCCTTTGCCACGAATTTTGCGAATTTCCTGAGTAATTTTCAAAACTGGCGAAAAATGGGCGTCTGTTTAGTGTTGCCAGCGTCTAAATTTGGCGCTAGCATCGGAATCGCTGCTGGCATTGAAAAAAACCGTTGATGCCAGGTCGAAACCGTCAAAACGGGCAAATTCACAGTGAATTCACGCCTGCCGAATAAATTCACCCATCACTACCCCTAACTCTTTACTTACCCCTCCGTGCAGATCCTGTCCAGCTGAGTTCATGGCTCCATCTTCTCTTCGGAAATCTTCACAATAATACCAGTAAAGCGGCGCATGCGCAGTTGGAGCAATTTTCTCGACAACTGGGCATGCACCAAAACTCACAAAAATTACTGAAGCGCCAGTCTCATTCCAAAGAATACCGAAGCAGCTGAAGATGGCACCCGTGAACTCCGCTGGACAGAATCTTCACGGAGGGGTAAGTAAAGAGTTAGGGGCATTTGCCAGGGGAGCTAGGCTGGGGGGGTGGGGGTCTATGTAGGGTAGGGGGGTAGAATTAATGGTTTATTTCTCCTTTAATGAAGTCCATTGTGAGTTTCTGCTCCACTCCATGTAAGCAGCTTTCACTGAAACCTAGAATGGGAAATTCTTATTTAGTCTGTTAGGAATCCTTCACTCATACATCATGTACGCTGCCCGGTCAAGTCATATTTTTCATTTTTCCACAGATTTCTGCCACGCGCCATGAATCACGGTGTGAACGGAAGCGGCAGCAATGCAAATCATAACATCTGGCAAGTTTACAGGTCCGTGGCAGAGATTTGTGTACAGGTTGAAATAATAAATCACTTTGTCATACGATGCCCAGGTGTAAAGCCAAGGTCGGGAAATAAGAGCCGTAGCTAACGATGAACTACAACAATGAACTGCCAATCGCAATACCTGGACTGCGTGGCAGTGAGAGCCCTTCTAGCATGTCGGGCTGGGGAATAATAAGCTGTTTACTAGAAATAGGAAAATCCTACTTACATACAAATTCATTTATAGTATTTACATTTCAGCACCTTACAAGCTCCATTTCAATTCTTATATTTATCAACAGAAATTGACTTTTTGTTTCATTCTTTCTTTTTTATCCCGTTAATAGAAATGTTAAGTGCTGGTAACTGTTGGGGGTTTGTACAAACAGTGTTTGGCCTCACTGAGCAGAGGGCTTGGAACCTACCTCTATAGTGAATAGGGGTCATTTACTATGTACACGAAAGGGGGCAAAGTGCAAACATTTTTTTACTGGGTGTTCTGCCTTTCTCTAAATTCCTACATATCACTGCTCTCTTATAGCTAATTGCATGGCATGTGACATCACAACCCCACCCCAATTGCTACTGCCCATCCCTGACATCACTGGATCAACCTCATAAGTCACTGACTCGTCCTCTGATGTCATGGGTCCACGCCCTTTGCCCAGATTTTGTTGTCAGTAAAGGTTTCCCGATTGACAGAGACTTTAATTTCCCCATCAATACAATGGCTGCATGCTCTGTATTCATAAGGGGAAGGCAGGGAAAAGCATTTGCAACAAAAAAGTTTCCCGAATTTTTTGCTGTTTTGTGAATTTTTCAGCGAAGGAAAACAGGACAGATTCGGTCATCCCTATTGACTTATGAATTTCTCCCATTTTGCTTCACCGGAAAATTACTGAATTTCCCCCAAAATTTGCTAAATTCACAAAAATCGTGAAAATCTGAAATTTTCACAAAAAATTGTGAAAAATTGGAAATTGACGAAAAGTCAATTGACTCTGACGTTAAAGTCAATGGGCGTCCAAATAGTGTTGACGTGCGGCAATTTTGACGAGAGTGACTTTTTGATTTTTTTTGATTGTCATGGCAGATTGGCGCATTTATTTGCCAGCGGCGAAACATGGAAATTCGCTGTGAATTCATGCCAGGCAAACTTATTCGGCCACCACTACTTAAGACCCAAAATTGTGGGTCACCTGCAATGCCCCCCATTCTGTATAGAGGAAGCAGACCAGGTGGCTGTGTGATCTGATTTCTAACAATTCATAACAGGGGGAGACAGATAGGTGACCCCAATTGTGCCCCCAAAATTACGCCATTCAGAAATCCAAGTCGTGCAATCCCTGACGAGCCCTGTACTTATCACCTGCTCTATGGTGTTTTATTCAGGCATAAGGTTGAAGTTGAACTTGATAATATGTGTCTTTTTTCAATCTCGCCAATCGTGTTACTATAAATTCCTTGATTTTAACTGTAGCAGCATATGTACTGCAAGGTATTATTTTTAGCCCAAAATTTCTTGAAGGCTCTGCAATCACTCAAACCTCTGCCCTGTTCCTTCCCAGACTCTAATTGCAGCCATGTTCATTCCACGCACAGGCCTTGTTTCAAGCTCATCTTTCAGACACTTTTGCTTTCTTTTATCTTAAACCTTGATCCTTCATCGCTTCCTCTGGCTCCTTCTCCTTCTCTTGGCTTTAAAAAACAGCTGATAAGTGAATGCATGTGAGGGGCCTGACTCTGCAGCTCTGGCAGCTACTGAGATCTGTTTTTATGGATTGCACTTTAATAAATGCTAATGGTGTCTTTCTCTCTTCCATTAAACTCTTCAAGGGGCTGGGTATCCATTCATTGGAAGAGTCAGCCCATAAATCATTGCATACTGTATGTAGCCCCTTATACAGGATTGTTACCTTGTGAAGTTGGGAGTTCTTTCCTGGCTCTGCATAAATTGAATGCCAAATTAACAGACAGACAGACTCTTGTGCTGATACAGAGACACTCATGATACAGTATTATCTCAAGTCATTTAGGGCACAGTAATTTCTGAATAATTTCTATTATCTATTAATTAAAAATACACTAACACTTTAGCCGCACTGACAATCGCAGCCTGAAGTGCAAAAAATGGATGCAATCAATGACAACTGATTGGAGTCCTGCGCAAAACCAATTTTTGAGACCTAGACCGGACCTGAACCCGCAAACCAAACCACAACTGCATTTTACCCACTTGGATCCACTACCAGACCCCGGTCTATAACTGCCTTACCAGATCCACAACTCACTGACCACCATTAAACAGGAAGTTCTGTTGCTGCAAACTGGAAGTGACGTCATCAAAAGTGGGTGGAGACAGAAAAAAGTTTTGTTAAATTTTTTACAGGAGTAAAATATAGACAATGTAACATAAGATAAGAAATATAGATGATATCCACAACCCAACCCGAGACCCACGACCTGCAGACCAGCACCCAAAAATCCTACCCTCATCCCGCAGGGTACCCGCATTTTTTGCTGCACTTGGGTGTATTTACACTACACACCATTGTGTCCACCAGGGCTGGACTACAGGCACCGAGAGTGCAGTGATCTTCTAGCCCTTGTCTGGACCCTTGTTTCCCCCACTCATTAATGCTGCTTGCCTATGTGCGTTCCCCTCCCCACGTGTCATTACATCATGTGCTGGAGAGGGGGTGAGATGGCCGGCCGGGTCACCTGGGGTGCCCAGCTGGCTTGGCCTAGCTCTCGTGTCCACCCAATCAGCCTGATGAATGGGGTGCAAATGTGCCAGTTTGAGACTTGTACAATAAAGAATCATGAGCCAACACCATTTTACAGCTCTGAGCTAGAAATGATGCAATTCCTGTTTTGAAAAAGTTGGGGGGGGGGGGGTTGAAATGGCAATTAATGTATAAAAGTAATTCTTCTGTTCTCAGAATAGTCACATGGTTTTCAGTACAGCCCATGGGACATAATTTGGCTTTGGATTTGAACTGGTCGAAAAAATGAATTAGGGTAGTAGACGGTACGTCCCCTCCCTGTCACCCCATCATCTCCTGCAGACATACAGATGATATTTTCTTCACTTCTGCAAAATAAATAAAGAAAACATGATTGCTGCAACCTTCTTCTGCAATGATCAGGAAATTTGAAGTGATTTACTCCAGGACAGGAAAAAGGTAAGTAGGAGATGAATAGTGTAATGAATTGGCAAGCCCCCACTGATTCCACCACCACTGCTGCTACCACCGCTAAATGATCACAAGCCAAACCCTGTTGCTGCTACCTCACTGGTCTCAAGTCCCCTGTGCAACTTAGTGACCTCCGATTTGTGCCCCCAGCCCACGCTGTTGCACCCTAAGCAGCTGCCTACTCTGTCTACCCCTAGTTTCAGCAACTGAAGGTTATTTTGCAGTGTGCAAAGTGCAAGAATTGCTGCAATCTGCATACAATGTTCTGCGGCTGAAGACCTCTGAGCCCCACTCCTTATACAGATCACTGCCTGAATTAGAGGGTCTGGTGAGGACTAGGCATTTATTCGTATCATTCAGACATGCAAGTTAGGGAGCAGAAGGATGTGCAGGCCACAAATGTGCTCTGTCCTTTCCCCCTTTTCTATGTGCTTTGCACCTCACACTGGATTTTCAATCCTGGGGTGAATGTATTTGTTAAGTAAATATTATCAGGTGTTCTCTTGCACCCCTTAGCACTCTAGTACTTGCAACCCAGAGATCTGTAAACAACCCCTTAGATTTAGTTTTATATATTCCATTTGAAAATAGTGGGCCATTTAGTAAATTTGCTACTCTATATAGACGTTCTGAAAGTAAAGAAATTGCAGAATGGTTTTACCTTTTTTTTAGTGACTAAATTAATAAGTGAATATTAAAAGTGTTCAAGCCGGAAAGAAGGAAAAGAGTACAAAGATAAAGGTCCTATTAATGAAGGCAATAAGGGGATTTGGATAAGCAAATTTCCTTCGTGAGTCTGAGCACTTAAAAATACATTGATCGAAGGAGAAAAGTCAGATTGGAGATTACGGAGTCATAGGACGGATAAAGAAGTCAGCTCCGGCTGAGGACGGGAGCAAAGAAAAGGATTGTGTAGAAAATTATCCAAACCTTCTGTTATACATTTCTGTAAAGAACCAGCAAAACTGCAGCCTTCACTTTAAACAGAAACAAAGCAAAAGTTTCCGAATTATAACTGTTCCCAAGTTCTGGCTGTTGTGTTTTTAGCTGCTGGTACAAGTACGCAATTTCAAAGGGGGTTTATTGATTTCCCTATAATAGTCTAAATCCAGAAGTTAAATAACAAAGGAAATGTCTGGTACACAGTGTCCTTTATCTGCTGTATGTGTAAAGGTTATTTATATTGATTTCATAACAACAATAGCAAGAATAACAGCTATCATCCATCTACTGTGCTTTATCACTTCCTTTAAACCATCGGCATAATGACGTGCATTAATTGCCTCGCCTCTTTGCTGGCCAGTAACAAAACAAAGTAAGGAAAATAGACAAAAAAATCTGCAGACTGTAGTTTGGATAGGGACATAGAAGTAGGTAATTTCTCATTTTGTATCATCTTGCAAAGATGTTTTCCCAGAATCCCAGTATGAATTGCTTGGTTTCTTTATAGGAGCACAAATTTGTGTTTTTTTTCATAACCAAGGATTGGTGCTTTTGAGTCTCTTTCACGCTCATCTCCAGGAACTAGGGGTAGGAAGAAGAAGAAACACATGTGTAGGGTGCAATCGTGGAGCGGCATTAGGACTCTTGGCCCAAACCTCCGCTGCCTCGTCTAACTCCAGCCCTATGTATCCAGATTAGAAGAGGTGTTGAGGAGAAGAGAGGAGTTACTGAGTGGAGGGGAGAGTTGCCAAGTGGGGATTGGATGAGGCTGGGGCTTGCATTGGGCACTCTTCTAAGTTGGTCTGGCTCAAAAATAGATTGTAAATAGTAGGGATCTCAACAACAGTTAGTGGTTGAGTTGGGAAAGATCAGGTTCCTACCTGACTTCTAGCTCATCCAATGCAAGGTAAAAACATCCATTTGAAGCTGGACCCCATTTGCCTAAGAAGTGGTAAATGTCCATCCTGACTCCAGGGGCAGTTTATCAACTGGTGCAGCTTTAGATTGAATTTTTTCAATCAACTGAAACCTGACGAGATCCATTCAAACCAAAGGGCACATCATCATTTTTTTTGAAGTGAGATCTTTCTATCACTCCACTTCTCAAAGGTTTGTTCGAGTTGCTTTACCAATAAGGTCTAAGGGATCTTTCTACACTGCAGGAAAAATAAAACCTTTTCTGGATTTTGATAAATTGTTTTGATCTAATAAATATGGTCCCAGTACAGAACTGATCAGCATTTATAGAATTTAAAAATGCATATTTAGTTACAGAATGGACACCTTTTTGGCAGTTCTCTCTCAATGTATCGTTAGTGGATCCAAGGCCAAATTGTGATATTGAATCGTATTAAAGCAAGACACATTATTATTAACATTTATTTATATAGCGCCAGCTTATTTCACAGCGCTGACTGCAAATGCAAATATAATGGTTAGATATGATTTGTCCTCCATAGGAATATGCTGATTGCTAACACTGATGTCATTCTTCAAGACATATTCTTCAATGTGCTCTCTTATCAAACTGCCTCTTATCAAAGCCAATAAACTTTTTACACCTACTTAAATCTGCCTGGACTTTAAATTAGTAGCCCAATTTGGCTGGAAACCAGCCAACCTGGCAACTTGCCATGTCGGGCTTTATTGAGACTGGTCAGGGGGGTGGGCAGTGATGTCACTGGGGAAGTGCGGTTGATATTGGGGCGGAGCTGTTGATGGCAGGGGTGGTGCAAGTGAAATCAGGGCCAGGGCTACGACATTGGTCGATTGCCGCATCAATAGAATACTGCTTGTTTTTCCTGATTTGACAGTTTTGACCCATGAACCCCTTCAGAAAACCAGGCTGTCCGGGTCAAAATCGAGCAGGTGGCAACCCTATCCATTAGGGCTGTAAGCCCCTTATTGTATAGCAAATTTAGTACTGATTACTGTTATTCATGGCTTTCTACATACCTATGCAATGATATAAAATAGGACTGCTATCACCAAGGTTTCAAATCCAGGATCCCTACTGATAAGAAGCTCAGATCTGCTTATTATAAACATAAGGAACAGTGTTGAATTGTATCAAACAGTAAAAGGTGTTATTATGTATACTTAGGGATAGAAAGAATCAATATACTGACAAACCAATAAACACATATGATTATACCTTAAAAAAAATTCTGAAAAACTCATTCCCCACCAAATGGACTCTCTGTAGTGTACATCATTTTATTCTTTTGCTTCTTCTACATTTTCCTTCAGTGGAGGCTGATCTAAATATAATCTGAAATCCTATTAAATTATTACTCAAAATAATTCAGCAAACTGTTATGTTTTGGTTAGCCGAGGATAAGTAGAGTATAACAGTGCTTTATTAGGCTCATGCAGGCATTACACAACAGTAACTTTCACTTTTAAGCTGTCAGGAAGTATGCACAGTATAAGTCTGAGCACAGTGACATCTACAGGCCATTTGTATAAACACCACATATTCCACCTATAGTAGGAAAGCATTTGGGCAAATGTAATAAACAACAACAATGCATATAATATACATTATTATACATAATATACATTATTCACATAACAAAGTCCTTGGTCCATGCAGGTAGTTTTTTGATTCTATCAGTACGCCTTATAGGTTCACTTTCTTCAGACCTATTGCAGTTGACATCAGGAGTAGGAAAATGTCCTTCATCAAATGGAGCTTCTCCAAAGTCATATCTAACAGGAGCAAGACGACTTGCATTCCATATGCATCCATCAGAAAGTTCATATGTGTATGGTCCTCGCTGGCATCTCACTTCAAGTGGTGTAGTAAATTTAGATTGTCCTTGTTTCAGTATTCCTGGTTTCTTAATTCTGACTAAAGATCCAGGCTGAAAGTGTACTTCTCTTGCACCACGTCAGTATAAGCCTTGCATTTGGCTTGTTGACGTTTCACAATGTCAGCAGTAGATGATTTTGTAGGCACAGTATTTTGTGGAAGTTTGATGTCTGCAACATGTAACAGTGCGCATATATCTGCCATGTAATAATTCAGCTGGAGATGATTGGGTTGTTGCATGGCACGTTGCTCTGTAGTACTTTCCAAGATTTCCCAGTAAGATTCGCTGTCTGTAGTGCTTCTTTCAGATTTCTGTTGAATCGCTAGATTTCTCCATTTACTTGTGGGTAATACACTGAAGATTTCCTATGCACAATATTCCTCTTTCTCAAAAAGGATTCAAACTCATATGAGACAAACTGTGGTCCGTTGTCTAATATTAACTCCTTTGGATTACCTTCTCTGCTGAAGACTGTAGACAGAAATGTTATTACTGTAGCTGATGTTATATGAGAAAAAATGCAATTTCAGGCCATTTACTGTAATAGTCTACCAAGGTTATAGCAAATCTACAATCTATAGGAGCATCTGTAAAAGGACTGACAATATCAATAGCAAGTTTTTCCCAAGACCAGTTTCATAAGTATCATCAGGTAATGGTAATGTATAGAATATACGCTGTCCCTCTGCTCCCAGGCAGTGAATAAGTAAAGCACGCTTTCAAGCAGCAGAAATCTCGCCTTGGTCAGCAACAATAATGTAGTTTTCAAACATACGGATCCAAGCAATAAAAGGTATGGGAGGCTCACCAAGGTTTGGAAGAAAAGGTGCAGGCTGCTGCAGAGGATGAGTAGAATATAATAGTGCTTTATTAGCAGGCTCATGCAGCCATTACACAACAGTAACTTTCACTTTTAAGCTGTCAGGAAGTATGCACAGTATAATTCTGAGCACAGTGACATCTACAGGCCATTTGTATAAACACCACACAAACTGTTGTTATGTATCATTCCAAATAAAGAGCAAATGGTCAAAATATCTCCCATAGTAAGCAATAGAATGTCATATGGATTGTTATTGTGGTAAACACATGTGTATTCCCGCCAACCCATATAATGGTCAGCGTAGGAGAGGGCAAACTTGGCACCCATAGCTGTGCCACAATTTTCAAGATATGAATTTTAGTTAAAACACAAAAAGTTCGGAGTAAGAGGAAATTCCATAGCACTTAGGAATTGCTATTGAATTTCTTCTTACTCACAACTTTTTCTATTTTGACAAAAATTACTATCTGTGCCTGCTGTTCTCTCTTCCTTTTTTTAATCCGGAAGACAATGGGGAATTTCCACTCTCTGATTAGAGGCCTATGTCTCTTCAATTCAAAATTCTAAGGGTTGTTACCATTATTAAAATAAGAGATGACCCATTGTTCTCTACTGTGTTTTTCATTTTAAGTAGAAGGAAAGCTGCTGAAGCAGTTTATTGGCAATAGATTAGCCACAATAGTGCAAGCTATAAGACAATATTAATACTGTAGAATGCTTTACCATACCTGAGTAAACAGCTCTAGAAGCTCTCCATTTGTTTACGATAGCAGCTGCCATATTAGCATGGTGTGACATCACTTCCTACCTGAGTCTCTCCCTGCTCACTCATAGCTCTGGGCTCAGATTACAGCAGGGAGGGGGGAAAGGGAGGGGAAGAGGAACAAACTGAGCATGCTCAAGCCTTAGCCCTGGAGGTTTATGCTGAAAACAGGAAGTCTGATACAGAAGCCCATGAGTACACAATAGAAGGAAAGAAATGCTGTGTTTCTTTTGAAAGAGGACTCAGAGCAGCATTATTTTGAGGGTTTATTGTGTATTTATATAGACCTTTCTGATAAAGCTTACTTAATTTTAGCCTTTCCTTCTCCTTTAAGAGCTTGTGCTATGAACATCAATAGCTTGTTAAGGATATAACCTAGAGTCCACTTATCTACAAATTTAGACACTTCAGTCTACCTAATTCATTTTTCAGTGGAAAACAAAAAAATACAGGTCCCTGCATTTCCAAATACATTATAGTTACATTTGTGTTATAAAGAATCCCTGCTTCATACATCTAATTCTATAATGCAGGTATGGGATCCCTTATCCGGAAACCTATTATCCAGAAAGCTCTGAATTACTAGAAGGCCATCACCTATAGACTCAATTTTAATCATATAATTCAAATTTTTAAAAATGATTTCCCTTTTCTCTCTACTGTTAAAACAGTACCTTGTACTAAGATATAATTAATCCTTATTGGAGCCTTAACAATCCCATTGGGTTTATTCATTATTTATATTATTTTTAGTAGATTTAAGGTATGGAGATCTGAATTATGGAAACATCCCTTATCCTGAAAACCCCAAGTCCCGAGCATTCTGGATAACAGGTCCCATACCTGCATATGATTTAGCAAAGAGCACAGTGAGAGATCAAGGGTCTGTATACTCCATGCATTTACCACCATTAGCCAGGACGATGGCAGAAAGAAACAGAAATTAAGGAAATCACTGAAACAAGCCAGTTAATATTGTGTTATAATGTGACTTGCTTTTTTTGTGTACTTTGACTATCGAATAGGCCAAAATTCGAATCGAATTTGAAAAAAATCAGACTATTTGAATATCGAAATCTATCATGTACTTTGACCATTCGCCATCTAAAACCTGCCGAATTGCTGTTTTCAGCCTATGGGGGACCTCCTAATCACTCCTATTTGAAGTCATTTAGTGGACTTTGAAAAATCAAAGTTTTTTGGGGCAAATCCTTAGAATTTGATCGAATACGGTAAAACTTTGATTTGAATACAGTCTATTCACCCAAAGTTAAAAGCTTCCATTTTTTAAATAAATTTTGTCTTTTTTTATTCGAATTTCGAAGTTATGGGAGTTAAAAAAAAACTCCCATTACTTTGAAATTCGACTCTTGATAAATCTGCCCCTCAATGTCACAGCCAACTTTTACTCATGTTTACATCTTAATTGCTTGATAATCATTACACATACGTTTCCTTAATAACACTTTAAATGAGAATAATAAATGTAAAAGTCAGGGAATTGGAACACACACACATTACAACCATATGTTTCACAGCAAACACTTGGTAACCCTGATGAGGGAATTATTTATGTGCTCTAAATAATGTTCAAGTAAATATAATTACAAAATAGTCTGGAACAGAAGGGAAACAAACATGTTCACAATAGAATAAATAATGTATACGTCAAACACGACAAAGGAACCGCAGTGAGTCTAATGACTAACATCTTGACATATCTCCTAGACACAAACACAACGAAGAGTAATTGTGATTTAGGGTTTCAGAGTGTACTTGTTCATGGAATATTCAACAAGTTATGTTCCTTCTGTAGAAGATATATAAAGGAAACTGTCAATAAGATTTTATAATGTCTCCATAGCATTCAAAGACAAGATGACTGGCATTGAACCTGAAGTTCATGAAATATATGGGTCATTCTTACTGTGTATCCAGCTATGATTAAAACTGTGTAAAATACAATTTCCCCTCCTTCAGCCAGAGAGAGAGAGAGAGAGAGAGAGAGAGAGAGAGAGAGAGAGAGAGAGAGAGAGAGAGAGAGAGAGAGAGAGGTCAGGGGCAGGAACAATAAACTTGGGCAGGGAGTGGTTTTGGCCCATGGGACCCTCAAAAGCCAGTGCCCACCGGGTTGTTCCCTGGTGTCCCACCAGCCCAGTCCGACCCTGATCAACGGTATAAGTAGTGTTACAAGTGTTCTTATTCTATATTTCTATTCAATGAGAGTCATGTCTGTGATTGGTTGCAATTAACACAAGTGCTGTTAGTGTGGGGCTAGGAAGAATCTCATATTTACTTAAATCATCTTCTTTCAAGAAAAACCAAGTGGTAATTTGTACGATGATAATTTATGCGGTGTGTATGGTATGACCCTTAAAACATTTAATATATTTACAGTACACCGAGATGGGATCAGTATTGAAAGTTGCAAATTAGGTTGCAGGAAAATTTTCATGTAGACTTTGCATGATATATATATATATGTATATGTAGGTTTATGATTCACAATTAGTGATGGGCGAATAAATTTGCAGGCAAGTATTCACGGCCAGTATCGGACTGGGACACCAAAAATCCTTAGAGCAGGGGCCGACTCTCAGTACTACAGTATTATTTTTCTTCTCACTCAACCTCTATTTTCCTAGTCTCTTTTCTTTACACACTATAATCTATTGTTCTGTCTCTTTGTTCTCATAGAAATAGGAAATGGCCACGAAATAGGCCAAATATTTAGCAGCATGAGGGCCACTGACACCTGGGCCCACCGGGAGTTTTCCTGGTATCCCTGTGGGCCAGTCCGACACTGTTCGTGGCAAATGTCTGCATTTCGCCACCGGTGAATAAATTCACGAAACTGCCGCAAAATTTGCAGGCAAAGTCAAAAAAAATCTGGACGCACTTCGGAATAGTCACACGCGGCAAAACTGTCATGCATTAACATTATTCGGACGCCAATTGACTTTAACATGGGTGGCAAAATTTACGCAGGCATAAAAATTCGCGTTTCACAAATTTTTGGGCGTTTCACGGATTTCACTGGAAATTTGCAAATTTTTCGCCAACAGGACAAATTCGCCCATCACTGTTCACAATGTCTAGACATTATCTCAACATGTTTTTGCTCCTTCCTTCCATAAGGGTAAGGCCACACAAGGAGATTCGGGGAGATTTTGTCGCCTGACGACTAATCACCTCGTCTTTTGAGCGACTATCTCCCGAACTGTCTCAGCGTTGTTCCCCATAGGCCACAATGAAAAGTCGCCTGTGTTAATGCACACACGGCAATGCGTTTTCTATAGTCGCCCGAAGTTGCTGAGGCAAAAAATGATGGCTCTGTTAGTGTACCATTTTATTATTGATACTTTTTTGTTCCTTATCTGTCTATTGAATCCCTCTCCTATTCATATTCTAGTGTCTCTTTCTAACCACTGCCTGGTTGCTAATGTAAACAAGGCCCTAGCAACCAGATTGCCAACATTCCAAAATGAAGAGCTGCAACAAAACAACAAGCTAAACAAAAAAAACAAAAAGCTAAATTTCAACCGCCCATCCTCACGTTTGATCATGACCTGCGTGTCTTGAGCACTTCAATAAACCTGGGAACACCCCAATTTTGATACAGGTATTTGGCATTCTCATAGTCTTTCAGCGTACTTATAACTGGCGGTGGAGGAGGCCAGTATCAATACCTGTTTTCCCCAAAATGTTGATTTTTTGCACGGTTCTCTCATAAGCCCATTTCGTCATAGGTCTCAGAACTAACCCGCTACAATCTCTGTCTCATAAGATCCACTGGAAGATAGTGTTTGAACCACAAAAAAGTCATTGGGGTACATGTTGAAAATTCTATATCTGTATGTGTATACAGGTGGTCCAAACTTTGCTTAAACACATCTCAAGATGATCCAAACTGAAAAAGGTGCCACAAATAACTGGTGTTCATACACTCACTTAGTTGAAACAGTGGTCCATGTGCACCAGCCCCAGACCCTCAGCTCAGGGGGTGGAATGAACCAACAGCAATACCATTGAAAGGGGCTTAAATGAGAACTAAAGCCTATCAAAGAAGTAGCTAGAAATGTTGTACATTATGTTTTGTGCTTCTGTACCAGCCCAAGGCAACCACAGCCCTTTAGCAGTAAAGATCTGTGTCTCCAAAGATGCCCCAGTAGCTCCCCATCTTCTTTTCTGCTGATTCACTGCACATGCTCTGTGCTGCTGTCACTTACTGAGCTTAGGGACCCACTCACAATATACAGTACACATAGAATAGAAATGTCACAATATAAGGCTGATTAGTAATTAATAAAGATAATTACTACATGGCAGCACAGAAACCAGTGCAATTAACATCAGAATTTAATAATCAGCCCTGTAGCATCAGCTTATATTACAGACCAACCTCATTTTCTGCTGGATAATTAGTGACGAGCCCTAAGCTTAGCTTCTCAACAGCTGCTCAGAGCCCACTGAGCATGTGAGTGTCACAGACACTTTCCAAGATGGTGACCCCCTGTGACAAGTTTGAAGTCCTGGATCATTGCTGCTAATAAGAACCTGAAACTTTAGGCTGGTGCAATAAGCTCAGTATATAATAGGGATGCACCGAATCCAGGATTCGGGTTCGGGATTCGGCCGGGATTCGGCCTCTTTAAGCAGGTTTCGGATTCAGCCGAATCCCTCTGCCTGCATATGCAGATTAGGGGTGGGGAGGGAAATCACGTGACTTTTTGTCACAAAACAAGGAAGTATAAAATGTTTTCCCCTTCTTACCCCTAATTTGCATATCCAAATTAGGGTCCGGATTCAGTATTCGGCTGAATCTTTTGTGAAGGATTTGGGGGTTCGGCCGAATCCAAAATGGGGGATTCGGTGCATCCCTAGTATATAAAATATGGCATTTTTAGCCATATTCATTTTTAGGGTTTACTTCTCCTTTAAGGCACTCTAGAAAATCCACAGGGTCACAAATATAAAGTAAAAAAAATCCATTTATTTATTTACATTAAAAAAATTAACATCTTCTCACTTACCAGATTCTGTCAAAGAAGAAAACTTGACTCTTAGTCCCAATGCCTCAATCTTACTGTTGTTCTTTTTGACCCCCCTTATTTCCTTTTCCTCCTTCCAGTACCCCCAACTCTTTCCCCCCTTTTATTTTTTGTTTTCTAAGCAATATAATGCAATAACTGATAATGCTGTTGTACAAAATACAATAAAAACTTCAGTTTAAAAAAAAAGTACATCTTTTAATGGCCCTAAGCATTTTGTGCCCCTAAGACGCTTGGTCATGGGCTGATGAACTTATCTAAAGCAAAACCAATGAGAGTTTCCATTTTGATGGAAGAAGGTCTGATAATGATTTATATAAATGGAATAAAGTGGTGGGCCACCTACACAAGTATCAATATAAAGTTGCTCCATCTGTAGGTGATAGCATGATTTATATAACAGCACTTTGACTTTGTCTTCCAATAAAATAGTTTCTAATTGTTAGTTCCTATTCATATCTTATGACTGCTGCAAATTGTAAAGGACAAGATTAAATGATGCAAGAGCTCAATACAGAAACATTATGTTAATCATTATGTGGCTTTAGTAACCATTGCCTTTCTAAGGTACCGTAATAGAGTACGCTTGAAAAGAAACCACATTCTTTCGCTCAAAATATGTCCCATTTAGCAATGTTGCTGTAACATAATTAATCCTTAACTGGTTGCTAAGGAAGAATCCTTTTTTTTCCTGCAGTCTGAGTTGTGAATTGACCTTTCTAACTGTTTCAATGACACTTGGGGGCCCATTTACTTAGCTCAAGTGAAGGATTAGAAGAAAAAATACTTCGAATTTCGAATGGTCGAATATGGCTACTTCGACCATCGAATAGGCTACTTCGACCTTCAACTACGACTTTGACTTCGAATCGAATGATTCGAAGTAAAAATCGTTCGACTATTCGACCATTCGATAGTTGAAGTACTGTCTCTTTAAAAAATACTTTGACCCCCTAGTTCGCCACCTAAAACCTACCGAGGCCAATGTTAGCCTATGGGGAAGGTCCCCATATGCTTCCTAACAATTTTCTGATCGAAGGAAAATCCTTCGATTGATGGATTGAAATCCTTCGAATCGTTCAATTCGAAGGATTTAATCGTTCGATCGAACGATTATTCCTTCGATCGTTCGATCGTAGGAATAGCGCTAAATCCTTCGACTTCGATATTCAAAGTCGAAGGATTTCAATTCGGCAGTCGAATATCGAGGGTTAATTAACCCTCGATATTCGACCCTATGTAAATCTGTCCCTTGATTAATTCTTTTCTGAATGGGAAAGGGAAAATTAATATAAAAATTTTTTAAAAAAGAGTGGCAGGAAAAATTGTGTGCTTGCTGTTACTATTCCACTGGCTTAAAACATAAGAGCCCTGTAATAATATTTATTATTAAATGTAATATATAAATAATAATAATAATAAATGTAAATTAAATGATTCATTTTATTATTATTTATATTTATTTTTTATTTTAGAAATTTATATATTTAATATTTTATTTAATTTTTACTGTGTACAATGTATGTTAGCATTTAGATTTCGTAGGGAACTGTTCTCTTTCATCATAATGCCAGTTTGTACATAAAAATTCAGTTTTGCTTGATTTGCCTTTCTTTACCGTCATTATTCAACAGTGTTCCTTTAAGTAATAGGTATTAAAAGGTATTTTACCTGACGAAGGGGCCTGGGTGGTCCTAAAGCTTGGAATTTTTACTTATTCAATTAGCCAATAAAGGATATAACCAAACTTTATATTTTTTGCATTTAAATAATGAAATTACGCTGGGTATCTAAGGGAAGATGCAGGGTGTCCGGGCCCCCCAGAAAAATAATTTTCTAGGCCCCCCCCACATCCACACCATACTATGTGTTTGCTCCTGAACCCATAATCAGGGACAGGACACTGTTCCAGTAAGTTCCAATAAAAGCTGAGAAGGCCCATCAGACCCTCATTACAGCTGTGGAGATGATCACTTTTCTCTTCCTCTGTCAAACATTGGAGGACAACGAAAATTTGCAGTGTAGGGATGAGCGTAATATTTCACCACATTTCACTGCAAAAAAATGCCCATCCATAGTAAAAAGAAGTTACGCCGTTTGAAAAATGTCAAGTGCAAAAACGCCCACTGCGTTTGGAGAATTTTTTGCCGTTTCGCAAAAGTTAGGAGAAATGGATCAGATCCCCCCATTACTATGCCAGTGCCCAAAAAAGTGCAGAGTCTTCTGTGATTTCCTGCCTTTCCATAGTTTTTCCATTTGTACTTTATGGCGGTTATTTATCAAAGGTTGAATGTTAGAATTTTTAATACCATGAATGAACTCACAACTCGAATGGTTTCTTATTTAAAGGACCAGTCACGTAATTTTTTTTTTTTTAAATTTGTTTGTATAGAATGAAAAAAAACACCAAGCCATATGTAACTTTAAAATCGCAAAGTCTTTATTAAAAAATAACTTACCGAAACTCCTCTTCAGAAAAGCTGACAGGGCGACGATCCATCATGCAGCGCTCAATTTCTCCTCCCTGGCTATCTCCTTTAGAAGGCAGGGAGGAGCGCAAGCAGAGTTTTGGTAAGTTATTTTTTAATAAAGACTTTGCGATTTTAAAGTTACATATTGGTTGGTGTTTTTTTCGTTCTATACAAACAATTTAAAAAAAAAAAAAAAAAAATTGACGTTACTAGTCGAATTGAAAAAACTAGATTCTGAGAAACCCAAAAACTAGAATTAATCAAGTTTTCGACAGGAATCGCTCGAATTATTTGAGTTTTTCGTGAAAAACGCTCCAAAAAAAACTAGAACATCATGAAGGCAATAAACATCTTCAAATGGTTCAAGGGACCACTGCCGTTGACTCCTACATGACCTCAACAGGTTTTAGATGGTGTCGTTTGGATTCAAGCTATTTCTAGGGTCGGGGCATACTAATTCTCCAAAAATTCAAGTTTTTTTTAACCCGAAAATGCGAGTTTTGATTAAAAAAATCAACTCGAGAACTCGAATTTTCGTAGAAAACACAACTTTAACTAGAACCTTAATAAATAAAAAGTATTTTTTCTGAAACACTGTTTTTAAATACTATTTTGTTCCATTTTTAATCTTTAAAGCTTTTCAGTATAAGAAAATCTTCCTAAAGGATGGCCCTGGAATTCTGTAGCAGCTGTCCTGGTTGAAAGTGTATGATCACCTCAGGTGTAGTTTATGCTTAGATTACTATTTCATACTTAAGTCCCTCATCTGAATTGTTCCCAGGAGACCTATTATAAGCTCCTTGAAAATGATTGAGAGTGCGAATAACCACCACACAGCTCTGTTGTTTTAGAGATTCAGAGGTAGTTTCTGTCCAAAAAAAACCCCTGAATTTCTGATAAAAAGATTATTTTTTTTTTGGCATTACTAATTATTTCAGCCAGCTCTACTGGGAACTAAAAATGACTTAGGGAGTTATTTACTAAACTCCGAATGCAAAAATCATCAAAAAATTGTGATTTATATATATATAAAATCTGGAATTTATTAAAATCTGAGAATGGAGAAGTCTGAATCTGAAAATCCGGCATCTCAGACCTGTCGAGGTTGCATATAAGTCAATGGGAGAAGTCCTAATGATTTTTTGATGTTTGCTGGGTTTTGTGCAAAAAAATCGCAAAAAAATTCGGGTTGAAAAATCCGAAAAAATCATGAAAATTTTGAAAATCTGATTTTTTTTCCCGCAAACCAAATCTTCGGGAAAATGTAATAATAAATTAATGTAAAAAATCTGAGTGGATTTGATTGGAGTTTGTAGCTGAAAATACTTCGAAATGCGACCCTTAGTAAATGTGCCCCTAGGTGTTAAAAGTACTTCCCTTTTTATCAATCTTTCTTATTTCTGTATATATCTCATATTATATTTAATTAATCTTAACAGGAATTAATCCCAGGAAATATCGCTTCCCCCTTTCTCATTTAGAGCAATTATTCTGGCAGTTTGATGCATCTAGCATGTTAAATTTGTGCCTTTTATCCTCACCCAGGTATATTCTCCCTGTGTTTGCATAGGTTTCCTTTGTGTTCTCCTATTTCCTCCAACAGCCCCAAAACGGTTCTTTATTGAACAAACACAGCAACATAGTTTTCCTTTACTTTTGTCCAGCCGCTAGAATTATTTAATAAATATGCATGTGGATAAGCAATTTTGCACTCCCAATTAAAAAAAATGACATTGTGTATATTGTATTAGCAGTGCTGGTAATGAAAAGGAAAACCCCTAAATATCTTTTGAGTGCTTCATTTATATATATGGCTTGATGCCAGGCTATAGAAGGGGCCTGATTCAGCTTCTTATTTTATATGCTATTTCAGGGCTATTGGCTCAACTGTTACTAGGAGAAGCCATGGAAATGACTAGCTCAACATAAATAGCTTTGTAGCTAATCTTTTACTTTCAGAGCCATTAAAAGGATGTGTGCAGTTAATTGCCAATTAAAATAATAAAAGACTATTGGTTGGTTGCATTGTTATCCTAAGGCAGCTCTTTGTATATTTCAGCAAAGCAGCAATTTTTCTCTTCGTGCAGCTCCATCTGATGTCAGGACCCAACTCCTCTGAATAACCAACATACTGTAGAACCAGAACTCGGCTTCCCGGGATTTCTCAGAATGTGATTTCAATTCCGACGCTGTGACTGTAAAAGTAAATTATTAGAATCATTTAGTATTCAAGGGTGTATAATAATATTTGGGTTTAAAGGAACGATTCCGTGTAAAATAAAAACTGGGTAAATAGATAGTTTGTGCAAAATAAAAAACGTTTTATAATATACACCTGTAGTTAGTTAGCCAAAATGTAATGTATAAAGGCTGGAGTGACTAGATGTGTAACATAATAACCAGAGCACTACTTCCTGCTTTTCAGCTCTCTAACTCTGAGTTAGTCAGTGACTTTAAGGGGGCCCACATGGGACATAACTGTTCAGTGAGTTTGTAATTGATCCTCAGCATTCACCTCAGATACAAAAGCAACAGTTATGACCCATGTGCCCCCCCTCAAGTCACTGATTGGTTACTGCCTGGTAACCAATCAGTGGAAACCAAGGAAGCTGCAAAGCAGGAAGTAGTGTTCTGTTCTGTTATGTTACATATCCAGTCACTCCAGCCTTTATATATATATTACATTTTTGGCTAACTAACTATATTAGATACATTTTTATCTGTTTACCCAGTTTTCATTTTTACACGGAACAATTCATTCAAGAAAGCATAAAAAGCAAAGAAACTATTTCTTACATTGGGAACTATAGGGGTTATTAAGGGGCTCCACCAGAAAAACTGGCCCGCCAGGATAGCAGGAAAACTCCCAGTGGGCCCTCCTGCTCCATTGTGCATTGAAATTCTTTAAGAGCAATCCTCTTTTCTGTATGTAAACAAAAAGGAGTAGGGATGCACTGAATTCACTATTTTGGATTCGGCCGAATCCTTCGTGAAAGATTCGCCCGAATACCGAATCATAATTTGCATATGCAAAATAGGGGTGGGAAGGCAAAATCATTTTTTACTTCCTTGTTTTGTGACAAAAAGTCACACGATTTACCTCCCCGACCCTAATTTGCATATGCAAATTAGGATTAGTTCGGCCGACACTGCTCAGGCTGAAAGGCCAGTGCAGGTGTTAGAAATAATTATCTATTAATTAGCCCAATTGAACCAGACTGAGCAGTATTTCAGAAGCACAAACTTTTATTTGTTTTTTTGCATATGCTGTATGAAATTATTAAACTGTTTTGTGGGAAACCCTGCTGTAAATAAAACACAGGTGCACACCAGCCTGAAATCACAATGGGAGTCACTGTCACTTCCCATGAAATGATATTGCTTTTTGAGTGAAACCTTAATAGATATAGAGATATATATATATATAAAATCCTTGTGTTTCTTCCGCACTCCAAATAGCAATAAATGACTCAGGTGCTACCCACAGTAAAGTAAATAATAACTGTTTAAGATAAGTGGGTGCTCACCAGGAACATTTAAACAAGTTTTAAAATTTAAACATATTTTATTAGAATGGTTAAAAACAGGCCAAGGTTTCGGTCTCCTTCTCAGACCAAGAAACAAAACAAAATACCCCAGCGCTCCCATTATATAACGTTAAGGAAAAAACAGATTGAAGGGAAAATGTCTTTATTTAGTAAAAAGAGACACTTTTAGTTGTACAAAGTATGCATAAGCTCAGGGGTGCCCAAACTTTTTGCAACGAGGGCCAGATTTGGTGAGGTGAAAATGTGTGGGGGCCGACCATTCAGCCCGACATTCTTTGAACCATTAACATTAAATTACAGGAATCGAGTAATCGTAGCAGTAATATTTGGACACATTAGTGAAATGATCTGCCACTTGGCCTATACTGCTGCCTGTGTGCTGAAGGTGTTAGTAATAGAAACGTACTGGAACATAGTGACGCCATACTTCTTTAGTTTATTGTCCAGGCACGTCAGTATGTCTATTGACACCTCCAGCCCTAAAGAAGTATGCGAAAACATTGCGTCTCTACGTGCCAGTACGTGTCTATTACCAACACCTTCAGCACACAGGCAGCAGTATAGGCCAAGTGGCAGATCATTTCACTAATGTGCCCAAAAAGTACTGCTATGGGATTCCTGATTGCACTGTGCTGGGGGCCTTATTATTATTAATTTCATGACAGAGTCTGAGGGTCGGTGTAAATTTGAAAACGGGCCGCACTTTGGACATGCCTGCATAAACTGATGCGCCCAGTCGAGGCAGTCCCCATTCCCATCCCCATTCGTCAGTCCAAACTAAGTGAAAAGAGTATTTTCTTTAGGGGGAAGAAAGACCAGTGATGGGCGAATTTGCGCCGAAAAATTCGAAACGGCGAAGAATTTGCGAAACGGCGCTAGCGTCTTGTTTTTGACAGCGGGGTCCGTTTTTTTGACGGCAAAATTTCACTGCCGTTTCACGAATTTATTCGCCGGTGGCGAATCGCGCAAATTCGCCGCAAATTCGCACCTGTCGAATAAATTCGCCCATCTCTAATACCTGCTACTCTCTTTATTTGGCATGACCTCTTCCAAAGAAACCATTCAGCTTTATGAGCTTTTTTGAACACCTTCTTAACTGCAGGACTGTATTTAGAGGGGCGGGGGCTGGGTGAGCACGCATTAAGGGAAAGCCACTTTCCCCTACAAAATATACAAAATCAAAGAATGCAGCTCATCCCCATGTTTGCTATTAAAACCAGTTGGGTGCATGGGTGTGTGGCTTATATCATATATTGAAACAAAACAAAATACCCCAGCGCTTCCATTATATAAGCATTTTAATTGCAACATGGGGATGAGCTGCATTCTTTGATTTTGTATATTATGGCTTTCCCTTTAATGCGTCCTCACCCAACCCCCGCCCCTCTTAGTACAGTCACGGTGTCTGCTTCCTCTATAGTTACACGCCTGCCCTGTATATATATATATATATATATATATATATATATATATATTGAACAAAACAAATGCTCCCAGCACTATTATTATATAGCCTTTAGGAAAAAACAGATAGAAAGTGGTTTGTACAAAGTATGCATATTTTGTACAAACCATGTAACTAAAAGTGTCATTTTTTACTAAATACAGACATTTTCCTTTCAATCAGTTTTTTCCTAAAGGCTATATAATAGGAGTGCTGGGAGCATTTGTTTTGTTCACTATATGATATAAGCCACACACCCATGCACCCAACTGGTTTTAATTGCAACATGGGGATGAGCTGCATTCTTTGATATTATATATATATATAATAATGCTACTGTAACCCCCTCCTATTGCTAAGCAACATGAGCGTACTTTGTTAATTAAATTCTCAGCCCTTTGATAAGTGGCTTTCTGCTTAATTACTATATGGCTCTACATCGCTGTGCTCAACTATGTATCTAACCAGTATTGTGTCTTTGCTCAGAAGTATCCAATTCATGTTTGTTGTAATTTATTATGTATATACAAGAACTTGTGTAGGCGACTCCGTTTGAAGAATGATGCTTCCCATGTTCAGGACCCATTGAGCTCCATAACACTCTCATTTCTTGACTCTGCTGAGGAACTGTTTATGGACGAAATGGTAGTAAAACACATCACATGTATGGGATTTGGTATTCAGAATGTTCAGGACCTGGGGTTTTCCAGATAACAGTTTCCCAGCTGCCCCTGGTCATGTGACTTGTGCCTGCACTTTAGGAAAGAAATGCTTTCTGGCAGGCTGCTGTTTTTCCTTCTCAATGTAACTGAATGTGTCTCAGTGGGACATGGGTTTTTACTACTGAGTGTTGTTCTTAGATCTACCAGGCAGCTGTTATCTTGTGTTAGGGAGCTGTTATCTGGTTACCTTCCCATTGTTCTTTTGTTTGGCTGCTGGGGGGGAAAAGGGAGGGGGTGATATCACTCCAACTTGCAGTACAGCAGTAAAGAGTGATTGAAGTTTATCAGAGCACAAGTCACATGACTTGGGGCAGCTGGGAAATTGACAATAGGTCTAGCCCCATGTAGATTTCAAAATTGAATATAAAAACTCTGTTTGCTCTTTTGAGAAATGGATTTCAGTGCAGAATTCTGCTGGAGCAGCACTATAAACTGATTCATTTTGAATTTTTTTTTTCCATGACAGAATCCCTTTAAAGAGCTACTCCTCATGCTAAAGCATAACAAAGTCTGCCTCTTTGGGAAGGGAGGGGTTTGTTTATATAGAACTCATAGGGGCAAATTCACTAAGATGCGAAGTTGCGCCAGGTGCAACTTCGCCGCACTTTCGTTGCACTTCGCCAGGCGTAGTTTCGCCAGGGCTCCGCAAATTCACTAAAATCCGAAGTTGCGCACAGGGGTAGCGTAAGGTTGCGGAGTTGCGCTAGCGTTGATTCGCTATATAAAGCAAAGTTACGCTAGCGAAGGCTAATTTGCATACGGCGCGAAATTCAAATTTCAATGGAGGAACACGTATCTGCACTACAAATGCCTAGAAAACCTTCAAATCAGCAAATAAAAATTTTATTTTGCCCTACACATGTGCCCACTGTCTAGGTAAGTTGCCATGAGTCAGGAAATGTAGGGGGGAGGAAGGGGAGCCCCAAAAAATTTTCAGCCTATCAGCCATCATGTAGAAAACACACCAGCGTTTTTTGGGACTTAGAAAAATTTTTTGAAACAATCCCTATCTACTCTATTGCGCTTCGCCAGGTCTGAGGTGGCGAAGGAAGTCTAGCGTAAAAGGTAGCGTTCAGTACACTGCGCAAGTTAGTGAATTTGCGTAGTTTCGTCGCTAGCGAAACTTCGCCTGGCGTAAGGTTGCGAAGTAACACTAGCGAAACTACGCCAGCGTTCGTTAGTGAATTTGCGCAGTAGCGAAAATGCCAAACGCTAGCGAATTAACGCTAGCGTTCGGCGCTTCGCGGCTTAGTGAATTTGCCCCATAATCTCCATGAAAAAAAAATTCCCCTGTTTGGGGTAGGGGTAGCTCAGAGAAAGATTAAATATTCCTTTAGTCTGAAAGCCGTCCTAAAGATTTTTATCAGCAAGTGAAAGCTGACTCCTCTAATATAAATGATAAATTAGCCTGAATGGGAAATTAAGGTTAATTAGGTCATACGCTGATAGCAGCAAAAACATCATAAAATCAATATGCAAACCGCTATTAAAAAAGTTGCCCATTTACAGGAAAACTACTTCAAAAGTTCATCGCCGATATAATTCAGTTTTCTGAAACTAGATTTGGAACAATGCGCTGAATTAATTTTATCATGCCCTTAATCATCGCCGTGTTTTTATGTTTCTTTCTTGTAAAAATACAACATGATAAAAGGCCAGCAATATAAAGGTATTAAGGCCGTTATAAAAGGATGTGTGAATGGAATTGCATGCGTTTATATCTATATATACTGCATATTCATATCCCAAGAAATGCAAGGTTATATCCTCATAAAGTCAGAGGGAATCATATCTTCATTTCAACACGGAATGAGAACAATAAAGCCCTGCTCGTGATTATGGGTCGCTGGAACCCTTTAGTCCCATGAGTCCAAGCCGAGTTGCGATCACTGGTTTTTATTCCACCTCCAATGAGCTGCAGTTAATAGAAATGGGGTAGCAAAAATATATCACAGGTATAGAATCCTCTATCCCGTTATCCAAAAAGCTCAGAATTAGACTCCATTTTTACCAAATAATCCAAATTATTGAACATGATTTCCTTTTTCTCTGTAATAATAAAACAGTAGCTTGTACTTGATCCCAACTAAGATATAATTAATCTTTATTGGAAGCAAAACAAAGCTATTGGAGCTTCTGTATATGATTATTATTATTAACATGTATTTATATAGCGCCAACATATTGCGTAGCACTGTAAATTAAATGTGATTATACAACTAAATCACATGAATTATATACATAGAACATATGGAGTTACATACATCACAATCAATACTCATTAAAAGGTGAGAAAGGCCCTATACAAAAGAGCATACACTCTAAAGGGAAGGGAGTAATACACAAGGTGTGGGAGTGGGCAAGATCAGAATGAAGTGGGTAAGAGATGTGTTCTGTATGTGGTGTTGCGTTTAGTAGTTAAGCAGAGTGAGGGTAGGCTTCTCGAAAGATGTGCGTTTTAAGAGATTTCTTGAGAAAGGTTGGGAGAAAGTCGGACAGACCGTGGGAGAGCGTTCCAGAGGAGGGGTGCAGCCCTTGCAAAGTCTTGAATGCGAGCATATGAGGAGGTAATGAGAGAAGAGTTGAGTAGCAGGTCAGTAGAGGAGTGTAGTAAGCGGTTGGGTGAGTATATAGAGATGAGTTCAGAGATGTAGGGTGGGGCAGAGTTATGAAGTGCTTTGAATGTCAGGGTCATTAATTTGAATTTTACTCTGAAAGGTAGATCCAATATCCAAGAAAGGAGATCCCATATTCCCTATCCGGAACCCCCTGAGCATTCTGGATAACAGGTCCCATACCTGGTCCCTTCCATTGACATGTTGCTACAAAGGGAAAGGAGGCCCCTTTCCTGTTAACTTTAATTCAATTAATAGTGATGGGTGAATCTGCACGAAATGCATTGAAGTCAACGGGCATCAAAATCATTTTGACGAGCGTCAATTTTTGTGTGAGCATCAATTTTTGTACACGCCGCGCGACTATTTGGTCCAAATGCATTAAAGTCAATGGGTGCCTGAATAAATATGACTTGCGAAAATTTTTATGTGTGAATTATTTGCTGCCGAATTGCCGCCGCAGTTTCGTGAATTAATTCGCTTGCGGCGAAACTCGGAAATTTCCCGCAAATTCGCAATTTTTTTCCGCCCACACTTATTGGAGGCAAAACAATCCTATTGGGTATTTTTAATGATTGAAAGATTTTTTTCGGTAGACATATGGCATGGAGATCCAAATTTCGGAAAGACCCCTTATCGGGAAAATCCCAAGTATTCTGGATAACAAGTCCCATACCTGTATAAGGTAATACCTTTAAAACGACTCTATAGTGTTTTCCCATGGCAGAAATATATTTTCTCCAAAATAAAATTAAGATTTATTAATCCAGGTACTAAATCACCAACAGCGAGTCTGCCCTATATTTTCTAGCTATTGGTGATTACTACTAATTTCTCATTTCTTATTGCACTCCATGGTGTTTCATTGATCCATGAAGCTATATTCTCCCAAATACTTATCCTAAAGCAACGTAGGGTAGACTTAAGGATTGATTAGGTAAGTGCCAAATTGCATAGCAACCAATCCGATCCCTACTTACATTTTGTAACCTGAAGTATATTGATCAGACCTAATAGTTTTTAGGTTGCCATGGATAACAGAGATGTTGCAATGTAGCACTTTATACAAGGCACTGAACCATTACTTTCACATAAGAAGTAGCACCCGTAACAAATATAATGGTTTAACCCTTTGAGCACCATGTCTTTATGACCTTATATTGTAGTGTAAACGCATGTTATGCACTGATGTTGCTGGAAAGGGAGCACAGGTATGGGATCTGCTATCCAGAATCCTAAGGACCTGGGATTTTCTGGATTTCCGTAATTAGGATCTTTGTACATTAAGGGGCAGATGTATCAAGGGTCGAATATTGAGGGTTAATCAACCCTCGATATTCGACTGGCGAATTAAAATCCGTCGACTTCGAATATCGAAGTCGAAGGATTTTGCGCAATTCATTCGATCGAACGATTCAAAGGATTTTAATCCATCGATCGAAGGATTATCTTTCGATCAGAAAATTGTTAGCAAGCCTATGGGGACCTGTGGCGAACTAGGGGGTCGAAGAAATTTTTAAAGAGGCAGTGCTTCGATTATCGAATGGTCGAATATTCGAATGATTTTTAGTTCGAATCGTTTGATTCGAAGTCGAAGGTCGTAGTCGAAGTAGCCAATTCGATGGTCGAAGTAGCCAAAAAAAAATTCGAAATTCGAACTATTTTTCCTCTATTCCTTCACTCGAACTTAGTGAATGGGCCCCTAAGTCTACTAGAAAATCATGTAAACATGTACCCAATAGGCTGGCTTTGCTTCCAATAAGAATTAATTATATTTAGTTGGGATCAAGTACAAGCTACTGTTTTATTATTACAGAGAAAAAGGGGTTTATTTGATTAAAATGGAGCCTATGGGACAGGGCCTTTCCGTAGATTGTAGCTTTCTGGATAATGGGTTTCCGGATAACGGATCCCATACCTGTATTATTAATAATTGGAGGGCAGTAGAAGAGGATCATTGCACAAAACTTAGTCTCCATAAAGAAGTATGGCATCAAAAAAATTGACTCCACTCCACCAGAACTGCTGTGCCTAGTGCCTGAAAAACCATTCTGAATTTCAGTAAATGTATGAGATCCGGTATCCAGAAACCCGTTATCCAGAAAGTTCCAAATTATGGAAAGTCCATCTCTCATAGACTCCATTTTATTCAAATGATCCAAATTTTAAAATATCATTTCCTTTTTCTCTGTAATAATAAAACAGTAGCTTGTACTGGATCCAAACTAAGATATAATTATTCCTTGTTGGAAGAAAAACCAGCCTATAGGGTTTATTTAATGTTTAAATGATTTTCTATTAGACTTGAGGTATGAAGTTCCAAATTAGGGAAAGATCCATTATCTGGAAAGACCCAGGTGCCAAGCATTCTGGATAACAGGTTCCATACCTGTACTATGTTTATAGGTGGCCAACCTTATACCACCCCAAAGTGGGGCATCTTCTATAGCATATTACCACCAGTGATGGGCGAATAAATTCGACAGGCGCTAATTCTCGTAGAATTTCTGCGGTTGCTCGCGTCAAAACAGCCCAGCGTCAACATTATTCGGACACCCATTGACTTTAACGTCAAAATCAAAATTGACGTGAGCGTCAAAATTTGAGTTTTCCAAATTTTTGCAGTTTTTGCGAATTTCGCTGGAAATTCGCTAATTTTTGGGCGAAGCAAAACGGGACAAATGTGCCCATCACTGATTACCACTGCCCAGTCTGTAATTTGCATCTTCTTAAGAAAAGATTGTCTCTAGAGTTCTATTTGTTGCCCCTGATTTATCCTGGTGAAAACAAGAGGCAATAAGAGATTCTGGTTGGTTGCCCCTTACAACAGGTATTGTTGGCCTTTTTATTATTGTTGAGTACCATCTTTATAAGGAATAGGAAATGTAATTATAGGATAACTCTTTTTCATTCTGACATTATTACAAGCTTTCTAAGTGCATGAATAAAAGATGTGTGATTTGGGCGATAAAGTTTGTCAGCAAAATATTGATGCAATTCAAATAAATGACATAAATGAGTTTAGCAAGATAATGGCAGCGGCTGTTGTAGGCTTTCGACGGCATGGAAATGAGCGGCTGGATTTGTGTCATCCTTTAATAAGATCCCATTTTCTATCGTTCAGCTTCTGTTCATATAAAAAGGTAAATAACTGATAAACAAACTCCTAAATTGAGATCAAATGATATAATTTGACAAATTTCCACAAACAGCTATTTGTTATGTTCTTTAAGAATAATGTATAAAGAAATGCATTTGCTGTACAAGTAGCCTAAAGGGCTCACTGTCTACGGTAGCAAAAGTGCAATGAGCTGCTTCAAGCTGCTAATGTTATACCCAAAATGCACTGTTCTTTCACACACCCGCTATTCTATTCATGCACCCGCCTCGTATGGGGTAGCAGGTGGGTGGGACAATGGCATCCACTGCCAGGATCGCCCCTGTGTATGCCCCTTGCTTGGAGCAAGATGGAAAACATTTGGACATAACAAATAGTGGGAGCCCTGTATTTAATACCAGGCACATGGGGCAGCACTAGTGATAGGCAAACTCTCCCGTTTGCTTTGCCAAAAAACGTGCGAAATTTGCGAGAAATTCACAAAAAATTTGTGAAACTCGAAAATTGACACCCGTGTCAATTTTGATGCCGGCATTAAAGTCAATGGTGCAAATTCACTAAGCGCCGAAGCCCCGAACTCTAGCGTTAATTCGCTAGCGTTTGGCATTTTCGTTACTGCGCAAATTCACTAACGAACGATGGCGTAGTTTCGCTAGTGTTACTTCGCACCCTTACGCCTGGCGAATTTTTGCTAGCGACATAACTACGCAAATTCACTAACTTGCGCAGTGTACTGAACGCTACCTTTTACGCTAGACTTCCTTCGCCACCTCAGACCTGGCGAAGCGCAATAGAGTAGATAGGGATTGTTTCAAAAAAAGTCAAAAATTTTTCTAAGTCCCAAAAAACGCTGGTGTGTTTTCTACATGATGGCTGATAGGCTGAAAAAGATCGAAATTTTTTTGGGGCTCCCCTCCTTCCCCCTACATTTCCTGACTCATGGCAACTTACCTAGACAGTGGGCACATGTGTAGGGCAAAATAAAATTTTTATTTGCTGATTTGAAGGTTTTCTAGGCATTTGTAGTGCTGATACATATTCCTCCATTGAATTTGGCGCCGTATGCAAATTAGCCTTCGGTAGCGTAACTTCGCTTTACATAGCGAATCAACGCTAGCGCAACTTCGCAACCTTACGCTACCCCTGAGCGCAACTTCGGATTTTAGTGAATTTGCGGAGCGCTGGCGAAACTACGCCTGGCGAAGTGCGGCGAAGTTGCGCCTGGCGCAACTTCGAATCTTAGTGAATTTGCCCCAAAGGCGGTGAATTTTGCGGGAGTTTCGCCCCAGTCGATTTTATTCACCCCTCACTAGGCAGCACTATTATTTGTGGGTGTGGAGGTATAGGCACTTGGGAAATACCATTTTTATGTGCACTTTAGTGTGCTCAGCGCATGAGTTTACTATAAGCAAATTAACCCTGTTATTTACAGTCTTCTTATGAGCCCTGAAGCCTATACAGCGAGAACTGAGAGCTGGGAAAATATATCATAAAAGTCCCAAGACAGCCAGCTTAGGCAACTAATGGAAAAAAAACAAAGGGGGTAATATACAACAAGAACATTGGAAGGTGGTAAAACGTGGGTGGAGTATAGGTCATAATAATGGGTAAAAGTCTTATTCTTCAAGCCATAAATGGAAAGTATATCCAGGTAAGGGATCCACACTGTCTCTTGCTGTTTGATACAAAGTCCCCAAACAACTAACACCAACTCTAGTGCATGGTACAGATTTAATATGCAGGTCAACAAATCTGGCTCCTATGCGTCTGTGTCCCCGTGTTCTTAAAAAAGCTGATACAAAAAAGTAGCCATTTCTTCAGTTGTTAACTGGTCATACACAGGTCAATATGAGCGGCAGAATTCCCCTTGATAAAGGCTTTCACGCCGAAATGTCGGGGTGATTCTCATTCTCTGACAGGGGTGTCATGTGTCCCCATGTCCTTAAAGGAGAACTAAAACCCCCGCAATATTAAGTCCCCACTGGCCCCCCTCCGTGTCTCCCCCTTGCACAGACTTACCACAGAATTCTGTCTCCTCTTGAAATAGTGACCGCACATGCAGAGTGAGCACAGCAGAGCTCATGGGCGCCATCTTCTTCTCTTCGAAGAGAGCTGTTGAAATTCAAGGGTCCTATAACCTGTGCTCAACCCTAGCTTTGGCATACGAGTTTCTATGACCTCCAAATCCAAATGCATCAAGGCTTTTCTTAAAGCTGCTCCTTTACGATTGTGCCTGTGGGATAGAACGAGGGACCCAGTGAAAATGTGTAACTGAAGACTATGAGCATTTTTGATAGTAGAGCGTTTATATTTTTTTTGTTCATTCTTTGCAAACTTATGGGCTATTTTATGTCTGAATGCTAAAAACTCAAAAAATTTGAGTTTTTTACTAGAAAACTAGCATTTTTTGTGGAGAGATTTTTTTTATACTCCGATGCTGCAAAAGGCCAAAATCCGCCATCTGAGACCTGCCGGAGATATATATAAGTCAACGGGAGAGGTCCCTATTCTATTTGGAAGTTTCTGTGCTGGAATTAGCTTAAAAAAAAAAAAACGACTATTTTGGGTTTTCGGGAAAAAAATACGAAAAAACAGGCTTTTCGGGAAAAAGTCCTAAAAAAAAATCGACGGATTTAGGAAAAGAAAATGTACGATTCAGGTTTTCTCTCAAACTTTATGGAGTTTTTCCCTAAATAAATTGTGCTTTTTTTTTTAATAATAAATCGTGGATTCTAGTTTGGTTGGACTTTTTAATTTTAAAAAAACGGATAAATTTGGATTGTGATAAATAACCCCCTTAATGTTGAATTATGTGAATCACATCTGCCCCGTTCTTCCCTTCCTCTTCAGCTCAATGGAACATTTGTTTGAGCAGTTGGGCAGCGACCGATAAGACCCGTCCCCAGATAAGAAATGGAAATGACTACAGTGCATAACATAAACAATGTGCAGCATACAATAACAAATGACCCCTTAACTGCTCTGACAATGAAAACTGCATGCTCCTGTCACTGGCTAAGCTTTATTTTCTCTGGCCTGTGTTGGTGCAACCCAGGGAACCATTAACATATTAAATTATGCCGGCCGTCTCGGAAAAAAAGCAGTTCATAACTCTTGATAAAATCAGCTGGGAAGATGGCATTTCATTATTTCTAACATGCGCATCATTAGGTTGCAGAGAGAAATATAACGATAAGCTGTTCGGAGATGACAAGCGCTGACCCGTCGCAGGAATTTACACCGATATTGCCCTGCTGTGTATCATAATTCCTGGATTTAACGTACTCGCTACGGAGCCCAACTGACCATCTCATTAACAGCAACAAAACCAGAACCGTTCACCTTGCTCAAAGGAGATTATTAAACATTCTAATCTAGGATTTTAGGACATGATTAAAAAGACATAGGAGCCTGAACGGCATTTATGCATTTTATAAAACAGGAAGACTTTCTAAATATTAGTTGTTATTATTTATCCAAACCAACAGAGAGAGAGAGAGAGAGACAGGCAGAAGAAGCAAAAATATCGTTTATGATTTGAGAAATAAGAGCTCATTTAATAAAGGAGTACTTTTTAACCACAATGAGATTTTGTTCTAGAATTTCACATTAATTGCAATGGAGAATAATACATAAGGAAGAATAAAAATCCAATTTTAATGGTTGCCTTTTTACTGCCCCCTGTTGGCGCAACAAGGAAATGTGGGCAAACAAATGCTGTTAACAAATGAACTGGAGAGAGACCAGAGGAGAAACTAGATGGGCTTCCCGGGATTATGAAGAAAACAATTCTGAACCGTTAGCCAGCTGATCCCCCTTTTTCTTGTTAAGGTTTCATTGTTTCTATGAATCAATAGAAATAGAACGAATATATAAAGATAGACAGAGGTATAATATAAGATAAAGATCTTATATATATCAATCAATTGTTCTCAGAGAGTGACTCCTACTCTGATTCCTGCCTGATGAAGCTAAGGATCTTCTTAGTTGAGATCAAGCACAATGTACAGTTTTATTACTACAAAAAAAATTATATTATTTGGATAAAATGGAGTGTATGGGAGATGGCCTTTCTGTAGTTTGGAGCTTTGTGGATAACAGGGTTTCCAGATAAGGGATCCCATACCTGTAATTCATCTTTATTGGATGCAAAACAATCCTATTGGGCTTCTTTAACGTTTAAACAACTTTTTTTTTACTAATTTTAAATTTTGGAAAAAAACTTTTTCTGAATGGTAACTGTCAGACAGTGCCATGCCTGTGGACCTTGTTGCCAGGTGGAACTGACAGTTTTTACCTGCTGTAGATCCATTAGGACACATTTGGGATCACAATGTCCTTTTAAACATCTGTACATAGCACTGATCTAAATAATGATTGCAAATAATCAGGGGTGTAACTACAGAGGAAGCAGACCCTATGGCTGCAGCGGGGCCCACAAGGGCAATTTCAACATATGTTGGTAAAACAGGTCAACCTCTGAGTAGGTTGTGGGCCCTAAAATTAATTGACAGTGGGGCCCAGTATCATCTAGTTACGCCACTGCAAATAATGCTGTGAATAAAAAGAAATTTACTGTTTCAACATTTCCAACATAAAAATCGGCAGCTGGAAAGAAAAATCTATAATTAAGATTATTTAAAGTGGACCTGTCACCCAGACACAAAAATCTGTATAATAAAAGTCCTTTTCAAATTAAACATGAAATCCAATTTCTATTTTTTATTAAAGCATTCATAGCTGCTGTAAACTCATTTAAAAATCTCAGCTGTCAATCAAATATTGTCTGCCCCTCCTCTATGCCCTAGGCATAGAGGCGGGGCAGACAATTACTTTCACTTTCCATTCAGCACTTCCTAGATGTCACTGCTCTGCCCACATTCCACTGTTCTCTTCATCATTTAATTGTGTAGCCAGGACATGGGGATGGACATCAGGTCCCCCATTCTGGTGCACAAACAAGATTCTAAGATAATGAAGAAGACTTGCCTTAATAACAGTGTGCAGAAAATGGCTGCTGCCTGCTTGCTATAATTTTGAAATCCCAGACTGAAGGAAACAAGTTTCAAATAATTTATATAATGCAATTAAAGTTAATTTTGCTGGACTAACGTGATAAAATAGGATTTTGATTAATTTTTTTGGGTGACGGGTTCCCTTTAATGAACTATTTTTCCCCAGCATGCATTTAGAGCCACCCCATATCCTGGGTCACTTTATTCTGTTGAATTGGTCTAGATTGCTAAACTGTGAATCACAGCTCTGTGACTGCGCCTCAGCAATAAATAACCCTGCCTCGTTGGAAATACAAAGGTTTGTAAAATGCTGGATGATCATAACGATCAACCGGCAGTTGCTGAAAAAAAGGCTTTATTCTGCCAGCGCCAGTGTCTGCAATCAGTCGTGCATTTTGTTTATTGATGATAGTTTGATTTTGTTCCAGGAGCAGAGACACAAAGAGTGCTGTGATGGCACTACACAATATACACATTCTAAATATCTCCAGCAAAGACTTTTTTTTATTTTAACACCACCATTTTGTATTCCTTTGAGCACAGAGATGAATTGTGCGCCATCCTCTTGCCTCATTGTTATCCGATTCTTTCCTGAAACTGATTACAAGATATGTACATAGATAAGAACACTCTTCCTCCCCTCCATGCAAGCACTTTATCATGCCGCCCATTATTCCAAGGACTGAAAGTGGGGCAACTTGATTAATAAAAAAAAACAGCAAGGCCTTATCTGACATTGTGCTTATTTACTATGAGCGCACATGAAAAATTGGCTTGAATAAAGAGTTATAGGAAGAGAGTTCCTATCAAAAGAAGGTATGAGCAGATAGAAAATGCAAATGGAAGGAAGGACAGAGATGAAGAAGCATTCGTTATGATGTTTGACAGAGGGAAATAACAAGAAAATACAAAGAGAGAATAAAGACAAAATGAGGACACACTAGAGGATGAAGAATAATCGCTGAGGACAAAGAAAGAAGAAACCATTACTAATAATTTAAGATAGAGAACACAAGAACTGACATTGGGGGAGAGAACACAGAAAAAGAGGAGAATGCAGAAGAAATGGAAGAACAATATAATAGTAGAGAAAGGGATATATCTATGCATTTTTCTCTGTATTGCCACATATGTCCTATCTCTTTCTCTACTATTATATTGTTCTGCATTTTTCTCTTTTCTTTAATTAGAGACGGCGTAAGAAGGAGAAGCAGAACCATATGGAAATTAGAAAAGCACAAATTCAGCAAAACTAGGGACACCCTCAAAACTAGAGTGTCCCACAACTTGCGCATGAGTCTCCAATGTGGAGAGAAACCATTGTATCATATTGTATCACTCTAACTCAGAGAAAGTGTTAGTGTGCACATCAGCAATGTGTATAGGCACAACTTGAAAAGGTGACCCTTGATGTAACAACTACCCATCGGGGCTGTTCATTTAAGGTTCCCTTGGGTCCATTCAACTTCTACTGATTTGCTGGTTTCACTGCATGTTATTGTGCTAGTTATTGACATACTTTAAGGGGCAAATGTATCAAGGGTCGAATATCGAGGGTTAATTAACCCTCAATATTCGACTGGGGAATTAAAATCCTTCGACATAGAATATCAAAGTCGAAGGATTTTGCGCAAATGGTTTAATCGAACGATCAAAGGAATAATCGTTCGATTGAACGATTAAATCCTTTGAATCGAACGATTCGAAGGATTTTAATCCATCGATCGAAGGATTATCCTTCAACCAAAAAAAGATAGCCAAGCCTATGGGGACCTTCCCCATAGGCTAACATTGACTTCGGTAGGTTTTAGGTGGCGAACTAGGGGGTCTAAGTTTTTTCTTAAAGAGACAGTACTTCGACTATCGAATAGTCGAGCGATTTTTAGTTTGAATCGTTTGATTCGAAGTCGTAGTCGAAGGTCGAAGTAGCCCATTCGATGGTCGAAGTAGCCAAAAAAACACTTCGAAATTCAAAGTATTTTTTCTTCTATTCCTTCACTCGAGCTTAATGAATGGGCCCCTAAGTCTACTCAAAATCATTTAAACATTAAATAAACCCAATAGGGTTGTTTTGCATCCAATATGGATTAGGGCAGCTTAGTTACTATCACGTGCAAGGGACTTTTTTTTACAGAGAAAAAGGAAATAATTTTTAAAAATATGGATGATGCCCTTTCTGTTATTAAAGGAACAGTAACGTCAAAAATTAAAAGTGTTTTAAAGTAATAAAAATATAATGCAGTGTTGCCCTGCCCTGGTAAAACTGCTGTGTTTGCTTAAGAAACACTACTATTGTTTATATAAATAAACTGCTGTGTAGAATTGGGGGCAGCCATTCAAAGGAGAAAAAGCTCAAGTTACACAGCAGATAGCAGATAAGCTCTGTCTGACTAATGGTGTTATCTGTTATCCATTAGTTAACCTGTGCCATATAGCCGTTTTTCAATTTCCGCCATTGCTCCACAGCAGCTTGTTTATATGAACTATAGTAGTGTTTCTGAAGCAAACACATCCGTTTTACCAGTGCAGGGCAACACTACATGATATTTTCATTACTTTAAAACACTTACATTTTTTGGTGTTACTGTTCCTTTAAGAGCTTTATTGATAACCAGTTTACGGATAATGGATCCTATACCTGTACAAACCAGTTAAAAGGCTAGTTCACCTTTAAGTTTTAGTATGTTATAGAATAACCAATTCTAAGCAGTATTTAAATTGGTCTTTATTATTTATTTTTTTAATCGTTTTTGAATTATTTGCCTTTTTCTTCTGACTCTTTCCAACTTTCAAATGGTGGGGGTTCACTGACCCCATATAAAAACAAATGCTCTGCAAGGCTACAAATGTATAATCATTGCTAATTTGTATCAGTCATCTTTATATTTAGTCCCTTTCCTATTCATAGCAAACATTAGAGTTAGAAGGCGCACATCCAAATGAATGATAGTGAGGTGCAAATCCAACGGAGGCTCAGGCTGCCCATTAAGGACTCCAAAAACGATGATAATCAAAAATGAAGAGGAGGATTGCACACTCTGCATCAAAGAGTCCAAATGTATTACAAATCAAAAATGATGTAATGCAGTAACAAGCCCAACGCGTTTCGACCACTAAGTGATCTTGATTAGGGGGAAAATTACAATAACAAAAAGTAAAAACAAAAAGGCAAATGCCTTCCATTCCACTTCCTATATTAGTGGCTACATCTAAGTGAAATGGAAAGCATTTGCGTTTCATTGGATAGCCCACAATACGGTTTGTAAAACAGGAAGCGCTAATGACATCACACGCCACTGAGCGTTCGTGCCCAGGGGAACGCGACTCACACAATAAAGGTATAAAAACCCGTACAGATTTAATCATTCTGCCTTTTTATTGTTACCTTTTGTTATTGTATTTGTCCCCTGATGAAGACCACTTAGTGGTCGAAACGCGTAGGGCTTGTTACTGCATTGTGTAATGTTTGTGTAATACATTTTGACTCTTTGATACACAGTGTGCAATCCTCCTCTTCATTAGTGATGGGCGAATTTCTCCTGTTTCAAAAAATTCATGGGAAAATCATGAAATCAGAAAGAAATTCTGACATTTTTACGAAAACTTTGTGAAATTCGGACACTCGTGAAAAAATAGTGAAAATCGAAAATTGACGCGTCCAAGCTGACATTGGCGTTAAAGTCAATGGGCATCCGAATAGTGGTGACGCATGCTGATTTTGAAGCAAGTATTTTTTCGGATGTGCGTCTAAAAAAATATTAACGGCGAAATTTTGGCGGCGAATTTTCTCTGCAGATTCGCCAACACCAAAACATGGAAATTTGCTGCAAATTCGTGTCAGGCGAATTGATTCACCCATCACTACTCTTCATTCCTCTCATATTCCAGTCACTTATTCCAATCAATGCATGGTTGTTGAAACTGCTAACTGGAGAGCTGCTGAATAAAAAGTAAAATAACTAAAAAAAAAAAAAATAATAAAAAATGAAAACCAATTGCAAATTGTCTCAGAACATCACTCTCTACGTTACACTGAAAGTTAATTTAAAGGGGAACAACCCCTTTTATGACTAAGGGTGTCCTAAGCTACAAGTCAAATAACTGTGGATAAATCTACCTCCTAGAACTAATTACAGATGGAAGAATAATACACAGGTACAGAAAAGCTATAATGGAAAAAAGAAGCTGATTATGGGAAAATGTACAGCAAGAATAATAGCTTTATGGGTGACATTTGATTAAAATATTGTTTAGATTCTCCCTCAATGCTTCATTTTCATAGTTCTCCAAACAATTGGAATCAATATGTTCAGCAACGTTTGGGAATGTCAATACACACATTACAAAATAAATATTACAGAATATTGATTCCAGATCTGCCATTAGCCTGCATTTTGCATAGCTGGTAATATTACAGTGCTGATCAATGCTAAGGATGTGAGTAGTTAATTCTGTTTATAGTCGCTGACAGTGAGCAGAGCAAGCTTACAGGACAGTACAGGTATGAGATCTGTTATCTGGAAACCTGTTACTGGAAGGCCGTCTCCCATAGACTCTATTATAAGCAAATAATTCTAATTTTCAAAACTGATTTCCTTTTTCTCTGTAATAATAAAACAGTAGTTTGTACTCGATCCAAACTAAGATATAATTAATAGTGATGGGTGAATTTGTCCCGCTTCACCGCGAATTTCCCTTGAAATTAGTGGAACTGTCAGAAAATTCGCAAAACGGCGATTTTGATGCCGGCAAATTCACAAATTTATTTGACGGCAGCGAAATGGGCAAATTCACCCCAAATTCGCTCCTGCTGAATAAATTCGCCCATCACTTATAATTAATCCTAATTGGAAGCAAAACCAGCCTATTGGGTTTATTAAGGGGCCAATTCATTAACTTCGAGTGAAGGATTCGAAGTAAAAAAACTTCGAATTTCAATGTTTTTTTGGCTACTTCGACCATCGAATGGGCTACTTCGAACTAAAAATCGTTCAACTATTCGACCATTCGATAGTCGAAGTACTGTCTCTTTAAGAAAAAACTTAGACCTCCTAGTTCGCCACCAAAAACCTACCGAACCCAATGTTAGCCTATGGGGAAGGTCTCCATAGGCTTGGCTAAGTTTTTTTGGTCCAAGGATAATCCTTCGATCAGTGGATTGAAATCTTTCGAATCGTTCGATTCAAAGGATTTAATCGTTCGATTATTCCTTCGATTGTTTGATCACAGTATTTGCGCAAAATCCTTCGACTTCGATATTCGAAGTCGAAGGATTTTCATTCCCAGTCGAATATCGAGGGTTAACCCTCGATATTCGATCCTTGATGAATTTGGCCCTAAATGTTTAAATGATTTTCTAGTAGACTTAAGGAATGAAGATCTAAATTACAGATCCATTTTCCGTTAAAAATGCAGGCCCCAAGCATTATGGATAACAGGTCTCTTACCTTTATATTTACAACACAGCTCATTTATCAACATAGGTGCTAACTTGCACAAATAGCAACCAGTTGTGATGGGCGAATTTTTTTTCAACGCTGGTGACGGTTCCGACGCCGTCGCCAATTTGGACGCTGGCGACGATAGACGGACGCCCACTAACATTAATGGGTGCCACCTTTGACCGTCAAAATCGTCGTTTCACAAACTTTTCTCAAGTTTTGCTAATTTCGCAGGCGAAGCAAATGGGATAGATTTGCCATCACTAGCAACCAGTCAGGTATTTGCTTTAATCATCAGTCTTTTATAAATTTTATGTTTAAAGCTAATTGTCTGGCTGCTTTTGGCAATTGCAATTTACTACCTATGAGCTGAACGTCCTTGTCTTCCACTAAAGATTTTCTGCAAGACTTTTATCACATAAATCCATATATTTTTATTATTAAAAATGCTCTCATAGGGTCGTAACTATAAAAAAAAAGATTTCTTCATACCTGGAAAAAGGCACTTTATGAGTTGAAGTGATACCTTTTATTACCAGTTTTAGGAGGAATCGCAAGCTTTCAACAATACTCAGGTCTATTTGTCAGTTCCCAATAACAAAAAAAAATGGCATGTAGGCTTCAATCACAGAGCTCAAACCACTTTATTGCACCCCATAAATGCAATCTTTAGAAAAGGCCCCATAAATGCAATCTTCATAAGAGGCTGGAGTGTAAAATCCATTTTCTAGGCAAGTGATACACACAAAGACTATTTCACATTTGGCACAACATACCTCCCAACATTTTGGAAATAAAAAGAGGGACAAAAAAATTTGCTGCGGCGAAATTTTTTTGACCATGCCCATTTTTGTGGCCACACCCCCTAATTACCTTGTTCATTTTACTAAATTTGTCAGGTTATGAAAGTTTGAATATATTTCTGTGGTTGTTTTCTGTTATTACAGTTTTGTTAATAAAAGTCAATTGTTGAGTCAACTTTTCCCAAGGGACCTCCTTATCTAAATTGTTACAATTACTTATTTGCATATCTCAAAATTGTTATAAAGTATCGTATTTGCACCTGTTAGCTGTTCTGTAATGATGTGCGGGTCGGGCTTTCCCAAAACCACAAAAGCTGCCCAAGCCCGACATCCAGGTTTCTTTTATAGACCCACGCCGCCCCACGACGTCGATGACATCACAAAAGGGGCTTGTCTATAAAAGCTCAACCCGGAATTTGGAAGCCAGCATTTGGAAGGTCGCCCACGGCCCAGAAAGGAGCATGCAAGGTCGGCCCAAACCCGACCCGCGGGTAAACCAAGCCTTTACCACACAAAAATACTGTTCTGGGCTCTCTGCCAAAAGCCAATTAAGTTAGAAACTTTGGCTGTTCAGTGCAGAGAAAGTCGGGACTTTCCAGTACAAACGCAGGACTACAGGTTGAGCTGTCAAAAGCGGGACTGTCCCGCTGAAAACAGGACAGTCGGGAGGTATGCAATACTGATCAGCCGCAGGAATAAGTTGTGCCTCCATACACAATATTATACACAATATTATAACAGCAACACTGCAGGCACCACAACTATGGCCTATGGACTTTCAGTAAAGAGTTTAAATACATTAAAAAAAAACAGCAACACCGAGATATTTTATGAAAATTCAAAGTGTATTCAAAATTGCATGAACACTAGGTCCCCACTAGGACCTTTCTCAAATATATATATATAGTAAATAAGGTACCCACTCTTGTAAAATATAAGGATATTATAAGTTACCGAGAAGTTTCATGACCATATAAAAATACGAGGCCGAAGACCGAATGTTTTTATACAGGTCAATGAACTCCGAGGTCACTTCTAATATCCTCATATTTTGCAACAGGGGGTACTTTATTTATTATAATACACAAATTTCAGTGAGTCATGTGACAGAAATGACATCAGAACTCACCGTTTATAAGGATATAATTTACAGGATATTCATGGCTTTTGTGTATTATATATATATATATATATACTCCAAATAACCCAAATTTTTAAAAATAGTACCTTGTACTTGATCCCAACTAAGATGTAATTAATCCTTATTGGAAGCAAAACCAGCCTATTGGGTTTATTTAATGTTTACATGGTTTTCTAGTAGATCCAAATTACGGAAAGATCCGTTAGCCAAGGTCCCAAGCATTCTGAATAAGAGGTCCCATAAATATATATATATATATATATATATATATATATATATATATATATATATACACACACACATTTACAATCTACTGCATACCTGTAATAGCAATGGGAATCAATACACTGTACTAAATGTATGCTTAGATATGTGGTTGCACAGAACTATAAAGAACTGTACCAGGCTGATCCCCATAGTGCCTTTTATACAGCAGCACAATTCAACTGAAAGATAAACTAAACATCAGGGAAACCGTTTGGCAAACATAAGTGTATCAACTCAAAATTAATGCCCTGAAACAAAACCTGCATGGGTCTGCAGCTTTCCAAAACTGTCGATTCTATAAAAGTTAAATAAAATCCAACAAGGTTGTGCTGAGTGTGCACAGAAACTTCTCTTCCTATCTGCACATAATGATTTTACAGCTCTCTAAAGTCTCAGCTACTTTGTGGGCTTCAGTAAACAAGGACAGGGCATGTCTGGATTTTATTTATAGGAAATTACCTATTTTTTTAAAATCACTGGGTTTGCTTTGGTAAGCTCTCTGCAACTCAAAACTATTTTTAAAAAAATGTATATACATATATTAATACTATCCATCATCAAAAATGTCAGTTGTACTGTACAAACTATGCAATAATAAACTATTTTTTCTTATAGCGAGACAAGGGTCTGGTTTTTTATTTATTTTTAAATGTACATATATATTTTATTCCATTTAGTTTAAAGGGGTGGTTCACCTTTACGTTAACTCTTACTATGTTATAGAAAGGCATATTCTAAGCAACTTTTCAATTGGTCTTCATCATTTAATGCTAATCGTTTTTTAAATTATTTGCCTTCTTCTTCTGACTCTTTCCAGCTTTCAAATGGGGGTCACTGACCCAATCTTAATAAAAAATGCTCTGTAAGGCTTCAAATGTATTGCTATTGCTAATTTTTATTACTGATCTTTCTATTCAGGCCTCTCCTATTCATATTCCAGTCACTTATTCAAATCAATGCATTTGGACCCTAGCAACTGGATTACTGAAATTGCAAACTGGAGAGCTGCTGAATAAAAAGCTAAATAACTCATAAACCACAAATAATAAAATATGAAAACCAATTGCAAATTGTGTCAGAATATCACTCTCTACATCATACTAAAAGTTTATTCATAGGTGAACAATCCCTTTAAGATCTAAAAACAATTACTGCCAAAATTATAGACAATTTAAACTTAAAGCAGAACTGAACTTCCCCATACAAATGGCGGCATTATCATGTCAAGGAAACATTTGTGATGATAAAGAATAATATTGATAATAGGACAATTAACCCTCAGCAACCAGTTTAAATTTCAAGCCTGAGAGTTGCAGAACCAAATGCAAATCATTTAAACCCCTAGAGACGCCAGAAGGGTTTGAGGCCGGACGGAGTAAGATGCAGGACGCACTACGTCACTTCCAGGACGAAACGGAAATGCGGAAGCGCCAGAAATTTCAGCGTGATGGCGCTGATTATGAAAGCGGCAATGTATACCGCTGGCCGCACTCCGAATACTCCAGCTTCCGGAAGGGTGCGTATGGCCGTAGGTCGCGTAATAATCATAAGAGGGAGTGGAGACAGACGGGTGGCACAGCATCAGATTCGGATTCCTCTGTCGCATCAGCAGATTTTTTAGGTGGCTCACAAACAACCGCTCCAATAAACGGAGAAGGAGGGGCGGTCGGAAACACCGAAGGAAGGAGACAGAATCGGCCCCAAAGAACAAGGATGAGAAGAACACGCTGGTGGTAAATATATCGACCTGCATATTAACTGAAGATGAACTGAATATATTACAGAAGGGGTTATCTTTTTGCCCAGATTCAATGCCCAATTTCTTTGAAATAGATTTAGAATTGACTCGTTTCTTTAGATCGATAAAATTAAAGGCTTATTTTGGGACTCCACAAAACGAACTGGGAAAAGATAAGAATATGGACAATGTGTATGAGAACAAATTTACTCTATCTATGTTTAATCTGCATGTAAAAAGTGATTTCACACCTAACAAAATTTATAAGGGCATTGATACATATATGAATATGGTTAAAAGTGATGTAAGTAACTTGGAATCACAATACAGACTAGGGGAGTTTGAATGTAAGACTTTCAACTTAACCAAAAAAGAGAATATGGCCCTTAAACAGTTGCAGGAACGTAGGGACATCGTTATAAAACCGGCGGATAAGGGAGGGGCAGTAGTGGTTATGGACAAAGTATTCTATATAAATACTATTAAGACAATGCTTTTGGACAATAGAATATATGTTCCATTACCCACTGATCCCCTCCCTAATATCCAAAAATTAATAAAACGTTTATTAACGGATGCTGTTGACAATAGAGTCATAGAACCTAAATTGGCCGTGTTTTTGGAACAGTCTAATCCTGTGACACCTGTTTTGTACACCTTGCCAAAAATCCATAAAAATTTACAATGCCCACCGGGACGTCCGATTGTGGCAGGTGTACAATCAGTATTCAATCCCCTAGCAGTGTTTCTTGATAAGATATTATGTAGAGACACATAAATCGTTCATCCTTGATACAAATCAATTTCTAGAGAAGTTACAAAAGTTGGGAGAAATTGGTGAGGATGCATATTTGGTTACACTAGATATAGAGAGCCTCTATACTAATATACCACATGCTGGTGGCTTGGAGGCCGTGGAAAATTGTATCAATAATGACCCCTCATGGGATGGTGCACAAAGGCGTCTGATCATTAATCTCCTGAATATTATATTGGAGAGAAATTATTTCATGTTTCAGGATACCTTCTATGAACAGCGGTGTGGTACCGCAATGGGATCGAATGTGGCCCCTACCTATGCAAATATTTTTGTAGATCTATTTGAAGAAAAGTTCGTGTATAAAAATCAAGAATTTCGACAATATTGTAAAACTTGGTATCGCTATATAGACGATATCTTTATGATTTGGGAGGGGCCACATTCGACCTTAATATCGTTTTTTGAAACATTGAATGGTTATTTACCAGCTTTAAAATTTACTTTACAGTATGATTTGACACATATAAATTTTCTGGATGTTCTGGTATATAAACAGGAGGGGCGATTAGCGACAGATTTATATGTGAAACCAACTGATAAGAATACGTTGTTACTTTATTCTTCATTTCATCCACCCCATATAAAACATGCAGTACCGAAATCACAATTCTCCAGAGTGAGGAGAACAGTGTCAGAAAAGGAGAATTTAGTTGAAAGGTTGGATGAGATGGAAAATACATTTTTGACAAGAGGTTATCCGAAGAAAACTTTAGAAAAGTGCAAAAGGGAAGTAATGTCAGGAAATAACACAAAGAAGAGGAAGGACACTGAGGAAAGAATAGCCTTTATTAGTGAATATAACAGCCTGTCCAGATATATAGGAAAAATTGTGTGTAAGCATTGGAACATATTAGGGGTAGAGTTCCCCGGTGTAAATGTATTTCAAAAACCACCTAGGATAGCCTATAAGAAGGCACAATCTTTAAGGGATAGACTAGTTAGGGCAGATGTGGGTCCTGAGAGAACATTGCGACAAGATACTATAGGCACAAGGAGAAATGGTACCTTTCCCTGTCTGTCCTGTAAACATTGTAATAGCTGTTTAAAAGGGGACACTATATACCATCCTCATAAGGGTACAACCATAAAGATTAAGGGGTATCACACCTGTCTATCTACATATGTAGTATATGCCCTTAAGTGCCCCTGTGGACTTATGTATGTGGGTCAAACCACCAGGCAATTGAAGGAAAGGATAGGGGAACACAAGTCCGATATTAGACGAAAAGTCAAACAAAGTCCTGTAGCTAGCCATTTCGCAGAGGTTGGCCACTCTGTATCACAACTACGTTTCCAAGTTTTACAGCATATCCCAAAACCAAGGAGAGGTGGAGATAGAGTGAAATTATTATTAAAATGTGAAGTAGGTTGGATTCATAGATTGGAGACTTTAGCCCCTAGGGGAATGAACAAAGACTATGACCTAAGTGCAGTGCTATAAAATACGATACAGGTTGTTTTTAACTCTTTCAAAATATTTTAAAAACATTTTTTAACAAAATCGGTTTTAATTGTGTTATACTCTCTATCTTCTAGATAACATCATCTCATTGACCATACAGGAACAAAAGGATAGATGGTCGTATATGTATCAGTGTATTATTACATATTATGATGAAATACATGAAATCTCATATGTTGGTAATGTGTATAAATTATAAGAAACCCTGAGATATGTATGTTTAAATTCTAATATATGCACTTATGGGTGGTGACTACTAGTTGATTGAGGGTATAAAAAGGGTGGTGCTAATGAGGCTTTGTTAGCTTGAGAAAGGACCGTGTGGGTCCGAAACGTCGCTATGCTATCTTTGGAATAAAGGCGGTTTTATTATTCATCTGGAGTTCTGCAATCTTTGTAAATCATTTAAACCCCTCCCAAAAAAGTGACTTAGAATATTACTATGTCTAGAGGAATTTGATGATTGCATTAGTTGCATGTAAGGGGGTGCATTGTTTGCACTATGTGACATTTTTGTAAGGAGGTGGCATTTTAAACCGCTTAACAGTAAAAGCAGAAGACCATGACTTCCCTTAATACTACATTTCTAATAGATGCCTCCAGAAAAGATGCCCATTGAGTTGTTACTATGGACGAAAGAGTCAGTATTAAAGAACAAGGAAAGTGGCCCAGCATTCCTCATTGCTAACCAATGGACTGGCACAGGGGTAACTTTCCTCTGACTACTATACTGCCATAACAACCAGCATCATCACCAGCTTAGCCAGATAGCAACTCGTGCAACCAAAACAAACTCTTACCTGCTTAGTGCTGGAACTAGGGTAGACACTAGACAGAAGAGGCAAGTGCATAGGTACATTCCTTTTCTGTTGCCTAACCCTAGTCTGAGCCTTTGTACCCCCACCTCCTGCTTTTTGTTTACCCCCCTCCCCCCATCATCAATATGGAAACGTGCACACACTCACTTGTACATGCAAGCATAGGGGGAGTGCAATTTGGCCACCTAGGTTGCTTTGGTTGCCCAGCTGACTTGGCCCGGCACAGCTGGAGGTAAATAAGGCATAAGGGGAATGTGTCTAGTGACCTAGCACCCGTGCAGCTATCCAGGACTATTTACACATTCAGAATAATATAGTTTCCAGTGTTGCTATAAAGTGCATCTGCCGACATCCAATCTTACTATATTGTGCATACAAAAAGTCATGGACAGCCCAGAAAGGCATGTACCTTGGGTTGGCACATTTTCCAGAGAAAAGGCATGTTGGCCCAAGGTCCAAGGCTACCAATTATATTCACTGGTGGGCGATTAACAACTGTTCCACCCTGCCGGGAACTGCACTTTTCTTGCCCATATGTACTAGTGCATGAAAACACATGGGCAGGAGAGAGCCAAAGAGATGGTTCAGAGCAGGGTGTTCCTAAAAGGGTCAGCAGTGATGCAAGTGAGATGCCGATGAGAGGTAGAAAGTTGAGGAGAGGAGAAGCTGAGGGTTGGTTAGGCTGTGCAATAAGCAGATATGGGAATATGTTCTATTTCCAAGACAGAATCAGGTCATCTGTGTTTTATCATGCAGGGTCTATGAAGCTATTATAATTCAGAAAGCTGAGGGTTTCAGCTCTGAGTTAGAACAGAAGCCCAAGCTAAGCAGGAATGCTAAAGGCAGGTACGGATACTGCAAAGTCCATGAAAGTCCAGGCTCTAGTAAGGGAAAGGGACACCTTTTTAGTAATGGATATTGTGTTTAACTATAGGAAAGGCAACAGAATGACACCGGAGACCAGAGCTGGACACTGCTCATACTGGAACTAGTCCTTATAAAAAAACAGGAGATGCACGAAAACAACCCAAATACTGATACACGTGAGGTTATTATTTACTCTAAGAGAAGCAATGAAAGCAAAATGCCATAAGGGGATGAAATCAAACTTAATACTGGAAGAAGCATACCCAGATTGATAGTAATGCTCTTTAAATGAAATATTATGAAAAGATATATAGTGCATTGCTGTAATACCATTTTCACTAAGACGGATCCTGAAATGTCCCTAATAAGTTACTGAACCAGGTTACAGCTTATCTCACATTTTAATGATAAGGGAAATGTCATAATTCTCTGCCCTGTAAATCTATTTCTCCCATTGGAAAGTTATTAATGTGAGTGTCGTTATTGAATGATAAAATGTTATAGGTTCCCTTGAGTTAGCATACTAATCTCTCTGCACTCGGCCAACAATGCATGTGGGGAAAAGGCAGCGGGTAAAATGCCTCAGTATATATGTGGCCATATACTGGACAGTACTGGTAGGTAGTGATGGGCTAATAAATTCGCCAGGCATGAGTTAGCAGCGAATTTCCACGTTTCGACACCAGCGAATAAATTCTCAAATCTGCGGTGAAAAATCTACCGTAACAAAAAAGAATTGTCGCGCCTCAAAATTAATCAGACGCCCATTGACTTTAATACATTTTGACACAATAGTCGCGCGTATAAAAATTGTTGTTGTTGATCAAAATTGTCGCACATCATAATAATTTTGACGCCCAATGTGTTTTGCAAATTTTCTCCCATTTCGCTAATTTTTTGGTAAATTCACTCATTTTTCGGCTACCGATAAGTAAAACGGCACAGATTCGCCCATCACTACTGGTAGGTATCTGGCCAATCAGCTTGTGGGTCAAACAAACAAGCATGGCCACCATTTTATAGTTTCATTCAGGCTGTAACTGCACTTTATCACCTATTGATCAGGCCTGGAAAGGTCACAAAGGCCCTGGTTTGGGGTGGCAAAATTTTAGGGGCAACATGCCACTGCAGGCCACTTCTGCGCTGGGGACTGGGTTGGAGATTTAAAGAGCTTTCAAAAAGTGATGAGCTGGTCAGAATTGTTTTAACCCAACCTGCACTCAAACCAGCTTGAGGTCCTCTTCTATTCCATGACCTGTACTTGACACAACTCCCCTCTGATGATTCAAGAATGGGTAGTATCAGCCACTGCAGAAAAGGGATCAGCACTATTACATCAATCAAAGGGAGGTATCCTGCTTGAAATTTGACCCCACCCAAACCTGCACCCAGGGGTTTCTATCTTGATCCAAGTTACCCAACTTGAGGGGAAACCAGCAGGTCCTGAGGATAAATCCAAGTTTGACCGTCTTAGTCTATGGTGCAACTGAATGGGAGCAGGTTGGTGGCAGCAGAGAAGGCAAGGTGCATGAAAGAAAGATATTTGTCATGATCATCACCCCCAGCATACCGAAAAAAAACCCACCACGTTTCATTTGGAACAAATTTTTGCAGTTCGTGTTTGGCCAGCTTTATGGCAACAAAAACAAATCAATATATAATTATCAGTGGAATACAAATCTATTTTCCAACAAAATCACACCTTAGGCATTGTTTTCAGGTGTCGATAACGTAAGATAACATTTCATAAACTGCAGCATGAGTTCTTTTCTAAAAACTGGATACCAGAAAATATTATATTCATTCAGCACTTAAATGCATAGCATAGGAATCAATCTGTGCAGGGCTTGTTTACCAGAGAACTTAATCCTCAAATGGATTGTACAGATACGAGTTGTTTCCACTGACAAACTCCTAAGACTCGGCTTCTGATTGAAAAGGACGTAGGGAAGTGTTTTGGATCTGAAAAATTACATAACCAAAAAAAGTGCCAGGAATTGCAAATGCTTCAGAATTAACATACTGGGCATCATAACAAAAATTTGTAATGCAAGGTTGGCTAAACATTTACTGAATAAAATTGGTGACTAGTTGCTGGAAAATAATATAACTGGTAAGTCAACATAACTCTAAGAGGGATAGAGCATGTCCAACTAATTTAATTGAGAGAGAGAGAGAGAGAGAGAGAGAGAGAGAGAGAGAGAGAGAGAGAGAGAGAGAGAGATAGATACTAGATAGATAGATAGATAGATAGATAGATAGATAGATAGATAGATAGATAGATAGATAGATAGATAGATAGATAGATAGATAGATAGATAGATAGGGAAGTCATTCAACCCCATTCAAGAGAGAGAGAGAGAGAGAGAGAGAGAGATGATAGATAGATAGATAGATAGATAGATAGATAGATAGATAGATAGATAGATAGGGAAGTCATTCAACCCCATTCAAGAGAGAGAGAGAGATAGATACTAGATAGATAGATAGATAGATAGATAGATAGATAGATAGATAGGGAAGTCATTCAACCCCATTCAAGAGAGAGAGAGAGAGAGAGAGAGAGAGATGATAGATAGATAGATAGATAGATAGATAGATAGATAGATAGATAGATAGGTGATAGATAGATAGATAGATGGGTGATAGATAGATAGATAGATAGATAGATAGATAGATAGATAGATGGGTGATAGATAGATAGATAGATAGATAGATAGATAGATAGATAGGGAAGTCATTCAACCCCCCTTCTACCCATTAAAGATAGATATATGTGAGAGAGAGAGAGAGAGAGAGAGAGAGAGAGAGAGAGAGAGAGAGAGAGAGAGAGGGGAAAACCGTGCAGGATTTTCTATGATTGACGTGGCAATCGGTCAATCGCCGATCGTCATGTCATGGCTCCACCCATGACATCACTTACCCACCACATCATTACATCGCAGCTCCGCCCCCTGTCCTGTGTTCCAGGTTAATTTGAGTCTCTGGAAAATGGCCTTCCCATAATTCGGAGCTAATTCGGAGCTAATTCTGAATAACAGGTTTCTAACGGATCCTATACCTGCACCTTGAACAAATATTGTCAATATGCACTTGAAGGAAAGTCCTTTTACACTTGGGGGTGGCAAAAGTTAGGCACCCCAAGTGATTGCCTTTACTTATCTGACACCCCGGGCAGAGCACCACGGAGCGATCCTCTTCCGGCTTTTTTGTTAACGTTCTACTGCGCATTCGCAGCCGCAAGAAGAAAGAAGAACCCAACCATCTCTCCGTGGTGCTCACTGAAAGAATCCAGGGCTGGTGCCGTTTTTTCCTGAAAGGTGCACCATCCAGGGGTGGGTGGTTTAAACAACACTAGCACTTGGTGGTCATAATTGAGAAGTGGTATATTTTTGTAACCCTATTCTTTGTAACAACAGTATGGGATTCGTTATACAGAAACTCATTATCCAGAAAGCTCAGAATTACATAAAAGCTGTCTCCCATAGACTCCATTTTTTCCAAATAATCCAAATGTTCAAAAAGGATTTCCTTTTTCTCTGTAATAATAAAACAGTAGCTTGTACTACCCAACTAAGATATAATTAATCCTTATTGGAAGCAAAACCATCCTGTTAAACAAATTCCAGAAAGCTCCATTATCCAGAAAACCCCAAGTCCCATACTGGATAATAGGTCCCATACTGTATTGCACTGAAATCGCCCTGACGTTGAAGAGCTGCAGGCTTACACATCTCTTGGAAAAAGTAAAACTTTTGTAAACTGCACCTAATTTAAGTTGCAAAAACTGAATTGGTACAATTACTGTATCTTCTCTGTTGGGTTTAGATTTGTGTTCTGTTTGCTCTGTTTGCCCAAACATAAAATATGTTTTCCATTTACCTTCCAGTAAGAGAATAATTGCATCGGCTAGACACCACCGTTTATTTTTCCACGGCGATAGATTTTTCTAATTTGATCAGGCGGCTTCAGACGTGTGGACTAAAAAAAGCAAATTGTTCTTTCTATTATCCGTTCTTGTGTATACTTGTCATTATTATTGATCACACCATATGTAGTGTTACCACATCTCACTTGCATTTTGCTGATTCTATTTTTTTTTTTCAGGTTTTGTTTCCCCCCCCCTGACAAAGAATTATGTTACTGCTCAGTCATTTGTCAGTTTACCTAAAGTCTTGCAGGCAATTACTATAACGTACAACACAATACTCGCCCTTTTTCTTGTACCAAGTAGCAAATTAATTTTGCATTTTTATAACAATTTGCAAAATGTCCAAGACATTACCATAACAATTATCTGCAAGACCCCCATTCAAATATAAATGAATAAGTGAATTGCAGTGAACATTTACACAGGCTCTGCGGGCTGTACCATTTCTGTATTTATACTTATTTCTGTAGCTTTTAAAGGTACAAACTCAAGGCTTCTGTTTCCAGTTTAATGGATCTTGTTGGGCTTTACAATATATTGTAACTAGAATTGACTTTAGGCAATCTTGAATATATTGTATCATTTTATTACATAAGTCATAGTGATGAGCGAAAATCTTTCACCCCGTTTCTCAGACTTCAATGGGAGAAAAAAATGACACCCAAAGGGGCAAATTCACTAAGATTCGTAGTTGCGCCAGGCGCAACTTCGCCGCACTTCGCCGCACTTCGCCAACTCCGCAAATTCACTAAAATCCGAAGTTGCGCACAGGGGTAGCATAAGGTTGCGAAGTTGCGCTAGCATTGATTCGCTAAATGAAGCGAAGTTACGCTAGCGATGGTTAATTTGCATATGGCGCCAAATTCTAATTTCAATGGAGGAATACGTAGAATCACTACAAATGCCTGGGAAACCTTCAAAACATCAAATAAAATTTTCTTTTTTTGCCCTACACATGTGCCCACTGTATAGTTAAGTTGCCATGAGTTAGGAAATGTAGGGGGGAAGGAGGGGAGCCCCAAAAATTTTTTCGATCTTTTTCAGCCTATCACCCATAATATAGAAAAAACGCCAGCGTTTTGAACTTTTTTGAAGCAATCCCTATCTACTCTATTGCGCTTCGCTTGGTCTGAGGTGGCGAAGGAAGTCTAGCGTAAAAGGTAGCGTTCAGTACAATGCGCGCGTTAGTGAATTTGCGTAGTTACGTCTGTAGCAAAAATTCGCCAGGCGTAAGGGTGCGAAGTAACGCCAGCGTTCGTTAGTGAATTTGCAAAGTAATGAAAATGCTCAACGCTAGCGAATTGACGCTAGCGTTAGGCGCTTCAGCACTTAGTGAATTTGCCCCTAGACTTTAATGCATTTTGGCGAATTCTCATGAATTTTTGGCGAAGCATAACGGGTCAGATTCACCCATCACTAATAAATTGCCAGCCATTTAAAGATCCCTGCTTATAAAAGCCAGGAGGCGGCAAATCAAAAACACCAGAATGCTTACAACCATCAATTCAAGAGACCAAAAAAAAAAACAATTCCATCCTGACCCAAAATAGTATCTGGATACCAACTGGAAACCGTATAGTAGCATTAAAGGTGCGGTTCACCTTTAACTTACATTTTAGTGCATTGGGGGTAAACTACAAATAATAAAAAATGAAAACAAATTTCAAATCAGCTTTGGGGCTTTTTTACGGTGTCCTTCCAGCCAAGTCCGACCCTGCCTTTCCGTTGCATCACACTGTATACAATGATTGAGAATCAGTAGGAAGCAGAAACCTTATTAAAGCAGATCTAAACCCTAAAAATGAATATGGCTAGAAATGCCTTATTTTATATACTGAACTTATTGAACTAGCCTAAAGGTTCAGCATCTCTATATTAGTAATGATCCAGGACTTCCAAGATGTCACAGGAGTTTCCCATCTTGAATTCTAGGTCTGTGACACTCACATGCTCAGTGGGCTCTGAGAAGCTGTTGAGAAGCTAAGCTTAGGGGTCGTCACTAATTATCCAGCAGAAAATGAAGCTGGCCTGTCATATAAGCTGATGCTATAGAGCTGGTTTCTGAGCGGCCATGTAGTAATGATCTGAATTATTCATTAGTAGTGATGGGCGAATCGGTGGTGTTTCGCCGAAAAATCCGTCAATTTACCGAAAAATTCGGAAAACGCGTTGAAGTCAATGGGCGTCAAAATAATTCTGACACTCGACAATTTTTATGCATGTGACTATTTTATCCAAATGCATTAAAGTCAATGGGCGTCTGAATAATTTTGACTATTCTAACAAGTGACAAATTTTTTCCGCGGTGGATGTTTTGCCGGCAAATTTTCACCACCAAATGACTCGATGGCAGCAAAACGCGGAAATTTGCTGCAAATCCATGCCTCCTGAATTTTTTCGGCCATCACTATTCATTAGCGACGAGCGAATATGTCCCGTTTTGCCGTGCCGAAAAATTTGCAAAAAAATTGTGAAGCGCATGTCTGGCGAAAAAATTTGCTCATCACTATTATTCATTATTCAGCCTTGTATTGTGACATTTAGTTTACATAAATAAATATATTACATAAAATATATTGTGCTTCAGTCTCTTAACAGCAGCAGTGACAGCAGCATCGAGTATGTGCTATCTTCTAGAGGAACAGATCTTTACTGCTAAAGGACTGTGGTTGCCTTGGGCTGGCAACATTTTCCCCCTACTTTTTTGGTTAAGCTTTCAACTTTCAAATTTTTTAAAATAATTTCCTTTTTCTCTGTAATAATAAAACAGTACCTTGTACATGATCCCAACTAAGAAATTAATCCTTTTTGGAAGCAAAACCAGCCTATTGGATTTATTTAGGGGCAGATTTACTAAGGGTCGAATTTTGAAATTAAAAAAACGTCGAAATTCGACCCTCGAATTAAAATCCTTCGACTTCGAATACCGAAGTCGAAGGATTTTTAGCATATTCAATCGATGGAACGATCAAATAGAATTCGTTGGAACAATTAAATAGTTCGAATCGAAGGATTCGAACGATTTTTAGCGATCGATCGAAGGATTTCTATTCGATGTGTAAAATAAAGACTTAGTAAAGTGCTGTGGAAGGTCCCCATAGGCTAACATTGCACTTTGGTAGCTTTAATTTGGCGAAGTAAGAAGACAGTACTTTGATTATCGAATGGTCGAATATTCGAACGATTTTTACTTCGAATTGTTTGAATCTAAGTCGAATATAGCCTATTCGATGGTCGAAGTACCCAAAAATTTACTTTTCTAAACTTCGGAAATTCACTTGAGCTTAGTAAATCTGCCCCCATATGTTTAATTGATTTTGTAGTAGATCCAAACTACGAAAAGATCCATTATCCAGAAAACCCCAGGTCCCGGGCATTCTGGATAACACGTCCCATACCTGTACTGCTTTGATATTGAAAACACAGACTATTGTGGATACATTGTAGTGGTCCAAATATGCATTAGGGTACAGGTAACAAATGATAAATACTCCTAGATCATGGAATAGACGCACAGGAGAGATTCCAGAGAATATGAATGTTGTATGATCATGTTATCACAATTGGACTGAAATTTGAGCGGTACCCCAAAAAAAGATGATTCGGTCACATCCGGACACGTACTGGATGTTTTACAGCAGCTCAGAAAGATAGGAAAGACAATATATGTTGAGGTGATGGCAGGATCAGGACATAGAGAATTTGGTTTGCTAAAACAAAGCCCTTTGAAAAGCTGGTATAGCAAAGTGCAAGAGGCAGACTAAAAATCACGTCGCTCAAAAGAGCGTGAAAAGGCACACACACTCACTCACTCACATTGTACAGCTTGTCTTTCAATCTGCCTGCAATTGTATCACTAAAGTTGTCAAAATAAATCTGCCTATATTTTCTGAACACTAGAGAAGATACTTGAGAGTGTTAATCATTATTATAATAAGGCTTGGCACATCCTTCTATAGTGACAGGCTCTATGAATACTTCCCTTCCTTCTGTACGACACTGAGGGGGTTGTTTATTAAGCTTTGAGTTCTGTTTTCAACGAAAATTCGAGTTTTTCAGGTTCATTTTTTTCTCAAAACACATTTTTGAGTTATAAAGAGCTAGAATTTTTCGAGATTTAATATCCTCATATTTTATTTATTATAATGCACAAGTTTTAGTGAGTCAGGTGACAGAAAGGACATCACTGATGAGAACGGATGAAATTACTGAGCCCCGTTTATATAGTGAATAAAGTACCCCCTCTTGTAAAATATAAGGATATTATAAGTTACCGAGGAGTTCCTCATATCCTCATATTTTAGAACTGGGAGTACTTTATTTATTATAATACACAAATTTCTGTGAGTCATGTGACAGAAATTACATCAGAACTCACCGTTTATAAGGATATAATTTACAGTATATTCATGGCTTTTGTGTATTATAAGGATATTATAAGTTACCGAGGAGTTCCATGACCATATAAAAGCACGAGGCTGAAGGTCATGAACTCCGAGGTGACTTCTAATATCCTCATATTTTGCAACAGGGGGTGCTTTATTATAATTAGGGATACACCGAATCCAGGATTCAGTTCGGGATTCGGCCTTTTTCAGCAGGGTTCGGATTCGGCCGAATCCTTGTGTCTGGCTGAACCGAACCAGAGTCTTAATTTTCATATGCGAATTAGGGGCAGGGAGGGAAATCACGTGACTTTTCGTCACAAAATAATAAAGTGAAAAAACTGTTGACACTTTTTCCTTTCCTACCCCAAATTTGCATATGCAAATTCGATTTCGGATTCGGTTCGGTATACGGCCAAATCTTTCACAAAGGATTCGGGGATTCGGCCAAATCCCAAATAGTGGATTCGGTGCACCCCTAATTATAATACACAAGTTTTGGTGAGTCATGTGACAGAAATGACATCACTAAGCTCCGATTATGGGGTAAATTTATCAAAGAGGGAAGTTCCGCCACTAGAGTGAAATTCCGCAGCTCTCCATTCATTTCTATGGGATTTTGAAAGGCGTATTTATCAATGGGTGAAACTGAAATTTCACCCTTTGATAAATACGCCTTTAAAAACCCCATAGAAATGAATGGGAAGTGGCGGAATTTCACTCTAGTGGCGGAACGTCACTATTAACTTCACTCTTTGATAAATATACCCCTAGAACTGATGACATCACTAAGCACCTTTATAAGGATATAATTTACAGGATATTTGTGGCTCTTGTGTATTATATATACAGGTCAGGTATGGGGCCTGTTATCCAGAATGCTCAGGATTTCCATATAAGGGATCTTTCCATAATTTCAATCTTCATACCTAAAAAAATCATGTAAACATTAAATAAACCCAATAAGTTGTTTTTGCTTCGAATAAGTTTGAAATAATTGCATCTTAGTTTGGATCAAGTACAAGGTACTGTTTTATTATTATTATTATTAATGGAGTATTATTAATGGAGTCATAAATATATATAAATATATATATATATATATATATATATATATATATATATATATATATATATATATATATATATATATATATATTGCTTATCAGTCTTTCCTTAGGAAACAATTTCAATAAGAAAAATATCAAGGCAGTTTGGAAATCTGAAATAGAGTATAGAGAATAAATATTCAAATTACTAGATAAAGCATACAGAGCGGTAAAATCATTAAATGTTATCATATACACACCTACCCAATGTGTTTCACACTCCTTCCCCCAAAACAGATGGCACTGCATACTGTAATTACTATCATGAAAGAAATATAGGAAAGATAGGGATGGAACAGTGTTTGATTGCCTCCATTAAACTCTGTGCATTCTATTTAGAAGTTCTACCTCGCCGTGCCATTAACTTGAGGCTGACTAAGGGAGCTGTATATTGAAATTGTTCTGAGCTGGGTTTTGTTGGCTTGCATGTTTTATACCACACTATAAATGTGAATCCTTTCCGTACTTTATGTTTTTAATCTATATTTTGACAGAAAAGATCTCAGACAAAAAAGGCGGCTGTTTACAATTTCACTTATTACCTTTTCTCTTTTCCCAAAGCTCAGTATTTATGAGACCATAGTTACACTGAATGCCAGCCACTGTTTTATTTGTTTTATAGAATATTGTTCTTTATAGGCTGATCATGTTCCAGATACAAGTGGTGACAGACAAACACCACTCAAAAAATGATCAGTTTCGGGGGGGGGGGGGGGGGTTGGCTCCTGTAGATCTCTGCTAAATGACTCCTTTAAAATTCGAAATCGCCTCAGTGGCTAAACCTCTCCATGTTCCTCAGACCTTAATAAAATAAATATAATATAAATTATTTCCTTTTTCTCTGTAATAATAAAGCAGAAGCTTGTACTTGATCCAAACTAAGATATAATTAATCCTTATTGGAAGAAAGGTCATGATTTTCTAGTAGACTTAAGGTATGAAGATCCAAATGACGGCAAGATCCATTATACGGAAAACCCCAGGTTCCAAGCATTCTGGATAACAGGTCCTATACCTGTACTAGGAGTGTGCTTGAACTCAAGTATCTTTCTAACAATTGACCACCATTTTTCCATGAGCACACTAGCTGATAAATTTTAAATGGCCTATACAGAGACATATTTCAAAGTGCAAAGTATCCAGAAAAAATAAAGGCCCAAGGGACATGCAATCTAAGGTTAGTAAAAATAAACAAGATAAGTTAGAACTGCCAGAGAACTTGAAGGCAAGTGTTGGTTGTATAAAAACCATTTGTACTGCCAAACAGAGCCTCATGTAGGCTGCCAGTCCACATAGGGGCTACCAAATAGCCAATCACAGCCCTTATTTGGCACCCAGGAACTTTTTGCATGCTTGTGTTGCTCTCCAATTCTTTTTTACATTTGGCTCATGGGTAAAAAAGGTTGGGGACCCCTGTGGTATGGTGAAGGGAGAGTGCCACAATTGGGTAACTCGTGAAAAAATAGAGGGAGTTGACATGCCCGTTGCATCAGCTTCTGAGCAATTCATTATCCATACAAAAACATGAGCCAATGGCAAGGGGAGCAATTAAGCAGTACATGTACATGCTACAAGTATCCTAGGTGTAATTGGGTTGCGGTATAATAACCCCACAAATGTAAAGCCATTCACAGGGACATTGTAACTGGGCTCATGTGCACCTGTTGGCAGTATTGCTCCCATCCACCACTTTGCTCCTATGAGAAGCCGATTGCTGTTAAATGGCTTGTTTAACGTTCAATTAACTTTTAGTATGATGTAGAGAGTGATATTCTGAGACGGTTTGTGGTTTTTGAGTTATTCAGCAGCTTTCCAGTTTGCAGTTTAAGCTGGTTGCTAGGGTCCAAACCATGCATGGATTTGAACAAGAGACTGGAATATGAATAGGACATTTGCATACGGTGGGTAATTTAAAGTTGTATGGACGTCTTTATTATAAATGTTGGTGCAAATGCTTGAAGTCACCACTTTTTATTACAAATGTCCAGGGAACTTTAATAAAGACAAGAGAGTTAATATAATGCCCTACACATGAGCCCACTGTAAAAGGAATGTTCCATATGTTAGGAAATGTCTGGAGAAAACCGGTTCCCCAAAAAAAGTTTGTTAGGACTTTTGCAGGCAATCCCGCTCAAAAAAAAGGAAAAGTCACCAGCGTTTTTGAGCTTTATTGCATTTTCGGCAAACAGGATATGATGTAAGTAACAGAAGATTGAGGAAGATCTAGCTGCTTTTTAGCACTTCGCCTGGTCTGAGGTGTCTGAGTCAACTCTGAGTCAACTGGCGAAAGAGCCAACGTTCAGTAAAATCCGCACTTCCGTGACAGAGTGAAAAGTCGCCTGGCGATAGAGTGGGAAAGGAGCACTAGCGACGGTCCCGTTCACATGCGAATTGGCGACTGTGCCTGTTAGTGAATTGGCAATGTACCTGCAGGTGGCAACACTTGAGAAAAGCCGCTAGCGTTAGCCACTTCTCCCTTTAGTGAATCTGCCCCTTGGACTAAAATATACATTTTTTTTGTGTTTGTCTCCAATCCAATAAGTAATAACAAAAGGGGTTTGTGCAGAAAGCCAATGTGAACACTACCTTCAGTCAATTGGATTTCAACAATTGGGTGCATACAAAAAAAGTATAAAGAAGAGGATGTACTCACAATTCACCCCATTCCATGGGTGCATCTATACAATAGAAATAGAATGGATGTGAGCTCCTCTAAAAAGTCAATCAAGGCGAGTAAAAATACAAAAGTATTTATTAGGACATGATGAAAGTTCCAATTGTGGATTCTAGTTTGATCAGACTTCTTTCATTCAAATAGTCAGATAAATTCAGACTTTCATAAATAAGACCCCCATGTGTAGCCATTTTAGATGAGGTCAGTGACCCCCATTAGAAAGCTGGAAAGAGTCAGAAGAAGAAGGGAAATAATTCAAAAACTATAAAAAGAATAAATAATAAAAAACAATTGAAAAGTCGCTTAGAAATGGCCATTCTATAACATACTAAAAGTTAACTGAAAGGTGAACCACCCCTTTTCAGAAAACGTACATTTCACGGTACATTTGATTTGCACTACATTAATATCATATCCATTTCACACCAATGTGTATTTATATATTTTATATATATATATATATATATATATATATATACATACATGCCTTTTTATGCAGCTACTGGGAAATCTGCTCAATTAGAAGTCCTTTGTGCTCCTTCTTTCCCTTCACTTCTGCTCCAGTGATTTTTTTCCTTCTCTCCCTTCTGCTTCACTTGCTCCTGTGTCTGCCCAGCTGCTTTCATCCCCGGTGCTTCACTACCCACATTGCACCGCATTGTGCAAAGCTTCTCCTTTACACTACGCACACACCTGGCTGAGCACATTAGAATATAGTGTTATTATACAAATATTTGGGTTCAGAATTAGAGGTGTTGCATGCAGTGTTACAATAAGAACTACATTTGCATGCATTTGATATGAAGAGATTCATCTTGCTACACACACTGTCATTAGGACAGGCTTTCATTGCTAAAATGGGCAGATATTCTGCAAGTGAGTTAAATGATCTCCGCTGAGCAAAATCTGATGCACCCTTTCACTGAGCAGCTTTTAAGATTAAACCCTCTCTAAGTAATTCCCAAGTGCACTGACTGCAAAGAGCATTTAAATGAAAGCAATACATTAAAGGGGCAGCAGAATGACTAAACAAGACTTAGCCTGACTATCGTGTAAGCTCTAAAGCAATAAGGCATTATTCAGTGTCACCCTTTGATATAGGAGGCGTAATGCAAAAATGCATGGGTCTATGCTAAATTAACAAAGGTTACAGAGTAAAAAATAGAAACAGAGAGTCTTACACACAAGAGCTCACAATCTAAAGGTATAGGATACATTTGAAAAAAAATATGAAAGCAATTGGTTATTTTTTAGGTTAATGTCTGATACATTGAATCTGCTTCTGTAAACAGGTGCAGTCTGAGAGTGTTTTGGATGGCTTGAGGCAGAGACAAAACACTAAGGGCAGTACATAAATTTAATTAAATTAATATAATTTTGCAAACATACAGCTAAAGCCATATGTGTACAATTGCAGGCCTAGGAAAATTTAGGGTTGCCAACCAGCCGGTATTTTACAGGCATAGCCAGCAGGGTCGGACTGGGAGGCCCGGGGCCCACCGGGACTCCAGTCCAGGGCCCCCCCTACAGGCCCCCGTCCCCCTGCTGCAACGCGCCGTGCGGCGCCCTTCAGCGGTGGCCCCCTCTGTGTGCATGCGGGCACGGCGCTGCGTCTGCACGCATGCGCACACGACGCTGTGTCTGCACGCATGCGCACACGGCGCTGCGTCTGCACGCATGCGCACACTGCGCATCGACGAAGATCCTTTTTTTTTTTTTCAAAAAACAGCATCGGGGGAGAGGGCCTGGCCCGGCGGGGGCCCACCGGGTTTTTTCCCGGTATCCCGCCGGGCCAGTCCGACACTGATAGCCAGTAAAACCTGCCGGAGCTGGTATTACAGATATGGGACCTGTAATCCAGAATGCTCAGGAACTGGGGTTTTCTGGATAATGGATCTTTCTGTAATTTGGATCTCATACCTTACGTCTACTAAACAAATCATGTAAATATTAAATAAACCAAACAGGCTGGTTTTGCTTCCAATAAGGGTGACTTATGTTTTAGTTTGGATCAAGTACAAGCTACTGTTTTATTATTACAGAGAAAAAGGAAATCATTTTTAAAAATGTGGTTTATTTGGATAAAATGGAGTCTATGAAACTGGGAGACAGACTTTCTGTAAATTCAGAGTTTTCTTGGTTATGGGTTTCCAGGTAAAAGAACCTGTCAATAAATTACCTTTTCTCTTCCCCTTTCTCATCCCCATCCTCCTGGAGATGCCTGCGAAGTAATAGCCCTGTCTCTTTGACATTACCCCGCCCCTCCTACATGACAGGCTGCCATATGCAGGGAGTCCAGGTATGGGACCTGTTATCCAGATTGCTTGGAAACAGGGCTTTCCAATAAAGAGTTAAAGTGGACCTGTCACCCAGACACAAAAATCTGTATAATAAAAGTCCTTTTCAAATTGAACATGAAATCCAATTTCTATTTTTTATTAAAGCATTCATAGCTGTTGTAAGCTCATTTAAAAACCGCAGCTGTCAATCAAATATTGTCTGCCCCACCTCTATGCTTTAGGCATAGAGTCGGGGCAGACAATTACTTTCACTTTCCATTTAGCACTTCCTAGATGTCACATTCCCCCTGTCTCTTTACTGTTTAATTGTGTAACCAGGACATGGGGATGGACATCAGGTCCCCCATTCTGGTGCACAAACAATATTTTGAGATGATACAAGGCTTGTCTTAATAACAGTGTCCACAAAATGGCTCCTGCCTGCTTGCTATAATTATGAATTCCCAGACTGAAGGAAACAAGATTCAAACAATTTATATAGTGTAATTAAAGTTAATTTTGCTTGACTAATGTGATTAAATAGGATTTTGAATATTTTTTTTGGGTGACGGGTCCCCTTTAAGTCTACTAGAAAATCATATAAACATTAAATAAACCCAATAGGCTGGTTTTGCTTCCAATAAGGATTAATTATATCTTAGTTGGGATCAAGTACAAGGTACTTTTTTATTATTACACAGAAAAAGGAAATGATTTAAAAAAAATTTAATCATTAGGAATGCAATCATGTATCTTCATACAGAAGTAAAAAGTAGCTGTTTAATAAATCATTGTGCATTTGTGTAACTGGGGTACAGATAGAACAAACAAGAAAATGCAAGAAAGACTTCACTGTAGTAAATAGGCCCTGCACTGGTGAGTAGGACATGGCCACTGACATGCCAATACTGGAGGCAATGTATTATAGAAAATATTTAATGGCTCATTTTTAGCTAATTTTAGAAAACATGGACCGGCTGCACAGAATTAAATCTTCCTGTTAGTTAATAAAGGACAGAAGTACGTTTTAATGTTTATTCCATCCAGCTGAAGCAGGCAGCTGTGGGCACTGCATTAAGCCCTTTAATACAATCAATTGTTTACACAAACAACTTTGTTGCATTGATTTTTCCTTACAAATGGCATCCAGTAAAATTAGACACAAATCAATATATATCTGATTTCATGACTAATGGATTTAAGGGCTCTGATTTGATGTTGTATTGGGAAAAAGCATCAACATTGGGGTAACCAAGCTAAACCTAAAGTAAAGTAGTTATAGGATGTTATTACATTCACTCAACAGGCAGACTAGAGTACAGGTATGGGGTCTGTTAGACAAATACAAGAGTCCTCTGCACTCAACCCATTATCAATATATTTAAGACAGAGACATTTTGTGCATACTGCTACTGAAAAATGCCTTACCCTTTAAACAACACAGGGATTGTTTGTCCATATATTGCAATATATTTAAGCTGGCCAACTACGTCAAAGTCATCCCATATCTGGCCAGTCCTATGCTCAATTTTATCTGATTCATTAAGAATTCTATTGCTTCATTATACATTTTACAAAGGGACTTGGTTTTACCTGCAACTTACTTGCTGCTTTCAAAGTAAAACTCCCAAACTTGGCTGCCCTTTTATTAGACACCATTGGGATCACTTGACTATAGCTGGGAAGGGTGGGAGCTACAACATGGAGCTGGTCACTGCTCCTGTATAACTATAACAAACAAGGGAAAGTTGTGCTCACCACTCATTTTTAAAACTATTAGGCGGGGGTGCAATGAGGGTGTGACCACAAAATACATCAGGTGATATCAGTGGTGTCTAATAAAAGGGCAGCCAAGTTTGAGTTTTACTCAAAGCAGCAAGTAAGTTGCAGGTAAAACTTAGTCCCTTTCCAAAATGTATAATGAAGCAATTTCTTAATGAATCAGATGAAAGTTGAGAGTAGGACTGGCCATATCAGGGATGACTTTGACGTAGTTGGCCATCTTAAATATATTGCAATATATGGACAAACAATCCCTGTTTTGTTAGTGGTGATAACAACTTTCCCTTGTTTGTTATGGGGTTCGTTATCTGAAAAGTTCCAAATTATGGCAAGGCCATGTCCTGTAGACTGTAATAATAAAACAGTACCTTGTACCTGATCCCGACTAAGCTATAACTAATCCTTGCTGGAAGAAAAACAATATTTTATTTTACAATATAGGGTTTATTCAATGTTTAATTGATATTTTAGTAGATTTAAGATATGGATATCCAAATTATAGAAAGTCCCCTTATCAAAAAAAACCCAGGTCCTGAGCATTCTGGATAACAGGCCCCATACCTGCTACGGACCACTAGGCTAGAGACAGAAAGTGCCCCTCAGCCCCAACCTAGTTCATATGGTTTTCAGATGTCTATAGAGAAGTGATGAGCCCTGTAATCCACACTGGGTTTTATTAGAGTTGTGGTGCAACAAGTAACTTAGTTAATAAATATCATCATTAATTGCAATTGTAATACAGGTATGGGGACCAGTTATCCAGAATGCTCGGGATCTGGGTTTTTCCAGATAATGGATCTTTCTATAGTTTGGATCTTCATACCTTAAATCTACTAGAAAATCATGTAAACATTAAATAAACCCAATAGGCCGATTTTGCTTCCTATAAGGATTCATTATATCTTAGTTTGGATCAAGTACAAGCTACTGTTTTATTATTAGAGAATTAGGAATCCCATACCCATATTAGGTATGAAAATCCAGCATCAACCCTGGATTCTTTCATGCTGGTGTCTCTCTAGAGGATGAAGAAACTGTTGACTGAGCACCAGAGAGTTAGTTATGACATGGCATTAGAAGGGTTCAAGCACACGTGCAGATTCGGGGAGTTTTAGTAGCCTGGCGACTAATTGTCTCTTTTGCGGGGTGACAATATCCCTGAACTGTCTTCCGGCTGCTGTAATGCGAAAACGCCAGCGCCAATACATTCGCATCGATTTGATTTCCAAAGTCATCTGAATTTGTCTCAAGAGGAAACTTCAGGCGACTTCTGAAATCGAAGCGCCGCAAGTGCATTGGCGCTGGCATTTTCGCATTATAGCAGGTGGAAGGCAGTTTGGAGAGATTGTCGCCCCGCAGAAGAGGCGATTTCCCCAAATCTGCCCATGTTCTAGCTCCCTAACTGTAGAGCATTGGAAAATGTATGTGGGATTCAAAAGAACATTGTTGTATACTGTATATCAAAGAACAAGCAAAGGAACAGTGTCAGTGAGAATATAGACAACCATAGCAATTACTTACCCTTTAAATGGAACGGTTAATGATAAATGAATAGAGGTGGTAATATGCTTAATTTATTTAAATATTATCATATTGTCTTTATGGATGTCCTGCTGTTTGCCTAAATGGGAAGAAACTGACCAAAAAAAAGATGCATAAACTATAAATAAAGCTCCCTTTAAATCAGAAAGGCCAGGAACGTGGTTACAAGCTGTGATCTGAAAATGCATGCTTCCAGTGTAATTAGAAATGTAAATCTTTCTTTTGCTTCCCAAGTGAGATTCTACACAGACAATGTATAAAAAGAAAAATATATATGAAGTATTTGATTAATATAAATAATTTTGGGGCCTATTTATCAACAGGCTCGTTTTTGTGGTTTTAGTGGTTTTTGAAACCACAATTAAACTCACAAACTCTAAACCTACAAATTTCATGAGATTTCTTAAAAAAAAGTACAAACAGAAAATTATGCTGAACTCTGCACTAAAAAATATAAATACCTCAAAAACCTCTAAAAATTCTACTTATTTGGACAATTCCTAAAGAAAAAAAATATGAAAACCTCTAAAGGTCCGAATTGTTTTAGAGCGGTCCAAAAATATCAGCGCAGCTCCTGCTGACTTCTATAGGACCTCAATAACTTTTACCTGGCAAAGTTTTATTTTAGAGGTTTTTGTGGTTTTTACATAAATCTAAATTTTTTTTAAGCTTTTTAAAAAATGAGAAAACCTGGATTTTTTGAGATTCGTGGAAAAATTTGGTTGGGGTTTGCTGGAACCTGAATTTGCTACAGCCTGGCATTAGAATGTTATTTCTGTTATTTTTTGGTGTAAATAGAAATAAATGGGAGCACATGATCAGAGATCTCTTCTTACAAAAGCATTTGATGGAGGTCGTAGGGAAACCAACATGAGGCTGAGAGAAATATGGGGGTCAATGTAGATGATAAAAGAAGTGAAGAGCGGATAAGCGCTAGAGAGAAGGCTATGGAAGGTGGGATTTAAAGCAGTAAGAAGAATTATGATAACATTTTGAAAACTACTTAAAATTCTGAATTCTTGTTTTCAGCATTGTTTTCTGGTACTTTTAACTACAGGCTGCTTCTCTTGGCAATGTTTCCATTCTCAGGAGCCACAACTAGCATGGGCTGCAGGAAAGGATAATCCTCATCAATCAGGAGCTGCTTATCAACCTCATAATGGTCCCTTGTCAGGATCCTTCTTTATAAAGCTAAAGACAAGAGTTTGTCTATTGTTAATTGCCATTAGCAAATGTGTTCCTAATTAAACTGAAAATACCTATTTTTCAAGTGAGAAATGTAATCAGCAGGAACGGCCCTGCAGGGGAGGGATAAGCATCAAGTGTTTACTGTATTGCTCTGTTGTTTATATAGTATTAGAAATCTAATTATTCATACTGATGCTGTGAGTAGCGATGAGCGAATCTGTCCCATTTTGCTTCGCCGAAAAACTCGCAAAACCACAAAAAAATTAGCAAAACTGCAAAAAAAAACATCGAAGTCAGTAGGTGTTTTTACACGTGACAAGGTTTTACATGCGTGTCAATTTTTCTCACTCCAAATGCGTTCAAGTCAATGGCCGTTTTTTCTTATGGCGACTTTTTTTGTCCTGATGCATTAAAGTCGATGGGCATATTTTTTCTTATGGCAACTTTTTTTATCCTGATGCATTAGGCTAGTGGCAAACTGGGCAATTTGAGGAGATTTAGTCGCCTGGTAACTAATCACCTCGTCTTTGCGGGGACCAATCTCCCCGAACGCCTTACTTCTGTCTTGCGCTGGCTATAATGAAAAATTGCCTGCGGCATGGCACACGCATCGCTTCATATTCCAAAGTCGCCCGAAGTTTCCTTGTGAGACAACTTTGGAATAAGAAGCGCAACGTGTGCCATGCCGCAGGCGACTTTTCGTTATAGCCGGCACAAGACAAAGGTAAGGCGTTCGGGGAGATTGGTCCACCGCAAAGACGAGGTGAATAGTCGTCAGGCGACTAAATCTCCCCAAATCGCCCAGAGTGCCCCTACCCTTAACGTCAATGGGCGTTTTTTCTTATGGCGACTTTTTTTGTCACAATGCATTAAAGTCAATGGACGTTTTTTTCTTATGGCAACGTCTTTTGTCCAAGTGCATTAAAGCTAATCGGCATTTTTTCTTAAGGGCGTTTTTTCTCTGCAAATTTTTCCACAGCAAATTTTTGCCACAGTTTCGTTAAAAAATTGTACATGGCGAAATGCTGAATTTTGCCGTGAATCCATGGCTGGTGAATAAATTCACTCATCACTAGCTGTGAGACTTGGGGGCAGATTTATTATTGAGTTGTGTTTTCTATGAAAAATATGAGTTTCAATGTTATTATTGAGTCAAAAATAGATTTTCAGGTTAAAAAGAAAAAAATCTAATTTTTCCAGATTTATTATACCCAAACCCTGGAAATAGCTGAAATCAGAAAATACACCATCTGAATCCTGTCGAGGTCATGTAGAAGTCATTGGCAGAGGTCCTTTGAACCATTTGAAGATGTCTATATATTTGAGTTTTTTTTCAGAGGGTTTCACTTAAAAAATTGATCAGTTTGTGTGATTCCAGTTTTTTTCCCCCATGTAAATCTTGACCAATTCAAGTTTTTGGGTTGTTAAACCCCAAACTCAAGTTTTTTCCATTCAAGGTTTTTCTTAAATAAGAAACTATTGTAGAGAGCGAGTCTGGGCCCAGTCCGACTGTGTGAAAGTGTCATCCAGTGACAATGGTACCATGATTCTCATTGAGGCAGGTGTTAATTCTTATTCGCTACCACATAGTTGAATTGAAGAAGTCGGACTTATACAGTGGGGAAATGTTTTCAAGAATACAGAAAAGCAGGGCCGGAACTAGGGGTAGGCAGAAGAGTCACATGCCTAGAGCACAGCGGTAGGATGGTGCTAGGCACTAATGTGTCCAACAGCAATACCCCAGAGAGAGGGGGTGCTAATCACATTCCTGTTTTGTACCCCTAGCCTGGTCGTTTGTCCTCTACTGCCTCCTCCCTCATTCACTGCAGCAACTCTGGCCATTAGCGGGCATGGAGTATGAGCGCGAGTACATGCTTGCAAGGGGCGGAGTTAAGGGAAGAGGCCAAACAGATCGCCTAGGGTGTCTGCCTGGCTTGGCCCAGCGCTGCTCAAAAATCCAGTTGCTTTAGACTTAATTCTACTAGACATTTCATTTGCGATGTCTAACGGACAGTGTAGTCGCCATTGCTATAAACATAAATGGCACCAATGTGTACCATGTTTTCCAAAGAGAAAGGAAAAAAATATATAAAAAATCGGATTGTTAAAACTGAAGCTGCGGAAGAATGGTACATCCTGGTATCCACAGACGGCTGTAGACTCCAGGCTTCTAGTGAGTGAGTTACTAATGGAATGAATTTCAGCTTGATTGCCCTTTAATCTAACGTCAAGATCACACTGTGATCTAAGGCTTGAAAACAGAATCCTTCATGTGTAAAACCCTGTGTCATTTAATAACATGTAAAATCTTAAAACGTTAAAACGTAAATTTCTACAGATCTGTCTATATCTGTCATTTTCCTGTCTGTCTGTGTATCATCTTTCTGTCTGACTATTGTCAGTATTTTACTGTCAATCAATAAAAGCATATTTATATAATTGTTTCTTTTGAATGCAGAGGCTGATTTCAGACTTCGGGATCTAAGATACTGCAAGTAAAGTGTGTCACATCCATTGGGGTTATCCCTATCCATTTTCTCTAATTATTCCTGCCGTTTCCTTCAATATCTTATGAACTTCATCAGAAGATTTAACAGTTTTCCACTGGAACAGTTCCAATGCGCCTTGTTTCCTGTGAATCCTTAATGTGATGATTATAACTCAGAAATAATTAGCCATTGTGAGAATGAAAAGAGAATAGTTTTTCACTTCTCGCGATCTCTGCTGAACTTGACAAAGTATTGGTCAGGAATACCAGTCTTCTTGTATTCTCCAAAGACCCATAAAGAGTTATTTTTAACTTTCTTTTATTTAAAATGTGAGTTCTGCACTGAAGCGACGCTGCCTATAATTGCAAAGTGAGACTATAAATGTGATACAGACTGACAAAAAAAATAAAGGTAGGGAAATCATTCTCTAACTCTGAGTTTGCTGATCCCTTGAGCGTCCATCAAAACTGCACTGCAGCAGGGACAAAGGAGGTTCTACAATGTAAGTGGGGATGTTCTCCTGAGTGTCTAACTGACTTTCATGCTACACTTGACTCTGGTGGTCCTCATGCTGGTTCTATGCCATTGGTCCTTTAGCTCGGGCTCCCAGCCCCAGTAGTTATTCCGTTCTCACACCTGACCCGCTGTGGCCTACCCATTCTGGAACCTGACAATGCCTATTCTGACCTTTGGAATCTGTACAGGGCTCAGCCTACCAAATCTGTATGGTCATTTTTATGTGCCCAGATTTCCCCCACACATATTGTGCCAATAACAACTATACGGTGGCAATCACTTCAAATGGACTTAAAAGTTAATTACATAATAATAGCATGGCTAGACTTATAAGGGGTCCTTACCGCACCGAAACTCCATTCATTAAAGGTACTTGCATCATCATGCACATCCGTATACCTGTGCTTGGCACCGCTGCCTTCCTCTTGTCTACTGTCCCAAATTAAGCTCTGCTAATACTGATGCAGGAGAACTCTGAACAGGCCCAGATTTGTGGAAAGCCCACCTTGGCCCGGGCCTAGGGCGGCAGGATTTTAGGGGGGTGGCATGCTGCCCAACCACAGCCATATTCGTTCAAAAACACTGGGGATGCTCTGGAGATAATGAGCCAATCCCCATTGCTCCTGTTCTTCTGGAGGGGACAGGGTCGACGAACTATAGTGGAACTAGGGGCGCCCACTATGTAAATCCGGCCCTGACTCTGAAGCTATCCCCCACCTCCAAATCAGGAGGTAGCTTCAGGGTTCCCACAGCAGGCTGCATCAATAAGGGGATACATCAGGCTCTTACTCGAAATGTTGAAAATGATATCTACTGTACTTTACTAATTTTCAACACAATTGCCTCTGGTTTGCATCAAAGTGCGAGAACAATTCACCCAATGCATATTCAGTCAAACCATACCATGACATCAGCAATAACATCACAGGACTCACCTACTGCTATTTCTTAAAGCCCTCCTTCCCAGCAATCAAATGTTGTGTTTGCTTTGCCTTTACTCCTCATTGAAGCTAGCTTCATTAGAGAGGACTTTATTGGAAGACCAGGGGTGTCCAAAAGGTAGATCGGCATATAACAGTAGACCTTAAGCTGGGGATCGGTAGATCTCAAGACATTGTCAACAAACAGCTTGTCTCTATCACCCTCCTGTTTCATGCTTTTCATTCAGATATTATGTTCATTCAGTTATTATGTTAAGGTTACATAAGAAATAGTTGTTTGATAAATATAGCAATATAAATTTTCTCATAAACCGATATTTAAGTAATATTTCCCATGGACCAGAAATGCTCTAACATCACTAAAAGTAGACCTTGCATTAGTAAAGTATGGACACTCCTGCATTAGACCCCAGACTTGAGCTCATCAAACATGGGTCACTATTGACTGGCGACTATTGGATGAGGCTAAAACAACACTTCCACCCCAAAAATTGATATATATCAGGGCTCGTCAAATACTGTAATGATCTAATACAGTGGTCCCCAACTTTTTTTTACTCATGAGCCTCATTAAACTGTTGAGTTAAGGAGCAACACAAACATGAAACAAGATCCTGGGGATGCCAAATAAGGGCTGAGATTGGCCATTTATTAGCCCCTATGTGGACTGACAGTCTAAAGGAGTCTCTCCTTGACAGAACACCTGGTTTTTATGCAACCAAAACTTGTCTCCAAGCCAGGAATAAGCACCTGCTTTGAGCAACAGCCAAGGGATTTGTGAGCAACATGTTGCTCACAAGCCACTGGTTGGGATCACTAATTTAGTAGGTTGGAAAATGTTGTTGGGTGAGTATTACATCAAGTTGTGAATGTGGTTTTCTTATGAGACCTCTACTGGGTTTTTTGTGTGGTCAGATATTACACAGTTTTAAAATAGAGTGGTCTGGATAATCACCTGCATCTACAAACTGGCCAAAGATAGACTTCACTTTACTCTACCACCGTCTCTCCCAAAGAAGAGGATGGTGTCCTGTGTATGGCTGCCTTTGCTGTATCATATGCTCTATCTGCAGCATATTCTCCGTCTTCTCTCAGTTTACACTTGTGTAATTAACAGGCTCTACAGTCCCAGATATGACAATTCATCTAGAACGATAAGAAGTACATTAAAGGCAAGACATATTTTTAACTTCAAAGCAATTGAGTTAAAAACATATTATATCCCAGAAGATTCATCCCTTGAGTTAACGCTTTCCAAAAGAATGTGGTATTTACATTTTTCTAAAAACATTTTAATGAGTGTGTTATTACATTCACAATTCATAAAAGGAATTTTCTAATCTGGAAATGTATGCTGAAAAAGACAACATGTCTGGCAACGGTTTTTCAATGTTAAATTAAAGATAGCTTAAGGAATGAGCATGAAAGATTCAAACCAAAACTGAAAACAATCAGTATTCATATAATACAAAACCAGAACATTAAGAAGATGCTGAAGGGTTGCTGAAGGGTAATGGCTATAGAAACGAGGCTGTACAAATGTATTACAAATAATAGTCATTTTCATAAAGGGTTATGTTCCATTTAAGGGCATAACAACATGCACTCTGTACCACCATAATTGTACAGTATATTTGTGTTGCGGGTGTGCTAAAAGCTCTCTCTCAAGTGTTCATTCCCTTCTCAGGCTCACAATACAGAAAGAGAGACTAGTCCAACCACATCAACTTTATGGGGGTTATTTGGGGTTTATTTACTTAAACTCAAATATATCTCATCTTTTTATTAAACCAAGCTTAGCCAAACTCCCATCCACAATGTTATCTTATTTATAAGATAATTCAGAGAGGTCACCTCTCTGAAGAGTTGCAGTGGGAGATTGGATTGGTGAAAGAGTTTATATGCCGAGAACTTCCCACACCAGTCAGTTGAACTGAAGAAGCTGCTTGGATGAACCGTGAAACGTCTTCAATAAATACTCAGCAAGTCCAGTTGTTTTTTTTTTTTTTAAATACTTGTATTAGATATACCATGACCTGGATGAATGAAAATCTTCATAGTCATACTCTCTAAAATAGAGCGAAAACTTTGGATTTGAAGTACATACAGGTCCATATAATCACATAGCCTGGCAAAGTTGGTAAAGTTAAGCTTATAGGGTTCTTCATTTTCTAGTAGGTGAAGTGGGGCTTTGGTTGGTCTTTTTGTTCTCCACAACAGAAATGTTGTTGGTAAAATAAATTGTTGGTATTCTCTCTGTGGCAACTTTTATAATTGGGGAGCAGCCCAACCCTTCAATGCTAGGTCTCCACAAATGTTGAAGTACAACCTAGAGCAGTGATCTCCAACCAGTAGCTCATGAACAACATGTAGCTCTCCAACCCCTTTGGTGTTGCTCCCAGTGGTCTCACAGCAGCAGCTTATTTTTGAATTCCAGGCTTGAAGGGAAGTTTTGGTTGTATAAAAACCAGGTGCACTGCCAAACAGAGCCTCAATGTAGGTTGACAATCCGCATACCGGCTACTAAATGGACAATCACAGCCCTTATTTGGCACCACCAAGAACATTTTTCACGCTTGTGTTGCCCCCCAACTCCTTTTACTTCTAAATGTTGCTCACTGGTTCAAAATGTTGGGGATCCCTGACCTAGAGCATGCCTTGTGTTTTAAAACCTAAAAATGAATATGGCTAAAACTGCCATATTTTATATACTTAACGTATTGCACCAGCCTAAAGTTTCAGCTTGTCAATAGCAGCAATGATCCAGGACTTCAAACTTGTCACAGGGGGTCACCATCTTGGAAAGTGTCTGAGACACTCACATGCTCAGTGGGCTCTGATTGGCTGTTGAGAAGCTAAGCTTAGGGCTCGTCACTAATTATCAAGCAGAAAATTAGGTTGGTCTGTAATATAAACTGATGCTACAGGGTTGATTATTCAATTCTGATGCTAATTGCACTGGTTTCTGTGCTGCCATGTAGTAATTATCCATATTAATTACTAATCAGCCTTATATTGTGACATTTCTATTCTATGTGTACTGTATATTGTGAGTGGGTCCCTAAGCTCAGTAAGTGACAGCAGCACAGAGCATGTGCAGTGAATCAGCAGAAAAGAAGATGGGGAGCTACTGGGGCATCTTTGGAGACACAGATCTTTATTGCTAAAGGGCTGTGGTTGCCTTGGGCTGGTACAAAAGTTCAAAAAATAATGTAAAACATTTCTAGTTTACTTCTTTAGTTTAACTTTAAAAATATGGAAAAATTTAATTTGGCAGAGATAGAGAGAAACTGGTTTCACACAAGGTGTAAAATAAGTACTATGATTTTGAGCAGATTGATTTGGGCACACACAACATTATTTTGTTGAATGTTTGCAAAATGGCATTTGCTGCATTACATTTGCAAAGCAAATTATTTATTTTTAGTCCACAGGTTTTTGTACTCTGTCCTTAAGAGGTACCTTGGAGCATACATGGAACATACACTACCCACAGGCCACCACTAGGGACTACCTAAATGATATTTATTTGACACTTATACTTCGTCGTCCTCATCATAATTTACATAATGTCAGCAAGTTGTGCAGCGCTTTAAATTAATTTATAATAAACAGTTAACAAACAAGGGTGACAGAGTAAAACATAGGATCAGAGGGCCCTACTTGCAAAAGCTTACACTCTAAAGTGGTGTTCCCCAACCAGTAGCTCGTAAGCAACATGTTTCTCTCCACCCCTTGGGATGTTGCTCCCAGTGGCCCTAAAGCAGGTGCTTAGTTTTGAATTCTTGGCTTGGAGGCAAGTTGTGGTTGCATAAAAACCAGGTGCGCTAACAAACAGAATCTCATGTAGGCTGCCAGTCTACATAAGGGCTACCAAAAAGCCAATCACAGCCCTTACTTGGCACCCCTTGAACGATTATCATGCTTGTGGAGCTCCCCTACACTTATCACATTTGAAAGTGGCTTACAGGTAAAAGAGATTGGGGACCCCTACTCTAAAGGGATAGGGTACATCTGAAAAATAAAAAATATGGAAACAATTGGTAATTTATGATATATTGATGCATTATCAGTCAAGATGCATTGAGTTCCACAGACAGGCAGAAGCCTGAGAGAAGTCTTGCAGTTGGGAATGAGATGAAGAAATGAGAGGAGAAGAGAGGAAAAGGTTAAAAACAAAGTGTAGGCTGTGTAAAGGAGTGTATTTTCAGATCAGAGCTGAGATATAGGGAGGGGCTTTCTTGTTAATACTATTCATTTTAAACTGTGTGCAGCAAAGCATCTCTGGATACCCTTAGGTTTTGCTTGTATTGTTTTTCCAAAAATGTACTTTGATCTCACTAGGAATGTGATATTTCATGATGCAGAGTGTTTTTTCTGCTCTCCAGAGTGTGTGTAATTGCTCTACAAAGTAGAAAGCCCATTGTACTTGGAGAAGTGTTGGATCTGTACTGACTTTATGAAGAAAAAACAAAAAATGGGTAAATTTAGGTTAAAAACGCAATGCTGCAGTTTTCAGTATCACTTGAGACATTGTGCCAATTTCCACTTTTGCCCATGAATGCTATTGCTAGAAGTACTATTGATTCCATTGAGATTTGTTACTAAGAGCCACTAGAGCCAGTCAAACATGTATTTCAGTGGTTTTCTCCTTCAGTGAATGTTGGGCTCCAGGCAGCATCTCTCTTCTACACGTTGCCTGTTTATTAACTCACTTTGATGTTCTTCTTGTATTGAAGATGAAGTCAATGTTTCTCTTACTGCCTCTAAACCTTTTAGATGAGTTCTAAATGTATGTACAACAGTGGCAGACAAGTCATTTGTGCAGAATGTGCAACTGCACACGGGGGGGGGGGGGGGGCTGGGGAACCCACCTATTTGCTTATAGGAAAAGGGAAGGGGCTCAATACTGTATATTTGCTCCACTGGTTTACAAACTGGGCACATCAAGAGGACCAAGCCAACCTCAGAAACAATTAAGTCCACAATGGCTATAATCTACAGAAAGCAATAAGAGACTCTTTGTTCTGGAAGCAGAACCCATGCACATTCTGCTAACCCTTATCCATACTTGTGCTGGTCACCAGTCTGCCAGTTGTACCTTCTTTGGTGCATGGGGTGCAAGGATCAGTGCATGCTGGTACAAGGGACCCCATATCTAACAGCTGGCTGGACCAGGTAAAAATACTGGGCTATGTATTGGTGGACTGTATACACCAATCCCACCCATGGGCCTCCCCACTTTAATAACCTTGTCATATCTGAAACAAGCTATGCAACTAATTGCAGTGCTACCCATGGCTGGCAGACCTACTGTTGTCATTTGCACAAACAGGGACTTTGCTGAAAGAAGTGGGGTTCTGGCTGCCGACAAAGGATGAAAATTACACAATATTATTACTTCTGCAGATTCTCTCTCTCTCAACGAAATCTCCACGGCCCTGTCCCGCATGGATGCACAGAGGACCATTAGCTGTTCCAGGGGGTCCTTCTTCCCCCCTTCTCTGCCATGAGCGCATGTACAGTGCCAAAGCTTCCACCATAGGTCCCCTCTATCTAAACCTACACCTAAATGCTCAGTTCCCTAACACTGGCACACAATCGCCTCAGGACTTCTATCCCCCACCTGGCCACTCCTCATCGGGACAACAGGCTACACATGCTCGCTAGTCCTCTCTACCTTTCCCTCCTAGAGTGAACTTGCCACTGCTATCCTCTAGCTAGCCCTGATGTTACTAGCCTCTTCATATGTCTGGTAGGGTTGCCACATTTTCTGGAAAAAATACCGACTTTCCTATATATTTATCTTTTTTCCCTATTAATAACATTAGGATCAGCCATCATTTTTACCGGCCAGGCCGGTAAAATAGTGGCCAGGTGGCAACCCTAATGTCTGGCCACTTAGGTCTTGATGCTGCCTCTAGATCTTGCTAGACCAAAAAAGGAAGTGTCTCAGCAAGGCACTTCCTTATATGGGCTCCACAGGTAGACCTTGCACCCGCTGGCTAAACCTGTACATTACCTTAAAGGGGAACTATCGCGAAAATTAAAATGTAATATTAGCTTCAGCACACTGAAATAAGAGACTTTAAAAATACAATCAATTACCGGTAAACATTCTGTACTGTTTCTGAAATAATCAAGTTTATCTTCACTATTCCTCTCTCAGCATCTGTTTCTCCTCATTCTGTCTTCATGCAGGAGTTGGGTGTCAGATGAATGATCCAATATATCTTATAGGGGGGCTCCTTTTGCCTAGAAGATGTATTAGAGCTCACTCTATTAAAATCACCAGAAATCCTATCTCTCTACATGCAGAATTTGTGCAAAAGGCAGTTATTTTGTTTGTACTGGAATCAGTTATTTGAGTGAGCTCTAATACATCTGCTAGGAAAGGAGCCCCCCTATAAGATATTGGATCATTCATCTGACACCCAACTGCTGAATGAAGACAGAGTGAAGAAAAACAGATGCTGAGCGAGGAATAGTGATATAAACTTGATTATTTCAGAAACAATGCAGAATTTTTAATTGTATTTAGAAAGTTTCTTATTTCCGTATAAGGAAGCTTATATTAAATTTTCGTGATAGTTCCCCTTTAACTATCTATTTATTATAAAATAAATTCTTTATTTTACCTTGAGATGATAGAATTTTGGGAAGGAATGTTACCTTCTGGGTAAAAATAACATTGCATATTGTGCCAAGTTGTTGCATGTTACACTTCAGTATAAGAGCCCTTACGTCACCATAATCTGCAAATACACTTCAGATATGCAATGCTGCTCATTAAAACTGTGTAAGGAAGGGGCACGCTTTAATTATACTTCTGACACCCGTACACACAAGTTACAGCACCCTATTCCTATTCAGACAAATGGTATACCATCTGCACATATGCTACTGGGAGCCAGATATAATAACATAACGTGTTCTCCATTTGCATGTACTTTCAGTTCTCTTGGAAAGAATATCATTTGCTAAATGCAATCTCCCTCATACCTATTTCGTTACATTAGATAAGCCTCATCAAGAAAAGACAATTTTACAGCAGAGAAGTGAAATAAGCACTGTACTGTATTATATTTTATATTTATATAAATGTGCTGGGTTTTTTTTCTTTCAAGGAAACACACACACAATTCATATCTGTTCCTTACAAATATTCTCAAAATGAAAGAAACACTATTATAATATGTTTCTCTTGTATGTAAGTTAAGTACACAGTACAGTATTGATTTAATTATTTAGCATTAATTGGATGAGAATAAGCCTGGATGGCAAGCGTTGAATCTGTGCATCATTTTGTTCACGCGGTAAACTGTATAGATCCCCAAGCAATCACAGCTCAAGATGTTCTGATCATATACAACATGCACAGACCCATTCCTGCCCATTATGGTGCCACCCAAGGACTCTGACACCCTAGATAAAGCCTGCGGAGATAATCAGGTCTGGACTGGGATTCAAAATAGGACCTGGCATTTCAACTACCCAGAGGCCCAAACAGCCCCCACGAGCCCACCAAATAGTGACTGTCTATGGCATCTAATGTCATAATCGAATGGGATTTGCCAGAACCCACAGATTGCCACTCCGAGCCTGGAGATAACCCACTACACCCCCAAACCTCTCAACTGTCCAAATTTCTGCTGGACAGTCCTGATTTTAACAGCTCAGCTCAGCTCACAGTCCTGGGCAGGTCCGGACTGAGAATTAATAGGCTCTGGCATTTCAGGTACACAGAGGCCCAATCAGTCCACACAGAGGCCCAAACAGCTCCCACCAGCCCACTAAATACTGACTTTCTATGGCACCTTATAGCAGCCCCTCTGGCTTTTGCCAGAACTCACAGATTTCCAGTCCGGGCCTGGTCCTGGGTTTCTTATTGAAATTTCCCAACTTTCTCTTTGATCTCTGCACTGAATCCAGAAAAAGATACAAAGTTTCTGAAATTTATAAGAGGTTTTTTGGCAGAGAGCCCAGAACAGTCGGCGGCTGCACTTGGATGATTTTGTAACAATTTAAGATAAGCAAAGAAACAAGTGTAACTATTTAAGATAAGTAGGTCTCTTGGGAGAACTGAAACTCACAGCTTAAAGGGCAATTCGCTTTAATTAGCAAAACTTTTATAACACATAAAACATTGCACTGAAACTCCCAGAAATGTGTTCAAACTTTCATCACCTGCCAAATTTTGTAAAATGGACATGGTAATTAGGAGGCGTGGCCATAAAATGGATGTGACCAAACAGTTTTCAACGTTCTTCGCGTTTTTTGTTTACTCTTTTCAATTTTCAAATGTTGGGAGATATCCACCCCGTGTACAGGTTAATTTGCTTGTCTTTGTGCCACTACAGATATCAGGGGTTAAAGGTATTGTTCATCTTTGAGTTAACTTTAAGTATGATGTAGAGAGTGATATTCTGAGACAATTTGAAGTTGGTTTTCATTTTTTATTTGTGGGTTTTTCGCATTATTTAGCTTTTTATTCGGCAGCTCTCCAGTTTGTAATTTCAGCAATCTGGTTGCTAGGGTCCAAACTACCCAGGCAACCATGCATTGATTTGCATAAGAAACTGATATATGAATAGGAGAGGCCTGAACAGAAAGACAAATAATTAAATGTAGCAATAACAATAAATGTGTAGCCTTACAGAGCATTTGTTTTTAGCGGATGACATCAGGGGCGGACCAGTGACGTAAGGTGATGGGGCAGATGACATCAGGTGGTGGGACTGCTGACGTGGCGATCAGCAATTGGCTGAACTCCATGTCATTAACGTCAATGGCCTGTTCGAATTGTCTAAACAATCCTACTAATGTTTAAATGATTTTTTAATAGACTTTAAGTGATAACGACACGTTCCTATTAAAATCATAGGAACGTGTCAGTATCATGTAGTTGCTGCACCCGGAATTGTTCCCCTGAAAGCCGCCCCCAGCCCCGCGAACCTGTGTTAACACGACCCTCCAACACTGCTAAATGATCTTCTGTGCTGACGCTGGGCTGATCACCACGTCAACTCTCTCTCCCATGGCATCATCACATACGAAGGGTATGTGATGATGTCCCTTTTTCGGAAGGACAGTCCCTCATTTGTACTGGAAAGTCCCTCTTTTCTCCGCACTGAACAGCCAGAAAAAGAAACAAAGTTTCTCACTTAATTGGCTTTTAGCAGAGAGCCCAGAACAGCTAACAGGTGCAAATAAGATACTTTGTAACAATTTTGAGATATAAAAACACAGTTTAGATAAGGAGAAATATTTTCAAACTTTCATAACCTGACAAATTTTGTAAAACAAACATGGTAATTAGGGGGTGTGGCCACAGAAAGGGTGTGGTCAAAAAATTATTTTTGTCCCTCTTTTTACTTCCAAAATGTTGGGAGGTATGTCATCAGCCCCACCCCTAGCATCTCTGGTCCGCCTCCTGATGTCATCTGCCCCGCCCCCTGCCTGTTTTCACTGAATGGAAAAGATGGCAACCCTATCCCACCATTTAGTGCATATGCACAACTGCATAAATAAGTCTAGTAATTTATTCGCTGCATGTGACAGTGTCTCACACAAATGAGCCATTGCTAAATTTACAGTGTAATTAAGTGCTGCAGGCTTCATAGATCATCTCTACCTGTGCTGCAATTTCAACTATCAATCAAGCTCCCCAACAGGCATTTATTCTGATATTAACATGAGGAACAGGCATTTGGATCAGGGAAACGTATCTCATAACTTTTCAATCATTCACACGGTAATTGTGGCCGTGTCAGATTTCTGTTGTGTCAATCTGAAGAGCAGTTTGGATGTTAGTTGTTCATCACAATACCGTGTTTGTGCATCAAATGAAGCACGCCATTATTAAAGGAGATGTAGCATGCAAAACTATTCTGAGTTCTTGTTAAAGATGAAAAGCAACGTTTGTTTTTTAGCAGATGCAATGTATGCGTTGCTATGGAAGAACGATATACCAAAGAACGAAATAGTTACATTTCAATGTGAACATGCAATGGCTTCGATTTGCAGTTGTATAAATCAATTACAAGGCTTGTACCTGGTCAAAACAAAAATGATAAAACAAAGAAGAAAAATAATTATCATTTAGATCTTTTTTGGACATATACGTAGAAATATTTAGAAAACTCTTAAAAGGGTCAATTGCAAATGCAGCCAAAAGTGCGGTCATGCACTAAAATAGATGCAAATGTTTCACTGACTGATGCCATTCATTAAAGCAGTGATCCCCAACCAGTAGCTCGCGAGCCACATGTTGCTCACCAACCCCTTGGATGTTGCTCCCAGTGGCCTTAAAGCAGGGGCTAATTTTTTAATTCCAGGCTTGGAGGCAACTTTTGGTTGCATAAAAACCAGGTGTTCTGCCAAATAGAGCCTCCTGTAGGCTAGCAATCCATATAGGGGCAACCAAACAGCATATAACAGCCCTTATTTGACATCCCCATGGACTTTTTCATGCTTGTGTTGCTCTCTAATTCTTTTTTACACTCAAATGTGGCTCACAAGTAAAAAAAGGTTGGGGACCCCTGCATTAAAGGAACATGCGCTCAAACATGCTCCTTGCACTTCCGTATAGTTCTGAAATGTGCCATTGTGTCCATTTTGAATTTTCTGCTGAATAGTGTGCAAGTGAGTCTATTGATGCTCGGTCATCTAAATCCCTGGGTTCCTAGAGTGTGTTGCATCAGCAGGCGCAGCAGATTTGTGCCAAAAACCTGTGCCGCGTTAAGGTAATTTTCATGCCGCATGCCAGGAGTGGCACAATTTTCACTGAAAATGTTAGTTGCAATTTGCATCATTATTTGTGAACATGTGCATGCACGCAATATGTGTTGGTTTTTGCGCATCTGGTGAAACTTAAGTGGCCGCAACTCCCCACAAACCCCAAATCACATTGGGATGGGGCTGTGGTTGGCAAAAAACATACCCATTTGCTGCCAACAACTGTACTTTTGACACTGCACTGCTTCGTAAGTGACCCTTTAAATGTATTAAATCTGTATTTGTTGTGTTTGGGGTGAGGGGGTCTGCCATAGACTGCTTCAGGTCTTTCACCCATAATCTTGCTATGAAATGATTAAAAAGTAAGTGATGAGAGATGTTTTTGCCCAATAATACATGCTTCCAATATGAGCACGTCATACAGTGCTGTGAGTATTTATGGATAGGGTTGCTACCCGTATGTTACGGCCTAGCCGGTAAAATACTTGCCAAGGCTAGGGCCTTAAATCTAGCAAAAGCATACACTTTTTCTCTTCCAATATCCTCCATGAGCAAGTTTGACATTATAGCCCCACCCTGTTTGCCAATAACACCACCCCTGTGACACCCCAAATTGTCCCCTTTGTCACTACTTCCCCTCTGCTTCCCGATAAATAATTTCTCCAAAGGTGACAACTCTATTTATGGATCTCAGTTCAGGCATAAAGGGATTCTGTCATGATTTTTATGGTGTAGTTTTTACTTCTAAATAACACTGTTTACACTGCAAATATTTTACTCTACCATATAAAATTTCATTCCTAACCCAACAAGTGTATTTTTTAGTTGTAATATTGGTGTGTAGGCAGCCTTCTCAGGTCATTTTGCCTGGTTATGTGCTTTCAGAAAGAGCCAGTGCTACACTATGGAACTGTTTTTTGGCAGGCTGTTTCTCCTACTCAATGTAACTGAAGGAGTCACAGTGAGACATGGATTTTTACTATTGAGTACTATTCTAATACAGTATCTACCAGGGAGCTGCTATCTGGTTACCTTGCCATTGTTCTGTTGCTGGGGGGAAAGGGAGGGGGTGCTATCACTCCAACCTGCAGTACAGCAGTAAAGAGTGACTGAAGTTTATCACAGCACAAGTCACATGACTATGGGTACTTGGGAAACTGACAATATGTCTAGCGTCAGATTTCAAAATTAAATATAAAAAAAACAGTTTGCTCTTTTGAAAAATGTTTTTTTGTGCAGAAATCTGCTTGGGCAGATGCGTTTTGAAAAAAACATGTTTTCCCATTACAGTATCCCTTTAAAGGACTGCTGTTCCCTTTAATATTATTGCAGAAGTGTGCTTAGAACAAGCGGAGATAGTGCTCTTGGGGCAGGGATTTTGTGCTGGGGCTTAGCTAAAGCACCATCAAAAAGAGCCTTAGGAAGCACTTGGTATGCTTCCTCCTAAAAAGTTATGTTATGCATATTATGATGCAAATAGATCTTCTAAGACACTGAAGATGTTTTTGGAGAATTTTTGTAGTTACAGTATTAGGACAAATTTAGTGCTTTCACGGTTTAAAGATCTGAATGCCCCTTGGTTATTCCTAGGAAGGTTTTGTAGCGTATTTGTTTTAAAGCTTTCCGGGCCATCTTTTTCTGCTAGCCATCCCAGCAAAAGGCTATCACATAGCCTTATTGTGTTGACAGACTGTGTATACTGAATCCAAAATGAGGGCTTCTACTTTTCATTCATATTAGATGACATACAATTTCACATTAATTTGTTTGCTTATATGAACTTGCGTTATATACTGTATGTATACTTATCCAATTTCTTAGTTTTTTTTTTGAACAAGCATTTAGACCTCTAAGATCAAGTGCCAAGCAACATAGATACATTTACGGCCAATTTCTACATCCATTCATTTATATTAGTTATGACACAAAGCCATGAGCTGATTTAATTAATTCAATTCTTTGATAACTAGATGATTATTCATCATCAGTAATTCTCATTGGTGTCATCATAAGCACCATGTTGTGGTGTCCCTAATTAATATTCATAACATTAGCATTTAAAAAAAAAAAAGACTCAAGGTCTCAGCCACCATCATTCCTTCATCATGATACATCAGGCACCAGTTAGACCATCACCTCAGAGAAGTGTTGGCAACGGCTGAAAGTAGTTTCTATGCCACATGGAGCAAAGAGGCACAAGCTACCTTTGGGGTAAGCTATAATGCAGATTTAGGGACTGGATGGTAAATGAGTGGCAAAGTGTCATGTGTATATGCAGCTATACTGAGAAAAACACTAAGTTTTACTATAACTATGTAACTATAGGTTCCATGCAGGATCCTGGCACTTTGCAGAGTGATTTGTCTAAGTTGGGAAACTGGGCAGCAAACTGGAAAATGAGGTTCAATGTTGATAAAAGCAAGGTTATGCACTTTGGCAAACATAATATAAATGCAAGTTATACACTAAGGGGCCAATTCACCAAGCTCGAGTGAAGGATTCGAAGTAAAAAAAACTTCGAATTTCGAGTGGTTTTTTGTGCTCCTTGACTATCGAATTGGCGTAAATTCGCCTGAGTAGAATGATTCGAATAGATCGAGCGCATAAACGCTACGATTATTCGCCATTCGATAGTCGAAGTACTGGATCGAGCGCAAAAACGATGCGACTATTCGCCCATTGGATAGTTGAAGTACTGTCTCTTTTAAAAATACTTCGACTGCCTACTTTGCCACCTAAAACCTACCGAATTGCTTTAAAAGCTTATGGGAAAGTCCCATAGGCTTGTTTTCCAAGTTTTTGATCGAATAAAAAGGCATTCGATCGAATGAAAATCCTTCGAGCGAATATTCGATCGAGCGTTTTTCGCCTGGCGAATATTCGCCAATTCGACTATTCGCAAGCGCGTAAATTCACCCAAATTGCCTATTTGATTTTTTTTCCCAGTCCAATTTCGAGGGATTTAACCCCTCGAAATTCGACCCTTGATGAATTTGCCCCTAAATGGCAGTGTGTTGGGAGTTTCCTTAAATGAGAAGGATCTAGGGGTTTTTGTAGATAACAAGTTGTCTAATTCTGGGCAGTGTCATTCTGGGGCTACTAAAGCAAATAAAGTTCTGTCTTGCATAAAAAAGGGCATTAACTCAAGGGATGAAAACATAATTATGCCTCTTTATAGGTCCCTGGTGAGGCCTCATCTGGAGTATGCAGTGCAGTTTTGGGCTCCAGTCCTCAAGAGGGATATAAATGAGCTGGAGAGAGTGCAGAGACTAAGTGCAACTAAACTGGTTAGAGGGAGGGAAGACTTAAATTATGAGGGTAGACTGTCAAGGTTGGGGTTGTTTTCTCTGGAAAAGGCGCTTGCGAGGGGACATGATTACACTTTACAAGGACATTAGAGGACATTATAGACAAATAGCAGGGGACCTTTTTACCCATAAAGTGGATCACCGTACCAGAGGCCACCCCTTTAGACTAGAAGAAAAGAACTTTCATTTGAAGCAACGTATGGGGTTCTTCACAGTCAGTCAGACAGTGAGGTTGTGATGCTGATTCAGTTAATGCCTTTAAGAATGGCTTGGGTGATTTATTGGACAGACATAATATCAAAGGCTATTGTGATACTAAACTCTATAGTTAGTATAGGTATGGGTATATAGAATTTATGTGAAGGTATGGAAGGGTGTTTCAATTAACTATAACTAACTATGTAACTAAGGGCCATATCTACTAAAGAGTGAAAATTAATATATATATATATACATACATACACACACACCTGCAAGAGAGTTCTGCTTTTTTTTCCCTTTTCTTGTTGTTAGGAAGGTAGCAATCCTTTAGTCCATTCAAGACTTTAGTATTCGAAAGAAAATAAAAGGCTAAACTGCCCCTTTTACACTAGCATCTAGAGAAGTCAGAGATGTAGTTTGGTGCACACTGAAGCGAATCATGGTTCATGGTTTAAAAGTAGTCCAATAATCCAGGCACGGAAAGTCATTTATCTTCCAAAGCAGAATAACATAGACTACATTGAGACTGCTGCGTCTAAAATTGTAGTCCCCTATTGTCACCCAGGCTTCTTCCACCCACCAATTTAAAGTAGAGTTGATTTATAGGCAATAACAGCCACTACAGAAAATGGACTCATCTGTTACTTCTAGAGAACTGGGACAGTCAAAACTCCATCCCTCCTCCACAAACACATGAATGTCAACCATTTTGCATAGGAGCAGATGCTGGTGCTATCAGGACAAATTTAACAATGACCAAGCATGCCCAAGATCAGAATCTCCCTAAAGCTGGCCATACATATGGAGATCCACTCCCTTTGTCAAGGTCACCAAACAAGCAGACCTCTCCCTGATATGCCCACCTTCAGATGGGGGATATCGGGCTGATCAGATTGTGGGTCCTAGGGCCCTATGATCGGATCTGAACAAGGCGAAAATGGGCAGTCAGATGGAACACCGCATCAACGAACCAATGCGGTCCTTGATTCAACGGGATTTTTAGGTCCGTTCGACATCTGCCCAACTTTCAGCCAGATATCAATCTGGGAAGCCCATCGGAAAGCCCCATACATTGGGCAATAAGCTGGCAACTTCATCTGTCAGCAGCTTATGTTTGCCCATGTATGGGGGGTCTTAAAGGACAACGAAAGCTAAAAGATAACTAAAGCTGTTTGATAAGGCTGTTAGAAGAATCACTTACAGGGCAAAGTTAATCTGCTGTCCTTGGTGTCTAGCAGTTGAAAATGCGAGTGAAGGAATCCAGTGACGTCAATGTTTTCGCAGCAAGCTTCCTACAGGTTGCTCGAGGCAGCCTTGAGGTGTATTAGGAAAAATTAGATACCATTGCACATGTTTTTTCCCTTCTACAATGGCGCGCATGAAAATTAGTTAGTTACACGTCATCATTGACCCCCCTGTAAATCAGCTTGCAAGCGACGCGTCTCTCGATCTGTGGTTTTCATTCATACAGGCAGGAGCTATCAGGCAGCACCAAACACTAGCAGTGCACAGCAAGGGGGGAAAAAGTTTTTTTCAATGTTTTATGGCCACTACGCCTGGGGTCAGGGGTAATGATTTTTCGAACATGCGCAATAATGAAAGTGTGGAAACAGAAATCTATATTCCTTTCTCAAGATGGCGACCAAATTTTTCCAAATGAGCTGGGAACATTAAAGACGGTTCTCTAATTTAATATGCAGATTAGTGAGCTAAAGCTATTGCAATTAAGGCATTGGCATGTGAGCTTTTCAGGGAGGAAGTGTATAATTTTCTGCTTTACCATCAACACAGATTCTTTTGGCCTAAGGACAATGTATCTGCTTCTTAGATCAGAGAAGAAGGTCGTCATTCAAAAAAATATTTATTTAGGAGTGAAAACTGTAGGTGCTTTCTGGATATTAGACTTCACATGTGTATAAGCAGATATTACGGGTATTCCAACAAGTGGTAAATGAATATAACCGTATAGTAGAATTACATTTATTTTAAAAAAAAAAATCACAATTTGAAATGCACGTTTTTACAGTATATATGTGTCACAGGAAACGTGACACTTCGGATGCCCAAACATTTTTAAAAACAAATACATAGTAAGGTAAAACAGCTGGCGTTTGGCTCTTATTAGTAAAATACTTTGAAGTCAAAATTAAAATTGTCAGAATATATATTTTTAAATAAGCGATATCTATTTCTATGTTATTTGATAAAGCCACTGTTTTGCGGAGAAAATGGCCATGAAATGAGAAGAGAACACCAGCTACAAGGACCTGCACCAGCAAGTCGGGCTTTTATATGCCACAATAACACCACAGCTGTCAAATATCACTTTATAATCTCATGATCAGCATTAGAAATACAACGGTAAGCTACCTTAACAACATTTTACATTTCGGCAAAAATAAGGAATTGGGATGAATCTGCAGACAGCTCCACTCAAGGGATTTAAATAAAAAAAAGTGGAAATGTAGTTTTCATTTGCAAAGTGTTCTCTCATCTTGTCTTAGTCATGTTGAAAATGATTGTAGCTAAATGGTTAAAGGGGAACTATCATACTTAAATAAGAAACTTTCTAAATACAATCAATTAAAAATGTTGTACCGTTCCTTTTGCCTAGATGTATTAGAGCTCACTCTATTAAAATCATCAGAAATCCTGTCTCTCTACATGCAGAATTTGTGCAAAAGGCAGTTATTTTGTTAGATTTTGTTTGTACTGTTTTTTTGTTTTTTGAGTGAGCTCTAATACATCTGCTAGGAAAGGAAGTCCCCCTATAAGATATATTGGATCATTCATCTGACACCCAACTGCTGAATGAAGAGAAACAGATGCTGAGAGAGGGATAGTGAAGATAAACTTGGTTATTTCAGTAACGATACAGAACATTTAATTGATTGTATTTAGAAAGTTTCGGATTTCAGTATGATGAAGCTTAAATTCAATTTTCATTTTCGCAATAGTTCCCCTATAAAGGAGAACTAAATTCTATCATTCCCCCCACAGCACAGGAAGAGCTTAGACTGATCTGAGAACACATTCTACCCAAGTGACACACTGATCCGAGCAGTAAATGTTTTGATAAAGTTGCCAATTCATCATCTACTTTCACGGCAGCCAGTGTTAATAACAGGGACAATATCAAACTTTTGGGAATCCCTCCAGTTCGATAAATTCGCTAATGTGCTCCCAAGTTTGCTTCCTAGCTGAAGTTTATTTAGGGGAATATAATCCCAAGCTTTTTACACAAATGTCTCGAACAAATACTCCAAAATGGGATCTATTATCTGGAAAACATTTATCTAGAAAGTTTCGGAATACACTAATTCCACTTATTGTCTGTAACAAATGACCTATGCTTGAAAACATGGTGCTCCACATTACTAAAAGGCACATTATCCAGTAACCCCAGGTCCAAGGCAACAAGACTAAGGTCCCCTACAAGTAGATTAAGAGTAGGAGTATTTTTTGAGGATAAACCCTTTAGTCACATTTGTAAACTTAGCCCACCCACTATGAACAAGAGAACTACAGAAATATTCTGCAACAGCAGTGAAGCCTTCACCATGGGGTACAAAATCAAGTGAAACTGGTGGATTTACTAACACAGGAGCTAAATATCTCCAGTGCCATTGCCCATATCAAGAAATCAAATCTTCATTTCTAACTTATAGTAGACTGATCAAAACAAGTTGCTACAGGTAAGTGCCCTGGTGTTCTGAGCAAACCAAACCCATACAGTTAAAGGGGAACTAACAGCTGACTAAAAGTTCCCGTCATTTTGTTAATGTTAATGCACAGGGCAAATGATGCTGAATATGACAGCAAGTCTGTGCAAGTGATAAGCCCCCCCCCCAGCCTTTTTAACACGGGCTCCCATACTTTACATAGTCTTTTAGCACATATTTATCTGCCACTATATGGCGCTTGTAATAGAAGGTGAGGAATGACATTGACTATTAAGAGTTTCTGGCAGTGTAGTCTTCTTTCCCGTTGTGGTGCTGCAGATTCAAAGAACTAGACAATCAAAATTAAAACTGGTGTAAGCCCTTACTTTTTATGCAATCCTTCCGTATCCCTTGCTCCCATCCAAAGCAGAATTCCAAATTGTACTGAAGGAGGGAAACAGATACCACAAGCGCATAGATTAATTATGGTAAAAGAATGGGGCTTTACTGGCTGGAAACAACTTTACTATTAAATATAAAAGGAGAACATTAACTTAAGTAACATCATTATGATGTAAACCATTTACCTACTAAAGCAATTTGCCGTAGGTTTTTTAATTAACTTTTTGTGAACTGACAATAGCAAACAAGTTTGATACAGTGACCCCAGCACCCAGGCTTTGGTTGATACAGTGACCCCAGCAACCTGGTTTTGGTTGATACAGTGGCCCCAGCAACCAGGCTCTGGTTGATACAGTGACCCCAGCAACCAGGCTTTGGTTGATACAGTGGCCCCAGCAAGCATGCTTTGGTTGATACAGTGACCACAGCAACCAGGCTTTGGTTGATACAGTGACCCCAGCAACCAGGCTTTGGTTGATACAGTGACCCCAGCAACCACACTTTGGTTGATACGGTGACTGGTTTGATGCAGCAGACTGGAAGATGAATAGGAGCGGGTCTAAACAATAATGTAAAAATATAATAATGAACAATAGCAGCAAGAAAAATCTGCCCCCAGATTGAATCTGCTTTCTGGCAACATATTAGATTTCAAGTTAAAAAGAGGAGGGAATACAAAAAAAAAAAAAGACAATTGATTGCAAATTGGAGAGCAATGGTCTACATTATTAAATGGCAACATTAAATGGCAAACTAAATGAATAATTATTAACCAGAGCTACTGCTAATCAGGAGTATTTTTGTCCCATAAAGACATAATTCAGTTTTCATAAATTAACTAAAGGTATAGGATCCCTTATCCGGAAACCCGATATCCAGAAAGCTCAGAATTACGGAATGGCTGTCTCCCATAGACTCCATTTTATCCAAATAATCCAAATTTTTAAAAATGATTTCCTTTTTCTCTGTAATAATAAAACAGTACCTTGTACTTGATCCCAACTAAGATATAATTAATACTTATTGGAAGCAAAACCAGCCTATTGGGTTTATTTAATGTTAAAATTAATTTCTAGTAGACTTAAGGCATGAAGACCCAAATTACGGAAAGATCCGTTATCCAGAAAACCCAAGGTCCCAAGCATTCTGGATAACAGGTCCCATACCTGTACAAATAAAATATTTGAAATGGTTGTTGTCGTTTCCTTGGAGCTTAGAGGAACACATTTTCATTTCAAATCTTGACTTGCAGCAACTCATGGCCTCCTTTAAATCCAAGGGTTCAAAAAAGAAAACTCACTATTGCAAATGAAAAGTCACACAACAAGATAAAGGAGTTTGTGCCTTTCACGTAATTCTAACAGGGCATAAGAAGTCTTATTATTCCGTATGCAGCCACAGACACAATACATACCCAAGCACGTTTTCATTGAATGCAATAGTTTCACCCACACCAATTCACAAAAAAGTTGACATTTATTTTGACCCCAAATTTCCAGGAATCTGAGACAGCATCTGAATCTTAGTGTATATTTTCCTTACTGGAAACGACTTGCGTTTTCTAAAGACTTAGCATGACTTCCCTAGGTAGTTAACTGCAATTTAGGTCCCTTTCGCTGGGTGCATATATCAAAATACGTGGACTTAAATTTGCTTACGTTATCTTTTAAATAGAAGCGCTTTTACATCGGCCTTTCATTTACAGCTGCTCTATGCATCGGAAATCTATACTAGCAAAATAATCTGATTTAGATTCCATCTTTATTGATAACATATACACATATATACAGACATATGCTCTCCAGGCTCTGTAAAGCAAGATATGTACACCGGGCTTCAGAAACAAACTTCAAGGTCAGGCATAGAAGATAAGTTCTGGGATCTGTCCACCTTGTACGCCTGTCCCGTTTGTGCTATCAGAGGAGCACTGGAACTGTACAGTAACTTTGCCACATTGCACCTCTGTCATTCCCTCCTGTCCAAAGTAGCTTAGTTCATTACCATCGAGCACCACGCTAGCTGTGTAAAAAGTATCTGGCTCGATTTGGACAGGGTATTCAAACCAAACTGGAAATGTATTGCTGGAGCCATCTGAAAAATATTTGCTCAAATTCTGTCCTAGAATCACCCCCTGGCGTTTCAGTTCAATTTTTGCACTGTATTCGGCTGACCCACAACTGGAGCCATAAAGGCCAAAGCCTGCAATAAACACTCTTTTATCCACGGCAAACTGAATGCTGTCACAACGGCCCCTGTAACGCCATTGGTTGCTGCGGTAGGCACAAGACTGGAATCGGTGACATCTCAGCGGAACTAGACCGTTTCTGGGCTTGCTTACAAACTCTAAGTCCGGTTTCTTGGCAGCTGTATACCAGAGAAATATATCATTGGTCTCATTGACAGTCAGAACTCCTGACTGAGCTGCTCCATCTGCAAATTCATCAAGTGCCATAGCTGGGATGCGAATCAGGTAGAGCGCTTTGCCCAGGACCTTCCGCTTGTTCTCTATTGTAGGAGGTAACTCTTGCCGATGACATTCTGCTTCGGCCCAGTTAAGGGCTGCTTCAAAGACGACAATTTCTTTGGCATTTAAAGTCTCCCGATTAAGAATGCTTTCAAAAGTCTGAAAGTCAATGTCGCAAAATCCTTCGCTTTTCAAAGCAAGTTCGGCCTGTGCCTCGATCACTTCCCAGCACCTTTGGGTCAGATCAGGCTCTTCAAATAAGCAGCTCTGAGAGAGAAGAACACACGCGTTCTTTGCACTGAGGCTGGTCTCTAGGAAGTTAACACATGCTCTGGCAAGATGGGGGACGATATATTTCTTGGCTGCATAAAGAGTCGCCAGAACCGTATCAGCAGCCAAATCAATTTCATCGCAATACATATATCTAAGAAGGAAAGATAAAAACACAGGTTTCAGAATTCTCTGCAAAGAGAATATTATAGAAAATAAAAACATACAACATTAAGGGGGTAGTTCACCTTAAAACAAAAAAGTCTGACCAAACTAGAATCTACGATTTGACCTATGATTTAATATGATCGGGTATAAACTTGATAAAAGTGAGCGAAAAACCCAAATCGTACGTTTTTTTCAGATTTTCTTTCCCGAATTGCTCGATGTTTTTTCCCGAAAAGCAAATATTTTTCGGATTTTTGGCTAAAAAGTCCAAAATAGTCAGATTTTTGGACTAATTCCAGAGCATACCACAGAAACGTCCAAACAGTATAGGGACCTCTTCCATTGACTTTTATACAACCTTGGCAGGTCTGAGAAGCCGGATTTTTGGATTCTGACTTTTTCCATCCTCCAGTATATATACTTTCCAGTATAATAAATCTCAAAAATTCCACAAAAAATTTGGATTTTATAGTAAAAAAAAAGACTTTATTAAATAACCCCCTTAGTGTGTTATAGGCTGTCCTATTTGTAGTTTTTCATTTGGTCTTGATACTCCTCTTCTGTCCCAGTTTTCAAATGTGGGTCACAGACAAAAACACTTGCTCTGTGAGGCTACAGATTAATTTTTATTTTTTCATCTTTGTATTTAGGCATTGTCCTATTCATCTTCCAGTCTGTCATTCAAACCACTGTCTGGTTGCTAGGGTAAACTGAACCCTAGCTGCTGAAATAGCTGCTGAAATTTCAAACTGAAAAGCTGCTCAACCAAAAAGGAAATAATTAAAAAAAGCACAAAAAATAGATTATGTGCAAATTGTCCCAGAATATCACTGCCTAAAGCATAATAATCATTAATTTAAAAGTGAACTACTTCTCAACATATTTGTAACCAGGGGCGTAACTACAGAGGAAGCAGACCCTGCGGCTGCAGGGGGGCCCTGGAGGTACAGGGGGCCCCATGAGGCTCTCATTGATGAGCAATTTGAACATATATTGGTAAAACAGGACAAACACTGGATATGTTGGGGGCCCTAAAATTAATTTGCTGTGGGGCCCAGCAACATCTAGTTACGCCACTGTTTGTAACAGGGAATAGCAACCTTCATCAGTCCTGCATCCTCTTTATTTCAAGAGGGATAGGCATAAGATGTGCTGTTAGCTTTTTAGATTTGTGGTCCCCAGATTTTGTTGAACTACAAGACACAGCATGTCTCTACATTTAATTATATATTGGAGGATGCTGGGAGCTGTATTCACGCTACATCTGGGGTCCCAATTAAGAAACAGTGATCTAAATTAAAAGGAACAATTGTGAGTTCATTGCTTGGACTGACAATTGTCTTCTGTAAAAGTACCATCCTACCCATGTCTGTAATTCCTGTACAGCAAATATAAGCCCTAAGCAAACTGAAATTATTAAACTTAAACTGCACATGTACAGAAAGATGGTACCACACCATATAGGAATGGCAAACTGTACAATTTGTTACTAATCCAAACATTCAGGTTTATAACTGAAGGCATGTGCTTCATTTGCAGTGCGTTATTTACTAAACATTGCAGACCATTCAGCAAACATTCCCTATACAAAATCAATCGGACCTCTGCACCCTTTACCTGCCACTGTAACCTGCAAGGAGATAAACCAATAAAGAAATTGCTTTCTGATTAACACTTTAAAGTAATCCTTTCCCCGTTGTCCAGAATCAAATAAATCCATTCTTTAGAAAAACTTCCCTTTGAACTCGGTTGCGAACCGTTCCATTCCTTTCTACTGCATCTGTGTTCTAATAAATAACACTTCTATTCTTATTTCTAAATAATGGGAAAGGTGCAAATCATTGCGAACTGTTGTGGATAATGCTATACAATATATATACAATATTTATATAAAATGACAAGTGAGCACAGAGACATTATTTTCTTCTTATTTATTATTCTCTCGTTTGCTATGTAGCATTAGAACAATATGCCGGATACAGGGCAGTTTACATTTAGGCAGTGCTATTAATACTCTGCGACTGTGATTGCTAATTAACAGGTTGAGGAAGGGAGTGCTCATTATCACCACTTCTATTATTTTCTCCGCTGGCTCAGTGTGCTTAATATAAATGCATTTAAAGGCTATAAAATGATATCAGGATTTTGTGCCGTTTTTTACTAAATGACTGACGTGGAAACAAGGGCTATTCCCAGATGTATAATCTCCACTCTCTATATGCTATTTATAATACTATAATACTAAGCCATTCATTAACTGCTCAAAGAGCTCAAGGAAGAAACAGAGCTAAAGTACTGCGGGCTGCAATGTCGGCTGATTTATGATTTATGTTTATAGAATGAAATGACTAAAGCAGTTACGGCATCATTGGGAGATATTGCTTACTTCAGCATGGCAAGGAAAGCAGCAGGTTCAACATCTGGTATCCGGATTTCATCGTTGTCTTCGGCTAACTCTCCGTAGAACATAGCATGGAACACTGAGCTGCCAACAGCTAAAACATACTGCACACAAAGGTGTAAAAAAAAAAAAAAAAGACATTTAAAATATGAAGAACTGGGTAATCCCTACAAAAACTAAAATACAGGTATGGGACGTGTTATCCAGAATGCTCGGGACCTGGTGTTTTCAGGATAACGAATCTTTCCATAATTTGGCTCTTCATACCTTAAGTCTACTAGAAAATAATGCAAACATTAAATAAACCCAATAGGCTGGTTTTTCCTCCAATAAGGACTAACTATATCTTTGGACCAAGTATGTACAAGCTACTGTTTTATTACTACAGAGAAAAAGAAAATCAGTTGGATTTGGAGTGAAAATGGAGTCTCTATAGGAGATGGCCATTCCGTTATTCTGAGCTTTCTGGATAACAGGTTTCCGGACAATACATCCCATACCTGTACATTGAAAAACTCTCTATATGAAAGGAAAATCAGGCTTTATACTAGTGA